>NC_089225.1:16569370-17223859 GCF_963924675.1 Phocoena phocoena
TAATGTACTATATATTGGGCTTTTCTCTTCAAAACTCATTTCCCCTTCCCTCATAGGTGTAGTAGCACAGATTGACTCCTGTGGTAGTTATTGGTGCAGTTTCCAAATGTTTCTGGTTCTTTTTTCTGGGCACACAGTCTCCTTGTGGTTGAGCAGGCAGTATGGTCAATCCTGGGGAATATGCTGTGAATGGAAATGGTGTGTCCAGGCTGGAGAGTTGAATTGCCACTGCTTGCACTCTCTTCGTCTACTACAGTGATCAGCAGTGCTCCAGAGAGCGGATGCTCCGTCAACTCAGGTCCCACAGTATGAGCGATGTTGAGCTAGAGCCCCTGTGGACCATCATGGACAAGAGCAAAGCATGGATATGTCAGGACTGTTTCTTACCAGAGCAAACCTAACACATCTTGAAACCACCGCAGTTCCAAGGGAGAGGCCTGGAATTTCCATCCCCCTTGCTGGTGACTTGTTCAGGAACGTACGTGAGCCTAAGACAATCATCTGTTTTTCTAAATTGGCTCCTTTAGACTAAAGGAACAGAATTTGTCTGATGGGTGGGGAAGAAGGGCTCCTATCTCTCTGTCTCTTCCTCTCTCTACTCCATCTATTGAGAACACAGATTCTATGATGAGGGGAATCACCCTTAAAATTAAAGATTCAGCCTATATTTTAGAAGACAGAGCTAAGAATCCTTGGGATCCTTGAGGAGTCTGTAGAGCACCTGGATCTACCACCCCAGGGGTCTGCCTGGTGTTTCACCTTCCAGTTGTGAAGGGAGCTGTGTCTTTTTTTTTTTTTTAAGTTTTTTTTTAAATTAATTAATCTATTTATTTTTGGCTGCATTGGGTCTTCGTTGCTGCACCTGGGCTTTCTCTAGTTGCAGCGAGCGGGGGCTACTCTTCGTTGCGGTGTGCGAGCTTCTCATTGCAGTGGCTTCTCTTGTTATGGAGCGTGGGCTCTAGGTGTGCAGGCTTCAGTAGTTGCAGCATGGGGGCTCAGTAGTTGTGGCTCACGGGCTTAGTTGCTCTGCGGCATGTGGAATCTTCCCAGACCAGGGCTCGGACCTGTGTCCCCTGCATTGGCAGGCGGATTCGTAACCACTGTGCCACCAGGGAAGTCCGGGAGATGTGTCTTTATTGCTTGAGTCACTTTGAGGTTGGTCTTCTGTTACTTACAGTCCAAAACATTCTAATGGATAAATGGAATAATAATACCACCCTCAAAAGTTGGAGGGAGAGCTAATTAAGACAAGATGCACATAGTAAGCATTCAGTGAGTTATTTCTTTATCCTCTGCTTTGTGTGTTTAAAATTAGCCTTGTCCATTAAAGGAGAGAAGTTATAGATTAAAGTTAACAAATGATGTCACCCTTTTCACAGCTAATCCCTGTGAATGGTTAGGTGTTATTTTGTACTGTTCTTTTATGTTTATTTAATTACACTCACCCTGTTGCAAAAAGAATCTGAGGTAGCTTGCTCTTTGATTCTCACAGCCTTAGAGTTTGGAAGGATTCATCTAAAGTAAAACCAAAGAGAAGTCACTAGAACAGTGACTAGAGTAAATATGAAAATTCCCAGCGTGCTGGGAAGTTGACTTAAGGCCACCCTTCCACTTCCCAGTTTCCCTTCTTGTGTTTGCTTTTAAACCCATTTCAAAGATGCATCTGCAACAGAGAGAGGAGAAATTCTTGCCCAAGGTCACAAGTTAGATGCAAGTGCGGTGCAATGATTAAAAGCAAGGATCAGCAAACTCTAGCTCATGGGCCAAATCCAGTTGCTCACCTGGTTTGGTACTGCCAAAGAACTAAGAGTGGTTTCCACATTTTTAAAGAATTGCAAAGGTAAAAAAACAAACAAACGAAAAATAAAGACACAGGTTATATGTGACCACAAAGCCAAAAATAGTTACTTTTTGGCCATTTATAAAAAAATGTTTGCCAGAAAAGTTGAAAACTCTGATTTGAAAAGATACATGCACCCCAGTGTTTACAGCAGCAGTATGTGCAATAGGTAAGACATGGAAGCAACCTAAATGTCCCTCAACAGATGAATGGATAGAGAAGATGTTGTGTATATACACAATGGAATAGTACTCAGCCATAAAAAAGAATGAAATAATGCCATTTGCAGCAACATGGATGGACCTAGAGATTGTCATACTGAGTGAAGTAAGTCAGACAGAGAAAGACAAATATCATATGATATCACTTACTTATATGTGGACTCTAAAATATAATGCAAATGAACTTATTTACAAAACAGAAACAGACTCACAGACATAAAAAACAAACTTATGGTTACTGAAGGGGCAAGACAGGGAGGGATAAATTAGGAGTTTGGGCTTAACAGATACACACTACTATGTATAAAATAGATAAACAAGAAGGATTTACTGTATAGCACAGGGAACTATATTCAGTATCTTGTAATAACCTATAAGGGAAAAGAATCTGAAAAACAATATATGTATAAAACTGAATCACTTTGCTGTACACCAGAAACTAATACAATATTATAAATCAACTATAATTTTTTTAAAAAAGATGCAGAGGGGCTTCCCTGGTGGCGCAGTGGTTGAGAGTCTGCCTGCCGATGCAGGGGACGCGGGTTCGTGCCCCGGTCCGGGAGGATCCCACGTGCCGCGGAGCGGCTGGGCCCGTGAGACATGGCCGCTGAGCCTGCGCGTCCAGAGCCTGTGCTCCGCGACGGGAGAGGCCACAGCAGTGAGAGGCCCACGTACTTCAAAAAAATAAAAAAATAAAAAGAAAGATGCAGTGAATACCACCATATACAAAAACAAAGTTTGCCAACTATTAGTTAAGAGCCAAAGCTCTGGAACCAGACAGAGTTTGAATCCTAGTGTGACCCCTGTCAAGTTACTTAACATCTCTGAGCCGCAGTTTCCTCATCTGTGAAATGAAGGTAGTGCTTCCAACTTTTCAGGCTTGATGTGAGAATCGAATGAAACTGGGTTTGCAGAGCCCTTCTCACCCAGCCAATATAAAAGCTTACTTATTTCTGTGATCTTTATTTGAGCAAAGCCTCCTGGCACCTCCCAGAGCAGGCTGCTCCCATCCAAGCTGGAGTTTTACAGGCATCATTATCCCCTGTGTGTTGATGGCCCCATGGCCTGTCTCCCTACTCTGCTCTCAGCCATAATCAGGCAATCACTTTTGCCCTCGCACCTGATCAAACAATTTTGCCATTTCACATTCCGACACTCCATACTTCTCAGACTGTTCTGTGAAACCCATATATTTTCATTAAGAGTTGATAATAAACTCTCTCGTTGAAAGTTTTTTCCCAGTTCATGATTGATGATAGTGCGGTAGGGAGCTGAGTGGCTCTGGTTGCCAGCTGGGGCGAGAATCTGCTTGGGGCAATCGCGGGGCCTCTCTCAGCAGCACCTTCCAACACCCATCAACTTCACCGCCAGCCCAGAGCCATCTGGAGATCACCCCTCCTCCAGCGACAGCTGCAGAGGAAACAGCCTGGGTTTTGGGGATCGCTCTCTCCCTCTCCCCCTCCCCCTCCCCTCCCCCTCCCCTCCCCTCCCCTCCCCTCCCCTCCCCCTCCCCTCCCCCTCCCCTCCCCTCCCCCTCCCCTCCCCTCCCCTCCCCTCCCCCTCCCCCTCTCTCCCTCCCTCCCTCTCTCTCTCTCTCCCCGCCTCTCTCTCCCCTTTCAGTGCCACTCTGGAGGCAGAAGATCCAGGCAAAAGGCAAGTTGTGATCATAATGCACAGGGTCTAGAAATTTGGTCCCCTTATTTTTGTACAGTTCAGTGGTAGCACAGGATGAAAAAATCTATGGGTTCCATTTTCCTTTCTTTTTTCTTTGTTCCTTTTTAAAAATTTGGTTCACACTCTGGAGTCTGAATATCTTGCATCCTTGAACACAGGGCAGAGAGTGCCCCTCTGGAGGTCTGGTCCAGGAGCTGAGATGTGGTGGGAGCTGGGAGAAGCTGGAGGGGCCAGGATCCCACCTCTGGGCAAGGAAGTCTTGTGGGGCTGGGAACCTGTTGCCCTGTCACAGTGGCACCGCAGCCTAGTGGAAGTAGGATATGGCGTTGCCTGTGAATTCCAGCTCCAGCCCACCTCTCTGTAAGAAGTCAACGCCTTACATTAGATCCTGCACCGTTCCGGGGAATGCAGAGGTAGGAAAGACCTGGGAACTCTTTGGGGAACTCTTCCCATTCCCTAGTGGGAGACAATCATTTTAACAGGAAGTGGGTGGCACAGAGAACGTCACAGCCACACACATTTGATCCAGCATCAGGAACGGTGAAGGTGGCAATTGCCAAATTCTGCTCAGATGTGCGCAGTAAAGGCTCAGAGAAGCTTTGAGAGGTGAAGAGCTTGGTGACCTCGAGCAGAGGAGACCGTAGTCTGTGAGTGTGGGTGCTTTCCAGATTTAGGAGGGGATTGTTTTACTGGGGGAGGAGTGCTTGTTCCCGTGACGCCCCGTTGGTGGGGCTCGTGTCATGGAGCTCCACCCCTCTACCATGAATGGGGTTCCTTGCCTCACCCTTACCTCCATCTGAAGGTGAAAAGGACCCTTGAGGGGCCCAGCCTGTTCAGCCCAGCCGAGGGAATGTATGTCTGGCATTGACCTTTGCTAATTGATGACAGCTCTGTGCACAGGCAGCCCAAGGGCATTTAGATGTGGCATGGAGTGATGGAAAGAGGCTGGAGTTTGGAGTCAGTCAGATGCGTCCTCTGTTATCCTTAAACTGAGGTTATTTTTCAAAGAGGCATTTCAGACGCACTGTTTTCCTGTTTCCTGTTAGTTTTCCATTCTTTTGTATGCCAAGTCACGTGGCTGTAGGTGGCTACCAAACAGCCATCTACCCTTGCCTTTGCTTTCCACGTGTTCAAAGAGCGCGGGGAGGATTTACTTTCCGGTCTCCATAGCAAAGTGCCTGGCGCTGCTCCCGGGAAGGGCGGCAGTGAACAGAATGAGAATGGGAGCCGCTTACTGTTCTACCCAGAAAGAGCATCGAGGACAACAGATCCAGGGGATGGTCCAGAGAGCAGGCAGCAAAGCCCAAACCCAGAGCTGTCCGTCAGAGAGAGCTGCCATTTTGCTGCGGGGAACCCTGATTGGGTTTCCTTCCCTCACAGGTTCTAAGACCCTAAGGTAGACGCCACCTTTGTTTTCCTTGCCCATTAGGCTCCCCTGGGTCACCCTTCCGACGTCCCCTCTACCGCGGGATGGAAGGTTGATGCCAGACAGAAGGGAAGGAGTTTAAAAAGTGAATTTCCCCAACTTCACAATCAAACAATCCCTTCCAGTTCTCACGTCCTTTCCTTTCCTCTCCCATCCACATTCGTTTCTTCCACAGCCCCCTAGAAACATAGCATTCTTTTTCTTGTTCATGTACTCACTGAGATTTTTAAGTGTTTCTACCATCAGGGAGAAGGGATGTCTAATGTCCCCTAAAATGTAACTGAATGATAGTCCTGCTTTTGAAGCCTTGAACGGAGAGACAGATATTTGGAACTGTACTCCTAGGGTGTCGATACTCCCGGAGCTGCTCCTGTTGTGTGCGGTAGCAATATTGGAATTAATTGAGAGAGTTGCAAAGGGGAATATTTGCTGGACTCCCTTGCTCCCAGCCAGCCTTCTCAGTTCCTCCTGTGAAATGTAATAAGCTTTGACTTTTCTTTCTTTTTTTTTTTTTTGCGGTACGCGGGCCTCGCACTGTTGTGGCCTCTCCCGTCGCGGAGCACAGGCTCCGGACGCGCGCATGCCCAGCGGCCGTGGCTCACGGGCCCAGCCGCTCCGCGGCATGTGGGATCCTCCCGGACCGGGGCACGAACCCGCGTCCCCTGCATCGGCAGGCGGACTCTCAACCACTGCGCCACCAGGGAAGCCCACGTTTGACTTTCTGATGCAGAATTAGATTATGCTAAAACATAGAGCGTCACAAACCACAGATGCTTTTATAGAAGGAATGGTGTGGTTCACAGTTCTTAACACTTTTCTTACGGTTCTCAAATGCATTAAAATGGACCTCAAATCATCCTCAGGGCTAGTTAAAAGAAAGATTGCCTGGGCTTGAGGATTTGCATTTCTAGCAAATTCCCAGGTCTTGCTGATTCCGGGATTCATGGACCACACTTTGAGAAGCAGAGCATTACAAAGATTGTAAATTTATCTCAATTTCTTTCCTCAACAAAACCCATCCAGTGTTTTGTTCTCTTAAGGGCTTCTGAAAATATTCCCTGAGGGTATATCTTTTCCTTTCATTAACGTAAGAAATAATATTAATACCAAATTAAACATCTGCATGGCCAATTTCACAGCTGCTGGCCAACATGTGGCTGCCCTGAGCCTGCCTGGTTTGGGGACATGGCTGGCAAATAGACCCCACTAGCAGGATGACTTCTAGAAGCCTAAGGAAGAGGTGGAGGGCTTGTTCCCTTCTCAGCCATTGCTAGGATGTCCTGAGAATCCTGACATTTTCTCCTTACTACGCCCAAAGCATCTTCTTAGTCTGGCACGAGTTCTTGGGAAGGTGCGGTCAGTACAAGGGGAATGAAGATTCAGTTTCTGCCCCAAAGGTGCTGGTGTGGAATTTTCTTATTACAACCAGTTGTTTTCAGGCTATGTTCTGTAAAGCTCAGACTGCCTTAACCAATAAAGGAAAATGCGTCAGCTCGGGTAACTGGAAAGACCAGAGGGAGACTCCCAACCTCTTTTCAGATGAAATCTCTATCCATCTCGACTCTGAGAGCACCCACACCTGGAGTGCCCACTGTGAGCAAAGAATTGTTGTGGGCCCTGGGAAAGGGATCCCATTGCCATTCCACAAGAAACCAGAGAGAAAAGGGAAAGATAATGCTTTGCCTTGTTTATGTTTATCCCTTCACTGAAAATGTTTTTCCCTCCTAACTCCTAACGAAGCCTGTACGTCATTCATTGCCCATAGCCCATGAAGACTTCCTGGACTCCCCTGGCAAGAAGTAAGGACTTTTTCTCGGAATGCCACACCAGCACTTTTCTACAGGAGGCAGTGTAGTTATGTTAAATACCTGGGCTCTGCTGGGCACTGCCTGGGCCCTCTGTCACCCTTGAGCAAGTTACTTCAGCGATCTGTACCTTAGTTTTCTCATCATGAAATGCACATAATGTGTCCACCTCCTGCAGTTGTAAGAGGAATAAAACTAAGAATATTAAAAGTGCTAGGATGGTGTCTGGCACAGAGGAAGCCCTCAGCAGACGTTTCCTTTAGGAATTTACTTTCCTTCTGCATCACTGCCCATCTTCTACTTTGTATTACTATTTCTGGTAGGAGAACCACCGTGTTCTTCTTTTTACAGGCTGGGCCCCCTTGGCTACAGAAAACGTCCTGACCCACAAATTGTAGATTTTGTTGATGTCATAGTGTCTGATGACTCAGACTTGGTTAGAGAAGCATTGACGGGCACTGCCAATTTGTATCTCCTCCAGTCTCCTCTAACCCCTCAATCTCCTTCCGTAACAAACACCAGCTCACGATGAGCGGCTAGACTTTTAAAAAAAGAGACAGGTTGGCCTTTTCAGGGTTCATCTTTCCATCCCAAGACTGCTCGATATGTCACTCTATTTACTGCCAACAATTAAGATTTTAAAATCCTCGAGGAGTCCAAGCATTCTAGTCTTCTTGGTACCTTTTTTTAGGTGCTTCCAACTTCCTATATCCATATGTCAAAAATGTGAATTTTCCCCTTACATCTCACATTTGATTAAAGGAAAGGCCAATGCCTCCTCAAGGATTCATACGCAATGTGGAGAGACTGGAACCATTGTGCACTCTTGGTGGAAGTTTTGATGGTACGGATGCTATGGAAAACAGTATGGCAATTCCTTGGAAAAATTAAACCTAGATTTGCCACGTGGCGCTGCAACTTCACTTCTGGATATATACCCCAAAGAATTGAAAGCAGGATCTCCAAAAGGTATTGGTACACTCATGTTCACAGCAGCATTATTCCCAGTAGTCAAAAGGTGGAAGCGACCCAAGTGTCCATCAACAAATGAATGGATAAAAAATGGGGTATAGACATACAATGAGATATTATTCAGCCTTAGAAAGGAAAGAAACTCTAACACATGCTACAACATGGATGAACCTTGAGGGCCTTATGTCACAAAAGGACAAATACAGTATGCTATCACTCGTATAAGATACCTAGAGTAGTTGCCAGGGGCTGGGAGGAGGGAGCAACGGACGGTTGTTTAACGAGTGTAGTTTCAGCTTTGCGAGATGAAACAGTGCTGGAAATTAGTTGCACGACAATGCATATACTGAACACTACTGAAGTATATACACTTAATAATGGTTAAGATGGTCACCTTTAAGTGTGTATATTTTACTACAATTAAAATTTAAAAAGTCATCCTTTCATCCTGGTTTGAGAAACACTGTCTTAAAAATGAGCCTCTTACTCTATGGAAAGCCTTCACTTACTGAATATTGCCGTGAAAGGGAAGTTGCTCACTATAACTGGCAAAGGAAAAATTTTAAAGATTATCATTGAAATGAGAACACAGAATAGTTCTCTACCAAGAGGGTTCTCTACACACTGTCACTAAGAGAAAATGCAGATTGCGGTGGAGAGAATTCCAAAGCATTTACTGGGGAAAGCAAGGCAGGCAATCGTGGTATGAAAGGGGTAGCTGCCGGCTGTTAGCATTGGAGATGATAACGGGCTCAACCTGAAAGTCCTTTTTTGGGACTCAGAAAAAAGCAAAGGGGCAGAATCAGGAACCTTCTTCCACGAGCACCATTCACTCCAAGCTTGGGTGGTACTGGATTTCCATATGGTGGATTTTAAGCCTCTGTGACGTGAGCACGTTACTAAGCTTGTACTGCCCGCTGCACGACAGGTCGATAATCGAGAGACGACTTGTTGGGGCCAGGGATAACAGCTTTATTCAGAAAGCTAGCTCACCAAGAAGATGATGGGCTTGTGCCCCAAAGAACCATCTTGCCTGAGTTAGAATTCAGGCTCCTTTTACACTGAAAGGGGAGGAGGTGAAGTCAAACACTTCCTGCTTCCCATCAGCCTCCGGAGGGGTTGTGTTAATTTCTTCCTGCCTGCATTCACAGGTGGGCCTGGTCTGGATGTTTCCTGTGAGTTAACAAAGGTATTATTATTTTTTAAATAATAAATGACATTTATTGAGCTCTTAGTTTACACCAAAGACTGTTGTAGACATTTCACATGGATTAATTCATTTACTCTTCACAACAATTCTATGAGTTAGGTCCTCTTACTCTCATGAGCCTTTTAAAATTAGCAACGAGGGTATGGAAGTAGAACAAGATTAAGCAATCTGGGCTTCCCTGGTGGTGCAGTGGTTGAGAGTCTGTCTGCTGATGCAGGGGACACGGGTTCGTGCCCCGGTCCGGGAAGATCCCACATGCCGCGGAGCGGCTGGGCCCGTGAGCCATGGCCGCTGAGCCTGCGCGTCCGGAGCCTGTGCTCCTCAACGGGAGAGGTCACAACAGTGAGAGGCCCACGTACCGCAAAAAAAAAAAAAAAAAATTAAGCAATCTTCCACAGTTTGTGGGCCTGTTCTGTGGTCTGACTGTAGATCCATCCCATTTTGTTGGTCTGACATAGAACACAGTTAGGTACACATTATCAAATGACTTTCAATTCAGTTCCACAATTAATAATCAGCAATTCCTATTATCTATGGCCAGAATAGTAACCCATGGAATATGACACACAATGAGAGTAACATATGTAGAATTTCCCGCTAGCATTCTGTAATAAAGACAGTGCTTTCTGTAGACATGATTTACTGCAGATTCCCCTATGGAAATGCCTTTAAAATATAGTGTGCAAGTATGTTAAATTGGTACTGTATTATGGTATTAGTGTTTCTTATCTGTGTATTTAATTATATAAATAGATTTCCTGAAAGTACAGATTTGATTTTTAAACACAATGGTAAATTAAAGCATTCTACAAATTTTCTTGAGTTTCAGAAGACTTTTGTTTTCTTTTGCTAAAATGAGATTTCAGGACATTAAACAGAGCATTAAACATTTTAGCTTAATGCTTATTACCTGGGAAGCAGGGTTCCCAGAGATGGGCCATTATGTATAATTTAAACTTCTAAGCACTATCCCTTTAGTGATTAACTTGTAATAGAATCCAAAATATTCCTCCCTATTACAAACACGCATTATTTTCGTACATTTCCTATTTTCCCAACTAGACAATATTCTTGATGGCTGGATCCACATCTGATTTAAAACAAACAGGGCTCTTCCTTTTATTCTGTTTAGGGGATAAATTGTTATTTTAAAGCTATGTCAGCACTACATATTGTCAAAGATTCTTTTCAGAATCTATGTATCGGATAGAACCTCGGGAGCAAAGATAGATGGAAAAGGGAGATGTGTGTGAAGGACTTGGCAAAGGGAGTGGCATTAGTGCTGGAGGCTGCTTTGAGGAACCATGTCTAGGAACAAGGAAGAATGTATTTATTTGGCGACGTAAGTAGTATAAACATGCTTTTCCAGAGGCAGTCCAGAGTATTTTTCACCCTAAATTTGTGAAAAGACTAGACTTTCCTTAAAACGCAGGCAACAAAGAGGATTGCCAACATGGAATCTGTCATGTCCTCTCTTTCATCTTGGCCAGCAGGACTCAGTGTTTGTCAGGCACCCAGGTGTGTCACGAACCTGGGGGCCCATAATGTAGTTTGGCTTCTGTACCTGTTCTGAGGTGCCTCCTACACTGCTGTCATCAGTGTCCCAGTAAACTTCTAGTAACAAAATCCTATGGACATCTTAATACCTTAGCCCAGGGGTTGGCAAACTTCTTCCATAACGGGCCAGAGAGTAAATAGTCTAGGCTTGTGTGCCGTGTGGTTTCTGCTGCATGTATGCAATTCTGCCATCATAGTGTGAAAGCCCCCATAGGTGATGCGTAACCAAATGAGCGTGGCTGTGTTCCAATAAAACTTGATTTATGGACACTGACTTTCATATAACTTTCACATGTTAAAAAATATTCTTCCTCTTTTCATTTTTTCAAAGCATTTAAAAATATGAAAGCCTTTCTTAGCTTGTGGGCCATATAGAAACAGGTGGTGGGCTGGATTTGGCCTGCAGGCCACAGTTTTAAAGCTCCCCAGCTCATTCTGTGTACAGCCAAGGTTGAGAACCCTTAGCCTACACTTTGAGTCTC
This sequence comes from Phocoena phocoena, assembly GCF_963924675.1. Classification (NCBI taxonomy): domain Eukaryota; kingdom Metazoa; phylum Chordata; class Mammalia; order Artiodactyla; family Phocoenidae; genus Phocoena; species Phocoena phocoena. The sequence continues at coordinate 16,580,561 of NC_089225.1, forward strand.
TTGAACCGTCGACCTCATTCATCACTGTATCCCCATACGGTACCCAGGTGCTTGATGAAGGTTGAATGAGTTTGTCTTTGTGGGTCTCCTGTATCTCCTTGCTGAGGGGTATTTACTGAAATGGTTAATGAACTAAGATATCTAGGGAGCAGGCCAGGTTATGACTGATTAAAGATGAGGGTAAGGGCCACAACAGGTCCTGCTGGGATTCAGGGCATGCAGGGGACCTGCGGGGGCTGTGATGGCCATGGAGGTGCGCCTGCCATTCCAACCTCTGTTCAAGAGAACCTTCTGCGGGGAGGGTAGCTGGTAGATAGTCTTCAGCTGCTGTACTTTCAGATTCACGCTGAGGCCATGTTTGCCCCAGGCTACTCCTATGGACTGAAAAAAAAAAATGCACAACCTAAAAGTTGAGAGTTATGTTTTCTTTGGAAGAAAAACTGAGGACTTAAACCCAGGACAACCATCTTGGAGAACAGTGAGTGACCACTCCAAAGAGGCAAGGGGGGAGCCAGGATATGTATAGGAGTTTTTGCAACAAAACATCGGGTAGTTGGAACATCAAAAGATTACTGTTAATCAAAGAAAACCAGACACCTCAAGTTAATGAACTGAGCGCTTTTCTGTGTATGGGAAGATGCAAAATCTGGGCTCACTGAAATCATCCCTTTGATGGGCACCTCAGCTCTTGGGGACCAGTATCCTGTGCTTCTCATCCTGAGTCTCCCCAGGGTGCGCCGTCGGGGGTGGCTGCAGCAGCTGACGGCTAGATGGCGGGCATCCTGTTTCTATCCTGAGTTCCCTCAGGGCTCAACGTTGGGGTGGCTGTAATGTGGTGGCTTGATGGCTGCAGCATCCTTTGTTTACTGATATGGCAGGTGGCATTTTAGTCCTCACTTCCAGCCACGGCACTTGAGCATGACAGGGGCCCCAGAGCTGGGCCGCTCCTGCCCAGTACAGGACCCTTCTGGTGGCAGTCTTTGCCCCAGGGCTCTGCACCAGCCTGGCTGAGGTTTTCTCAGAACTGCACCGAAGTGCGATGATCCTTCCACCCTGTCCTACCTTCCCTCTTGCTGTTTACAGGTGTCAGACCTGCATCATGGTCTGAAGCCATCTCCAACTATACCTGCCCCCTCTCTCCTTTATCCTTCATTAGCTTTTCCTTCAATAAATCTCTTCCCAGAGGACCCGGACTGATGTCAGGGAGGAGACTGTAAGAAGTAGATATGTCTCATTTTATTTCAAGTTTGGGATTTCTTTTTTTCTTTTTCTTTCTTTCTTTCTTTTTCTTTCTTTCTTTCTTTCTTCCTTCCTTCCTTCCTTCCTTTCTTTCTTTCTCTTTCTTTCTTTCTTCTTTTTCTATCCTCTCCTTATTTCTCTGGGGATAGAATCAACAGGGTTGACAAATGGCTCTGATGATTTTAATGGAATTGATGAGAGAATTGCAGTCACGTGTGACATTTCTTCCTGAGCTGGCGGGTATTCTTGGCTAGAGGCTGGTAATTCCTTAGGGAACTTTTATGTTGAACTCATAGCTTCAAATCAGAATTAATCCTTGTTCCATTCATGTGTGCTGAAAGGCCATATCCTTGAGACAGATGGGAAATCTTAGGGTGGGAGGCCTGGGAGCTGTGCGAGTGTGGCCATCTCAAGTACCGCAGCCAGGATTGGGACCAGGGAACGAGAAGCAGGATGGGCCGGGCAGAGTGAGACGGCCCCAGCTTTTGTCTGTCTTCCTTGTCATTCTGTAGAACCTACTGGAGAATAGATACTAGATTTAAAGTTCATCTCTGGGGAAAAATGATGGACAGCAACCAGACAAAAGCATCAGAACTCTGCCAAGCTACCTGAGGTCTGGTGCTAGACTTCCATCCCCAGAGAGCACTAGTGGGGGCACACTGGGATGGAGGGAATTCAGTAGAAGGGCCAGTGGGAACAAGTAGCCTCGTACAGGATGGAGATGAGAGAGGCCACAGCCCCAGTGGGGTGCGGGCTCCTAGGATGGCTCTTAGGAGCCCTCAGTTAAGGTTCTGGGCTGGTGGAGCTTGCAGACACCATTGTGTGTGTGTGTGTGTGTCTGTGTGTGTTTAACAATTTTTTAAAAATTTGAAGTATAGTTGATTTACAATGTCTGTGTGAATTTCTGCTGTATAGCAAAGTGATTCAGTTATACTATGTATGTATACATTCTTCTTTTATAATCTTTTCCATTGTGGTTTATCATAGGATACTGAATATAGTTCCCTGTGTTATACAGTAGGACCTTGTTGTTTATCCATTCCATATGTATTAGCTTACATCTGCTAATCCCAACCTCTCACTCCACCCCTCCCCCAACCCCCTCCCCCTTGCCAATCATAAGTCTGTTCTCTACGTCAGTGAGTCTGTTTCTGTCTCGTAGAGGAGTCCATTTGCGTGCGTCCACCACTGTTAAGCATTGTGGTGAGTCGGTCCAGGGTGAAAGGAGCTGGCTGTGTCTGGCACGTGACCATTGGATTGGCAGAGCTGAATGGGCCAGGGGCCGTCCGCAGCTCCTGGCTTATGTGACGTGCACCCCCTAGGAACCCCAGGAGATGAGAGCCTCTTCTCTGACAGTTTCAGTCCAAGGTCGAGGAAGGGTGAATCCTGTGCTCACAACTGTGTCAGAGAGACCCTGGGTGGAAGGGACTCTTTAGCAAGGAAGTGGCAGTAAGGTTTCCAGAAGGGAGAGAGGAAACAAAGCTACCACTCTGCTCTCCAGGTAAAAGGCAGCAGGTCAAAGGCCGAGCCTTCCGATGAGATCAGAGCACACACAGATTTGGGATGTAGGTGTCCAAAGTTCAGGTAAACAGTCAGGAATGAAAAAGCCTGTGGGAAGAGGGCAGGAGAGTAGTTCACATCGAAGTCACACGTACTGAGTGCTGTGTCAGGCGGGACCCTTTCACTTACAAATAACAAGAAAAATCTTACTCAACAAGTTTAAACAATAGAAAGGCTGAAGGTAGAAAGGCCAGGCTGCTTCAGCCGGCAGCTTGCTGGAGTCTTCCAGGACCAGGGTCTGTCCGCCTACCACTTTGCTATCTGGGCCTTTCACTGTGCCCGGGCTGGGCCCCTCCTGGTTGCAGAGTGGCTGCAGTGGCTGTGTCACTACTGGCTTCCCCTCGAGTCCCTCCTCTTTTGAAAGTGGTGGTAAAATGCACATAACGTAGAACTTACCATCTGAACTTTTTCTTTTTCTTTTTTGTTGTTTTTTGTTTGTTTTTAGATTTTTTAAATTTGAAGTATGGTTGATTTACAATGTCATGTTAGTTTCAGATGGGCAGAACAGTGATTCAGTGTATGTATGTGTGTGTGTATATATATATATATATATTCTTTTTCAGATTCTTTTCCCTTATAGGTTATTACAAAAATTGAGTAGAGTTCCCTGTGCTGTACAGTAGGTCCTTGTTGGTTATCTATTTTATATATAGTAGCGTGTATATGAACCATTTTTTTTTTTTTTTTTTTTATGCGTTACGCGGGCCTCTCCCGTTGCGGAGGACAGGCTCCGGACGCGCAGGCTCAGCGGCCATGGCTCACGGGCCCAGCCGCTCCGCGGCATGTGGGATCTTCCCAGATCGGGGCACGAACCCGTGTCCCCTGCATTGACAGGCGGATTCTCAACCACTGCGCCACCAGCGAAGCCCTGTTCTATCTGTTTTTGTATGACCCATGAGTTAAAAATGCTTTTTACGTTTGTAAATGGTTGCATTTTAAATGGTTATATAAGTACCTACACAATATCCTCAATTTTGCCTTTTGGCTTGGAAAGCCTAAAATATTTACTATCTACTCTTTACAGGCCAATCCCTGGGCTAGTTCCATGGTTTGCCAACTATTTTCTGGTGCCAGCCTATCTCTGGTAGAGATGGAAGGGGGAAGGGAGGGTGGTGAGGGCCCAGAGGGGTTCATCTGCTTTGCATAATGGGGTCCACATCAGCTTCACTGGGAGACAGTGGTCCCAGCCAGAACCTTGGAAAACCTCTGAGCTAGATGTTTATAAAGTTTCTCACAGATCTAACCTCCCAAAGTCCTCCCTTTCCAGAAAATTCAACTCTGACAATAAGAGTCAAAGTTCATTTGAAGACTCTTTAGTAATATGATGTTAAAAGAAATTGAAGTAATATTCAAAATGGAGCCAATATTAATTCTGTAAAAAGAGGAAGAAAAATCTTTTTAAGGTGAAAAGGATTGGAACATGCCACCCCCAAAGTATTTCTCAAAAGAATTATTTTGAGCTGAAGGCGTTTGAGTTCCTAAAATCCCTTATCTGCCTAAAAGCAGAACTTCCCCAAAGAACTCAATTGTCATAAATTCCCCCCCAGGAAGCAAGTCTAATCTCTTCTTAGAACTGGCCACCACACTGGGACAAATACTGTCACAATGCTATCAAATCTCCCACCTGTTCTCCTAAGGGCCCATTTATCTTTCAAAAAAACCCCACAGAAACAGCCATTTGTGTTTCCATAAGTGCCCTTTCTCCTTACCCCTTCTTAGAAGTCATTTATTCTCCCAGAAGTACCCCTCTGTCCCTCCCATTTCCTTTTTAGATGACTTTGTAGGGGAGGAAAATATCTTTTTCCTCTACCCTCCTAAATTCTCAGCCGGAGCCCCTGTAACAAAAACAGATTGACAAGGGAGAAGCCTCCAAAGTTATTTAATATAAGTTTTACATGACGTGGGACACTTCATAAGGAAATGGGACTGGAGGGAGTGGTTAAACTCGAGCATTTCTGGATTTGTTGCAGAGTAGAAAGTTGTGGAAAATGTGATAGGACCATAAAGGGTATGAGCTAAGTGTAGTAAACTGGGGGAAATGGCAGACCATGTTGGTTCAGATTACTCTCCTGGGTCTTAGAGATGAGGATGTACATTGTCTCTGTATGGGGAGGACACCTCTCACCTTACAGCTTTTATGACCTGCTTTAGGGGAAGGTCAGAAAGTCTTCCCACACATACCTTTTCTCAAAGTCCTTCAGCTTAAAATATTCAATATGCCAAGGTGCCATATTTTGGGGTAGCATGCCTGAACCCCATCAGTATATAAACTCAAATCTCATTGCTCATTTGGGTATTCACTTCCTTCTGTGATGCCCTTGTGTATGTAAAATTCAAAATTAATAAATTCATATGCCTTTTTTGGTGTCTGGTGTTCTGGTGTCTGAATTTCTTTGTCTGGTGTCAGTTTAATTCACAGGCCCCTAGGAACAGAACTTAAGAGGGTAGAGGGAAAATTTTCTGTTCCTTACAAAAGCAAAGTGTATGCTAAAATATCCTCCTTGGATATTTTACCTTCAAAATATACCTTAGAGGTATTTTGAAAAATTTCTGTATGGCAAAAATCATGTTTTGAGGAAAATCTTGAAAATTGCAAAGTATCTTTAGAGAGAATTGGACTATAGGGTAAAGTTGTGGTGTAGACCCTCATGCAACGCCCCACCACGGTGGCTGGGCTCTGCATCTCTGGGCTCTGGGAAGGGCTGGCAGAGTCCAGGAAATGGGGATAAGTTTCGGAGTGATTAACCTCCTCCCTGCTAAGAGGTGAAAAAATTTCACTTTTAAAAAGAAAATGGGACTTCCCTGGTGGCGCAGTGGTTGAGAGTCCGCCTGCCGATGCAGGGGACATGGGTTCGTGCCCCGGTCTGGGAAGATCCCACGTGCCGTGGAGCGGCTAGGCCCGTGAGCCATGGCCGCTGAGCCTGCGCGTCCGCTGCAATGGGAGAGGCCACAACAGTGAGAGGCCCGCATAGCACCAAAAAAAAAAGAAAGAAAATGGATTTTCAGGTCCCATGGATTTTTTTTCCCCTTAAGAGCAAAACTTTCCCCTTAGAATCTCTCTCAAGTGATTTGTCCATTGACCTTCCCGAAATTCCTGACTCCTTTAGTAGGCTGCCAAGCCCACCACCATTCATATTCAACTTCTCTGCATAATGGTCTCACCTACAGTGGATGAACACACCCAGGGAGCTGTCTCGGGCTGTCCTCTTGACTTCTGTCTGCAGGGGAGCCCATTTGTGAGCCGCCAGGTAATGGAAGGGCTGGAGGGAGTCCTCCCGACTGTAAAAGCCAGGCTTTCAAACACTTGAATGGCAGCAGCTGGACTCTCTTATCAGAGCAGCGGCATTATCCCAGGAGCTCCTCGCAATAAACTTTTGTACCAAATTAATTAAAGAAAGGCTTGATAATTCCATTCCAAGGCAATTCCAAAGAAAGTAATTTCAGATACATAATGCACGGTGGACTTTTCCACTTAACTTCCAAATGAAACACTCAGGATATTTAGTGCCATTCACATGAATCAGCCAAACCACCAGATACTCAGGCAGAAGGGGCCAACTTTGCCAGGAGGGTGGGGTAGAAGGTCTATGTGCAGCATGGTCATTAGACTATTCAAATCAGAGATGAGAAGCTACAGGGCCGCTCACCAACCTTCTGGAAAAAGGAGCACTTTTAGAAAAGAATCTGGTGAAAGCTGCTGTAAAAAAAAAAAATTATTCACTGGACACTTACTAAAATGGTGAAAAAGACTCTATTCATTACGTCAGCTCTGTTGCAATAGGGGGGAAAGATGGGGCTCAACTCTGAACACAGCAAAGAGAGCCAGGGATTTGTAGCCAGCGAGCAGAATCCTGAGAGCATCAGTGAATGGAAGATTACTAAGTGGGGACATCAAGGGTAGGGGACTTTCTTGCTAAATTGACTTAACGGGATTCTTGCTGAACAAGGCCAAGAACACAGGCATCAAGAGTGGAGATGAAGGGCTTCCCTGGTGGCGCAGTGGTTGAGAGTCCGCCTGCAGACGCAGGGGACACGGGTTCGTGCCCCGGTCCGGGAAGATCCCACATGCCGCGGAGCGGCTGGGCCCGTGAGCCATGGCCGCTGAGCCTGCGCGTCCAGAGCCTGTGCTCCGCAACGGGAGAGGCCACAACAGTGACAGGCCCGCGTAATGCAAAAAAAAAAAAGAAAAAAAAAAAGAGTGGAGATGAAGAAGTTGATCAGACATCAAGTGTTGGGAGATGACTTAGCAAGATTCTTGCTAAAACTAGACTCTCCAAGGCAAGACACAGAGCCAGGGTGGAGGCCTAGCGGAGAAGAGGGCTCGGCGGAGCCTAAGTAAGTTTGTTCAAGAAGAGATTTGTCATGAGACAATATGGATGAATCTCACAAGCATGAGGCTAAGTGAATGACGTCACAGACGGAAGACTAAATACTGTAGGATTCTATTTATATTATATTCTAGAAGAGGCAAAACTACTGGGATAGAAAACAAAATCGGTGGTTGCCTGGGGATGGGGGTTAAGGGTGTGATTGACCCCAAAGGGGAATAAAGGAACTTTATGGAAAAAAAAAAAAAAAAAGGTGAGTCTTTGTCATTGCTCTTCAGCTACTTTGTGATGGGTAATAGAAAGTGGACTCATGAAGTTAAACATTAGGTCGTGGGAAGAATTTTCAGTAAAGGTCATCGTGTGTGAGAAGAAGGGAAGTGGGAAGACCACAGAAGCTTCACCTCCTGGGCGGCCTATCAGACTTGAGAGCCTGCTCTGCCTGTGTGGGCTGGTGTGGCCTTGCCCATAGACGTCTAAGCTCTCACATCCCAACAGATCTGGGCTCAGGGCTTCCAGTCGCTTGTTATAAGTCATGGTCTGCAATAAGCCGTGCCTCCAGTTACTTTGTTCATCACAGGGGGCGGCTGGCTGAGCTGCCCTTGGTTGCCATGCCAGCCGGAAGCATCTAAAAGCTACAGGGAAAGGCAGGGGCCTGACCCCGGGTTTTCCTTACACTAGCTTTTCACAGCAGTGCTTCCCCTTGTCTGGCTCTGTCCTCTCTCTTTAATTTTGCAAACCTCTTCTGCCCTGTTTCTCTGCCATTTATCCAACTACCTAGTTCTTTCTTCCTGAGTCTAGCTTATTCAATTTATCTTGGCTGGTCCAGTATCAGACTGCCAATACTTTTGTAAATATGTGTCTGCAGCCCCATAAGCTCTAAAACTCGGATGTGTTCCCTCTCAGAAGCCCACGGATGCCCTCTGTCCTATTCTTACAATTCCCTCATCAGTAAGGCACAGAAAGGGCGTTAAGTGATGAATGGGCCCTGCTGAAATTCGATTCTGACCTGGAGAGATGCCACAGGGGCCAGGTCACATCAAGTTAAGTGGAGGGCAAGTGAGGTCGCCTCTTTAACCTGGCTCTGAGAACCTGGGACCCAGAGCTTTGGGGTCGGGACCTCTGCTGTCATGGGAGGCTGTTGTGATGTGTTATTAATGCGCTAAGGGTCGGACTACAAACCTACATGGGAAGTGGGCCTGATTTGCTTCTCACAGCCATTGGTGTAGCCTCCGGCAGCAGTGGTGGAGAAGTGAGAGCAACAGGTGTTCCAGCATCTCCAGAGCGGCTTTTGGCTCCCTAAATCCACCAGGGGAGACCCATGCACGGCTCTGGAGCAACACTTAACAGCCCTGCCCATTTTCCTTCCAGTATGTCCTGCCTTTGGCTCCCCTACCTGGGTCCGACCTCTGGCCTGATCCTGACCTCCCGGAAGATGTGCTCCAAACCACACAAGTGGTTTTAAGCTTCCGATTCCCGTGGGTCGCTGTTCCCTCCCTTGGTTTTCAGGTTCCTCTGTGCCCATCGTGTATCTCTGAAATCATTATTTCATGATTATTCATAGCTCTCTAAACCCCTGGCTTGGAATCTTCCTTAATAAAGATGAATTCCCCTTTCTGTTTAGGGATTTCATTATTCAACACTCTAGGCTTCTTCCTCGCTCCCCCTCTCACCCTGAACCTTTCAGAGAACGGAGGATGGTTGTTCCTGGGAGAAGATGGGGGAGCTGCCTCGGCCCAGGTCTGCAGGCGGCTCTAGCCCATTTGGCTGCCTCTGTTTGCTGCAGTTTTGACTTAATGCCACCGAGGGGGGAGAGTGGTGCTGAGAAGGCTGGAGGCGGAGTAGCCTTGTTGCTCTTCGTGGCCTGAGTAGCTGCTCGTTGTACAGACTTTCATGACCACCACATCAACTGACTCCACAAAAGGCTTTGATTCACCCCATCTTGCTCCCTTCTAAATTTCCCTGTTGGAAGGCTGGCTGAATGCTCCTGTCATTCATGGGATTGGCTTGCCACACAGCACCTCGCACGTGCTCTGGCCTGAGTACTTGGCCTTTGTGTTAACTCCACTTGCCACCTCCCTCACCTCCTTTTGTAAGACCAGCTTTCTTCACGACGGTCATCACAGGGGCATCTTTTACACTCTTCCTTCATCTTCCAACTTTTCCACCATGATTGGACAGTGGACTCCCTACTGGGTGGCACAGCCATATTTCCCATGTCATAATAATATTAAACTTTCCCCATTAGCCACTGAGTCACATCCAGTGTTGTGATATGAAGTATTCACAAAGATACGAAGTATCGTAATAAAGAATTGAACCTGGGTGGCTACACCGTAGAACCAGCTCTTGGTGTCCTCACACAGGGGTGTGTGGCAAGATGTACACAGGACACATCTGTGGTCACACTTCAGTCCAGAGTGAGACACAGATGAAGAAATGGGTGGAGGCTGGGGGTGCTTGGGGAAGGGGGTCCTCAGAAAATACTCTTACTTATCAGCAACTTCAGAGAGAAAAATGATGCAGAATTCAAGACTCTTAGACGCTAATTTCTTCTCAAACTCTGGAAAGAGTTCAAACACTCTTTGGTAGCTGGGAGCATCCCTATGAACGAACACTTGGGGCTGGCATCCTAGAGGTCAGCCTAAGTGGTATACCTGTTGCAAATTTAGAAATGTGTGGGTATGTTTGGAAAGTCCAGTGGGATTTCATTTACGCAAAAGACGGAAGGGCCTTATGGGAAAGACCTTTCCGAAGGGAGAGAGAGGACTAAGGATAATGGGTTAAGGAGGAAGGAAAGGTAGATTTTTATTTATTTTTTGGATAACAGCTTTATTGAGACATAATTTACCGTTCACTCATTTAAAGTTACAATTCAATGTGGGACTTCCCTGGTAACGCAGTGGTTAAGAATCCGCCTGCCGATGCAGGGGACATGGGTCTGAGCCCTGGTCTGGGAAGATTCCCACATGCCACGGAGCAACTAAGCCTGCGTGCCACAAGTACTGAGACTGCGCTCCAGAGCCCGCGAGCTACGACTACTGAGCCCACGTGCCACAACTACTGAAGCCCCGCGCCTAGAGCCCGCGCCCCGCAACGAAGAGAGGCCACCGCTTGCTGCAACTGGAGAAAGCCCACGCGCGGCAGCACAGACCCAGCGCAGCCAGAAATAAATAAATTTTTTAAAAGAATGCTTTAAAGTTACAATTCAATGGTTTTTGTTTTATTCACAGAGTTGAAATTTAGAAAGTTTTCATCACCCCCAAAAGAAAGCGTGTACCCTTTAGCCACCACCCTACAGTCTGTCCTGTTCCCTCAGCACTAGCAAACACAACCTACTTTCAGTCTCTATGAATTTACCTATTCTGGACATTTCATATAAATGCAATCAGGCACTATATGACCTTTTGTGTCTAGTAGCTTTCACTTATCATAATGTTTTCAAGATTCATCCACGTTGTAGTATATATCCCCATCCATTGTTTGAATATACCACGGTTTATCCATTCATCCGTTGACTGGCTCATCACTTGGGTTCTTTCTACTTTTTTGGCTTTATGAATAAGCTGCTATAAACCTTAAGGTACAAATTTTTGTGTGGACGTATGTTTTTATTTCTCTTGGTATATACCTAGGAGAGGAACCGCGGGATCATATGATATCCGGGAGGAAGAATTTCGAGTAGAGCATGGTACATGCCTCTCAGATTGTTCTCTGACTTCCCTCTCTTAGATTCCTGCTGAATCCTAGAAAGCGGAAGTCAAATAAAAGGGAACAGAAAGTCGTAGCACTGTAGTCTCTGCAAGCTGCGGTAAGCACAGGTGCCGTGAGCTGTGGACTTGTGTCTTGGGTGGAGGTCACTGACTAGAGGTGACTGGGACATGAAGAAGTGGCCAGGGACCTCCAGCACCAGCAGGCAATGTGAGCAGAAGGCACTTACGTAGTGTGTCAGGCCAGTTTATCCCAGAGAGGCAGCTGGGAAGCATGGAGCCCTAGGAGGCCAGCGGCGGGTGAGGAGGAAATGGAGATGCCAGGAGTGGCTCCAAGGACAGTGCAGACCCATATGTGAGACACCTCCATGGGGTTTCTCAAAGATGGGGGAGGAATATGAGTGGACAGAAGTTCTCCAAGGAGAAGGAGAGAGTCTGTAGGTGCCATGACAGTCATTCTACAGCAGAACCCTGTGTGTGTATGTGCGAGATTATCCCTTTTTTTGGAATTCAAATGTTATGACCAAATAAGAACATGAAAAATGCTCACCATCAGGGAAATGCATATCAAAACCACAGTGAGATACCATTTTCCACTCCCTAGGATGACTGTAATAAAAAAGACATATGATAACAAATGGAGATGTGGAGAAATTGGAACCGTCACACACTATTAGTGGGATGTAACATGTTGCAGCTCCCTTGGAAAAGTTTGGTGGTTCCTCAAAAAGTTAAACATAGAGATACCGTATGGCTCAGCAGTTGTTTTCGTTTTTTGGGGTTTTTTTTTTTTTTTTTTAGCAGTTTTACTCCTAAGGAGCACCTAAGAGAAATGGAAACATATGGTCACATGAAAATTTATATGTTAAATGTTTATAGCAGCACTGTTCATAGTAGTTAAAAAGTAGAAGAAACCTAAAGGTCCATCGACAGATGAATTGATAAACCAAATGTGGTATATCCACACTGGAATATTATTCATCCACAAAAATGAATGAACTACTGATGCATGCTACACCATGATGAACCTGAAACCATTATGCTAAATGCAGGAAACCAGACCCAAAAGACCACATATTTTTTGATGCCATTTATATGAAATGTCCAGAATTGGCAAATCCGTAGAGATAGAAAGTGGATTTGTGGGTGACAGGAGCTGAGGGGAGGGGAGAATAGGGACTGATTCCTAATGAGTTCTCTTTAGGGTGACGGAATTGTTCTGGAGCTGGATAGTTGTGATAATCGCACAGCCTTGTGAATGTACTAAAACCCGCTGAATTGTACACCAGTTAGAAATTTTAGAAACAGTGTTATGGCTAGCAGGGACCTCCCCACCCTTCTGGTCAGGATATGTGATGGACAAAGCAATTGTCCCGTTTTGTCTGGGACTGTGGAGGTTCCTGGGATGTGGGACTGTCACTGCTACAACTGAGAAAGCCCCAGTCAAACCGGATGACTTGATCATCCTAGCGTGTGCTGAGGCAGTGCTCAGTTATGACAGCGAAGAGAGGCCAAGTTTACATTTAACCGAGCAGTTTCTTATTCACAATGTGTTTGGCCTAAACTACCACCCTGTGAAGTAGCTAGGGCAGGTTGTACTTATCTCCTATTTAGAGACAAGGAACCAAGGCTCTGATGGGCTTAGAGGTTTGCCTGAGGGTGTATGGAAAAATGAGTGACAGGACTGGAAGTCAAGCCTGATCCTTAGTTTCCAAGTCCAAGCTCTTTCTTCCAGGTGGGTAACAGTTCATACATATTGGTGGTACTGGTCAACAAGGGCCCCACTCACCTTATAAATGCTGGCCTTCTGGCTTCAGAATCCAAGGGGGCCTCCCTCCTCTCTTGTTCTCCTCACTCCTAGAGGCTACATCCTATGGAATCACTCGTAAACAGTGATGCATTCAGCATCCTCTCCAAGTCCATCTTCCCTGTTCCTCTGAAACCTCTAGAGGCAGGGACTGTGTCTTGTCACCTCTCTACTTAGCTCTTATTGCCTTGCCTGGTACCATCTCTTTAGGCTGAATTGTTCTCCCTCTAGGTCTTTCTTAGGCCTCGTTTTCTGAAGCGCTTGCTGGTGGAGCTGGCACGATGTGTCTGCTGCTTTTCAGAATGTGTTGTAAGCACACTCCGGAGGTCAAACCAGGCCAGGATTTCTGCGGTGATTTTGCACGGCATGGCCTTGTGTGTAGCAGGCCACCTGGGACAAAATGCAGCTGTGGCCAAAGCGAGTGGTTAAGAAAGATACAGCTATCTTGGCTTTTAGGAATTCCGTGGATATTATGACAAAGAGCTTCATGTATACGGGGCCTGGGGCTCCAGCAAGGTCTCACAGGGAGGTTAGTAAAGCAGGAGGCAGCAGTACTCTATCCTGGTCTGTCTTCTGGGAGGTTATGTAAAGTTCCTGGGCCTCAGAGAGTTTCCTTACCTTTCAGATGGGACAATTACAATTTCTCAGCTTACTTCATAGGCTTTTCTGAATTTCAGATGAGATAATGATTAGATGGTTTTTCAACTGAATTTCATAGAGGCTGAAGATTCTATAAGGATTCCTCAGGAAGAGGGATGCTACTTCCATCCATTTATTTACTTTCTATACTGAGGTGTGCTATTATTCTTCAAAAATAGTTGCTGTTCTTTCCTGGAGAAGATTATATTTCTGGGCTTTGAGGATGCTGGACTTGGTCATGAGATTTCTTTTGACCAATGAAATAAGAGTAGCAAAGACATGTTATTTCTGGGTAGAAGCTTTAAGAGCCAGGGTATGGGTTTTATATTCTCATCTCTTTTTCCTTTGCTATAAGACAAGCAGAGTTCCAGATAGAGGCTGATACATTACCCTGGGTCCTGAAATGAAGAGGATGTGAAGCAGAGCCTTAGCTGATCCATGATGGGCATGAAGCATGAATGAGAAACAAACCTTTGTTGTTATAAGCCACTGGAATGTCAGGCTCATTTGTTACCGCGGCATAACCAGGACTATCCTGACTGATACAGATGCCAAGTAAGATTATTATTTGATTTTGTTGCTGAAAAAATGTTAGAAAATCACCGTAATGAATGCTGGCTGACTGTAAACTTCTTAATGAGAAAGACTGTGTCTTAATGTCCCATTGTTCTTTGTTTACTCCATGCCTAGTCTTGTGCCTGATAGAGCATCTGGATTTTAGTAGGCATTTGGAATTTGTAGAATGAATTAAATGAAAATGGTTTTGAAAAAAATCAAGAGTATCTTCAGGAGAGATGCCATCATTATCATTGTCAGCTTCTATGGCACCTCTTCTTTCCTTTGTGAGTCTTGCAAAATGTGTTAGTCAAAAATCAATATAATATTCTCTAAAGTGTCATGATAATAATTATTATTTCCTCTGTTTAACAGGAAGTTTTTTATTCTATATCAAACATTCCAATGTTAAACGTGCAACTGATAAATAGGAGGAGGCAAGCAGATCTAACTTAGCCTATGAAATGTTCTTCACGGTATCAGTTCCCCACGGTACTATCTTGAATCAGAACCACTTATGGTCTGGTTAACTGCATTGGGCCGTAACAGCCAGGAAGGGGCAGACACAGAACATGAACTAATCATTAAGGTTGGAGGGAACCAGGAAGAGAAACTCAGCTGCAAGGGCTAGTGTAAGGCTGGGACGCAAAACGGTCCTGCAGACAGGCAGTAACAATGATGCATTTCATGTAATAAGGACTTGGAGCTATGTAGAGGCTGTGCCACAAGACAAGCAGGCATCCCACCAGGCAGTAGGCGACTGCTTCAGGATGCCAAGGGAGGTCAGAGAAGTCTGTCATCAGTCTTGTTCATAGAATGGATTCCAGTTCGGTGATTGGTGGATAGGGTGAGGGGGCTGCTTCCAAAAGTGAGACAGGGTTCCAGATCCAGAGAGACAGAGTGCTGGGAAGGTTACGGGGCAGGACTCAAGATTTCAAGGCAGAGATAAGGGTTGAGGGTTAGATTAGCAACAAGGGTGACTTGACGTCAAGCCCTAGAGTATGGAATTAGAAGACTGAGAGTACAGGTGGGGCTCAGATGGCCCAGCGATCCTAACTATGGAGGCAGATAGGTAGAAGGAGTGAACCAGGAAAATCCTGGCATAGATTATCCATTCCAGTACAGGAAATGGAGCTATTAGTCTTTGCAAAGCAATGATGTAGCTAATGCCGTGCAGTGGATCTACCTTCCCCAAAGGAGCGTTGTAAGTGTGGCTTTGATAAACGTGCTATAAGCGCAGGAACACATGTACATACACACACAGAGGAATCCAGAAGATTTGCCTGAAATTTGTTTTACTTGCACCCACTGACTGATACCAGACACCAAGTTTCCTCTGATAGCCTTCCCAGGGTTTATTAAGTGGTGACTGTCTCGAAATGAGTCGTTCTTTTCTCTTCTTCTTCTTTAAAAACACATTTCAGAGAGTACAAAAAGCGGTAAGTTGTTGTTAAATCCCAACACGTACCCAGGAAGGGAGAAAGTTTACGAGGGAAAATGAAAGGCTCTTGCTGCCTGGACTGTCCTTCTCGTTGATGGTTACCCATGTTTTATCCTCTCTATGAAAGTCCTTGTTCACAAAGTCCTTCGATGCCTTTGGCGCCAACCTGTGGCTGGAACGTTACCTTTGACCTTGATGCTAAAGAGCACTCCTCATTAGTGCCATTGTCCTCTGGTACCGCCGTGACTTAACACAAATTACTTCCACCACAAAATTCTGTTTTGCCTAATCAGATCATGTCGCAGAAATGACACGTGCATTTTTCCTCCTAATTTAAAAACTGTACGTGAAAAACAAGCATTTAGCCTTGGGCTCTAGGACTCCTCAGAACCTGGGAAATCTTGGGGCTGGTACTTCTATTTCTTGAAGGTAGAAAGGCTTACACCCATTAGGGCAGAGATGGCAAACAGCCTATAGGCTGTTTCCAAGCTGTGGAACTGTCTTGTTGGCAGAGCATGAAAAACTAGGAATTCCAGCTCCTTCTGGCAAAAATATTGGCCACAGTCAGCTGAACCTGAGTGCCGGCTGCCCCTTTTTGACTGATACGGGTTTTCTGTAGTCTTCCCCTCTCCCTAGCGCCCCTTGCCAGCCACATCATTTGGAACTGCTCATCTGCCTGGGCCCTGGGGGGGCATCTCAGGTTGTGAGTTGATGAAATAAGCACTGAGCTGAAACTGCTTGATGGACGGGGGACAAATCAGTTAAGTCATTTTAAAAAAAGCCCCATTTGAAAAATCAAAACAAGGATGACCGTAACTCTCCTCTCCTTGCCCTTTTCAACTCTCTTCTGTGTTTTCTGGATCCTTCTCCCCATGACTGATAAATCCCCGCCTTTACACGTTGGGCCCCTGCTCTTCTCTGTGGGTCCTCTCCCTGAGTTAGCCCATGTGCTCCTGTAGTCCAGTTGACTCTAGTTTTAAAATTGAAATATAATTGCTTTACAGTGTTGTGTTAGTTTCAGGTGTACAGCATAGCGACTCAGTCATCTGTATACACACACACACATGCTTTTCCAGATTCTTTTCCATTCTCAGTTATTACAAGATATTGAATATAGTTCCCTGCACCAGCTGATTCTCATCTCATGACTTTCTAATCTCTCTGTAGCCTCTCTTCCCTCCAGATTCTATTCCAGTATTAAATGGAGGCTTTACTGGGAGGCAGCTCTGAATCAAATCCTGGGTCAGCGGGGTGACCTTGGACAAACACTGAACTTCACGGAGCTGCCACACCTACAAATGGGTACCACATAACTTCTTAGGGAGGTTGAGAGTATTGAAGATAATTTGTATAAATGCTTGGCTGTTGTTTCCTAAGTCCAAGGCCATTGGGTGTCGGTGCCCGATTCTCTCCATGCTGTCATGCTGCCTCAACCTCAGAAGCCCTTGTCTTCAGAAGTGACTTCTGACATTTAGTTGTCAGCCAGGGGGGAGGCCCACCTGGGAGTTGGGGATGGATGAGCAGGCAGGCCACCCTGAATGATGGGACAAGATAGGACCTGCTGACAAGACAGATTGCTCACAGAGCTTTGCGGGAGCCTGGAAGTGCCAAGAATGGGAGACTTGCCTGGTGGCATTCTGCAATCCTGCCACATCAAATTGGAGCCATTTATTTCTATCATTAGCAGCGAAGTAAGCAAGTGACTGCTCTGGAGCTTCTTTATTAACAATTATGACCAGCAGATAAACAAAGGCAGGGGAGAGGAGAATGGCAATGGTGACCTGGGGCTTCTTCCACCAACTTTCACATTGCTTCCTAAAGCAGAGTTTTCTCCTTAATTATGGCTGAAGAACGCTTTCAGAAAAGTTTTATTTTATGTTTTGATATAGTCTCCTACATTTTTTTTCCCCCCAGAAGCTTCCCAGAACTGGGAGAGTGTTAGTGCGGGAAAGGAAGAGAAAGGAAAGTAAGATTTGGTACATTTCTGACAGTGGGCTTGGTGCAGTGCATCCTTTACTGCATGTTTCACTATCTGGGTTTGCCTTCATAAGATCCTAGGAGGGGTTTGATCATAGACATATAAAGTCATAAAATTCTGTACCTTGGGCTTCCCTGGTGGCGCAGTGGTTGGGAGTCCGCCTGCCGGTGCAGGGGACACGGGTTCGTGCCCCGGTCCGGGAAGATCCCACATGCCGCGGAGTGGCTGGGCCCGTGAGCCATGGCCGCTGAGCCTGTGCATCCGGAGCCTGTGCTCCGCAACGGGAGAGGCCACGACAGTGAGAGGCCCGCGTACCGCAAAAAGAAAAAAAAAAAATTCTGTACCTTAGCTGATCTAATCTTTTCATTTTATAAGTGAGAGAGAAGTCCCATGGCTGGTCAGTGATAAAAACAAAACAAGTGCCAGACCTTACTCCCCTCCCACCAGTCTCCCTGGGTGAGAATCAGGCACATTTAGGGCACCGCCAAAACGTCAGGGAACATTGGTGAGGATAACTGTGCGAGAGAAAAATGTTTTCCTTCTCGTGTCAAGGAAGAAAATTCCGTCTTCTCTGTACATGAGCCAGTCCGTGTTTCTCTGAGCAGAGTGAAATATGCAGAGGTATTAAAACCTCTACTAGAATCCGGACTAATTTTGTTTTTTCCCTCTTCCACTTTTATTGAGATTTAATTGACGTACAGCACTGTATATGTTTAAGGTGTACCGCATAATGGTCTGACTTCCGTCTGTCATGAGGGGATGCCCACGATGTTTAGTGAATATCCATCAACTCGTATAGATACAGAACAACAGAAAAAATACCATGTTTTCCTTGTGATGAGGACTCTTAGGATTACTCTGTTTACAACTTTCATACGTGACACACAGACGTGCTAATTATATTCATCGTGTTGTACATTACATCCCTAGCACTTATTCGTCTTATAACAGGAGTTTGTACCTTCTGACCACATTCCTCCAGTTCCCCCTCCCACCACCCCCTGCCTCTGGTAACCACAAATGTGATCTCTTCTTCTATGAGTTTGTTTATTTGTTTGGGGTTTTTTTGGAAGTATAATTGACCTGCAACACTATGTTAGTGCCTGGAGCACAGCCTAGTGATTTGATATTTCTACACGTTACAAAATGATCACCACTGGACTAATTTCCTTTTTGATAAAAAGATACATAATAGGAAACTGCTCTTTTTCTTCTGCTTATCGCATAGTGTCATGGCTGTGTTGAGCATCTAGAACACAGACAGCCTGGTATGGTTGTTATAGGAGCTAAGCCAGCACCCAGAGATGGCAGCGTAGAAAGATGAAAGAATCCAGGTTCCAAAGATGAAAATGAGGAGGGACATTGACCAATCTTGGAAGTGAGATGCTTCCAGATTTATTTTTGTTTGCGATATTACATTTTCCTTATTTCTAAAGACAATGCAGTCAGGGTTTTATGTTCTGCCAAGGAAGGCATCCCAAGGAGACTCTTTGAACCGCTGACATAACATCTGTTCGAGGAAAATAACAGTGGAGCGTTGGAGCCAGCTAACCCCAGCCAACTGTTAGCATCTCTTCCTAACTCTGTGTTCCATGACATCACAGTGGTAGTTTCTGTGACATCATGTTGTGGTTTGAAACAAGTCATGCTGTGAATATTTACACCATAGAAACTGGCCAATTGTATGAATCGGGGCTTTTTTTTTTTTTTTTTTTTTTTAACAGCATACCGCTGGTAACAACAATAACAAACAACGTTAGGTACCAACAAAAAAAAAGGTTACAATGTAAATGCCTATGACTTCCCAGCACAGACCAGTATGGGATGGGTCTTGGGACTGCATTCCAAAGGTCTGAAACACAATTAGTTCAGTTCTTTGATGGCTTAGCCTTTTGTTATCCAGAACATTCTACTTCGACTGTGGATGAACACTGAGAAGCTATGGTGTTAGATTTAGGCTCAGGGTGTGGTGAGCAAGCCGGCCAGAGTGCACGCCTGAAAGAGAGGCTGGGTGTCATAATGTTACGATGTCACTGGTGTCATAAGGCTGGACAAGAGTCATGGCTCTGTCTCTCTAATAAGAGGGTGGCTGTTTTCTGCAATGGGATAGGTAGGTGTCTTATTTTGGCTTTCCTAGAAAACTCACTGAAATGGAGATTTGTGTGAGGAACAAGACCTGTGGAGAGGGAAGGAAGCCAAATTGGGCAGGGGAGCCGCTGAACTATGATGCAGTGCCATCAGAGGACTCAGCTGGTCCCACAGAGAGCTCTGAAGCTGGGAGAGTCCTTTAGAGTTGTTCCCAAATAAGACAAGGACCAATCATTGGATGGGACGGGTCCCTGGGGCGGAGGCCTTGCCATGGGTGTGGAAGCTCCCTTAGGCTGAGATGAATCCCAAAGAAGAGGTAGCTGTGGTCATTCCATCAGCACTCAACATTCTTGGTAGCTGGGAAAACGAATGTCTTGGCTCTGAGGGGAATCTTGGTAGCATATCACAGCATCCACTACAGTAGGATTGGGGTAAACTTTCCAGAAGATTTCTTGGCTTCATCTCTTCTGCATCTCGAACTAAGCCTCGCTAATCCGTCGTTTTCATTTAGTGGACCTAAAATTTAAAAGAATGAACCCCAGCTAAAATCTCATCTCTCTTTAATATCTTCTGTAATAACCAATCCAGACTTTATCTTCCTTGTAACAGTTATCAGCCAGAGATCTTGGTTGTAAGCAACAGAAGCTAACTCTGAATAATTAAGGCATAATGGGAGGAATTTATGGAAAGGGAGGCTAGCAGCTTGTAGAATCAACAGAAAGCTAGAAAGCCAAGGGGAGAAGGCAGCAGCAGAAGTAATCCTGATGGGAAACTGTGCAGTTGTACACCCTGATGATCTTCAACCCACCCGCCCGCTGGACACCCACTGAACACGGCCCCCTCCGTAACCTCCCCTGTAGCACTCAATTCAGCTAACACTCATGCTATATACGGCGCCCCCTGCACATCTAATGCAATGGTATCTTTTAATGTATCTGTCACTTGAGATTCAGAAGACTTCTGTGAGCTCTCCGTTGTCTGAGCTGAAGCCATGTGCCCACACCTTCAATGCCAGGGAGTAGGAAGGAAGTTGATCTTTCTGTCATAACTGGCTATGCCCTGTCCACCACCCCAAGAGTCACAGCGTATGGCAGGGTGTCCAAGAACTGGGAAAGAGGCTCACATGCTGAGTCAGAAAAAAACCTGGTAAACGTCCACTGCCCAATGCCTCTGTACCAGGTGAGTCATATTCTTGTTTTCTTGGTGTGTGTTTTTTTCTATGGGTGATGTTCTAGGAGGTTCCACGTCTTTTCGCTCATGGACCTCTGCAGATAGTGGCTGCTCAGTCTGAAATGCACACCCATTTCTCTCAAAGAGAATAGCAAACTCCATTCCCCGACATTAAGATCTATTACAGAATATATGCGAAAGTTTCCTTGGTTCCAAGAAACAGATTCATTCAAACCAAGTGAGGGAAAGAGCTTATTGCTAGGAAACGCTTGGGCTGTTCATTATTACTCTTCTGTCGGGCAGAGAACTTCGTGGATCTTTGGCCAGACTAACTTATGAGTTTTGTGCCAACAGTTTGTTCAGTGACCATGCCCCCTGCCCCGCCATGCACAAAGAATAACCTAGAGCTGCTTTCCTGAACACCTCAGCTGGTGTGTGTGATTGGGTGTGTGGCGGACCCCATGTCCGACATATCTGAGGGTCCTCTAAGCGTGGCTCCCTTCCCAGTTCTTAGGAAGTCATCATCACTTTTTAGAAAATAAAGGAACTATGAGTTAATATGTGTTATCCTTTTGTGCCTGCTATTATGTATTATATACCTTATTTCATTGAATCCTTACATCATTTCTCTGAGTCAGGTATCATTCCTATATCTGATGAAACTGGATCACAATGGTTATGAACCCAAGATAAGATGGTAGAGCTGGATTTCCAAGGTATTTCCCAGGATACCTCTGTTGACACATTCATGATAAGGCCAAGACATTCCTGTCCTAGTTATCAATGGTTCTTTGAAGAAAGCTTGCAATTAGGGACTTTTCTAGTAGGAACAGTTCAAAAGTAGAGTAGGATAAGGTACGGGGAAGATAAAGGACCAGAGGCAGAGGTGTCACATGCTGAGCTCAGGCTGCTGTTAGAAAATCAGTCTTCTTCTACAGCTGGCCCTTGAGATGGCCAGAAAATAGCCTCATCATCAAGCAGTGGGGGGTTGCTCCTGAATAATGAAGAGACACTAACCAGCCCAAGGTGAGCACTCCCCATGAGTTCCTTGCCTCCTTTGTTGAAAACCATTTCACAGTCAATTATAGCTATTGGGAGCCTCCTAACAAAACGTCCCAGCATCTGTAAGATAAAAAGTAATCCCTTTAGAGGCAGAACTTTAAGCGCTTGGCTGTAATGGCCTCACAGAAAGGAAAATTGGACCTGCCAGGAAAATGCAGTTAATTCGTGTCGAGCTCTTCTTCATCCATCCATGTGTTCTGGAGGGGGGATAATATTATAGAGCCTAGAAGGCTGTTGGAAAGGGAACTGGGAATATGTACTTGTACACGAGCACGTAGCATCCCGTATAACGTTAATTCCTTTCCAGCTGTTTCTTCTTCAGCCTTCAATGCCCATCATAACTTTTAGTGTCTCCAGGAAGTCTTCCTTGATTAAACAAGCCTGAAAAGATGATTCCTCTTCCCTTCCTTCCCCAACTCCATCTTTTAAAAACATTGTGCCTTGTGGGCAGACCTCACAGGAAAAGGATGGGCTGGATGAAAAAAATTTAAATAAAGGTAAATGTATTGCTGTTACATACATGTTGAAACCCTACTTGGTTATTCTAACATCCCCAGTGTTGAGACGATTCTATGCATTTTTCTTAACTAGAACTCGTGTTTGTTGACCGCCACGGTCCAGGCACAGCATCAGGCACTTTCACAAATATAAAACAAGGTACAGCCGGTCAATTGGGGAATGTAGTATCTAAACCCTGTTTCCTGGGAATTCACCATTCAAGTTCACAATCCTTCTGTTGCATCTTCCCCAACATGAAGCTCCCCCCATCTCTAGAATTTAAGTGCCGTATTGCTAAGGATATATTTTTCTTTTGCTCTTTACTATTTTATTCAACAGTGAAATTTATTGAATTATATTAATCCTCCATTCTCATTTATCTTGTAACGTATTCTTTCTTTTTTAAAAAATTAATTTATTTTTGGCTGTGTTGGGTCTTCGTTGCTGCACACGGGCTTTCTCTAGTTGTGGTGAGCAGGGGCTTCTCTTCGTTGTGGTGCATGGGCTTCTCATTGCAGTGGCTTCTCTTGTTGCAGAGCACGGGCTCTAGACACGCAGGCTTCAGTAGTTGTGGCATGTGGGCTCAGTGGTTGTGGCTCGTGGGCTCTAGAGCACAGGCTTGGTAGTTGTGGTGCATGGGCTTAGTTGCTCCACGGCATGTGGGATCTTCCCGGACGAGGGCTCGAACCCTTGTCCCCTGCACTGGCAGGCGGATTCTTAACCACTGCACCACCAGGGGAGTCCTTGTAGCATATTCTTGAATTTATATTTATTTTTACCAGAAAACTTTCTCTAAGAGTCCTTTTAAAGATCATAGTTTTATGATAAATCTATCGAGGCCTAAACTCTTTACTGTGTCCTCAATATACATGATGTTTTAACTAGATATAAAATTCTAGATCCAGTCTGAAAATGGTCAAAAGACATGAAGAGACATTATACCACAGAATATATATGGATGGCAAATAAGCACATGAAAAAATAAATAAAAATAAACCATGCATGAGGTTTATTAAGGGGGTGTTTTGGGGTCAATACCTGATGGGAAATGAAGAAGGAAGAATTGGGCAAAGGGAGAAGTTGAGCTGTGATGCAGTCACACCAAATGACTCAGCTGATCTCATTGAGAGTAGGGATGGCCTTAGAGAATTGTCCTCAATTAAGGCAAGGGGGTTGGGCTTGTGTGCCACCATATCTACCAATCATTGGATCTAGGTTGCCCTCAGAAGGAAGTATGACCTTGGATGAAGCAGCCCTCTTCATCTGGGGATACTTCATGCAGAGAGAGTCAGCTGAGAGCTGTCAGTCACCAGTCCTCCTGTTGGGGCACTATTGAGGAAATATGCACTTCATTACTTAAGTGGAGGAGTTTGGGTCAGGAGTTGGCAAACTACAGCCCATGGGCCAAATCCAGTCCAATGTCTGTTTTTGCAAATAAAGTTTACAAGGGGTTCTCCCTGTGCATCTGTCTCTCTTCACATAATCTTCCCTCTGTTCATGTTTGCCTCTGTGTCTCTTCTTCTCTCCTTTCTTTTCCTTCTTTTCCTTCCTTTCCTTTCCTTTCCTTTCCTTTCCTTTCCTTTCCTTTCCTTTCCTTTCCTTTCCTTCCTTCCTTCTCTTTCTTTCTTCCTTTCTTTCTATTAGAGTAAAATTGCTTTACAGTGTTGTGTTAGTTTCTGCTGTACAATGAAGTGAATCAGCTATATGTATACCTATATCCCCTCCCTCCTGGACCTCCCTCCCCACCTCCCCCTCCCATCTAGGTCATCACAGGGCACCGAGCTGAGCTCCCTGCGCTATATAGCAGGTTCCCACTAGCTATCTATTTTACCCACGGTAGTGTATTTATGTCAAACCTAATCTCCCTATTCATCCTACCTTCCCCTTCCCCGCCATGTCCACATGTCCGTTCTCTACGTCTATGTCTCTATTCCTGCCCTACAAATAGGTTCATCTCTACCATTTTTCTAGATTCTACATATATGCGTTAATATACGATATTTGTTTTTTTCTTTCTGGCTTACTTCACTCTGTATGACAGACTCTAGGTCCATCCACATCTCTACAAATGACCCAATTGCATTCCTTTTTATGGCTGAGTAATATTCCATTGTATATATGTGCCACATCTTCTTTATCCATTCATCTATTGTTGGACATTTAGGTTGTTTCCATGTCCTGGCAATTGTAAATAGTGCAGCAATGAACATTGGGGTACATGTGTCTTTTTTTTCTTTAGTTTTCTGAATTTTTTAAACGTTGAATACTTTTTGAATATTCACATAGTTCAAAATCAAAATAATACAAAAAAGTATATGGTGAAAATTATTGCTTCCTTTCCAGCCCACACTCATCTTCACCCTTCACCTCTCCTCCATCTTACTGGTTTCTTGTGTTATCTTTCCTAGCACTTATTTTTTTGGTCTGGAAATCTGCATTATTTATTTATTTATTTTTAACATCTTTATTGGAGTATAATTGCTTTACAATGTTTTGTTAGTTTCTGCTGTATAACAAAGTGCATCAGCTATATGTACACATATATCCCCATATCCCCTCCCTTTTGTGTCTCCCTCCCACCCTCCCTATCCCACTCCTCTAGGTGGTCACAAAGCACCAAGCTGATCTCCCTGTGCTATGCGGCTGCTTCCCACTAGCTATCTGTTTTACATTTTGTAGTGTATATATGTCCATGCTACTCTCTCACTTTGTCCCAGATTACCCTTCCCCCTCCCTGTGTCCTCAAGTCCATTCTCTACGTCTGCATCTTTGTTCCTGTCCTACCTCTATGTTCATCAGAACCTTTTTTTTTTTTTTAGATTCCATATATATGTGTTAGCATACAGTATTTGTTTATCTCTTTCTGACTTACTTCACTCTGTATGACAGACTCTAGGTCCATCCACCTCACTATAAATAACTGAGTTTCGTTTCTTTTTATGGCTGAGTAATATTCCATTGTATATATGTACCACATCTTCTTTATCCATTCATCTGTTGATGGACACTTAGGTTCCCTGTCCTGGCTATTGTAAATAGAGCTGCAATGAACATTGTGGTACATGACTCTTTTTGAATTATGGTTTTCTCAGGGTATATGCCCAGTAGTGGGATTGCTGGGTCATATAGTAGTTTTATTTTTACTTTTTTAAGGAACCTCCATACTGTTCTCCATAGTGGCTGTATCAATTTACATTCCCACCAACAGTGCAGGAGGGTTCTCCCTTTTCTCCACACCCTTTCCAGCATTTATTGTTTGTAGATTTTTGGATGCTGGCCATTCTGACCCGTGTGAGGTGATACCTCACTGTAGTCTTGATTTGCATTTCTCTAATAATTAGTGATGTTGAGCATCCTTTGATGTAGGGCCCATCCTAATGATTTCAGTGTAACTTGATTATACCTGCAAAGGCCCTATTTTCAAATAAGGTCACGTTCACAGGTACAAGGGGTTAGGACTTCAACATACCTTTTGGGGAGGGGGCACAATTCCACCCACAAACAACCAGAAAACATTGTCAGTTGCTATCTAATGAAACTTCTGCAGGATAAAACCTCATGTCCATGGTGTAGGTGCAGTGGGCAAGCGGCTGTTTCCCGTTGGCAGGTGTGAGAGCTGAGCAGGTAAGAATTGCACGGGTGATTCTCTTGTCTATTACCTTAATGATCAAAGGCCTGGAGACAGCAAATAGGTTTCTCCCCAGTGCTTGACTACTGAAGTCCCTAGAGTTGCTTGAGCTTATCTAATAGCCACCTTGGCAGGCTTGTAAAAGTTGCGTGACACCCTTATTTTTTTAAGAAAAAAGAAAAAAATCCAGCAGCCAGCAAGCTGTCCATGGTAGAGCCAACTCCCTACGTATCTTAGGAAGTCCTTATCATCTTTCTACCAACACTTCCAATTATTCCCTGATTGAGATCTATTCCCAGAGGATCTGCTTTTTGATGTAAGATCATCCACCCCAAAAGTTAACCCCTGACAGGTACCAACCGAGTCCAGTGGTGTGCCAGTCAGTGTTTAAAAACCAGCTCTCTGTGAAGAAAAGCGGGAGGAGAGTCCTGATTTGTAGCTTTTGCCAGTTTCTCTGGTGTAAAAACTCCCACCATGATCAATTTCAAGCCACTTATGTGAAGCCACTGAAAACAGAATTGGGAAGAGATGTGTACAGTCAGTTCTTATGAGCTGGTATGAAGGCACTCTAGCACATCACTGAGCATCTCAATATAGGCAGAAAGGAGTATGATTTGGGACATCCAGAGAAGATGATCTGGGGGAGGTAGGATTTGAATGAGCCTTAAAGGGTGTTATCTCCATCACTCTACATCCACACCAGTTGAGCAATTTCTACCTGTCTCTCTCTGGGACTAGATTATGAACTTACTGAGGGCAGAAAATGTGGCTTATTTTTTGTAATATTCCTACAATATGCATTTCACAAGTGTTTATTGAATGAATGAATATATGAATGAATGAATGGAAAACAAGTGGAGAGGTACAGGCATTTCAGGCAGGGGGAACATTCGTGGTTTTGGCAGGACACAGGAGGAAGGGATGAATGCACAGGAGGTTTTTCAGTGGGCAGTCCATTCTTGCTGGAGTACAGTGTTGGGTCGTGGGGTTTTACAGTTACTATGGCTACATAACAAACCACCCCAAAACTTAATGCTTAAAACGTCGACATTTTTATTTCAATCAAAAATCTGGGGTGGGGAGGGATAAATTGTGAGATTGGGGTTGACCTCTACCTACTACTATATATAAAATACATAACTAATAAGAACCTACTGTGTAGCACAGGGAACGCTGCTCAGTACTCTGTAATGACCTATATGGGAAAAGAACCCCCAAAAAAGAGTGGATATATGTATAACTGATTCACTTTGCTGTATAGCAGAAACTAACATATCATTGTAAATCAACTCTACTCCAATAAAAATTAATTTAAAAAGTATCCAAAACTCTAGAATTCGAACAAGTCTCAGTAGGGTCAGCTCACCTCTGATGCACTTGGCATCAACTGGGGTGGCTTGAAGGATGGGGGCTGTAATCATTTGAAGGATCACTCATGTCTCTGGTGGCTGGGCTGACACTATACTTCTTCTTGGTAGCTCGGGGCTCCCAAGATGTATATCCTAAAGAGAATGGGCCAAGAGGAAGCTGTAAACTTTTGGTGACCCAGCCCTGGAAGTTACATAGCATAGCTATACCACACATTGTTGGTCGAAACAATCACAGCCCACACTCAGATTCAAGGAGAAGGAACCTGGACCCATCTCTCAGTGGGAAGAGTGTCAGTCACATTGCAATAAGAGTGTGTGGGATGGGATCTATCTATCTATCTATCTATCATCTATCTGCCACCTTTGGAAAATAAAGTCTGCTACACAGGGTTAATGTAAGGTTGGAAAGTTAGATGAGGGCAGGTCTTAAACGTCATTAAAAGAACTTGTTCTTTTTCCCTCTGGGAGCAATTCACATACTGGACCCTGATTATCCTCCAGGGTTTCCCATGTGTACTGATCACCCACAGCAAGCCTGTGAGACTGAACAGGCAGCTGTAATTGTGTCTTATGTATCCTTCTAAAAAGATCTTCCTAAATGATCAGGGCTTTGCATTTGATGGCTCCTCAGTCCATTAAACCCAAGTGCCTGTCTGCTCAAGTGAGCAATGATGGCAAATCAGACCAGACCAGACATGCTTCTTGCCTGTCCCCCAGCTGGCATGCACCTACCTGTTCTAGCACACCTGAGCTCGTCATGAGGAGGGGGCCCCTGAGGGACATCCTGGTGACAACACTGAGTATCAGAGTTGCCAGAGCACATCTAGATTGTCTCTGGGCTTACTGCCCAAGAGCTCAAAGGAGAGGCCAGACCTACGATGTCAATTCTTACAGAACATGTAACACCTCATGCTAATTCCATCTGCCAAGGAGTCCTGGATCCTGGCCGAGCACAATTTTCATAGTTATGGACCCCAAGCCACTAGCTGTTTCCTTGGTCTCTCTCTGAAGTGTATCCATCCAGCCTGTTTGAAGGGCGAGAGATGAGGACATGATTGGCTTTGATTGTTCTCTCCGAGGAAGAGACGGGGAGGATCTGCCACTTGTGTTTTGGATGGATGCCATCCGTCCCCGCCCTCCATTCTCTTTTGACTTCTCTCTCTGCAACAGTGGGAAACATGTTTATTGCTGTAACACAGCCACCGAAAGGAATCACGAGAGAGTTTGTTCTTTCTCCTATTTGTCAAGTCACAGAAATTCCCCTAATGGAGAAAAGATGGTTGTAAGAACAGGGGAAGACATTATTAACAATGTTTGTTCCCAACTTGAAATGCACGTGGTCAAAAGTTTGGAACCGAGAACAAACAGTATCTCATAGACTAACAGTGCTGGCTGGATCCACAAATGCACATTTCACCCATAATGTAAGCTGAGGGAGGACGGGAAACATCTCCCAGCTGACGTGTTAGTCCAGCTTAAATGCTTGAAGCAGCTATCTTAAGCTGGCCCTGCCTTCCACAGCTTTTTTTTTTTTTTCCTTTCTGTACTTTTGAACCCAACTAGCAGATTGCTTATATGCTGCCAACTCTAAAAGCAAAGGCAAGGAGGGTCTGACCTCTGGGTGGCCAGCACTAAGTACACTCATTGGTAGGACAGGGTTTGTCTGTAGTGTTTTTTTTTTTTTTTTTTTTTTGGCGGTAGGCGGGCCTCTCAATG
This sequence comes from Phocoena phocoena, assembly GCF_963924675.1. Lineage (NCBI taxonomy): Eukaryota > Metazoa > Chordata > Mammalia > Artiodactyla > Phocoenidae > Phocoena > Phocoena phocoena. The sequence continues at coordinate 16,609,347 of NC_089225.1, forward strand.
TTGGGGCCCCTCCCGTTGCGGATCACAGGCTCCGGACGCGCAGGCTCAGCGGCCATGGCTCACGGGCCCAGCCGCTCCGCGGCATGTGGAATCTTCCTGGACCGGGGCACGGACCCTTGTTCCCTGCATCGGCAGGCGGACTCTCAACCACTGCGCCACCAGGGAAGCCCTTGTCTGTAGTTTTAAAAAATAAGAAGCCGACTTTAGTTCGGGAAGTTGGTGTGTTTTCTGTTTGTTCGCTTGTTTGTTTGTTTGTTTTAGATGCACCAAAGGGTTTTCACAGGCAGCCTACCCTTAAACAGGGAGCAGGGCAGGGGTGCCGCTTGTTCTGAAGCCTGTCAAATAGGCCGATTAACCCACCAGCACATGAGGTGGCTAATGACACTGAGGTCACACTCGCCATCCTCTGACAGTGGCCATTTCATCGTGCCCTTCAAAAAAGCATCACATAGGCCACGGAATATGTCTCTATGCTGGCCCGTAGCCACTTGATTGCCACAGCTCCGTAAGCCACTCAGAGCTCATACTTAGTGAAGGTAAAGTTAGAGAGTGTGGAGTCTCTGTTGTTCAGTAGATTCTCTGTGTTGTATGGTCTGTTTGAAAATAGTGAGTTCTGCTGGATGAAATATCTATCTGCTTATTATAAGGATTCCCTGTGTGTCATACATGCATCCCCAATTTTCAGAGACTAGGAATCTTGTCTCACCTGTGAAGACAGATGCCACTTTTATGTATCTGTAGCACTTGTTGCTGCCACCATTCACTTGACAATTGCTGTCTTATGATATCTCACAGTTTACGTACTCTTGGCTTGACCTCCTTCAGAGATGTGACTGTCTCCCTGCTTTATATTCCCTACAGTGCTATCCAGAAAGGATATGCTGAACCTGTATCTGTTGATTTAATCTGAGTGGAATTCAGCGAGATGTTCTTAGCAGTCAATCCTAGCTCATACCATAATGGTACCCAGAGTGTTTAGAATGTGCTTTAGGACCTTGCAGAGCCCCAGCTCCAACAGTATAAGCAGCAGGAGCTAATGGACCATGGACATGATGTTAATGACAGTTAACCCCAGGCTAGTACTTTCCAACCCCAGGCTAGTACTTTCCCTCTGCCTGGCGTTGTTCTAAGTGCTCTATTTATATTATGTTATTTGGTCCTGCAAACAACCCTTTAAGGTGGGTACTGTTATTTATCCTCAAGTTGACAGATGAGGAACCTGGGGCCCAGAGAGAGGAGAACAGTGCCCAAGGTTATACAACTGGGGAGCAGTAGATTCAAACCCAGGCAGTTTGGCTGCAGAGTCTGTGCTTGTACCCACTACACCACACTGTCTCTTTCACAAGAGCTAATACATATACGGGTACATATTGTATGCCAGACACCATTTATGCAAATTCATTAATAACGCTCACAACAAACCCAGGAGATAAGCACTATTGTCACCTGCATTTTACAGATGAGGAAACCAAGGTGCAAGGAAACTGAGTGGAAGGCACAGATGCAAATCCATGGGGTCTGAGTTCTGAGTTTATCGTCTTAATCATGACGCTATAGCATTCTCAGCAGAGTCAGTGGATGAATAGAATGTTAATCCTGAACTGGCATTCCATCAGATCCCCAGGAAGGACCGTCCGCGCACTGAGCCTTCACAAAGCATGCCGTTTTCCATGGGGCCTCCCCTAGCCTTGTTCTTGAGGTCCAGGGAGCTGGATCCTCAGGCTGTTTGCCACATGGCATTCCAGGGGCCAAGGAAAAAGGGAGGAAGTCTCCAGGTTACATGTTAATGGTTCCTCGGGGTCCAACTTGTCATTGATCCTACACTCATCTAGACAGTGAGCTCTGCAAGCAATGTGGACCATCAGGCTACAGTCTCCTGGTCATGGACCAAGTCCTGGGTAGACTGGAGAGGAGGCATTTGACGGGTGATTTACAGACATGTAAATAGTCATAATGACCCTCAACTTGCACGGCTATTTTGAACATTGAACAAGCCTGGTGTCTGGGCACAATAGGTATTTAATTATGGGAGCCGTTACTACTGTTGTCGCCGTGAGAGTGACATGGCTGCAGCATTGTCATCTCACTGGTTGAAAAGCAGGACTGACTCTGCTAATCCAACTGGCTGTGTGGGTGTTCTCCCTCTCCAAAAAATTTTGTTTTACAATATTGGGATATATAAATGCACAAAGTCCTTAAGCCATAAATAACTGAATATGAAAAATCATAAAGCAAAGCATCATATAATTACTGTCATGTAACAACTACCCAGGTAAAGAAATAGAGTATTGTCAGCACCCAGAAGACCCCACCTCCATTCCATGGGTCCTTTCCAGGTCACATCCTTACCCACCCACAGGAGGTGACCCCCATCCTTTCTTTATAAATAAGTGAACAATTTTATTATATAAGTCCCCGTATTTCACATATACATATCTCACTTTTATTACTCTTCACTTTATCGTGCTTCACAGATATTGTGCTTTTTTCACAAATTGAAGGTTTGTGGCAGCCGTGCATTGACCAAGTCTCTCAGCACCATTTTTCCAACAGCATTTGCTCACTTTGTGTCTCTGTGTCACATTTTGGTAATTCTCATGATATTTCAAGCTTTTCATTATTATATTTGTTATGGTGATCTGTGATCACTGATCTTTAATTTACTGTGGCAAAAACATTAGGACTTGCTGAAGCTCAGACGATGGTTAGCATTTTTTAGCAATAAAGTATTTTTGAATTAAGGTATGTACATTGTTTTTTAGACATAATGCTATTGCATACTTAATAGACCACAGTATAGTGTAAACATAACTTTTATATGTACTGGGAAACTAAAAACTTCGTGTGACTCACTTTATTGTGCTATTCGCTTTATGACAGTAGTCTGGAACGGAACCCACAATGTCTCCAAGGCTATGCCTGTATATATATATATATATATATATATATATATATATATATATATCCCAAATATTATCGTTTTGTCTGTATTTAAATGTTATATAAATTGACTCATGTATTCTTTTGAGTCTTGTTTCTTTCATCTATCATTATGGTTGTAAGATCCGGCCACATTGTTTTTGTAGCTGTGGTGTATCTGTTTTCGTGGTTATATAGTAGCTCTTTATATGAATATGCTGTGTTTTGTTATCTATTTGTCCTATAGGTGGAAATTGGGTGTGGGGTAACTATTGACAGTGTTGCTGTACACATTCTTGTTTATGCATTGTGTTGACATGAGCTGTAAGGTATATACCTAGGAAGGAAATTTCTGGGTCACAAGATATGTTATATCTAACTTTAGATTCTTTTTTTAAAAAATAAATTTATTTATTTCATTTTGGCTGCATTTGGGTCTTTGTTGCTGTGCGCAGGCTTTCTCTAGTTGTGGCAAGCGGGGGCTACTCTTCATTGAGGTGTACGGGCTTCTCATTGTGGTTGCTTCTCTTGTTGCGGAGCACGGGCTCTAGGTGCTCAGGCTTCAGTAGTTGTGGCACGTGGGCTCAGTAGTTGTGGCTTGTGGGCTCTAGAGCACATGTTCAGTAGTTGTGGCGCACGGGCTCAGTTGCTCTGCAGCATGTGAGATCTTCCCGGACCAGGGCTCAAACCCGTGTCACCTGCATTGGCAGGCAGATTCCTAACCACTGTGCCACTAGGGAAGTCCCTAACTTTAGTAGATTCTGCCAAACTCTTTGCCAAAGTGGTTGTACCAACTTATTCTCTCATCTGCAATTTACAAGAGTCACCATTACTCCACAGTTCAAGGGACAGATGGTATTGGTTGTCTTTCAATGTTAGGCAATCTAGTAGGTGTGTAATTGTGTTTGTGTTTTTAGTTTGCATTTCCCCAACTACTGAAGAAGTTGCTTGTTTATTGTCCATCTGGATTTTTCTTTGGTTCATTTTTAAATTGGGTTGTTTATCTTCTTGCTTAATGAACGCTATCCAAATGGATACTTGGTTGTCCCAAGTAGCATTTACTGAGAAGAGTGATGTCCTGGAACTCGTCAGAGTTGATTGTTAAAATTTTGGAAGTTTTGTTAGCAGACTGTTTAAGTGTGGAAGTGTGGGTAGCTTGAAATCAGCCATGGTGGGAGAATTTATAACATGGATGTTGGCAAATGCTATAAATCAGGGCAGTCATCTACTGCACCAATGGAAAAGACCATCTCTTCCACACTGCCCACAGTGCCATCTCGGTCAAAAACCCTGTCCATACACATGTGGATTTATTTCTATACTATCTCTTCTGTATCATTCTTTTCTTTATCCCAATGTCAAAGCCATACTGCCTTATAAACTGTGGGTTTATAATAAGTCTTCATATCTGGTACAGCCAAGTCCTCTCACCTCCTCAGAGTATCTTCTCATTCTTGGCTCTGAACATTTAAAATTTTATAATCAACTTATCTAGTTTTTAAAGAAAAATCTGTTGAAATTTTAATTGAGGTCTCTAGATCAATTTTGGGAATAAATGCACATTTTTATCCACTTTGGATTCATTGTGGGAATTACTCATTACTGTGTGATATCAACTGCATATATTTTCCGTAGGTTTGTTATTTGTCATTTGACTTTGGCTACAGTGTTTCTTCCCTTTGGAGCTTTATTTTTATTAGATAGAGTTTATCAACTTTTTTCTTCATAGCTTCTAGCATTTATGTCATAAGATTAAAAATTTAATTTAAACTTTAAAATTCTCTGGTGTTTTATTCTATCCTTTAATGATTTTATTAATGATTAAAATCCGAAGATTTAAATCTTTGATCCACCTGTAATTTATATTATAATAAAGACTTAAAAAAATATATATATATTTAAAAGATGTCTAACCTGTTGTCCCAATATCAATTACTGAACGATCTATCCCTACTGATATGAAATGTTACTGTTGTCATAAATGAAATTCCTGTAAGTATTTGGGTTTTTTCTTGGACTTTCTCTTTTGTTTCATTATCTGTTTATAGTATCACTGTTCCATAGGAATATCATGTGAGCCACAAATGCAAGCCACATATGTAGCCACATCAAAAAAAGCAAAAAAAAACCCCTGAAATTTATTTATTTATTTTCGGTACGCGGGCCTCTCACTGTTGTGGCCTCTCCCGTTGCGGAGCACAGGCTCCGGACGCGCAGGCTCAGCGGCCATGGCTCATGGGCCCAGCTGCTCCGCGGCATGTGGGATCCTCCCGGACCGGGGCACGAACCCGTGTCCCCTGCATCGGCAGGCGGACTCTCAACCGCTGCGCCACCAGGGAAGCCCTGAAATTTATTTTTTAATTGAAGTATAGTTGCTGTATAATAATATATAAATTACAGGTGTACAGTATAGTGATTCACAATTTTAAAAGGTTATACTCCACTTATAGTTATTATAAAATATTGGCTATATTCTCCGTGTTGTACAATATATCCTTGTAGCTTATTTTATACCTAATAGTTTGTACCTCTTAATCCCCTACCCCTATATTGCCCATGTACACTTCCTTCTCCCCACTGGTAACCACTAGTTTGTTCTCTATATCTGTGAGTCTGTCTCTTTTTTGTTATATTCACTAGTTGGTTTATTTTAGATTTCACATACAAGTGATATCATACAGTACTTGTCTTTTTCTGACTTATTTCACTTAGCATGATGCCCTCCAAGTCCACCCATGTTGCTGCAAATGGCAAAATTTCATTCTTTTTTATGGCTGAGTAGTATTCCATTATATATATGGACCACATCTTCTTTATCCCTTCATCTGCTGATGGACACTTAGGTTGCTTCCATAACTTGTCAATTGTAAATAATGCTGCTATGAACATTGGTATGCATGTATCTTTTTGGATTAGTGAAATTAGTTTTAATAATATATTTTATTTAACCCATTATAGCCATTGTATCATTTCACCATGAAATCAATATATAGAAACAATTACATTTACGTTCTTTTTTTTCATAAAAAGTCTTTGAAATGTAGTATATATTTTATACTTACAACACATCCCAGCTTGGACTAGCCATATTTCCAGTGTAATGAGCTAGTGACAACCCTGTTAGGTAGCTCAGGTCAATATCTTTGTTAAGGCAGGTCTAGAGTAGCCTTGGCTCTGTGGCTAGTTTAGTTCTATTACTAAGATCTGGCCCTTCCAGGGTTGGTTCAATGAGGTCTCTTCACTCATTGGTTGGAACTTCAGCATCTCCCAGCTCTTTGGGACCTTGGGAATTGTCTGGATTACAGTGCCAGCATTTGTTCTTCCCTCAGCAGTCATACTTTGCCAGCTCCTGGAGTCTCGCCTCCACATGTCCACTCAGTATTCTGCCAAAGACTCAAGAGAACCTCTGTATGGATTTCTGCCACTCTGTCTGTGTCCCACCGTCCTTTCAGTGTTCTGCTCTGTGAAGTCTAGTAGCCTCTGCTTCCTGTGCTCCAACCTGCCTCTTCAACTCAGCAAGATAACCATGTTCTGCTTGGAGTCCCTCCCCGCATCACTGTCTGGAAAGTTCCTCCAGGCAGCAAGTGTGGGTGATCACCTTGTTAGTCTCTCTTCTCTGAGGGGCTCACATCTGTGCTGTGGGAGTTGGGAGTTGCAGGCTCCCAGTCTGATTCTAGTCATTCTTGATGGCTAGTCCTACTTAAAAAAAAGTTTTGAGATTATTTATTAGCTCTATTTAGTTCTTTCATAATTCCTTTGATCTTAATTAATCCCTTCTTGTTTTCCTTAATTTTATTCTTTTTATAACTTCTCTTACTGTTATTCTTTCCTGTTTATTAGAATAAATATTTAGGGCTCTGAATTTTTCTTTGAGAACTCCTTTAGCTATTTCCTACAGGTTCTGATAGGCCGTCTTTTTGTGGTCATTATTCTCTAGATACTTTGCAGTTTTGGTCTTGGTTTTCTTTTGAGATGGTGGAGTTTTATGTTTCACTTTTCTGGTTCTGTTATGACTTGTTAGTTATATTGCATTATAAGTAAAGTTATCTACACTGTTTATAAGTTTTGAAAGTTATTGAAGTTCTCTTTACAGCTTAGAGTATAGTCACTATGATTTTACCATGAACCTTTGTAAACAAGGCGTTATTCACTTTTTAGGGTATTGTTGATTTTAAATGAGTAAATGTGAATTTGAGCATAGAAAATAAATTTAAATTTACAAAAATACAATATGTATGTATATGTAAGTGTGTGTGTTTGTGTGTATATGTGGTTTTTTTTTTAACTTTGGGTGCCAATGTAAGATTTTATTATAAAAATTAGTGCTTAAAAAAAGTGTGAAAGCCACTAGCCTAGAAGACCCCAAAGGTCACCTGGAATGTGTAAAATGTGAATATAAATTTGTGTAGACACTAAAATGACCTTTGAGTAGAGCTGATATCAAAGAGTACCTAAAGTATTCCTTTCTCTCACTTTTCATTACTTTTCTTCCCCCCTTCCTCCCCGCATACAATATGCTAATAAAACATCTAGATGACACGAGCCAGGCGAGGTGTTATACCAGTCTTTTATCAACAAGTGAGAGCACGTTAAACACTTTTTAATTGGTCTTAGGAAAAGCAAAGGCGAAATGGAAATTCCACTCTCCTGGACCTTTGTTCAAAATGCATTTTTCTGTCTCTACTGTAAGGAGCGAATTTTAATGAGCTTGATTCTCACTATTTGGTCATGCATTTGTAATCCTTGTTCACACTTTGTGAAAGAAAAAAAATCTGATGAAAGAAATTGGGCAATAATGGAAATCTTGTCTGAGCAGAACAAATTGGAATTATCAAATACATTGCAGGATGACTGGCATGCCGCAGCTGAGGAGACGAGAAGCATCAGAACTGGTGACTTAAAAAAAATCTCTCTCCCCAGAGTGCTGCTATCAGCCTGACACAGTCTTGTCCTGCACAGAGAGATAGCTTTACAGAGTGGAGAGGGCTTTGGAGCCAGGCAGACCTGGGTTTGAAGCCTGCCCCCAACCTTTAATTGTAGGTCACTTAATTTTCCTTATCCTCAGTTTCTTCATCTGTATAATGGGGTAATAACGTCTACCTTGCAGCCTTGTGAGGACTGAAAGAAATGAATTATGGGAAAGTGCCTGGCACGTAATAGGGGCTCAGAGAATGACCAAGAGGAGCATTTCGAAGGAAGAATCAGTGGCAGGGCTGAGGAAGACGTGTGAGGTTCCTGGCTTGTTTCCTCTTTAGAAGAAAGAAGTGGGCAGGGCCAGGGATGTGTTTGTATGCTGGCGGTGGTGGTGGGGTCTTCCTAGCCCTTCTTCTCAGTCCCTCTGGGACAGCAAATAACCAGTCAGGGCCTTTTGCCGAGGAGTCCACTCAGGATTCTAATCTGTAGTTATGAAATCTCCAAGAGTCCATGCTTACCCTGTGAGCTTTGTGGGGTAGCTATAAGGCAATTGAGGTCATGTAGCTAAAGCACAGTTCACCAATGAGGCAATGAGTTAAGAGTTTCTCCGCCAGCAAGTAGGTCAAATAACACAAACGGTGGGGGGAAGGGGGGTTGGCCAAACATACTATTCAGGGCTCTGTGGAGTAGTGTCAGAGAGGGAAAAGAGATTTCTTGGCCTTATAGCTTGTAATTTAACAGAGAAGGGAGAGAAAAAATAGCTATAGCCACCTAGGGTGCTAACTGTAAAGATCCAGTGGCCATACAACCTTTTTTTTTTTCCCTCTGAGACAGTGTCAAAATCAAACATTCGCTGAGGGCCTCGAACCACATGCCCAGGGTTGGGTTCAGAAAATACCGTCCGCGCTTCTCTACGTGTATTGTTCTGGACTCAGCTCCGGAGCACCTTCTGCGTTCCCAGAATTCCTTCCCTGTTAGGATATACTCAGGGTTTGACGGATCTAGGTTTTCAAGTCCCTCACTCACTTTATTACGGCCTTGGGGAAGCACTTATCCTCTGGACACCTCAGTTTTTTCATCTTTAAAACGATCACATCACAGGGCAGTGGCTGTGATCATTTAAGAATGCTTTTCTGGACAGACCTGTGCTACGCCCTCAGGATGAACAGATGAAGAGGTTCCATTTTCTTCCTTCAAGGCAGTGGTTCTCCACCTGGGGCAGTTTTGCACCCTCAGAGGACAGTTGGCAACGTCTGGAGACATTTTGGCTGTCACTATTCAGCGTGGGACATGAAGATGCTAAATATTCTACAATGCATAGGACAGCCCCCTGCCTCCCCCGGCAAAGTTCCTTCTGATTTTAGTATTAGAAGATGAAGATGGGCCCACTAGAGGTTTTCCTCTTCTGAGGAGAGTGAAAATGTCATGATCCTTATCGCCATGTTTACTCTCTCCTACTGCCCTTGATGTCCTGGTCGCAGCTCCCTGGGAGGACGCGCTTCCCACCAGGGGCATCCTGGCGGATGGTGCCACCCTCATCCATATACATGTTCCCAATTAAGGACTTCCCGCCGCTGCCGCTGCCGCTGCCGCTGCCGCCGGGAGAGGGGCCTGAGCTGTGGAGTGAAACTGAAAGGAGGGAGCCGCGCTCCTCGGGTCCTTCGGCAAGAAGGTGAGGCAGGCCCTGCGCAGAACGCCCGGGAAGCTTTGGGGAAATGCAGGGCTTCTCTGGGGACCTAGTAGCCTGCTTGGGGGCGACTTCCTGGAGCAGCGGCTCCAGCCAGCGCACAGCCTAACCGTCCAGTGCCAACACCCCAGGGCCCGACGGCAGGGCACCAAGGAGGCGAAAGCTTGCCGGCTGCGCCAGGGCGGCCCCGCCAACCGGCCAGCGACCGAGGCGGGCGCCCGGGTCCAGACGTCCCCCGCCCCCCAAACTGGCCGTGGTGGCCCAAACCTTCGAAGGGACCCCAGGGCAGGAGGGGGCGGTTTGGTCTTTCCGCGCCTAAGCCCGGGAGCGCACTGCAGCTGCCCCCCGGCTGTGCCTCCACGCGGTGGGATGCGCGTAGGACCGGACGGCGACGCTGACTCGGCGGTGGCCGCGTGGGCGGCGGGGAAGATGGGGCCACCCGTCGCCCCGTGCTCCGGGGCCAAGATCTGGTGTCGGGACCATGTCTGTGAGCTGAGCACGCCCCCGCTGGGCTGGGTCTGCGGCCGGGAGCACAGGCGGCGGCGGTTAATGATTAATCGCTGACCACCCCGCCTCCAGCCGTTCGGGAGAGGGTGCTCCAGGTGGGTGGGTTTGGCGCGCCAGGGCCAGGCAGCCGGGAGCGGAGCGCCGGGGACAGAGAAGGGAAGGGCCTGCGTGCTGGGGGCTGCGGGCTCACTGGCTGCAGCGAGATTGGAACCTCCTTCCTCCGCGTTCTCCCCGCCTCGCCCAGATACGCCCCCCCTCCCAAACCCCACCCTCGGACGCCTCCAGCCTCGGCTAGGTTGGGCTGCTCCGGGAAGTTTCCGTGAAAGCACCCGAAAGCCTGTTACCTTGTCCAGGTGAGCTCGAAAAAGCCCTGCACCCACGCTAGTGAGTTGCGGCCGAGAACTTCGGGCCGCGCGGGTAGGAAGAAAGGGAGTTCAGAAGGTCTTTGGACGCCGCGGCCTGGCTGGCTGCCTTCCTCATGGCTTCGCCCAGCCGTCCTGGCAGTGACTGCTCCCAGGTCATCGACCACAGCCACGTTCCCGGGTTCGAGGTGGCCTCCTGGATCAAAATCACCCTCATCCTGGTGTACCTGGCCATCTTCGTGGTGGGCGTCCTGGGGAATAGCGTCACCATTCGGGTCACCCAGGTGCTGCAGAAGAAGGGCTACCTGCAGAAGGAGGTGACGGATCACATGGTGAGCCTGGCTTGCTCCGACATCCTGGTCTTCCTCATTGGCATGCCCGTGGAGTTCTACAGCATCATCTGGAATCCCCTGACCACGCCCAGCTACACCGTGCCCTGCAAGCTTCACACGTTCCTCTTCGAGGCCTGCAGCTACGCCACGCTGTTGCACGTACTGACGCTCAGCTTCGAGCGCTACATCGCCATCTGCCACCCCTTCCGGTATAAGGCCATGTCGGGGCCCTGCCAGGTGAAGCTGCTGATCGGCTTCGTCTGGGTCACCTCCGCCCTGGTGGCGTTGCCTTTGCTTTTTGCCATGGGAGTCGAGTACCCCTTGGCGAACGTGCCCAGTCACCGCGGTCTCACGTGCAACCGCTCCCGTACCCGCCACCACGAGCGACCGGAGATTTCCAACATGTCCATCTGTACCAACCTCTCCAGCCGCTGGACCGTGTTCCAGGCCAGCATCTTCGGCGCCTTCGTCATCTACCTCGTGGTCCTGGCCTCCGTGGCCTTCATGTGCTGGAGCATGATGCAGGCGCTCACGAGGAGTAAGCGGGGCACGCTGGCCGCCCGGGGGCAGCAGCTCCAGGTGAGGAAGTCGGAGAGCGAGGAGAACAGGAGCGCCCGGAGGCAGACCATCCTCTTCCTGAGTGAGTCCTGGGTGGAGGGCCTTCTGGGAGCCGCCCTCACCCCCCGCCCCCCCGTACCCCCCGTCACCGCCCGCGGTCCTCCAAACTCAAGTCTTGCCTTAAGAGCGTGAACCTCAGTTCGTTGAGGCTGAAGAGGCATGGTTCTGAGCCTCTGCGTGTTTCCTTTCTCTGCTTTGGGGATTTGGGTTATGGTCAAAAGAGCATTAGCCCAGCAGTCAGAAGGGCTGGGTATGTTCCGCAGTGGCAGCTGTGCGATGGCTGGCCAAGTCACAAAATAGCTTGGGTAAAATGGCGATAACACTGAGAAACCTGAGGGTCCGGTTAGGTAATATGGGACAGGTGAAAGTCCTTTGAGAAGGACCCAGTTCTGTGAAGATGGAAGGCAGCATCCTTATCTAGCCCATCTTTATCCTGGAGAACCTTTCTCAGGCAATTAGATCGTGTTCCCATTTTTCTCCTCCTTTGTAGAAACGAGGCTGTCGGGAACACACACAGGCTGGGACTCTGTTCCCCCAAAGTGATTTCCTACCCAAGTCTTAAGAAACTGGAGCTCTCAGACACACACTCTCCAAGGTAGTGCTGGCGTGTTTGCCCTGGTGGATCTGTTTCTTAACACAGAAACATGGCTGGACCGGCTGGGTTTTTTGTCTGATTCAGAAAATCTGGCTTCACAGATTTCCCGAGACTTGATTGATCATCCCAAATACCAATTCCCTTGCAGAGAACTCGCTTCGTTTTCCAAACTTTTCTTGTGATGCAAATATTTAAAGTCAGATCCTCCTGTGTGCCAGGAAGGAAGGGGCCCATGATTAGTAGCCCCCCAAGGCCTCAGAAGAGGGGCCTGGTGGGCTTTCATGGAGACACACAAAATGGACTGGGGCAAAGAGTTTTTAAAAATGTCTTTTAGCGGACAAAAGAAAAAGATATCCTTGTGGGTATGTGTGAGTCAAGGGGGAGCTGTTAGGACAATGTTTCCCCTTTTCCCCAGCTTCCTTTCCAGTGTGGCATCAGAGAAGGAATAAATCATGGTGCTGTTTGTTTTGGTGTGGGAGACCTGAGAAACAGGTTCTAGGGCAAGGAGTTAGGAAAGAAAATTGGAAGGCACTTGAAGAGAAATGGAAAGAACTGGGTATTGTCCCAGCCATGCCCCTGGCTTCTGGTGTGTCCGTACAACTGACCTGACTTTACTCTGGGTCTGTGCGAAATGACAGGAGGGAGTTTGTGGTTTGGGGATGCCGACTCTGCATCAGGCGCTGTGCTCTTGTCTTATATTTCCATTTCATAGAGGAGCAGTTTCAGGCTTAGAGAAGACCTAGTTCAAATGCACTCAAGTGCAGCTCCCAGATTCTAACCTTGGTTCTCAGCATGTTACCGAGTCCAAGTTCACACTGCTGGCCGCACAGCAGGACAGTAAATTGAGAGACGACATGTTGGGGCCAGGAATAATGACTTTATTCAGAAAGCCAGCAGAGCGAGAAGATGGTGAGCTAGTGTCCCAAAGAACCATCTGACCTGAGTTAGAGTTCAAACTTCTTTTATATTTAAGGGGGAGGGGGTGTGGCTGCTTGTTGCAAACTTCTTGGTGCCGGAATCCGTGTAGGTCAGGTCAGGAGGTTCCTATAAACCTCCAACAAGACATGTTATTCTCTGTTCTGCAACTTTTTATCTCTATATGAATGGAAACATGTTATATCTTGAAAGGTCAGAGCCTTGAGAGTGGGCCATCCTGTATATTTCAGGCTGTAGGCCACATTCTTGTGGCAAAAACCAATAGAATACAAAGGTTAAAGTAAAAGAAACAGATCCAAGATGGAGTCAGATTTGTTCTTTGCCATTACAAGGGCAGGGAAATGAGTGGCTGCCTGTGGCTTTTTCACAGGCTCATGGGGAAAGGAAAATGAAATAAAGCAGAACTTTGATAAGGTGTTGCAGCCTTTCTGGAAATTGGAGTAAGGCGTCTGTAGCAGGTGACATTGTCTAGGGACTTAGGAAGGTCACCCAACCCAACTCAATCTCTCTCGCCCATTGGCTTCTGCCCAGAATATTCCAGGAAGAAACGGACATTGGGTTTGCTTGAACATCTATCGAAAGACTAGTTCTTCTTTCTGCCATATACCCTTAGGCGTATTTTAAACTTTTGGCAGTAATTTAATACTTTAGTATGAATGAATTTACTTTTTTAATCTCCCACCTTAATTTAGGAATTAAGACTGCATTTGACCAAGGGAAAAAATAATTGATTCATCTTTGTTCTCTATTGTACCAATCTCTTTATTTAAAAAAAATTTAATTTCTCTGAATAGACGTCTGTTCTCCTAGTGGGTATTGTTCCAAGTTGAAGTCGTTGTCCATGTTGGAGTTATGTCTCCATTCAGACATAAAATCAGAATGTCACAGACTTTTGTGTAGAGACAAATAGGAACTTGGAGATCATCTCATCCAATTAGTAATCACCTGGAATGAGTCTATTCTCTCAGCTGCCCTCATTCTTTCCTTCTAGTTCTCTCCACTTCCTTGTAACAACTGTGTATTAATCACCCACTGTGTTCCCAGCATAGATTGTTGAATGGCAATCAGGTGCTCAATGTGTGATAATGTCTTGGGGGAATTTAGCATTATTTAGCCCATTTCCTCTGCAGTAGGTTTCCAAAGCAGTTCTTGCAACTGTTCCCACTCCCAGTGAATTTCAAAGAGCTTTTAAAAATAGGAGCCTCACTAATTAACTCAAGTTAGGAAATAAACTAATGGAGTGAAGAGCAAGAAATCATGCCCTGCATCCATCAGATTGATACAATGCAATTTACTTTGTTTCATAAAACTTATGCTTTGGGGCATTTTTAACCCAGAACAAATGAATATATAAATTGTTTACAAATCGCTGAATTTAACATAGTGATTTAGCTGTCTTTTTAGCACTTGAGTTAACAGATGTATCAAATTAAAGCAAATATTTGCTCGTTTCAAACATTTTGCATTTAATGTGAAATGTAAATGACAACACAGCACAAGATGTCTTTGGAGCTCTGGAGGCAATAAAAAAAACAATTAAGGAATTTCCCCCCTCATTGTTAAAAATGCTAACTTCTGCATAACAGAAGGGAAATTCATAAATCTACCCAAGATGAGGAAGTCTATTTAGAACATATTAATTTTCCTTTCTGCATCTTTTGCTATTATGCCTCACAATAGCTGAGGGGCTGGGCTGGTGAATAATGAAAACAAATTGGGAACTCTGCCAGGGAAAGAGATGCGGGGACACCTCCTAGCTCTCAAGCAATTTGCAGGAGAAAACAATAATAATGTGAAAGTACACATTTCTGGACACATGAGTATCCCTTCTTGCCTCTTGTCAGCTCAGTGAGAAATCAGTACTAGACTTATTTCTTTTTGCACGGTCACGGCTAATATGACTTGTCCCATGCCAGAACAGAGGTTGCCTGGTCTGGATTCCTGTCTCTTCTGGAGGCAAGGAACTGGTGCATTTGTCTCTTTATACCTTAGATGTTGAGAATACGCAAAATGAGCCTTCCTTTCAAGAGGGTTTCCCAGACCTTCCATCTTTTTTTATTTTCTTTTCTTCCCAGGCCTTCCATCTTATATTTCTGAACTCTCACTTGGAGTTATTTTCAATGCGTGGGGCACCCAGGTCCACAGACACTCGTGCCTGTGTCTGTTGCACATGTGGCTTGCTGTCAGATGTCCCCCACTCAAAGTGGAACAAGTGTAGTTTAAACAAAGAGTTGTAATTTGTAACTTTCAGGAGTATAAAGTGATTGGGGCTAGGTTACAGCTACCTCCTAAGGACCTGTAGGGTAGTGATGGGCTTTCAACCATAGTTGTGGAAAATTGTATTACAGATAATTGTGAAATTACGAAATTAAAGAAACATCATAGAGGCTTAGGACTCTATAATAGGTACTTTTTTTTTTTGCATTCTGATTTGCTCTCCTGAGTCAGAGGGAAAGGGGAGGAGCCGCAGAGAGTGATGGGAATTGCACATCAACTTGGGTTGATCTTGGAGAATATCTTGAATATGGACTTAGTCCCAAGTGTATTTGGATGGAAAAAAGATTGAGAGCTGCTGCTGAACTGAACTGCTGACGCATATTTGGATATTTGCGGGGTGGGCCAGAGAGAAGCAAAGAGGAGATCAGAATCATATCCTCTGTGTCTTAAGACCTCAGATGGGAGGTCAAAGTCACGTGTTCACGGGAGAGACAGAGAAAGGAAGCTGAGATGTTGACAGTGGCTCCTCTTTACAATCAGTACCTGAAACAAACTCTTCAAATTAATTTCTTAAAGTGGAGTCCAAAATTTCCCATGAAAAGAGGTTTTATTGGGATGTCATTGTGAAAAACAAAAGTGAAAATTATGAAAAGAAATTTGTCTTATATTTTATCAAACATAGTTTCTAATATGTGAATTCTTATAATAATTCTTTTCAGAATGAAGCAAGTGCTTCACTTGTAATTTTTCCGACAAAATAGTTGTGATGGCCATTGTGTTTGATTTTCTAGAACAGCAAGATTATAAAGAAAGCTTACTCCCAAGAGCTTCTCTTAATATGTTGCTATTTAATTCATCCTCATTGAAGTACCTGTCCTAGCATCATCCTTGTCAGTTTCCCATTGTTTCAGGATTAACTGGTTTAATTCGGCCAGACCTTCCTTTGTCAGTGGCTTGTCATTTGATTCCTGTGTTTCTCTAGCTTCCCTTTCATTGACTTCAGGAAATTCTGCACCCCACATACAGGCCATATGCAGAAATATAATTAATTGAAAAGTCAATCTCTATACCCTTGTGTATATCAACTGATTACATGAAAATGAATGCCTTAAAATGCTCTGAAGTGCCCACAGAATTTTTAAATAACTGTTTTCCTGACTAGTTTAAATTCTGGTGTTACTATCATGTTTGTGTCATTAATTTTCTTAGTAAAGGCTATTTCTGTGGTGTAAAGGGCTAAGCCAACTCAGTCTCTAAAGGAAATATCACCAGAATTAAATTACTGACATTTTTAGAGTGAGAGATTATTTTGACTCACATGTTTGGCTATTTCAGGACAAAAGTTTTGCCTCGAGTATTCGGCTTGCTGCCTCTGTTCTCCTCCTCCCTTTACTGGGGTGGATGTGGCTATACTAAATGGTGTTTCATGTTTATTTTTCTATTTGTGATATCTGTCATAAATTGCAAGTGTCCTGTGATCACCCTCGCAGACAAATATAATAATGCTGCTTTATTTGTATAATCAGGCTGCCTCAAAGATTTCAGTTCTCTGTTGGAGAGATGCATAGTTCCCGTGGAAGGGAATATTGGAATGCCAGTTCCCATTCATTAGCAAGCCTGTTCGTCTGTCTTAGTTGCATGCCTCATGGGGGCTGCCAAAGTGTAATAAGACAGCAGAAGCCTTCATCGAGCAATGCATTCAGCTTATTAATGGTAAAACCACTCAGAATAAAAGCCATTTGCGTGTAGAGACAGCACAGTGGAAGCATATTGAATTGGGTGTCAAGGAGCCCCGTCCTGCCCCACTAGACAAGGTCCTCTGACCCACCACTTGGATCACACTGTCACCTCTCTCCACCTTTTCCTTCTGCCCAGCTCCCCTGCTGGTCTGCAACCCTGCGACAACCCACCTGACTCTCCACCTCTACTCCTTGGCTGCGTGCTGAGCGCTGAAGAAAAGACTGGTTACCATCGCTGCTGTCAGTTCTTGTAAATAGACGTGTTCAGCCTTACCTGGGCCCTGCTCGCTGATAGCACCTTCCTTTGTAGGGACAGTCAAAAGAGCTTGAGCTCCTGGAGCCCCTTTTCTCCTTTGAGGGACCTTGATTGGACATGGCATCACTGGAGGAATGTCTGCATCTCCCCTCGCCTGGGCTCTTTGTGCTGCAGCTGCTGGGATCCCATTGATGCCCCCATTCTCAGGCCCATCCAGTTCAATTCTGTTAATGGCTTCCCATGGCTCTTAGGTCAAGGATCAAAATCCTTAACAGAAGGACCTCGTGGTCGGCTGCCCCTCCAACTGCATCGGGTGCAGTTCTCCCATTGTGTTAGTCTGCCGGAGCTGCCATGACAAAATACCACAGATAGTGGGGCTTAAACAGCAGTCGTTTATTTTCTCACAGTTCTGGAAGCTAGAAATCTGAGATCCGGGAGATGCCAGGGATGGTTTCTGGTGAGGCTTCTTTGGTTTGCGAATAGCAGCCTTCTTAGTGAGTCCTCACGTGGCCCTTGCTCTGTGTGCACAGAGAGGGAGATCTCTTTTTTTTTAATAAATTTATTTATTTTTATTTTTGGCTGTGTTGGGTCTTTGTTGCTGTACGCAGGCTTTCTCTAGTAGCGCTGAGCGGGGGCTACTCTTCGTTGTGGTGCGCGGGCTTCTCACAGCAGTGGCTTCTCTTGTTGCAGAGCACGGCCTCTAGGCGCACGGGCTTCAGTAGTTGTGGCGCGTGGGCTCAGTAGTCGTGGCTCGCAGGCTCTAGAGCGCAGGCTCAGTAGCTGTGGCGCACGGGCTAAGTTGCTCCACGGCATGTGGGATCCTCCCAGACCAGGGCTCGAACCCGTGTCTCCTGCGTTGGCAGGCGGATTCTTAACCACTGCGCCACCAGGGAGATCTCTTTATCTCTTCTTTTTGTTATAAGGAAGCCAGTCCAATGAGCTTAGAGCCCTGCCCTTCTGACCTCATTTAACCTCAGTCACCTCCCAAAAGGCCCTGTCTCCAGATACTGTCACATCGGGGGTTAGGGCTTCACCATATGAATTTGGGGAGCACAGTTCAATCTATAACATTCCTTAATTTCTCTGCCTTCAGTAGACCATGGCCAGGCTCTCTCTTACCACCTGGTCTCGGCATGCGTTGTTTTCTCTGCCTGAAATGCTTTGCTGCCTCACTCCATGCTCTACCTGACCCCACCAGCACCTTCACCAAGCGAGCACCTTCAGATCTCCCTTGGGAAGCATGGCCCATCCTCCCTGACTTAATTTAACCTCCCTTGAAACAAGACTCCCAGTTACAATAATTTTACATTTAAGGGTGAAATCATTTGATTGATGTCCGCCTTCCTTCTGATTCCTTGAGGGCAGGAGCTATTCTTAATCTCACTCGCCACCGTTCTTCATCCTACCGTAGGGGCTGGCACACAGCAGATGCTCAGTGAAATTTTGTTGACTGAATAGATACCTGAGCACGCCTGAGCTTGGGATTGGGGGATGATGCTCTGTTTTCCCTTGGGTGTGCATTCCTCTAGAAGTATCATTCCTCAGAATTTTTCTGATTAGTCCAAACCTAAAGATGCTCTCTTGAAAGGGATCTGATTCTTCCAGGCCTCTGAAAAGTCAAGCCATGGTGGAGGACATTTGAGATTTTTTTTTTTTTTTTTTTTTTGCAGTATGCGGGCCTCTCACTGTTGTGGCCTCTCCCGTTGCGGAGCACAGGCTCCGGACACGCAGGCCCAGCGGCCATGGCTCACGGTCCCAGCCGCTCCGCGGCATGTGGGATCTTCCTGGAACGGGGCACGAACCCATGTCCCCTGCATCGGCAGGCGGACTCTCAACCACTGCGCCACCAGGGAAGCCCGACATTTGAGATTTTTATCTCCCCTGAGCCAGGGAACAGTCTGTGTTCATCAGCCCCTGAATAGCAACTTTCACTGTATGTACCTGCCAGAAGTAACCCTGAAATGCAAGTGATTAAGGTGGTGTTGAACAGTGCTTGTTAAACTCTTGTTTAACTGGATGATAATGGAATGAGAACTCGAAAAATTATTTCTTAGCAGGCCCTCTCACCACTTGTTGACAGGGGTGTCCTCAGGGTGATGGAAAGAGGATGCAGTGGGGGCAGTGTTTTGAAAATATTCAACCAATATGTTTTCATTTCCCCCTTAAATTACACTCACTTGCAGCCCTCTCCCTCAAGTCTTAACCAGAAGGCTTGTCACCCCACGGAAGCAAAAAGGAACGTACTGCCTTGTCTAAGGGTATTGTTTTCAGTTTTCTCTCTTTTTTTTTTTTTGTGGTATGCGGGCCTCTTACTGTTGTGGCCTCTCCCGTTGACGCGCAGGCTCAGAGGCCATGGCTCACGGGCCCAGCTGCTCCGCGGCATGTGGGATCTTCCCGGAACGGGGCACAAACCCGTGTCCCCTGCACCGGCAGGCGGACCCTCAACCACTGCTCCACCAGGGAAGCCCTTCTTTTTTTTTTTAAAGGAATTGCTTTATTTATTTTATTTTTGGCTGCGTCGGATCTATCTTAGTTGCGGGCCCTTCGTTGCGGTGCGCAGGCTCCTCTAGTTGTGGCGTGTGGGCTCTGTGTTTGAGGCATGTGAGCTCAGTAGTTGTGGCACACGGGCTTAGTTGCCCCACCGCGTGTGGGATCCTAGTTCCCCGACCAGGGATCGAAACCCTGTCCCCTGCATTGGAAGGTGCATTCCCAACCACTGGACCACCAGGGAAGGCCCTCTCCCAGCTATTCTTGGGGCTTCCTGAGATCAGGCACCATGCACACTCATAGTTCTTCCAACTACCCTACGGGGCTGGGGGCGCAGTGGCTGTGAACTGCTTACTAGGTGCTGGGATTGAAATTCCCTGACAGTGGTGCTGCGCTTGGGTAGGAAGGAGACCGCACAAATTGTGATCCTCAGGAAATCCCTTCACCTCTACCTGCCTTTCCTCCCCTTCCCTGTGGTAGGCAGAAATCTGAGATGGCTCCTGGACTTCTGGAGCCCTGGTGTACATACATCTGCTCCCACTTATTCAATCAAACACTAATCAAGGTCTTGCCCTGAAGGGATTTTGCAGAAGTAATTAAGTTCCCGAATCAGTTGACCTTAAAATAGGGAGGTTTTCTGCATGGGCTGAATCATGTCACGAGACCTTTTAAATCTGGGTCTAGAAGTCAGAGACAGGGGACCTCAGAGATTCAAATCACAAGAGGGGTGGGAGGTAAAAGACATTCTCCATTGCTGGCTTTGGAGATCTGGAGGGGTCACTGGCGGGGAATGTAGGTGGTCCCTAGGAGCTGAGCGCTGGGAAAGAAATGGGAATCTGAATGAGCTGAGAGGTGGATTTCCCCCCAGAACCTTCAGAAAAGAATTCAGCCTGGCTGATACCGTGAGACCCTGAGCAGAGATCTCAGCCATGCCGGGTCTGGAGTTCTGATCTACAGAAATGTGAGCTAATAGATAGATGTTGTTATGTAACAGTAGAAAACGGATACATTCCCTGAACGCTGATAAGGGGCTCCAAGGTAGACACATGTCCTGCCTTAGTTATATCTTCCAAACCTAATCTCTAGAAGCTTCTCTGTGAAAAGTCCCGCCTTCTAAGACCTGTACCCATGGCCCAGCCATTCCTGGATTCACCCACCATTTATTGAACACCTGCTAAGGCTCAGTGATTAGGAAATTTACCATGATCCAGGGCACCATGGGAGTTTCTCTGGACTTTTAGACTCTTATTTGGGGAATTCAAAATTTGCAGGTTTGAGTCCCATCAGCTGGAATTTTGAACCCATGGGTACCTTGGTTGTCAAAAGAGGAGGACTGTGGTAGATTCATCTTTTAATTATCATGCTTTGGGTAGCTCTTTTTCCTCAGAGCCTGGCACTTAGAAAGTGCTGAACGAAAGTTGGGTGAATCAGTGAATGTCTGGGCAGCTTTGCTGCTTTCTAGAGCCTTCGCACTGGAGCAGAGCGCTTACATTCTTCATCATTTAGCTTCAAGTGGAAAAAGCGGGGGTGGACAGTGGGAGCCAACCCCAGTGCTGAAAGCAAGTCTGAGTTCGAGAAATGTCTCAGGCTAACAAACGTTACCATTTTCCGATGTTTAGGGTTTCTGCCAACTGAGAAACTTGACAAAATTTCCTGTTTGCACTTAACTGTGTGTAAGAGCCATTCTGGCCAGCCAGGAGCCTGCCGGACATCTCATCAGGCTGCTTTACACATCTCAAGGGTGGCTGGGTAGCTGGACAGCAGTGGTGGTACCAGGATCTGACAGACGGGGGTCAGGAGGCTGCAGCATCATACTGGAAACCAAAGGCATGCATACGTGGGACTCAGGCCCAGTTGGGGGATAAGGTTCATTGAATTTGTAGAGAAAAGCCGTCTTCTTTCTCTAGTGAAAGGGAAAAAAATCCAGCTTACCTTAGAAGTACAACACTACACACAGGATATTGGGGTAGAAGCAAACTCATTTGGTCTCTGGCTTTACATATTATTACTCTTTGGAAGACTTGATCTACTCAGCAGAAACAAAGCTTTCTGGGAAATTTATGGGTCGACTTTCTATGTGCCACAGTTCTGAAGGATGAACTATCACGTTGAACTGACAGCTACATATTTTGTATATTTAGAGGACAGCTGATGTGTTGTCACTGTTTTTCAAGTTTGTCTCGACAGGGGAGGCAAGGGAAGTTTGCTTTCCAGAGGGTGAAGAAAACTTGTGTAGAAGTAGCCTGTTCTCCTTCTTGGGCCTGGAGTTTTTCTCATTACTGAATCTCTTGAAGGCCCCTTCCTCCAGGAAGCCTTCCTGGACCGGCTTCACCCTGCTCTAAATTCTCCAGCAGATCTTCGCGTTTCACTTTAGCACTTCGTTCATCAGGTATTTACAAAATCCTAAAATGTGTATGGTGTCATTTAGACTTTAGAGATCAGGATGCTCAATTCTCCCCTTCGAGATGCTTAATATTTCTCTAGTTCATCAAAGTATAGAGGTGGAGCCTTGTAGAAGGAAGCCTAAAAATACCCTTGATGAAGAGTGGCGGGTAATGGCTGCTTATAAAGTAAACTGGTTCTGGGCACCAGCATTTTTTTTTTTGCAGTACGCGGGCCTCTCACTGTTGTGGCCTCTCCCGTTGCGGAGGACAGGCTCCGGACGCGCAGGCTCAGCGGCCATGGCTCACGGGCCTAGCAGCTCCGCGGCATGTGGGAGCTTCCCGGACCGGGGCACGAACCCGTGTCCCCTGCATCGGCAGGCGGACTCTCAACCACTGCGTCACCAGGGAAGGCCTGCTCTCTTTTTTTCTTCCAGTTTTATTGAGATACAATTGACATACAGTATTGTGTAAGTTTAAGGTGTACAGCATAATGATTTGACTTCCGTACATCATGAAATGTTAGGTAAGTTTAGAGAGCATCCGTCGTCTTCTGTAGATACAACATTAAAGAAATAGAAAAAAATTTTTCTTTACAGTGAGAACTCTTAGGATTTATTCTCTTAGCAACTTTCATATATAAGGTACAGCTGTGTTCATTATATTTATCATGTTGTACATTACATCCCTATTAGTTATTTATCTTATAAATGGAGGTTTGTACCTTTTAACTACCTGCATCCAATTTCTCCCTACCCTTACCCCCTGCCACGAATCTGATGTCCTTTTCTATGAGTTTGTTTATTTTGCCACAATAATGGATCGACAACACTGTGTTCGTTCCTGGTACACAGCTTAGTGATTCACTATTTCTACACATTTCAAAAAGATAACCGTGAGTCCAGTTACCATCTGTCACTATACAAAGGTATTAAAAAAATAATTGATTATATTCCTCCAACTGTACATTGCCTACCCGTGACTCATTTATTTTGCGTTTGGAAGTTTGTACCTCTTAATCTCCCTCATATATTTCTCTCTACCCTCTCTGGCAACTACCTGTTGGTTTTCTGTATGTATGACTCTGTTTCTGTTTTGTTATACTTGTTCATTTATTTTGTTTTTCAGAGTCCACATCCAAGTGAAGTCATAAGGTATTTGTCTTTCTCTGTCTGACTTATTTCACTTAGCATACTTCCCTCTATGTCTATCCATGTTGTCGTAAATGGCAAGATTTCATTCTCTTTTATGACTGAGTAATATCCCATCATATATATATGTGTGTGTGTGTATATATATCTTCTTTATCCATTCATCTATTGATGGGCATTTAGGTTGCTTTCATATCTTGGCTATTGTAAATAATGTTGAAATGAACATGGGGGTGTGTATAACTTTTTGAACAAGTGTTTTTGTTCTCTTTGGATACTAAGGAGTGGAATTGCTGGATGGTATGATAGTACTGTTTTTAATATTTTGAGGAATATTCGTACTATTTTCCATAATAACTTCACCAGCAATGCATGAGGGTTCACTTTTCACCACATCCTCATCACCCCACGTTACTTGTTGTCTTTTTGATAATAGCCATTTTGAAAGATGTCAGGTGATATCTCCTTGTTTTTTTTTTTTAATTAATTAATTTATTTTTCGTTTTGGCTGCGTTGGGTTTTTTTGTTGCTGCCCGCGGGCTTTTATCTAGTTGTGGCGAGTGGGGGCTACTCTTTGTTGTGGTACGCAGGCTTCTCATTGCGGTGGCTTCTCTTGTAGCAGAGCACGGTCTCTAGGCGTGCGGGCTCAGTAGCTGTGGCTCGTGGGCTCCAGAGCGCAAGCTCAGTAGTTGTGGTGCACAGGCTTAGAAGATCCGCGGCATGTGGGATCTTCCTGGACCAGGGCTCGAACCCGTGTCCCCTGGATTGGCAGGCAGATTCTTAACCGCTGCACCACCAGGGAAGTCCTGTGGTGTTTTTTTTTTTTTTTTTACTAGTTGGAAGCTTTTAATTTTGCTTATTTTAAGCAACTTATAAGAAAAGTCTTGGGTACACGGATTTTTTCCCCCACATCTTTATTGGAGTATAAATGTTTTATAATGTTGTGTTAGTTTCTGCTGTACAACAAAGTGAATCAGCTACATGTATACATATATCCCCATATCCCCTCCCTCTTGAGCCTCCCTCCCACCCTCCCTATCCCATCCCTTTAGGTCGTCACAAAGCACCAAGCTGATCTCCCTGTGCTATGCAGCAGCCTCCCACTAGCCATCCATTTTACATTTGGTAGTGTATATATATAGATGCTACTCTCTTACTTCATCCCAGCTTCCCCTTCCCCTGCCGTGCCCTCAAGTCCATTCTCCACATCTGCGTCTTTATTCTTGCCCTGCCACTAGGTTCATCAGTACTGCTTTTTAAAATTCCATATATATGTGTTAGCATACGGTATTTGTTTTTCTCTTTCTGACTGACTTCACTCTGTATGACAGATTCTAGGTCCATCCACCTCACTACAAATAACTCAATTTCATTCCCTTTTATGGCTGAGTAATATTCCATTGTATACATGTGCCACGTTTTCTTTATCCATTCATCTGTTGATGGACATTTAGGTTGCTTCCACATACTGGCTATTGTAAATAGTGCTGCCATGAACATTGTGGTACATGTATCTTTTTGAATTATGGTTTTCTCAGGGTATGTGCCCAGTAGTGGGACTGCTGGGTCATATGGTAGTTCTATTTTTTGTTTCTTTAAGGAACCTCCATACTGTTCTCCATAGTGGCTGTATCAATTTACATTCCCACCAACAGTGCAGAAGGGTTCCCTTTTCTCTACACCCTCTCCAGCATTTATTGTTTCTAGGTGTTTTGATGATGGCCATTCTGACCGGTGTGAGGTGACACCTCATTGTAGTTTTGATTCGCATTTCTCTAATTATTAGTGATGTTGAGCATCTTTTCATGTATTTCTTGGCCATCTGTATGTCTTCTTTGGAGAAATGTCTATTTAGGTCTCCTGCCCATTTTGGGATTGGGTTGTTTGTTTTTGTGATATTGAGCTGCATGAGCTGCTTGTATGTTTTGGAGATTAATCCTTTGTCAGTTGCTTCATTTGCAAATATTTTCTCCCATTCTAAGAGTTGTCTTTTCGTCTTGTTTATGGTGTCCTTTGCTGTGCAAAAGCTTTGAAGTTTCATTAGGTTCCACTTATTTGTTTTTATTTCCCTTACTCTAGGAGGTGGGTCAAAAAGGATCTTGCTGTGATTTATGTCATAGAGTGTTCTGTCTTTGTTTTCCTCTAAGAGTTTTACAGTGTCTGGTCTTACATTTAGGTCTTTAATCCATTTTGAGTTTATTTTTGTGTATGGTATTAGAGTGTATTCTAATTTCATTCTTTTACATGCAACTGTCCATTTTTCCCAGCACCACTTATTGAAGAGGCGGTCTTTTCTCCATTGTATATTCTTGCCTCCTTTGTCAAAGATGAGGTGACCATATGTGTGTGGGTTTATCTCTGGGCTTTCTATCCTGTTCCATTGATCTATCTTTCTGTTTTTGTACCAGTACCATATTGTCTTGATTACTCTAGCTTTGTAGTATAGTCTGTAGTATAGTCTGTAGTATAGTCTGAAGTCAGGGAGCCTGATTCCTCCAGCTCCGTTTTTCTTTCTTAAGATTGCTTTGGTTATTCGGGGTCTTTTGTGTGTCCATACAAATTGTAAAATTTCTTGTGCTAATTCTGTGAGAAATGCCATTGGTAATTTGATAGGGATTGCATTGAACCTGTAGATTGCTTTGGGTACTATAGTCATTTTCACAATATTGATTCTTCCAATTCAGGAAGCATGGTATATCTCTCCATCTGTTTATGTTATCTTTAATTTCTTTCATCAGTGTTTTATATTTTTCTGAGTACAGCTCTTTTGCCTCCTTAGGTAGGTTTATTCCTAGGTATTTTATTCTTTTTGTTGTGATGGTAAATGGGGTTGTTTCCTTAATTTCTCTTTCTGATCTTTCATTATTAATGTATAGGAATGCAAGAGATTTCTGTGCATTAATTTTGTATCCTGCAAACTTACCAAACTCATTGATTAGTTCTACTAGTTTTCTGGTGGCATCTTTAGGATTTTCTATTTATAGTGTCATGTCATCTGCAAACAGTGACAGTTTTACTTCTTCCTTTCCAATTTGTATTCATTTAATTTCTTTTTCTTCTCCGATGGCCTTGGCTAGGACTTCCAAAACTATGTTGAATAATAGTGGCAAGAGTGGACATCCTTGTGTTGTTCCTGATCATAGAGGAAATGCTCTTTTTCACCATTGAGTATGATGTTTGCTGTGGGTTTGTCACATACGGCCTTTATTATGTTGAGCTAGCTTCCCTCTATGCCCACTTTCTGGAGAGTTTTTTTTAATCATAAATGGGTGTTGAATTTTGTCAGAAGATTTTTCTGCATCTCTTGAGATGATCATATGGTTTTGATTCTTCAATTTGTTAATATGTTGTATCACGTTAATTATTATGTGTATATTGAAGAATCCTTGCATCCCTGGGGTAAACCCCACTTGATCCTGGTGTATGATCCTTTCAATGTGTTCTTGGATTCTGTTTGCTAGTATTTTGTCGAGGATTTTTCCATGTATGTTCATCAGTGATATTGGTCTGTAATTTTCTTTTTTTGTGATATCTTTGTCTGGGTCTGGTATCAGGGTGATGTTGGCTTTGTAGAATGAATTTGGAACTGTTTCTCCCTCTTCAGTTTTTTGGAAGAGTTTGAGAAGGATAGGTGTTAGCTCTTCTCTAAATGTTTGATAGAATTCGCCTGTGAAGCCCTCTGGTCCTGGGCTTTTGTTTGTTGGAAGATTTTTAATTACAGTTTCAATTTTATTACCTGTGATTGGTCTGTTTATATTTTCTAATTCTTCCTGATGCAATCTTGGAAGGTTGTACTTTTCCAAGAATTTTCCCATTTCTTCCAGCTTGTCCATTTTATTGGCATATAGTTGCTTGTAGTAGTGTCGTATGATCTTTTGTATTTCTGCGGTGTCAGTTGTAATCTCTCCTTTTTCGTTTCTAATTTTATTGATTTGAGTCCTCTCTCTTTTTTTCTTGATGAGCCTGGCTAAAGGTTTATCGATTTTGTTTATCTTCTCAAAGAACCAGCTTTTTTTTTTTTTTTTTTTTTTTGCAGTATGTGGGCCTCTCACTGTTGTGGCCTCTCCCGTTGTGGAGCACAGGCACCGGACGCGCAGGCTCAGCGGCCATGGCTCACGGGCCCAGCCGCTCCGCGGCATGTGGAATCTTCCCGGACCGGGGCACGAACCCGGGTCCCCTGCATTGGCAGGCGGACTCTCAACCACTGCACCACCAGGGAAGCCCCCAAGAACCAGCTTTTAATTTTATAATCTTTGTCATTGTTTCTATTTCATTTATTTCTGCTCTGAACTTTATGATTTGTTTCTTTCTCCTAACTTTGGGTTTTCTTTGTTCTTCTTTTTCTTGTTGGTTTAGGTGTAACGTTTGATTGTTTATTTGAGATTTTTCTTGTTTCTTGAGGTGAGCTTGAATTGCTGTGAACTTCCCTGTTGGAACTGCTTTTGCTCTATCCCATAGGTTTTGGATCATCGTGTTTTCGTTGTCATTTGTTTCTAGGTATTTTTAAATTTCATCTTTGATTTCTTCAGTGATCTCTTGATTTTTTTAACAGCGTGCTGTTTAGCCTCCATCTGTTTTTGTTTTTTACTGTTTTTTTTCGTGTAATTCACTTCTAATCTCATAGCATTGTGGTCAGAAAAGATGCTCGATATGATTTCAGTTTTCTTAAATTTTCCAAGGCTTGATTTGACCCAAGATATGATCTGTCTGGAGAATGTTTCATGTGCACTTGAGAAGAAAGTGTATTCTTCCGCTTTTGGATGGAATGTCCTAAAAATATCAATTGAGTCTCTCTGGTCTGCTGTATCATTTAAAGCTTGTGTTTCCTTATTTATTTTCTGTCTATTGGTGTATGTGGGGTGTTAAAGTCCCCCATTATCATTGTGTTACTGTCGATTTCTCCTTTTATGGCTGTTAGCATTTGCCTCATGTATTGAGGTGCTCCTATGTTGGGTGCATAAATATTTATTATTGGTACGTTTTCTTCTTGGATTGATCCCTTGATCATTATGTAGTGTTCTTACTTATCTCTTGTAAATGTCTTTATTTTAAAGTCTATTTTATCTGATATGAGTATTGCTACTCCAGCTTTCTTGTGATTTCCATTTGCATGGAATATCTTTTTCTATCCCCTCACTTTCAGTCTGTATGTGTCCTTAGGTCTGTAGTGGGTCTCTTGTAGACAGCATAAATAAGGGTCTTGTTTTTGGATCCATTCAGCCAGTCTGTGTCTTTTGGTTGGAGCATTTAATCTATTTATATTCAAGGTGATTATTGATATGTATGTTCCTATTACCATTTTCTTAATTGTTATGGATTTGTTTTTGTAGATCCTTTTCTTCTCTTGTGTTTCCCACATAGAGAAGTTCCTTTAGCATTTGTTGTAGAGCTCGTTTGGTGGTGCGGAATTCTCATAGCTTTTGCTTGTCTGTAAATCTTTTGATTTCTCCATTGAATCTGGAGGAGATCCTTGCCGGGTAGAGTAATCTTCATTGTATGTTTTTCCCTTTCATCTTTTAAAATATGTCCTCCCACTCCCTTCTGGCTTGCAGAGTTTCTGCTGAAAGATCAGCTGTTAACCTTATGGGGATTCCCTTTTATGTTATTTGTTGCTTTTCCCTTGCTGCTTTTAATATTTTTTCTTTGCATTTATTTTTTGATAGCTTGATTAATATGTGTCTCGGCGTGTTTCTCTTTGGGTTTATCCTGTATAAGACTCTCTGCGCTTCCTGGACTTGATTGGCTATTTCCTTTTCCATGTTAGGGAAGTTTTTGAGTATAATCTCTTCAAATATTTTCTCAGTCCCTTTCCTTTTCTCTTCTTCTTCTGGGACCCCTATAATCCAAATGTTGGTGCACTTAATGTTGTCCCAGAGGTCTCTGAGACTGTCCTTTATTCTTTTCATTCTGTTTTCTTTATTCTGCTCTGCAGTAGTTATTCTATCTTCCAGGTCACTTATCCGTTCTCTGCCTCAGTTATTCTGCTATTGATTCCTTCTAAGGTATTTTTAATTTCAGTTATTGTGTTGTTTGTCACTGTTTGTTTGCTCTTTAGTTCTTCTAGATCCTTGTTAATTGTTTCTTATATTTTCTCCATTCTGTTTCTGAGATTTTGGATCATCTTTACTGTCATTACTTTGAATCCTTTTTCAGGTAGTTTGCCTATTTTGTCGTCATTTATTTGGTCTTGTAAGTTTTCACCTTGCCCCCTGTCTGTAACATATTTTTTTGTCATTTAATTTTTTTTTTTTTGATGGGTGGTGCTGTATTCCTGTCTTACTGGTTGCTTGGCCTGAGGCATCCAGCACTAGAGTTTGCAGGCAGTTGTATAGAGCTGGGTCTTGGTGCCGAGATGAGGACTTCCGGGAGGCCTCACTCCAATTAATATTCCCTGGGGTCTGAGGTTCTCTGTTACTCCAGCGGTTTGAACTCAGAGCTCCCACTGCAGGAGCTTGGGCCCAACCTCTGGCATGGGAACCAAGATCCCACAAGCAATGTGGTGAGGCAAGATAAAAGAAAAAAAAGAAAAAATGGAGCAGTGCAATAACAAAGAATAAATAACAAAATAAAATTAGAAAAACAAAAAATATATTAGGAAAAATAAAAACATAATCGAAACAACTGCAATAAGGTAAAACAAAGCCACAAGAGAAGAAAAGGGGGGTGAGCAAGCCCAAAGGAGTAAAACAATAACAACATATAAAGAATAAAAGAAAACTAGCAAAATAAAAGATGTATTAGAAAAAAATAAATGAATCAACAACGAGTCAACAACAAGGTAAAACAGAACCCCAATCTAAAAGAGGAGAAAAGATAAAAAACCCCAAACCTTGGCCACATGGGGGTGGAGTTTAGACGGAGGTGGAACTTAGGCAGGGGCAGGGTTTAGGGTGGGGCGGGACCTGGGTGGGGGAGGTCGGGTGGTGGCGTTTGAGTGTGGGGTGGAGCCTAGGCTCAGGACCCATGCAGCTGGAAAAGGCCTTAGGGGCGCAGCCTAGGCCGGGCGTTGTTGAAGCCTGGGGCAGGGCCTCTGCTTAGGACGGTCCTAGAAGTCCTAGAAGCGGAGAGGCAGCAAGTCTAAAGGGCCGCCTCCAGAGTGTGGAGTTCCAGTGTTTGGCGGTAGGGCCCTGGGTGAGGGTGTGTGGGTGGGGTTTAGGCCCAGCACGGCTGGAGGGGGTCTCAGAGGGGGTCTCCGAGTGTAGAGGTGGGGCCCTGGGTCGGGGTGTGTGGGCAGGGCTTGGGCTCTGCATGGCAGGAGGGAGACTCTGAGGGCAGAGGATTAGGCCTGGGAGCCCAACAGGCTCCCTGGTGCCTAAGTGGACAGGGAAAGCACTGGCCGCATTCCCTTCCTTCCTCCGTGTCCCCCCATGTCTCCCCCAGGGTCTCCCCCATTCCCGCTGGACCCCGAACCGTGGGTGGGTCCTGCTGGCTGTAGGAACTCCTACCCTCCCCCAGCCGCCCCTAAGGGGTACCAGTCCCGTAATTCCGGCCTTTACTTTTGCTCCTCCTTCCCTCCCTCCCACTCCTTCAGGATCCGCCAGGCTGGAGGGGGCCTCGGTGGGCAGAGGATCAGGCCTGGGATCTCAGCAGGCTCCTGGGGGCCCAAGAGGGCAGGGGAAAACTGGCCACTCTTCCTTTTGATTCTCTGCCCTCCCAGCGGTCCCCCAGTTTCCTCCTTCAGGTGTGGGATCCCTTCCCCTCCCCCAGCTGCCCCTCAGGGGTGCCAGTCTGATCCCGCCTCCACTTCTCCACCCCTCACTACTCCCCCCACACCCCACGTCTTACCCGGTCGCTGGGGGTTCCTCCCATCCCCTTAGGTGTCCGTGGTCCCCCACTGGTGCCTGGTAGGTGCCCTAGTTGTGTGGAGATGGGAATTCCACATCCTCTTAGTTCGCCACCTCATGGTGGTTTTGATTTGCATTCCCCTAATGATAGTGATGTTGAGTGTCTTTTCATGTGCTGGTTGGCCATTTGTATGTTCTTTGGAAAAATGTCTATTCAGGGCTTCTGTCCATTTTTTAATTGGGTTGTTTGCTTTTTTGATGTTGAGTTGTATGAATTCTTTGTATATTCTGGATATTACTCCGTGTCAGATATATCCTTTCTAAATATTTTCTCCTATTCAGTAAGCAACCTTTTTGTTTTCTTGATAGTTTCCTTCTCTGTGCAAATACTTTTGGATGTAGTCTCATTTGTTTATTTCTGTTTCCTTTGCCTGAGGAGATAGAACCATAAAATTATTGTTAAGGCTGATGTCAAAGAGCATATTGCCTATGTTTTCTTCTAGAAGTTTTATGGATTTAGGTCTTACATTTACGTCTTTAATCCACTTTGGGTTTATTTTTATATACGGTATGAGAAAGTAGTCCAGTTCGATTCTTTTGCTTGTAGTTGTCCAGTTTTCCAAACATCATTTATTAACAGGCTCTCCTTTCCCCATTGTATATTTTTGCCTCCTTTGTCATAGATTATTTACCCATAAAAGTGTAGCTTTATTTCTGGGCTGTCTATTCTGTTTCATTGACCTATGTGTCTGTTTGTGTGCCACTACCATACTGTTTTGATTGCTGTAGCTTTGTAGTTTAGTTTGAAATCAGGGAGCTTGATGCCTCCAGCTTTGTTCTTCTCTAGATTGTTTTGGCTATTCAGGGTCTTTTGTGTTTCTATAGAAATTTTGGAATTATCTGTTGTAGTTATGTGAAAAATGGTATTTTGATAAGGATTTCATTGAGTCTGTAGATTGCCTTGGGTAGTATGGTCATTTTAACAATATTAATTCTTCTAGTCCATGAGCATGGTATGTCTTTCCATCTGTTTCTGTCATCTTCAGTTCCTTTCATCATCGTCTTATCGTTTTCTGAGCACAGGTCTTTTATCTCCTTAGATTTATTTCTGGGTATTGTAGACTTTTGATGCAAATGAAAATGGGATGTTTAAAAAATTTCTTCCTTATAGTTTGTTGTTAGTATAGAAAAGCAACAGATTCTGTATATTAATTTTGCAGTTTTGCAGAATTTATTGATGAGTTCTAGTAGGGGTTTTTTTGTGTGTGTTTTTTTTTTTTTTTTTGCGTTACGCGGGCCTCTCACTGTTGTGGCCTCTCCCATTGCGGAGCACAGGCTCCGGATGTGCAGGCTCAGCGGCCATGGCTCATGGGCCCAGCTGCTCCGCGGCATGTGGGATCCTCCCGGACCGGGGCACGAACTTGCGTCCCCTGCATCAGCAGGCGGAGTCTCAACCACTGCGCCACCAGGGAAGCCCTCTAGTAGGTTTTTGGTGACATCTTTAGGATTTCCTGTGTTTAACACCATGTCATCTGCAAACAGTGACAGTTTTAATTCTTCCTTTCCAATTTGGATTCCTTTGTTTTTGTTTTTTTTTTGAATGATTGCTATGGCTAGGGCTTCCAATACCATGTTGAATAAAAGTGGCAAGAGTGGGCATCTTTGTCTGGTTCCTGATCTTAGAGGAAATGCTTTCATTTTCACTGTTGAGTATGATGTTAACTGTGGGCTTGTCATATATGGTCTTTATTATGTTGAGGTATGTTCCCTCTATACCCACATTCTGGAGAGTTCTTATCATAAATGGATGTTGTCACAGTTTTTTCTCTATTTATTGAGATGATCATATGGCTTTTATTCTTCAGGTTGTTAATGGGGTGTACCACAGTGATTGATTTGTGGATACTGACCCATCTTTGTATCCCACTTGGTCATTGGTGTATGATCCTTTTAATGTAATATTGAATTCAGTTTGCTAACATTTTCTTGAGAATTTTAGTATCTATGTTCATCCGTGATATTGGCCTGTAATTTTGTGTGTGTGTGATATTTTTTTCTGGTTTTGCTATCAGGGTGATGCTGGCCTCATAGAATGAATTCAGAAGCATTTTTTCCTCTGCAGTTTTTGTCAATAATATGAGAAGGATTGGTGTTAACTTGTCTTTAAAAGTTTGATAGAGTTCACCTGTGAAGCCATCTGGTCCTGGATTTTCTTTGTCGGGAGTTTTTTTTTTTTCTTTCTTACTGATTCAGTTTAATTACTGGGATTGGTCTGTTCATATTTTCTATTTCTTCCTGGTTCAGTCTTGGGAGATTGTACATTTCTAGGAATTTGTCCATTTCTTCTAGCTTGTCCATTTTATTGGCATATAGTTATTTGTAATAGTCTCTTATGATCCTTTGTATTTCAGTGTTGTCAGATATACCTTCTCATTTTTTATTTCTGATTTTATTGATTTGGGTCCTCTCTCATTTTTTCCTATTGAGTCTAGCTAAAGGTTTATCAGTTTTGTTTATCTTTTTAAAGAACCAGGTTTTGTTACATTGCTGTTTTCGATTGTTGTTTAGTGTCTATCTCATTTATTTCTGCTCTGATTTTTTTTTTTTTTTTTTTTTTTTTATGCGTTACGCGGGCCTCTCACTGTTGTGGCCTCTCCCGTTGCGGAGGACAGGCTCCGGACGCGCAGGCTCAGCGGCCATGGCTCACGGGCCCAGCCGCTCCGCGGCACGTGGGATCTTCCCAGACCGGGGCACGAACCCGCGTCCCCTGCATCGGCAGGCGGACTCTCAACCACTGCGCCACCAGGGAAGCCCATCTGCTCTGATTTTTATTATTTCTTTCCTTCTACTAACTTTGGGTTTTGTTTGTTCTTCTTGTTCTAGTTCCTTTAGGTGTATTGTTAGGTTGTTTAATTAACATTTTTCTAGTTTCCTGAGGTAGACTTTTATTGCTACAAAATTCTTTCTTAGAACTGCTTTTTCTGTGTCCCATAGATTTTGGATCATTGTGTTTTTGTTTTCGTTTGTCCCTAGGTATTTTTTGATTTCCTCTTTGATTTCTTCAGTGGCCCTTTGGTTGTTTAGTTGCCTATTGTTTAGCCTCCATGTGTTTGTGCTTTTTCCAGTTTTTTTTTTTTTTTTGAGGTTGATTTCTAGTCTCATAGCATTGTGGTCAGAATGATATGATTTCAATCTGCTTAAATTTACTAACACTTGTTTGTGGACTAGCATGTAATCTATCCTGGAGAATGTTCCATGTGCATTTGGAAGGAATAGATATTCTGCTGCTTTTGGATGGAGTGTTCTATACATATCTATTAACAGTGTAATGTTAAGGCCAGGTTTTCTTACTGATTTTCTGTCTGGGTGACCTGTCCATTGAGGTAAGTGGGGTGTGAAAGTCTCCTACTATTATTGTGTTACTGTTAGTTTCTTCCTTTGTGTCTGTTAATCTTTGTGTATTGAGGTGCTCCTATGTTGGGTGCATACATATTTACAATTGTTATATCTTCTTTCTGGATTGATCCCTTGATCATTATGTAGTATCCTTCTTTGTCTCAGCAACAATCTTTGACTTAGTCTATTTTGTCTGATATAAGTATTGCTACCCTGGCTCTCTTTGTTTCCATTTGCATGGAATACCTTTTTCCATCTCATTTAACATCTGTGTGTGTCTTTAGATCCGAAGTGAGTCTTTTGCAGGCAGCATACATATGAATCTTGTATTTATTCAGCCACTCTATGTCTTGATTGCAGCATTTTGTCCATTTACATTTAAAGTACTTATTGATAGGTATGTACTTATTGCCATTTTGTTAATTTAGGGGAGTTGTTTTTGAGGGGTTTTTTGTTCTTCTTTTGCTCTGTTCTGTTGTGCTTGATGATTATCTTTAGTGTTTTGTTTGGATTTTACTTTCTCATTTTTTTGTGTGTATCTATTATAGATTTTTGGTTTGTGATTACTATGAGGTTTATATATAGTAATCTATCTTTGTGGTTGTTTTAAGTTGCTGATCTTTTGAGTTTGAACACATTTTAACAACCGTGTATTTGTACCTCCCCATGTTTACTGTTTTTGACATCATATTTTACATACTTTTATTTTGTGTATTCCTTAACTACTTATTGTAGGTGTAGATGATTTTATTACTTTTGTCTTTAACCTTCCTACTAGCTTTATAAATGGTTAACTTACTACCTTTGCTCTATATTTGCCTTTACCAATGAGATTTTTCCTTTCATCATTTTTGTATTTCTAGTTGTGGCCTTTTCTTTTCTGCTTGAGAATTCCCTTTAACGTTTCTTGTAAAGCTGGTCTCATGGTGCTGAACTATTTTAGCTTATGCTTATCTGTAAAACTTTTGATCTCCATCAAATCTGAATGAGAGCCTGTTTTTTAGAGTATTCTTGGTTGTAGATTTTCCCCTTTCATCACTTTAAATATATTATGCTACTCCCTTCTGGCCTGCAGAGTTTCTGCTTAAAAGTTAGCTGATAGGCTTTTGGGAGTTACTCTGTATATGACTCGTTGTTTTTCCCTTGCTGCTTTTGTATTCTCTCTTTATCTTTAATTTTTGACATTTTAATTACAGTGTGTCTTGGCGTGGTCCTCCTTGGGTTTATCCTGTTTGAGACTCTCTTTTCTTCCTGGACTTGGATGTTTGTTTCTTTTCCCAGGTTAGGGAAGTTTTTAGCTAGTATGTTTTCAAATATGTTCTCTGCCCCCTTTTCTGTCTCTTTTCTCCTTCTGAAACCCCCTCTAATGCAACTGTTAGTAAGCTTGATGTTGTCCTGGAGGTCTCTTAAACTGCCTTCATTTTTAAAAGTTCTTTTTAAAATTTTCTGTTCAACTTGAGCTACTTTGTCTTCCAGTTCATTGATTCCCTTCCTGTGTTATCTAATCCACTGTTGATTCCTTCTAGTGTGTGTGTGTGTGTTTTTAATCTAAGTTATTTTATTCTTCAGCTCTGTTGGTTCTTCTTTATATTTTCTACACTCCTTTTTGAATTTCTCACTGTGTTCCTCTGTTCTTCTCCTGAGTTCTTTGAGCACCTTTACAGTCATTACCTTTAACTCTTTATCTGGTATATTGCATGTAAGAACTTCACTTAGTTCTTCTTCTGGGGTTTCATCTTGTTCCTTCGTTTGGAAAATATTCCCTTGTTGCCTCATTTTGCCTAATTCGCTGTTTTTATTTCTATGTATTCGATAGGTTGGTTACATTTCCTGATCTTAGAGAAGTGGTCTTACGTAGGAGATGTCCTGTGGGGCCCAGCAGTGCAGTCCCTTCTGGTTACCAGAGCTGTATACTCTAGGGGTCCCCACTATGTGGGCTGCATGGGTCCTTCTGTTATTTTAGGCTGACTGCTGTGGGTGGTGTGATAGGTGGCCCCCGCTCTGGTTGGTTGCCAGGCCCTGCCTTGTGTGGAGGCTGCTGGCCTACTGGTGGGTAGGTGGCTGTGGAGCCCCTGGGAATCCTGGAGCTAGTGCTGGCCCACTTGTGGGTGGAGCTGGGATGGGATGGCTGGCTGCAGGGGCTGGAGTCCGGGGTAGTTTTAGCTTGCTGGTGGGCAGGGCTATGGTGGGTGGTATTGGTTCTGGGTTGCTGCTGGCCTGCTGGTGGGTGGGCCTGGTCTTGTCTCTGCTTTTGCAGGGTCATGGTGGTCCTCAGCCTTGTGTCCACCTGCTGGTGGGCGAGGGTGGGGCCCTGGGGGGTCTCCAGTCTGGTGTTTGCTTGCTAGTGGATGATGCTGTATCCTAGGGCTAGTGCCAGGTCCTGGACCCTCTGGTGGGTGAGGTGGTCAGGTCCTGGACCCTCTGGTGGGTGAGGTTAGGCCTGAGGCAGCCGGGAGAAAATGGGGTACTATGGCAGCCAGCCTGCTGGCGGGCAGAGCTGTGTCTCCACCCAACTAGTTCCTTGGCCTGGGCATCCCAGGACTAGTGCTGACTGGGCTGGTGGGTTGGGCTGGGTCCCAGGACTAATAAACTAGAGGGAAGATTCCAGAATGGAACTTGTCAGCAGTGTCCTCATGTTAGGATGAACTTCTCTGAATGGCATTTGTGTACCTAGAGTGATTCCCAGTTGCCTCAAGATCAACAAGTGGGTCTGACCCAGGCTCCTTTCAAATTATTGCTTTTGCCCTGGGTCCTAGAATATGTGAGATTTTATGTGCATCCTTTAAGAATAGAGTTTCTGTTTCCCACAGCCTGTGGCTCCCCCAAAAGTAAGCCCCATTGGCCTCCAAAGCCAAACATTCTGGGGGCTTGTCTTCCTGGTGTGGGACCCTGGGCTAGGCAGCCCGATGCGGGGCTTCGACCCCTCGCTCCTTGGGAGAACGTCGGCAGTCGTAATTATCCCCTCATTTGTGGGTCACCTACCTGGGGGTGTGGGTCTTGACTGTACCGTGTCTCTGCCCCTCCTACCCATCTCATTGTGCTTCCTTCTTTATATCTTTAGTTGTAGGAGATCTTTTGTTCTAATCTTCAGGTCCTTCTCATGGGTAGTTTCTCTGTAAATAGTTGTACTTTTGCTCTGCCCGTGGGAGGAGGTGAGCTCAAGGTATTCTTACTCTGCCACCTTGGCCAATCCTCCTCAGGACTTTCCTCCTCTGAGTCCTGCTTCCCCAAAGTCGTGATCAGAAACTTGCTTTCCCAGAATCCCTTGCAGGTGGGGTGCAGCATGTGACGTGGGCTGCATCACTCATCTGCCCTGGCATGAGATTCTCATTTGGAAGAGGGTGATGGGAAGGGGCCGCAGCCATATGGAGTCTCCTTGGGGACAGGGCCAGTGTGTGACAAGGTGGCACTGAGAGAGAGTGAAGGCAGGAGAACTAAGGGCAACGTCCTTGGCCAGGCGTTGGCAGGGGGCTCGGCAGGGCCTATTCCTGACCTCGTGGCAGTAGCGTCTCCACTGGCACAGTCTGGTAGGATAATCTGATGTGATTCCTGGTTGCATACTCAATTCTCTAGCCCTTCCAGGGATTATGTGAAAAAAACAATAGCCTCACTTCCGGTATAAACTGGAATGGGCTCTGTTGTTTGCGCTAAGAGCTGTGCATGTCCAGATAAGAGGTAATAGAACAGTTGGACTGGAGTAGCGGGACCCAGAGGGAAGCAGTGAATAGTGACTCTAGGTTGGAAAGTAGATTGGGTCAAATATGGAGGAAATTGATAGCTCGTCTAAAGGATTCGGACTGCCTATTGGAAGCAATGGGGAGCCGTGGAAGGTGTTTGAGGAGTGGCAGGGAGGAGAGCAGGAAGACTAATGTGGCCATGGTGTGTGGTACGGGCAGCAGAGGTGATGTGGGGAGTGCGGGTGTGGAATGGTGCTGGCGCCGTGTGTTCTGATGACGGTAAATAGGTTTGGCCATGAATAGTCACGAGGGGTAGTTGTCAACCCTGCTACACGTCAGGGTCACCCGCGGATCATTCAGCAATGCGATGCTCCTTTCATACCCACATCTTTAGGGGTGGGGTACTGGGCGTCAGGATTACTTAAGTTCTTTAGGTGATTCCTAAAGGTGATTGGAAAGGCGGTGTGAGCCTGGCCTTGGAGACCTTGAACTTGATGGCTGTGCCAGGGTTCTTTGACTGCGAGCCTCCAAATCTGATCCTGACTTCTTAAGAAGGAAAAAGGAATTTTCTGGAAACACAAGGAGCAGCTCACAGATTCCAAGGAAAGGCTAAAGAACCAGACTGTTCAGAGATCTAGGGGGATGAAGTTTGTGGACAGCCGGCTTGGGCTCCACTATCAAGGGGACACATGGAAAACTGTGACAGAGCCAGGAGCTGACCCCACCAACCCCCAAAGGATGGCACTCAGCGCCATCATGGCTGAGTTTCTTCACTCTAAGCAGACTTGCCCCTGTGCTATTCCCGTGTGGCTGTGTCTGTTTTCTGTTCATCCTCTTGCCGAGTTTCCCTTGGTGATGTTTCCCAGGTGTCCGGTCGTCTTAGCGCTTGAGCCAGTTAGAGGGATGGCAGACGAGGGATGAGCAGCGAAGCCTCTCCCTTCCGATATGCGGCTGTTGGGAGGCTGGTTAATGCCAAGTCCACAGGACGTATTTCCTGCCTGGGAGCCTGACTCATTCGCCCAGATCACTGGCATTCCACAGGTATTCCATGGTGGCTTTCATCACCACAAAATCAGCTTCTGATTGAACCTTGGCATGGAGGGCAAAGGTCTCCAGCTGTGCACAGGGTCAGATGTATTGTCCACTTCCTTGGGCATTTTCCAGTTGTCTTCCTATGATATTGGCCTCAAGCCAGTCCTCCTCCTTTCAGATGTAAACCGTACCCTTGATGTCAAGGATATTTACTATGTAAAGTAGGGAATAAATGAGGTGCATTCGTTGCCTTCTGGAAATTCAGAAAGTTATTTAAGAAAGAAAAAACAGCAATTTGTGAAGGGTTTTGTTTAGAAACTGGTTTGGGTTGATGCTGAGACACTGATGAAGCTTTGATTTTTTAGATCAGCTAGATTCTATCACTGGGGTAGTTACTGTGTCCGCTCCCTGCAAGTTGAGGAGCAAGGAGACTGCTTTGCAAAGCACTTAATCATAGTCACTTCCCTCTCTCTCTCTTTTTTTTTTTAAAGATGCAGGTGTGTTTTCTTAAATAAATTTATTTATTTATTTTGGGCTATGTTGAGTCTTTGTTGTGGGGGCTGCTCTTTGTTGCGGCACACGGGTTTCTCATTGTGGTGGCTTCTCTTGTTGCGGAGTACGGGCTCTAGGCGCGCGGGCTTCAGTAGTTGTGGCACGCAGGCTCAGTAGTTGTGCCTCGCAGGCTCTAGAGCGCAGGCTCAGTAGTTGTGGCATACGGGCTTAGTTGCTCTGCAGCATGTGGGATCTTCCCGGATGAGGGCTCAAACCCGTGTCCCCTGCATTGGCAGGCAGATTCTTAACCACTGCGCCACCAGGGAAGTCCCACAGTCACTTCTCTTGATGGTGATTCCTGGGTGAGAGACTCATATGCCACTGGGCCTTCCCAGTGGACCGTGACGGGAGCTGTGTGTACTGAGGGCAGGTGGAGAGGGTGGGATACATGTGGACATCACTGTTAGTGGGGGGGCCGGAAATAGGTAAGTACTGTGTCTTAAGTGATGTGATGATGGTCAGAGTAGTGTATTCGCTTCCTGTGGCTGCTGTAGGAAATCACCATAGACTTGGTGGCTTTAAGCAACAGAAATGTATGCTCCCAGGGATCTGGAGGCCAGAAGTCCGAAATCAGTTTCACTGGGCCGAATATCAAGGTGTCCACAGGGCTGCACAACCTCAGAAGGCTCTGAAGGAGAACCCCTCCCTTGACTCTTGCAGTCCCTGGTCACTGCCGGTATTCCTTGGCTTGTGGTCACATCATTCCAGTCTCTAAGATCAGCATCTTCAGATCTGTCTCCTTGATGTGTCTTCACATCATCCTCTCTGTCTGTGTCCAATCTTTCTTTGCCTCCCTCTTATATGGATACATCTGATGGAATTTAGGTCCTATGCTGTTAATTCAGGATAATCTCTCCATCTCAAAAGTCTTAGTTTAATCACATCTGCAAAGACCCTTTTTCCTTATAAGGCAACAGACTCCAGGGATTAGGGCGTGATAGGGGGATATTTTTCAGCCTACTGCACATAGCAAAGGGATGCCAGGAAGTGTAAGTGGAATGTAGTATGTGAGCATAGTCTCCTGACTGTCAAAGACATGTACAAAAGGCATGCGTTCCAATCGCCCTTCCATCACTTACAAGTGTGTGTGAGACCTCAGACGAATACCCTGACCTCAAAGGATGATTTGAGCTTCAATGGGAAGTACATGGAGGCCTCTATGCAGTGCCTGGCGTGAAACAGGTCCTTGATAAAAAGGTGACCTTGTCATATTACAGAAAGATTTCTTGTTGAGGACTCAGAGAACTTTCTTCTCATCCTTGCTGGGCCACTGACTTGTATCATCTTAAGCCAGTCAACTTCCTTCCTTCCTTACCTACACAAAGGGCGTGAACTTGAGGATTTATCTCGAAAGTCACCATAGGAATAACGTAAACAGGGGTTGTAGTCTTGAACGCTCCGTGGAGTAGAAAGTCTGTGAGTTCTCCACCTTTTTATCGTAGACATGCATGGACATTTGTATTTCATTCCATTGAATATCATTCCCTGATGCAGTATAAGAATGCTCTAAGTTCCTTTTCACAGAGTAAAAGTGGGAGCCCAAGAGAGGTGACTCTTAATAGTTTTGGGGAGCCCCAGATTGCTCGCAGATACCATAGCTGTGTACTCATCCCAGATGGAGAGGTTTAGACTCAGAAGTCCTCTGAAGCTGTTTGCTTTGACTATTTATGTATTTTTAGTTTTTTAAAATAATGTTATAATGTAGCAAGTTTATTTTTTAAATTAAAAAATGTTAATACAACTTTAAAGGTTACTTTCCATTTACAGTTATTATAATATATTGGCTCTATCCCCTGCGTTGTATGGTACATCCTTGAGCCTGTCTTACACCCAGTAGTTTGTGCCTTTGACCGTTTTTCTGCGAGAAGTTACTGGATGAGCCAGAGCAGCTCCAAGCCCTGGCAGCCCATCCTGGGCAGGAGCTTTTGATAAATGAACACATTGATGTTTTCTTTGCGTACCTGTAAGGCCAGGGCATATATGGCAATCGAAATATCAAAATGAATTTTGGGAAAAGTGTCATCATGCTGAGCTTTATTTCCCAAAATACAAAAAAACCCTGCCCTGGGGTGAGGGAAAGATGACTCTCATTGTGAGATTAAACAAAGTTGATGGCTTAGACATCACTTACGTCGCTCGAGTGGATCGGAGAGGCAGGCGCCGCGGTAACCGATTGTTCCCAGAATCCATATTCCCGGCACCCATTAAAACTTACATTGCTGAAATCATGTTCTCTCCATTTTGTCCATTTTAATAATAGTAATGAGAACGTTAAAATGACATTGTGAACTTATATTGCGCTTGTCTGCAAGGCGCTCTAAGCACTTCGCAGACAGTGTCTCATCAATCCTCATGACCAAGCCGCGAGGTGCTGGTAGCAGGTAATATTTGTAATTGTCTTCAGCTTAGTAAAGAGCCCCCAGGCTGGAAGAAACTTCAGTGATGTGGGAGGGTGCTGCCCTGTGGGTAGAGAGGAAGTGGAAACTCTGGGCTCTCTGCTCTGTCCGTCTCTCTCTGCCTCAGTTTCCATCAGGCAAATGGGATAACGGTAGTGTATGGGTACCAATCGTATTAGCTAACTTTTTGATGTTTTGAGTACTTGCTGGGTGCCAGGTATTCTAAAGAGCCTTTTGTATGTTCGTTCATTGAATCCTCCCCAAACCCTTGTGAGGTGGGTATAGTTACTGACTCCATAAATGAGCAAATTGAAATAACAGAGAGTTTAAGGAACCTGCCTAAGGTAACACAGCAGTTAAGTGGTAGAGGTGGATTTGACTCCAGGCAGACGGGCTCCAGAGCTTGTGGTATTACCACTTGGTTTGCGTTTTTTGAACTTTTATATTACAAAACAATATGCACACGTGCACAGACATGGACGCCCATGTGTAGACACAGCAAACAACAGTTTCACTGAACAGTATTCTCCCATCCTTACCTCAGAACGTGAAATGCATTTTGGTCTTTTCATTTCGTTAATAGAGATGCCAGTCGTGAGCCACTAAATTGATTTTGTGATCACAAATAAGTCTTGACCCGCAGTTTGACAAGCTCTGCGGTACATCATACTCCTCCTTGCGTGCTCATGGGGACGAGTTTGGGAAGAGAGATGCAGGCAGAGTGTGTGATGGGAGGGCACGAGGGTATTGGAGGAGACCAGAAAGTGTGAGGTGTGGCCTGGCCTCTGGCTCTGCTTGCACAGCGTCACCTCCTGGGGTGAACGTTGTGTGTCTGGGCCCGTGGGTGAGGGCGAGCCGTGGCTGCCTTTCTGTCCCCTCCGCCCCACACCGTGATGCTCTTCGGTGTATGACGCCTGCCTGCCCGGGCTTCCCTGCACATCCAACCCACGTACTTACTGAGTGGCCATTCAGTGCTGGGCCTGGAGTAGTCAGGCTCTGTCCGGCAGGGCTACGGAGAAGCGTAAAGCCTGGTTCTTGATATCAAGGAAATTACAAGCCCTCCTGGAAAGAAGACAGGCAGATGAAGGGAGAATCAGGGTGGCTGAGTGGTGTAAGGAGCCAGACAGCCTCTGATTCAGGTCCTGTTTGCCTCTTCTCGGTTATGTGACCTTGGACAACACGCTTGACCTCTTAGAGCCTTTCTCTCTAGCCTTTCTCAGCCTAGCTCTCTAGTGGAAGCTCGAGTGAGATAATGATGGTGAATGTTTGTTGAATCATAAGGC
Source organism: Phocoena phocoena (assembly GCF_963924675.1). Classification (NCBI taxonomy): domain Eukaryota; kingdom Metazoa; phylum Chordata; class Mammalia; order Artiodactyla; family Phocoenidae; genus Phocoena; species Phocoena phocoena. The sequence continues at coordinate 16,652,568 of NC_089225.1, forward strand.
ATAAGAGGAGGTGAGTAGCTGTTGTCATAAACAGTATTACCGTCTACTGAGAGCCTGGTGCACCGGGGAGCGTAAGAGGTTCAGGGAAGGGATGGGTGTGCTCCAGAAGTCAGAGCAGACTTCCTGGAGGAGGCAGCATTTGAGTTTAGTCCGAAGGGGCACCGTCAGTTCCAGGCCGGAAGGGTCATGGTTGCATTCAAGGTGTAGAGACACAGGTGCGCAAGGCTCAGTAGACCAGTTGTGTAGAGTCCATGCTTCTGTATAATCAGGTCATAGTTCTGACTCAAACAGGAGGATCCTGAGCCGCTTTCATGAGTTTTACATGCCCTCTGGGCCTGAGGTCACTGGCAGAGCACCACTTAATTCGCTTAGGCCAGAGCTCGGCAAACCACACTCAGCCCCGGCTTGTTTCTGTGCAGCTCGTGGTACCAGTGATGGAAGAATGGTTTTCACGTTATTAAAAAATTGTAGGAAAAAAGAATAGACGACAGTGACTTTGTAGCTCCATGCAGCCTAAAATATTTACTCTCTGGCCCTTTAAAGAAAAAGTTTGTGAGCCTGTGCCTTAGGCCCCTGTTTGTGTTGAAGGCCTTCCTTAGTTGTGAATCACCCTTTGGTCATTCTTCCTGGCTTTCTGTCACTTCCTAAGGGCACTCGGCGCCTACACCCTAGAGAGAGGGTGAACGTGAGCCAATTGCTCATTTCCACCCTGCATGGCTCTCAGGAGTCCCCTGCTTCCCCCTCGCTGCATGTTTATATGTAGCTCTGAGCATGTACTGAGTTTTTGTTTTACTTTTTAAATATTTAATTAATTAATTTATTTATTTATTTGGTGGTGCTGGGTCTTAGTTGCGGTAGGCGGGCTCTTTAGTTGCGGCAGGTGGGCTCCTTAGTTGCAGCAGACAGGCTCCTTAGTTGTGACATGCGAACATTTAGTTGCGGCGTGCGTGTGGGATCTAGCTCTCTGGCCAGGGATCGAACCCGGGCCCCCTGCATTGGGAGCGCAGAGTCCTAACCACTGCACCACCAGGGAAGTCCCTGTACTGTGTTCTTTTGACATGTGGCCCATCAGTGATTAGTGCCAAATGCCCAAATGCTGGGCTCCACCCATGATTCTGTTCATAATAACATTCCCCCGTGATGCAGCTTTCCATTTTTCCAACAATAAGTAACCCGGGAGACCAAATTGCAAATGTGATTTCTCTTTGTGCTCCACCGGCCGTTTGTAATAAGCTTCAGCGTGAAATTTGATCAAAATAAGCAGCTAAGCCTGGAAAATCAGAATGTAGTCAAGGCCGTCATTTCTTTTAAAAATCAAGCAGAAAACCAAAGGTGAGTGGCTACTTTTCTTTTTTTTTTTACGTAATAGTATCTTGATGACAAGCTAACGTACAGCTCCAAATCATGGTATTGTGAGTAGAAATCACCTTCCAGAGATCACCGAGGCAACATGCCAAGAGGCTGTTGGCAAATGGCTTTGAAGGAGGACAGATTACTTTTAACAGCTCTGTTGAAAATATCGGCTTGTCCTGTGCAGGTGGCTCAGACATGGCTCTGCTTGACAGCGGTGGGACTTCAGCTACAGGAAAGTTAGATGCCTTTGGATGGGTTTGAGATGGACCTTGACCTTTTCCATATAGCAAAACACTACCACTTACAAAGAGAACAGAAGGTTGCAGGAAGATCCTGATGGAATGCCTTCTAGAAAAAGGATAGTTTGGGAGGAACGCTTTCATTTGCTTCAGATCATTGTTTGGGAGCTCATTCCTGAAGTGTTTCCATTCTGTTACAGGCTTGGCTGGCTCTGAAGACAGAAGTGATTTTTTTTCTCTCTAAATCCTGGGGACTACAGAACATTCATCCGTTTTCCTAAGTCCTCAAGCAGATCTTATGACACACAGCCTAGACACTGGAGGTGGCCAGGCTAAGTTTTGTTGCCTTTGCCCAATGTCTGTTTTTAAAAAAATCTGAGTACCGCTAGATAACACACGCTCTCTCCAGTTTGCTGCAGGAGTCCCACTTCCCATGGGGCTGCACTGGGCTGTTTTTACCCATTTGTCTACGAAGGACGTGGAGTTCAAGACGCACGGTTAGGGTCTGTGGGCCGTCCCCAAGCATGGTGCCTGCGTACGCCCTTCCTACCCCATCGTCTTGTGACTTCAGAACTCATTGTGCACAGCTGGCGTCTCCCTGAAGCTCAGCCCTGCTTCTAGACAAACAGCTCCAAGTCCCGCTGTGATGACTGTGGGTCACAAACCCCAGTCTTCTCTTGAGGGCAGAGTCTTTTTCTTGTTGCTGCCACCACTGGGTAAAATGTCAGGCCAAAAGCAGGTGACAGGTTTCTGACAATGGTTAACTGCAGTGAGTACTGCTGTGACTGAAAGGTCTGAAAACCCCCTTCCACCTACCCCACAGCAGCCTGAGCTGTGGATCTTGGCTAGACTGGCCCATGGGGTGCTGAGGGCAGAACGTGGACTCTGGAGCTGGATTGCTGGGTCCCAACCTCTTTTTGCCCCTTCCTGGGTGTGCAAACCCCAGAGGCCTGGGCAGCTTCTTAGGGGAGGGGCACCGTGAGCTGGGTGATAGACTGATAGAGGCAAGGGGGCTAGCAGCTGGAGATGCCCTTGACATTAATTTGAGTTCCAGGAATGGGCAAGTAAATGCCAGCCCGGTGCTTGGGTTAATGACTTGATGGACACAAGGAGGGAGATCCACCAGTTAGCAGAGCTTAATAACCACTGACGTCAGGGTTGAGAGGAGTGAAGGAATTCATGGTGAGCACAGCTAAAGCACTTTGGAGCATATTCTGCTTTGAAACAGTTTCCAGTCATTGGGATTAAAAAAAAAAAAAATAATGTGGGACTTCCCTGGTGGTGCAGCGGGTTAAGAATCTGCCTGCCAATGCAGGGGGTACGGGTTCCATCCCTGGTCCAGGAAGATCCCACATGCCGTGGAGCAACTAAGCCCGTGCGCCACAACTACTGAGGCTGTGCTTTGGAGCCCGCGAGCCACAACTACGGAGACCACGTGCCACAACTACTGAAGCCCGTGCGCCTAGAGCCCATGCTCCACAAGAGAAGCCACTGCAATGACAGGCCCACGCACCACAGCGCAGAGTAGCCCCCTCTCGCCACAACTAGAGAAAGCCCACACGCAGCAACGAAGACCCAAGGCAGCCAAAAATAGTAATAATAATTAACGGTAGGATTGTCATTAAAACAAACAAAAGGGAGAAAAACTAAAGTGGCTCTTTTGTAGCTGGTACCAGGATGGAGGTGAGAGACACAGGTGCCTGTGGAGGGCAGACTTTCAGCAAATCTGGGGAGGTGGGAACGTTCCAGAACGATGTTCCATCTGGCCTGCCCTCCTCTGTCCTCCTGAAGGACACTCTGGTCTCTGCTTTTCGTCTGTGCGAGTGAAGGCATTAGCAAACAAATGACTATTTAAATCAAAGCCCAGGCTGACCTATAACTCATATGAAGCCTGCCCTGAGTGACTTCATTCCTTGATTCTTCCTGAAAATAAGTATGGTGGTCCTGTTGTACACTAGCCTCTGCTATAGGCCCAAAGTGATGGGGGATACCCTCCACCTCTGTCCTCCCTAGAAGCTTCTGGGACAGGAAATGAGAAGTGAATAAATAACTAGGAGGCAAATCCCTTTGAGGTATGGTGGTCAGGGCAGGTCCGTGCATTTACAGATGCGTTGCATTCCAAAGTTAGTTTATAAACTCTTGATTTCGAAACTGGATTCACTTTCCAGTAGAGTCTGTCTTTGTGCATGTATGCATTTTTTTTCAGATAGCAAATATTTATTGAATGCCTTCCCAACTGAGTCAGTTGGGAGGAATAAGACTCTGACCCCCTTCAAGTTGGGGAGACATCTGTACTTAACAAACCCATGCCATGAAATACTGGGATTGTTGCTGTACATTGCAAGGGCTACGTAGGGGTACCAGGAAGGCGCCTAGCGAGTGGAGTAATTAATAAATCTAATTACTTCTTTTTCTTCCCTTCTCCATCAGCTTCAAGCTCCCACTTCTTCAAATTTGGCTGTTGTGCTAGGTGTTAGGAAAGCAAATTGTTTAAACTAATTTAAATTTACACGAGACTAGGTCTGATGCGAACAAGGGGTTGTCAGTAACTCTCCGAAAGGAGAATTTTCTGTGTCTTAAGACTTATTCTCCAAGGACTGGCCTTGGAGGGAGACTCCTCAGGAGAGGAACATCTTACGATATGCTCAGCTCAAGCTGAGGAATTGCACTTGTTTCTTGAGTATAGTTTGCCTCAATCCTTGTCACACCCACTCTCAGGGTGTTTCTTCTTCATGGTGGTGATACCTCTGACTTGGAGACTAGGTTCTAAAGTCAGTGTAAAGGCAGTGCTCTATTTAAAATGGATAACCTACAAGGACCTACTACTGTATAGCACAGGGACCTCTGCTTAATATCCCTTAATAACCTAAATGGGAAAAGAATTTGAAAAAGAACAGATACATGTATATGTATAATTGAATCACTTTGCTGTACACCTGAAACTATCGCAACATTGTTGATCAGCTCTACTCCAATATAAAATAAAAAGCTTAAAAAAAAAGTCAAAAGTATAAATAAAAAAATATGTCTGTTAAAAAAAGTAATAAAGTCAGTGTAAAGGCAAAAAGCCTGTGTAGTCATATTTGCCCTTGAAAGTCAGAAAGTCACCACATCGGAGACCAAATTAGCCTTTAAGCGAAGTCCAACCCAACTACTTTTTCCTTCTGTGTTGGAACAGATCATGTGATTGTTCAGTTGGAAAGCAGGTAAAATAGATGGGTAGAAGAAATAGAAAATATGAATCTTGAAACACGAAAATTGCACCTAGAGTGGTGATTGGTCACGCTCTTAGAGGCATGGCTGGGACTTGTAGAGACAAGGGGAGATTCTCAGGTCCCATCTCAGATTCACTGCATGCCTCAGTGGGGCTGGGGGTTCTTGGGGGTTCTGCAGTGTGGTCCTCTGGTCTGGGCCTGAGGGGCTCCAGCCCTGGGCCTATGCTTTAGAAGACCCTGCAGATCACACATAAACTCAATAAACACGTAGATGCCCTGCTACTGGGAACCCGGTTCATGACCCATAACTTTAAACATACGCTCTCTTGGTTGTAATTAACACTGCTCAGGCCCAGGGAACTGTTTCCCTACATCTCCTGCTCTGTGTCCTTGAAACAAAAGGTGAGTGTGTATGATTGTTGTGAAGGTTTTTGGGTATTACCACTGCAAAAGGCAGAGTCACACACCGCTTTGGAGTGCAGGGAAGATGTGAACGGCAGAAGTGCTTAGGTAAGAGGAAAAACAAATTAATTATCTTGTCAAATTCTTCCTTTCAGATAGCAGAGATGGCAATAGATTCTTATGATGAAACCTAGTTTCCCAGTAGCGCTGAGCACCCATTTTCTTGCTTCTCTTTTTGTTCCAGTTTGTGGTTGCAGAGATTCTCATGGAATACCAACAGTTGCATATGGTGACCAAAGAACAGTTTTTCAATATTAAACAGTTCATGTCGCTCTGAGCTCTGTATAGCGTTAGGCGATAATTGACTATACACTGGCAACTGGAAAGGCATGGACTGCTATAATTAGGGATAGTCTTATTTTTAAAATATTTAATTAGATTGAATTTAGATTAAAAAAATAAATTAAAACCAGCTTTATTTAAATAACCCTGATTTAAATTGTTGGTACGTATTCAATATAATTACCATTTTTTGCCTTTTAATTTTAGTAGAGAATTTGAATTTTTATATTTACCGTAGTTTAAATTTTTGATGGAAAATATATTCCAGTTTTATACACTGACTACAATCGCATTTTATTTTTTAATCACTTTGATCACTGCTGTCAGTAGAATGCACATAATTTTGAAAACTTGATTTTTAACAAGGTAATTAGGGCTTTTGCCAAAATGGAGGGAAGGTAGATAAATTTTATGAAACAAATATATAATAATTTATGAATTATTTATGCTTTTATTGTATCACTCATTCATCATTGCTGGTGTATTCACAGAGCACGCATGTCATGATCAGCAAATTTGTTCATCTTTGATATTTTGCAGCTTTCAGTCATATAAAACCATAAGTTAAAACAGATTTTAATGCTTTGTCATTATGAAGGTGTATTTGTAAGGAAGGAGGATAGAACACATCTTATTGAATAATTTGATAGCGATTTGCAACTTTTAAATATTTACGTGGGCCTTCATTTGTACTCTTATACCGATGCCAAGTCAGAATCACCCAAACTTTTCAATTATTCTCTAGTCTCACCAGCAAATAGTTGAATTGTTAGTCACTAGGATATAGGGTTATGAGATTCCACTGTAAGGTTGTGATCGAATTCTGCTTCTAACCGCCCCCCTACCCCCTACTTGCTGGCGTCTGGATTACACCTACTTGTGGAATTCAGAGGGAGGGTGTTTTGCAGCTGCTTTGGAAAACTTGTTAGGCCTGGATTGAATTGTTTCAGAGCTCACCATTGATGAAATGCCCAGAGCTGTCAGCTCAGTGGGCTGCGAAGGAGGAGAGAATGGCTTAGCATCCCCAGTTTCTTTTGGCTTTGCTGTAGTTTAGTTCAGAGTGGCAGCGGCCCTTCCAGATTAGAATCAACTGAGAGCATTGGGAAGGACCCAGTGAACAAATGTTGAGTCAGTCCTTGTTAAAGGAAAAAAAAAAACTTTTGAGTAGGTGACATATCCCATTTCCCTGGAACCAGGTGAGGCACACAGCTCTTGCATCCATCTGGCGACTCCAGAAACTTCACTCCCCATGCCCCTTTTCTTTTTTATTTAATCTTTTACTTTTTAATTGAAGTATAGTTGATTTACAGTGGTGTGTTTCATGTATGCAGCAAAGTGACTCAGTTATACATACACAGATACCTATTGTTTTTTTAGATGCTTTTACCTTATAGGTTATTACCAATTACTGAGTATAGTTCCCTGTGATATACAGTAGGTCCTTGTTGGTTATCTCTTTTATATATGGTACCGTGTTTATGTTAATCCCAGACTCTTTACCCCCAAACTTATCTTTACCCCTGCCTTCCCCTTTGGTAACCCTAAGTTTGTTCTCTATGTCTGTAGGGCTGTTTTGTATATAGTTTATTTGTAATTTTTTTTTTTTTTTTTAGATTCCACATAAAAAATGATATATGATATTTGTTTTTCTCTGTCTGGCTTATTTCACTTAGTATGATAATCTCTAGGTTCATCCATGTTGCTGCTAATGGCATGACTTCATTCACTTTTATGGCTGAGTAGTATTCCATTGTATATGCGTACCGCCTCTTCTTTCTCCATTCATCTGTCAATGGACAATTAGGTCGTTTCCATGTCTTGTCGATTGTAAATTTTTACTGGGTCCAAGCTCCCTCAGCCCACCGCACAACAGGCCAGTGAATCTGAGATGAGGTGTTGAAGGCAAGGGATACTTTATTCGGAAAGCGGGCCGACAGAGAAGATGGCAGACTAATGTCTCCGAAAAACCATCTCATTGGGGTTTGGATGCCAGTTTCTTTTATAGCACAGAGAGGGGGAGGAGATGAGGAAGTAAAGTAAAAGGCCATAAATTTTGCGGAATATTGCCTGGAATGGCCAGCCTCCGGGTGTTAATTTCTTCTTTCTGCAGCCATCCACAGGTGAGCAGGGTCAGATTGTCTCCCTGTGAGCTGAACAGAGGCACTTTAGTTTAACATTCAGGCAGAGGGGCAGGGTTCCCTGAGGCAGGCCATTATGTAAGATTATAATAACAAAAGTCACGAAAAGCAAAGGTTAAAGTCAAAGAAACAGATCCAACATGGAGTCCAATTTAGCTCTTCCCTGTTATATAAATAGTGCTGCAGTGAACATTGGGGTGAATGTATCTTTTCAAATTTTGGTTTTCTCCGGATATATGCCCAGGAGTAGGATTGCAGGATCATATAGTAGCTCTATTTGTAGTTTTTTAAGGAACCTCCATCCTGTTCTCCATAGTGGCTGAACCAATTTACACTCCCACCAAAAGTGTAGGAGGGTTCCCTTTTCTCCACACCCTCTCCAGCATTTATTGTTTGTAGACTGTTCAATGATGGCCATTCTGACCAGTGTGAGGTGATACCTCATTGTAGTTTTGATTTGCATTTCTCTAATAATTAGTGATGTTGAGCATCTTTTCATGTGCCTTTTGGCCATCTGTATGTCTTCTTTGGAGAAATGTCTATTTATATCAATCAAAGAATGGGTTTTTGTTTTTTTGATATTGAGCTGCATGAGCTGTTTGTATATTTTGGAGATTAGTCCATTGTTGGTCACATCATTTGCAAATATTTTCTGCCCATGCCCCTTTTCATATTGGGTGTCACTATTACAGTTTTCTAACGTGATAAAATAGTCATTTAAAATCATTCATGAGTCATCATCCCAACACAACTGTTTTCAACGGGACATATAAACACACACACAACACACAATTGCATTATTCCAATCATCACGTATATCTTATTTATATTCTGCTTTTTCCTCTTCAGTGTTATGTCATATATTTTTTTCCTGTGTTCCCATAGTCTCCATAATTTCCATTTTTAGAGTCTGCATAATATAGTGGGATGATTTTAAATGCCTTTTTTGTTACATGGAAATTTGAGAGCAAAAGAAGGAACTGGTTTATACTCCTTAGAGAGCGTTGAGTTTTTAGTAGTCCTGTGGCATCCAAATCACTCCTTAAAACTCCTGCAGATTTCAGCTCGGCCAGGAAAATGATTTGGTAATCCGGTTTAACTAATGAATGCCCATATTAGAGTTATATTTATTTTACGTCAAATTTTATGATATGATAGATTTAACCTTGGTGTATGAAGTCCCCATGTACTTGACGTGTATAGGACCTTTAAGCCTGTTTTCTAGGTCTTTTCTTTCATTGTTTTATGAGGCTTTTAAACCATATACAGAGATTCATCATTGTGTCTTTGCTTCTGTGACAAATTGTGGGTCAAACCTGTGATTTACTTTTCACTGATTCGTTCTTCTAGAGCAGCCTTGCGGTGTAACTCTCCAGTGGGAAAATGAGGTTTGCTCTCTGATGGTCTGCCTTCTAGAAACTTCTAGGTTAAAAAGTAGCCACTGCGACTTCCCTGGCGGTCCAGTGGTTAAGACTTCACCTTGCAGTGCAGGGGGTGTGGGTTCCGTCCCTGGTGGGGGAGGCTAAGATCCCACATGCCTTGAGGCCAAAAAACCAAAACAGAACAGAAGCAATGTTGTAACACATTCAATAAAGACTTTAAAAATGGTCCACATGAAAAAAAAAAATCTTACAAAAAAGAAAAAGGTAGCCACTGCTGGCATTTGAACTGGTCAAGGGCAACCCCCCCCCCCCCCCCCCCCCCCCCGCCCCGTACTGATGAGAGGCAAAGGTCAGTGGTCAAGGGGAGCCTCAGAAGGGGTCGGGGATTGTCTGGCCTAGCCTGCTACCCCAGACCTTCATTCAGCTGCGGGAATCAGCACAGGAAAAGTACTGGGGAGGAGCAGCAAGGCAGGAGGGGGAGGGGGGCTGTTTAGAGGAAGGGTGGAGTGCAGAGCGATGACTCATCTGAGAGGCATGAGGGCAAGTCTTGAAGTCACGGGGAAGGGACAGTTAGTGCAGTAAAGCAGATTGTTAAGTCACATTTTCAAAGTTCTCTTCGTTGGTCTAGAGACCTCTAGACCTCTAGAGCGGTTACATACACGTATTGGGAATCTGTACCAGTTACCCAGCACAGGGCTGACATACCCTGGAGGAGATGCTGGCAGGACCAAGTGTAAAGGGAAGTAAGAGTGGGGAGGCAGCGAGGAAGGTGTGGTAGGGGCAGGAGTGGAGTAGGGACCAGAAACGGAAGAGGGGAGGAGTTGGGGTAGAGGGGAAGCAGGGAGGTGAGGTAGAGGCAGGCAGGGAAGGGGGAGTGTTGGCGGAGCAGGTGTTTTTCTAGTACAGTGTGTGATGGTGCCGAGATGTGGAAGCAATGTGATTGGGCCTGGACGGATGTTCCGTTTATAAGAAAATAGATGAACTGGTCCTGGTCCTAAGGGGTATATGATGGTATTGGGCAGACAAGGTGAAGACATGAAACAGCATTGCACCGCCTGGTTGAAGGAGCTGCCGAATTTTGCAGCTCTGGTTGTAGATTGTTTATCAGCAGAATCCAAGTAGCCAGCCTGTGGCAGTAACCCCCAGCCTGGTCTCTCATCCTCAGTCATCCATTAAATACTTACGAGCACCTCCTAGGTCCTGAGTAGGGTAGATTCTGCCCATACAAAGATAAAGATAACTTAAAGTCTGTCTTTCTGGGGCCTCATGGCTACTAGGAGGCAAAGGTAAGTTTGCACAGTACAAAGAGGTGAAGAGCTTTTTCAGGAACAGGAAACAAATCTGAGCGGGGCTGACATTTTTTGTAGGGTTTTGTTACTGCACGTGTCATTTTAATTTTCTTAATGCTTCAGTTTTTGCCTTCATTCTCGACTGTCATTTTTGCTGAAGTCTGCTTTCCACTCTGTTTATGGAGCTCCCCTGACTGTAGTCCAGGCCCACAGATTTCTCAGAAGGCTTGTATTATAATAATTAACTGAATATGTGTCCTACTTAGACTGCAGGCTGTTTGAGGACAGGAGACCTCTTTCAGAGCCTTCACTGAGCACAATGCACATGTTTTGAAATAATTTTGCAGAATTGGAGCCATTAGAAAAGCATTCATGAAAAAAAGTCTTTAGAAGGTCAGAGTGAAAAGAGGATGGCTTGGCTTTTCGATAAAGCTATATTAACCCTTTGATTCCTTTTGTTGAATGCTGGCTCTCCAGATATCACCAAACACAACTCGATCTGTTGATAAGCTGAGTTTATCGTTCGTGCAGGAAGAGAGAATAATACCTCGACAGCTTGGGTGTTGTCAAAGAGGGGGAGGTGTGGTTGGAATTTGCTGAGAGTTGGAAGTTTGGTTTAAGGCAGATCTAGATCTTTCTGTGGGGGGGGGGGGATTTGATTAGGTAGGGCAAGGGTCCTGGTATTACTGTTTAGGATTTGTGGAAACAGCAAGACAAAGATCTTTGAGGCGAGGGCTGCAAAGAATTTTAGGGCATAAACAGTCTATTGATGAGTGATTTCTATAGAAGAGTTGATGGATCCTTCAGAAAGTTCCTTTCAAGCACATTCAAGTTACTTGCTGGAGCAAGAGTCTCCTAGAATAGTAAAATCATCCTGATGACAATGGAGAGCAGAGTTATGCTAATGTAGACACTGTGTGTTGGGTGGACATCTTCGGATCTCACTTGTGAGCCAAGGAAGAGATAACTGACGGCAGGGAGACCAAAAGACAGCAAAGGCCTTCTCTCAAGTTTTGTTTGGGAGTCTGGAGTTTTGCTTAGGCAGGTGCAGAGGCAGAGGAGGCGTTTGGTCCATGAAAATGTGCTGCATGGGTGAGATGAGATTCGCTGACGGTTCGCTGGGTGCTGACCTCAAGGGGCTTGTCACATGCACGCGGTGCCCCGGCTTTCCGTTGTAACTCACAACCAGTGCCACCTGGCTGCAACAGTGATACAGTGAGTTCCTCTCTTCCCCTGCTGCTGTATCACATCTTTCTCTTGACATTTATCCTTTTAGAGGATGTTTACTAATGCGGAGATCCAGCAGGTGAAAATGTCTCATTAACCTTGGGATACTTTGTTTCATATTTCATTAGGTCAAAAAACTGCGAGGCATCTCCCATTTCATGCCTACTGCCACCAACTCCCCTCTAAGTATACATGAGAATCATTCCTTCTTTTAATCATGCCTCAAAATCTCACCCAAGAAATCTGAAATTGATTTTTCTCTCTTTCTGTCCAGACGGTGCAGCCCCAGACAACTTTTTGCTACTTTTTGCTGATGGAAGGTCAGTCCCTCGTTATACGGGGTGATGCAAATTTCAGGAACAGATAACTTTACTTCTCTCCCATCCGGCTCCCTGCAAGCCCCTGCAGACTGTTTGCAAACTGCAGCTTTTCAAATACCACCACAGATAGTATTAAACCCTCTGCTTGTAGTCCGAATAAGCCACTGAGTTTCTGAGTAATTGCAGGTGGGCAGTGACTGTGGCCAGAGATGCCATTCTCACACTCAAGGTTTCTATAAACCTCCTTCTCCCTCAACAGAAATTTGGCCCCTGCGTTCCATTTTTTAATGGAGCTGTTTGAATTTCCATTTGGTAATCTTGTGTTCGAGGCCTTCTCATCAGCCCTTTTTTGTTATTTTTTTTCTTTTCAAAAACATACCACTTCACTTCTCATCGTCTTTGTTCCTCCCTTGCACAGAGAGCAAATGTGTTTTTAATGAAGCGCTGATGCTTTTTTTTTTAAAAGTGTTTTTCAGCAGGTCTAGATAATTGGCATTCATTATCAATTTTTGTCCGCCTTCTGCCTAGCATATAAAGGAACCTTGGAATTATTTTCTTTCTTCTCCTCGAGGCCCAATGTGGTCTCACTTCTTTTCCTCCATTTTCCCCAATATCCCCTACCTCCCGTCTTTCCCTAAAACTTCCAACATCCTCTGGTATAATCCGGTTGAGACCCTTCAGAATCTTTAGGGGGAAGTGGCTGGGCTGACTCAGATAGTTGGAAAAGAAAGAAGGCCCAGGCGGACAGGATCCAGGGTAGAACTTGGTCTGGGAACTCATGGCCGGTGGCTACAGCACGGAGCTTTGAGGGCTCCCGTTGCCCTCTGTCAGTTTCAGCATCCTTCCGTCATGGCCCAGGCCCCGGCATGGTTAAGGAGCCCTGATGGGGCAGCTCTGGCTGAGGTTTGCAGGAATGTCCTGGAACCAAAGCTGTCTGACCAGTGTCTGGGTGGAGCTGTTCAGTCCCTAGGTTGTAACCGTGCCCGCTACGGATCATAGAGTTTGTGCAGAGCAGGGGGCCACCCATGTTGTGTTGTTTTCTGCTGTCATCCTCTCGTGGCGTGTTTCATAAAATCCCAAAGGAAGTAGGGGTAACCTTGTGGGATCAAACTGGCATTTGATCACAGGAGCTCAGCTGTGAGGTTTGTGCATTTTTTGATACATTAACTTTCTGAACTTCCGTTTTTCTTACCTCTGTTATTGTTAGCACCCACGCCTGGGGTTTGTAAAAGTTCAGCAGGAGAACATATATGGAGAAGCTGACACAGTGCCGGGCACCTGGCAGCCCCTCTGGAACTGTTTACTCCTTCCTCCCGATTTCCTTCACCTACACCCCCTGAAGCCCTGCTGGGTGCTAGTACGGGCCGAGGGAGTAGACACCAAATTGAGAGTCCCTCTGGAGAAGAGACAAGAAAACTGTCTGCGCTGTGCTTAAACATCTTCCTTCTCCTCTGGTAGCCAGCTGAGTGAACGTAAGATCGATAACAGTCAACCGTTCCCTTTTAATTGGTATCGCCAATTCCGCGCCTTCAGACAGCTCCAGCAGACTGAGGGTTTAGTTTTCAGTTTGCTCATAAAATACTCTGGAACCAACTTGGTGAAAGGTGTCTGGGTTTTCCTTAATGAGCTGACTCTGACAGAGGTGCTTGGTTTTCTCTGATTTTCTGCCCAGATTCCAGCTTTCTCCAGTGCTCGCAGGTAAAGGCCAAAAGGAAAAGGACTGGTGGGGCCGTGAGCTGCCCCAGGGAGCTTGAACAGAGGAGGTGAGGACAGAGGCGAGGGGACCAGGAGGCTGTTTGTCAGAGTGGGGCTGTGGGAAGCATGGGGGGCAGGCTGAGAGCAGATTGCCATAGTAGTGTGTGTGTGTGTGTGTGTGTGTGTGTGTGTGTGTGTGTGTGGACTCAGATCTCCAGAGGTGAGTAGGACACTCCCTAGTTATTATTTTTTTATTTAATTTTTTATTTTATAATGGAGTAGAGTTGATTTACAATGTTGTGTTAGTTTCAGGTGTACAACAGAGTGGTTCAGTTATACGTATACATATGTCCATTCTTTTTCAGATTCTTTTTCCATATAGGTTATTATAGAATATTGAGTAGAGTTCCCTGTGCTATAGAGTAGGTCCTTGTTGGTTCTCTATTTTATATATAGTAGCGTGTATCTGTATAATCCCAACCTCCTAATTGATCCCTCCCTCTCACATTTCCCCTTTGGTAACCATAGGTTTGTTTTTGAAGTCTGTGAGTCTGTTTCTGGCTTGTAAATAAGTTCATTTGTATCTTTTTTTTTTTCTTTTTAGATTCCACATAGAAGTGATATGGTATTTGTCTTTCTCTGTCTGACTTGCTTCACTTAGAATGAGACTCTCTAGGTCCGTCCGTGTTGCTGCAAATGGCATTATTTCATTCTTTTTTATGGCTGAGTAATATTCCATTGTATATGCGTACCACTCAGCTTTATTTTTCTCCGTCGTACTCATCGCTACTTGGCATAACATCACATAGCTAGTTGTTTATAATGTGTCTGCCTCTAGTAAATGTCTGTAAGCTCCATGAGGGCAGGAGCCTTGTCTATTTTGCTCACTGCCCTACTCTCAGCCCTGGCACATATTAGGTATTTAACAAATGTTTGTTGAATGAATAAATGAGTGGGTAGGTAAGTGTCTTGTGTGTGGGGGGCAGCAAGCAGCAAGGTGAGAGGTTATTATATGACATGGGCTTGACAGTAAATGGGGAGGAAAGGTATCAGATTAACCTTCCCTTAGTATATTCTTTTTCTCCCCCCCCCCTTTCTTCCCATCCCCTGCTTTATTTCAGTGGTTTTCCTGTCTTTCTTAGGATTTACCTTTGGCTGTTAATAAATATGTTTATCGCTTTTAACGTTATCTTTTCATCTCCCAGCTCTAGAAGATAATGAATATGTCGCTTCTTCGTCCTCTGTGAGTTAGATCTACACTGTCAGGATTTACAACATCTATGGCCTGTTTTTAAATCATAAAGCCCAACTTGTTTTAGACTTACTCCTACATTTAAGTAGACTTAGTGGTCTTCCCTAGTCCTTTGCTATTGTTTTGCATTCATTTCTTAGGTGGCTGGAAAGTTCTTCCTCTGATAGTTTCTTCAGGATAAGCTCATGGAAACAAAATGCCTTAAATTCTTGCATGTTTAAAAATGTTGGCTTGTTACCATTACAATGAATGATAGTTTTTCTGGGTATAAAATTCCGGAGTCACATTTTGTTTTTTGAGGACTAACTACAAAGGTGTCACCTTACTGTCTTCAAAAAGCAACTGATGCAGTGTTAAAGTCTGAGGCCAATTTCTTTTTACCCCCATCATATGTGAGAGGTACATGGCTGCCCCAAAATTCTTTGTCTGTGAAGTCTTATAAATGTACCAGATCATGTCTGTCAACTTTTCCCTGGATTCTCTGTGACCTTCAATATATCCAGGCCTTCTATTTTCAGGAAGATTTATTGAATCGTATCTTTAAATATTCTTTTATGTCCTTTGCCAGTCTATCTTTTCTGTCATTTTCTTGTAAATCCCTTTAAGCTCTTCATTTATTTCCATTTCATTTTTTTCTCATTTTTCCTATCGTTGTCTTTTCCTTTCTATTCCTTTCTATGTTCTTAGGAATGTCTTATTTTCTATGTGCTGCTTTCAATTTTGTCTTTATTTCTATAATGGTTTTACTTATTTATTTTTAAAATTTCACTTCTTTCCACATTTCTGCTAGCTTATGCTTTGAATTCTTCTGTCTTACCACATTTTCCATGAGCTCTTACATATCTGCTTTAGTGTGTGTGTGTGTGTGTGTGATTGCTTCATGAAATTTTTAAAAGTTCATGGCAAGGTATTTAGTCACTATGGAGCAGATACAAAAAAAATCCTTTGCCATTATTTTTCCTGTACTTTTCCTTAGTTTTCTTGTAATATTTTTAATAGAGCCTATACTAGTTCCTTTTTTGATCTTAGTTTTGAATTAGGTAAACTTTTTTCTATAATTTGTATAAAATTATAATTTGTAACAGGTTTGTATAGAGAAGAGTATTCCAGGAGGGATTTTCCTTCATTCCAGGGTTTTGTGTAAGTCCTTTGAGCCTTCACCTCTGTCTAGCCAATGAAGACCAGCAAATATAGAGCTGTTAACAGTGCCAAATCCTCTGTCCTCCCAGCATGTGAAAGACTGCTTCTGCACATATGACGCTTCTGCACACATGACACGTCTGTGTGGCTCCTTATTCATCCCATCTTTATCGGCTTCTAGGAACAAAACCAGGTCCAGGAAGGCTCAAGCTGACATCATTTTGTAACCTCTCTCCATTGTGTTGTTCAAAACAAGGGACTGTGATTCTGTACCTCTCACCTTAGCGGGTACCTTTCAGGCTCCCTTGGAAATGGCAGCTCAGGGGTACCTTCTCTCTTCTCTCTGCTCTGCAGTCTTTTGTGTTCACAGTTCACAGACAGTTCCATGTCTCCTGGGCTCATCAAAGGTAGAATTGGTGTTTGGGTCTTGGTTCAGGGTTATTGTCGAAAAGGGAAGAATGGATGCTAACCGTGTTCAAAGAGGACGACCTCAGCCCTTTGCGAGCAGTCTGTTTCTTTGTTAACATAAAGTCTGTTTTCCCACACTTCCAGTTCCCCAGGAAGCAGCTGTTTTCTTCTCCCTTTCTGGCCGCTCTCCTGGTTTCCAAGTGAGGTCAGATTCTTTGTTCCCAGAAAGCTTTACCCTGACTTGCCTCTGAATCCCCACTGTGCCTATAGTACATACTGGGCGTAGCATCTATTGCCTTGCACTGCACCATCTTTTTATAGGTATGTGTACTTCTTTAACTGAACTGTCAACACTTGGGGGCAAAGTGTGGGGCATGACTGCCCTATGCCCTCTCTACTACTAGCACAAGTCATTCTGTGTCGTAGGTGCGACATCATGCTTATGGATTATTCCCTTACTGTATGGTTTCCTCTGGTGTTCGGAATACTGTCATCGTGCCTTATGAATTCTGAGTCTGTGTATTTGCTTCCTGGGTATTCTTCTTACCGAATCAGGTAGCTGTGTAGTTGGCGTGTGTTATATATGCTGTATACACGGTCATGAAGATTTTATAACACATACGCCGCCTCTAGTAAAGAGCTATGGGTAAGTACCCTCGTTGAATTTAAATGACACTAGTTAAGGTCATCAGGAATAACCTTAGCTTTTAGTGTCTCTAAGATTAGGTAGGCCAGCGGTCCTTTTAAAACCATACTCCCTAGGTAGAGCCTTTGTCATCATGCGGTGATATTCTTGTAAACTACATCCTATAAATAGCAGTCACATTCCACAGGGTCAGACCTAAAGGTAAAAGGGATCACCAGGCCAACCATTCTCTTAGGGACTCTCAACCCTCCTTAAGTAGAGGCATTTCAAAACCCGGGATTGTAGGAGAAATAGTTGAACAACAAACAGAAATCTTCCATGTGATCTTGATGTAAAAAACCCCAAGGAATATGTCTCCCCGTATCCACCCCCACTCCCAGACTCCTAAAGGTAACTGACTTAGTCCACTGCCTGTGCTTTAGCTGAGGAAGCAGACACAGGGAAGTATGGGACTTGTTCAAAGTGATACATTTCTTATGCATTTCTCCCGACCTGCTTTGCTGCTCTCGTCCTTCATAAGACAATCCAGAAACCACAAATGGACAGTTTCTCTGATGGATGGATCTGATGTGTCTGAAGGTCAGCTCGTGTTGAAGTCGGGCTTGGTGTCTGGGCTGGGCTGAGTGGAGGGAGAAAACACTATTTTAGGAAAAAAGAAGCCATTGGAGCAGATTGGAAAATGTGCATTTGACACCGATCAATGAGCCTGTGCTCAAGCTATGTTCAAATATGATAAAGAGCTAGAGAAACTAAAATGGTAATTCAAACCAGAGCAGCCTGTTTGACCTCAGCCAGTTGGAGACTCAATGGAACAAACCATTGCTTCTCCAAATAAGAAAAAAGAGAAGGAAAAGGTTAATTTCCAGTTTCTGGGAAAGTAAGCCTAATACATGATGGATTTGAAAACTCTGCCAACAATTTCTCTTTCACTTTTTTTATTCGCCTTACCTTTAACGTTTCCGTTGCTGAAATACTAGTCTTTTAAATTTCATTTCATGTCAATAAGGCAACTACTGCTGTAACCCTAGGTGGGAAAGAAGTGCATTAGTATAGAGCACAGCAGCTCTGGACAGGGGCTTGGTCTGGGTTAAGGCTTTGGGTAGGTGGGTCAACAAAGCCGAAACAGGTGCCAGGGACATCCTGGAACTCACTGGCACAGCCTGTGCATACCTGATGGGGGGAGTTAATGGGGGCAAGGGATAGAGCATGTGAGCTGCCTGGGTTTTGGGATGTGAAGTGTGATGTATCAGGAACACAGTGGGTGCTGACCCTGCCGAGAAAGTTCCAAAACCATGTGGTTCCTTTGACGATGCTTGCCTTAGAATAGTGATGTAGGACCCTGTGGGCATTATTCTCACTGTACAGATGAGGGAAATGAGCTGCTGATAAATGAAGTGGCCTGCCTGTACTTACAAAAGTAGCTCTGACAGAGCTCAGCATGGATCCCTGAACTCTGGGCTCTCCTCTCGCAGTCCTTCCATGGTACATCACAGCATTCTCGCTTTCTCTGTGTTCTCGCCAGCAGACGTTTCCTAAGTACCTGCTAAATGCCTAGCATCCTGCTGGAGGTAATGCTATAAAAAGTTGTTACAACATTAATTCCAGCCTAAGAGGAGCTTATTTTAACAATTATTGGGTGCATTTTCAGTTGTGAAAGTGACATATCCCATTTCAGAAAATTTGGAAAATAGCAGGAACAAGAAACATTTAAAATAATCACAGCCTGCTAACCCTCCTGTTATAATCATTTAGGTCTATGTCCTTCTGGTCATTTTCCACATACAGTTAGCTTTTTAAAAAAATCTAGTGAAAACTATATCGTACCTACAATTTTATTTCTTGCTGTTTTCACAGAGCTTTTTGTCATAAGTAATTTTCCCCATAACCACTTTAATGGAAATAGAATATTTGCAAAGAGCTTAATCATTAGCATTTACTGACCATCGTGTTAAAGCATTTTATTGTATTGATTCAATAAATGTCCGTTAAGTGCTTTGCGCCCAAGCTCTCCTGGCAGCCGTCGCTCTGGTGACAGTCACCTTGACTTGGGCCAAGGGATTGGAATGTTGGTGGGAGCCCCGCACAAGTTGGGGCCCCCAGATTTTTTCCTGGCCCTTCCTCTGTTAGTGGGCTACCAGTGGCACAAACTACGTTCAGGCTGGCTGGGGACAAGGTCATCACCAACATAAGTAAGGTCATCATAGATCCATCTACCATTTCTTTCTCTAATTCTTCCTCATGACTGTTTTAATCATCTCCCACTCACCCCCTCGGTGAGGGATGATTCCCACCTGAGCGTTATTACCTGACGCTGGACCGAAGAGCTCAACAGCAGTTCATGGTCACGTGTACTCACTGCGTCGGGGAAGAGGATGTTGCTCACCACTCAGGGCCACACAGGGGCTGCACTCAGGAGTAGAGGGAACAGCCAGGGGCTGTGGAGGGCAGGCTTCATAGTATCAAGAGCGTGGAGTGCCCCCTGGTTCTCGCAGGAGGGAGTGATTGGCTGGCACAAACCTGAAACCCAGACTCAGCAATGGGCAGGAACTGCGCTTGGTCTGTTTGATAAAGAGGGCTGTTTGGTGAGAGAAAGCACCTGGTATTGAGCCTGAATTTTAGATTTCACACCCCAGTGACAAAAACTGCTTCCCCTCCCTCACGGCCCCTCCGTTTTCTCCAACACTTCCCTCCTACTATGTTTTTCTGTTTGTTGTTTCAATACTCTTGGCCTTTCTGGCTCGCCTTTAAGAGGCTAATGATGTTGTGGTTAATGCACTCTGAGACAGACAGCCTGGGTTCAAGTCCAGGCTTGGCTGTGTACCTGCTGGGTGGCGTTAGGCAAATCGCTTGCCCTCTCTGTGCCTTGATTTCCCCATTTGTGAAGTGGAGATGGTTGTCATAAGACTACTTACCTCATAGAGCTGTTGTAAGGACTAAAAGTTAATATGTGTAAAGCTTTTAGAACAGTACCTGACGTGTGCTCTGTCACTACTAGTATTATTCTTTTTTTTTTTTTTTTTTTTTTTACTAGTATTATCCTTTACTTGGGTTCAGTTCGTACGTTTAGTTGTATTGAGTGAATAGTAAAAATAATATTCTGTTCTTTTCAGCTTTTCTTCCTACTCTGTCTCCGAGGCTACAGCTAGCATAAACCCATTTTCCAAAAATGTACCCTGTCCACTTTAGTCATTTATTTGCCTTTTTTTTTTTTACTTTTTTTTTGTTTATTTGGCCGCACGGCATGGCACACGGGATCTTAGTTCCCCGGCCAGGGATTGAACCTGTGCCCCCTGCTGTGGAAGCACAGAGTCTTAAGCACTGGACCACCAGGGAAGTCCTATGGTCCTTTATTTATAAATTGATCCATTTGCTTATCTGTTCAGTCATGAGCCTCTGCTGTGTACCAGGCACTGTTCCAGGTGATGGGATCCATGCAAGAACAAGACAGATAAACCTCTCAGGAGCTGAGGCTTACCACCCACAGTGGGGTGGCCAGTGGCAGAAAATGGGCAAGTAAATGAACGGAAAGATAATTATGGTTGGGGATAAGAGCTCTGAAGGAAGAAAGAGCAACGAAGAGGGGGCCATCGGAAGGACACCTAAGTCCCCTTGTGCAAGGCAGCTAGGAGAAGGCAGGGCTTTTTTTTTTTTTTTTTTGGCGGTATACGGGCCTCCCACTGCTGCAGCCTCTCCCGTTGCGGAGCACAGGCTCCGGACGCGCAGGCCCAGCGGCCATGGCTCGCGGGCCCAGCCGCTCCGCGGCATGTGGGATCCTCCCGGACCGGTGCACGAACCCGCGTCCCCTGCATCGGCAGGCGGGCTCTCAACCACTGAGCCACCAGGGAAGCCCCTGGGGCTTTTCTTTTATTTGGGCAGAATTCTCTTTTATTATGAGGGTGGTCTGAGGTACCCAAAGGGCCATAGATTTTCTGTTTCTTCTCTTGTTTGGTGATAGTCACAAGACTTATTAATATTGTCTTCCAACGAGGATGTATGTTTTCTTTGTCTTCTCTGATATCCTGCCCCTGTCCTCCATCTCCTTCCCACCCTGCCAAGGAGGGGGTTGTCTTCTTAACCCAGTTTATGCATCAGTTTTGGTCTAGGATAAAATAAGCTTTGCAGAAGTGCAGAGAAGGGCTCAGAAAAACAAGCCCCACTTTTATTTATCATTTATTTATGAATGCATAACAAACCACTCCAAAATTTACTTGCTTGAAATGGCAATGATTTATTGTTTATCACCATTGTGTGGCTTGCTGGTTATTTTCTCTGCAGGTTTTCTGGGGCTCCCTCATGTAGCTGCAGGAGGGGCAGGGCTGGAAGGTCCCAAATGGGCTCACTTAGGCGTACGGAAGTGGGTGCCAGGTGCAGCCTGGGGCACCTCTGCTCTCCCCCGCCGGGAGGCTGGAGCACCTTCCTGTATTGGCAGCATTTAGAGACAGTGAAGGGAGAAATGACAAGGCCTCTTGGATCCTAGGCTCTGGAACCCATACAGTGTCACTTCTGCCACATTCTGTTGGCCAGAATTCACAACGCCAGCTCAGATTCTAGCCAGTGAGATAATGTTAAAGTTTTAAAAATCCCATAGTTCTTGTTATTGAAGCAGTGATTAAAAAAAACTGCAGAAGTGCTATTTGAGAACATCTATGAGGAATGACACGCTCAGTGCCAAATCATCAATTGGATTGATTTTCCTCTTCTCAGATGAGACAACGTATGTGTGGACAAGGCTTTGGTGTTCAATTGTGCAGAAAATGTTGAACACAGCAGGCCTGCTGCTGTCATCCTTAGACAGGCCTGCTTGCAAGTGGGTCCTTGGCTGGTGTCTGGGAACTTGGATTTTCGGAGGGGTCCCATTGTTCCCTGACCGATGAGGATGGTTTACTGTATCTAGACTGTTCATGCAAACAAGGTGGTTTATGCTAAACCCCTGCTTTCCTTATGGGAGTCTGGAATTTTGGTATCTGTTAGGCAGAGGGTACTCTTGTGACTTGTCCGCAGTACAAATCTTGGATACTAAGTCTCTAATTAGTTTCCCTGGGCAAGACAGAGCACATATGCTGCTGTATTTTGTTGCTGGATGGAGACTGGGTTCTGTGTGACCCCTCCTGGGAGGGAGAGAGCAGAAGGAATCCAGTGCATGGATTTCTCCAGACCGTCAGTGTCCTTTCGCCTTCTGATCTGGCTGTGTGTCCTTCCTACATCCCTGTAATAAGTCATAGCCACCAGTGAAACCATATGTTGAGACCCATGAGTCCTAGCAAATCTCCCCATTTAGGAATGGTCTTGGGGATCCCAGCACGCTAATCGTTTTTTTTTTTTTTTTTTTAATTAATTATTTATTTGGCTGTGCCGGGTCTTAGTTGTGGCATGCGGAGTCTTTAGTTGTGGCATGCGGGATCTAGTTCCCTGGCCAGGGATGGAACCCAGGCCCTCCTGCATTGGGAGCGCAGAGTCTTAGCCACTGGACCACCAGGGAAGTCCCTGGCATGCTAATCTTATTGTCTTATACATTTTGTCTTCCAAGAAAGTGGGAGCCAATTCCCAGGTGTCATGGGGCTATACCAGAACATCACCTTGGGGGCTTTTTATGCCTGGGCAGGAAGTAATGGCATGTTTCCTCAGAGCCAGGAGGTCCTAGTAGCAGGCTTGGTGGCTTTAGAGCAGTGTTTTGAAATGATGGTTTTGAGTTGATGATTAGCAGGTTCTATTTGGATTTGTGAATGTAATTGATTTATTGGTAATAAGGAGGTGGTAATTTAGAATATATGGAAATGATTCATTCCCTCTGTATAGCATCTTTCAGTAAATGAGAAGGTTTTTTTATTTTTAAGATTTAATTTAATTCTTATTTATTTTTGGCTGTGTTGGGTCTTTGTTGCTGCATGCGGGCTTTCTCTAGTTGTGGCTAGTGGGGGCTACCCTCTGTTGTGGTGCCTGGGCTTCTCACTGCAGTGGCTTCTCTTGTTTCAGAGCATGGGCTCTAGGCACGTGGGCTCAGTAGTTGTGGCTCACGGGCTCTAGAGCGCAGGCTCAGTAGTTGTGGCGCACGGGCTTAGTTGCCCCGTGGCATATGAGATATTACTGGACCAGGGCTCGAACCCATGCCCCTTGCATTGGCAGGCGGCTTCTTATCCACTGCGCCACCAGGGAAGTCCCAATGAGAAGGTATTGACTGAGACAAAAACGAAAAGTAAAAGAAGCCACTTTGCCCTGGTCGGAACTGGACAGTCACCTGGAGCAAATCTGTAAGGACAGCTTCCTGGGCCTGTCTCCAAAGAGGTCCTCTTTGTACCCTGCTTCTAAACTAGGTGGTGGGCACAAGCCAGCCCACCGGAGCCCAGTGGCTGCCGGGACATGTAACTATGATAGAGGAAAAGTCAGCCACGGAACTCTTCACCCTGCTGCCCTGTCCCCTGTCTCTAGCCTGCTGTTCTGGTGCTGGTTCTGGCAATGAAGGTGACCGTGAGAGTGGGATCCCTGTTGGCTATCACCAAGCCTTTGCTGCAACCATTGCTGTTTCCTGGGGGGGTCCCTGGGAGGCAAAGAACCCGGTGGCTGAGGAAAAAGCATATGAATCTCCCTCAGCGGGTTTAAGGTGGAATCTGTCCAACGTTTGAGGGTTCTCACAGCTTTTGAAGGAGCATTTCTTCATATTTGAGAATGGGAGGAGGGGTGTTTAAAAAGCCTTAAAATTTAACAGAGATGGATTCATTTTCTTACCCTGCCGCTTAACAGCTGTGTGACCTCAGGTAGAGTAATGAACCTCTCTGATCCTTAATGTCATAAACTGGGAGCAGTTATGCAGGAAGAACGAGATAGTCTGTATAATGCATCTAAATGCCTAGTATAAGGTAACTGCTTCTTAAATTTGAGTCCCTTTCAGGTGATGAGAAACTAATGATGAGTTTTTCTTTTGTTTATATGTATAATATTGGCCATATTTTCTGTAATGAACAAGCTTTTTTTTTTATAATGAGAAAAAGAGGATTTAAAAAAAAGTTTAAAGTTTAAAACCCATGTCCTTGCCATGCCTCACATGTTTTCTCTTGACCTGAGCCTTTTCTGGGTCACTAGTGCTCTTAACCTTGGGTCTCTGTGAGCAGTCACTGTTCATTAACATCAATAGGGGCTTGGAAGGATCCATTTCTTAACTGAGTGACTGAAGAACTATTTGTCACTGACATAGGTAAAGTACCTCAAATATTTTCTCAATTTTTCAGTAATTATAATTTGAATTTTTTCATCCAGAATCATCTTCTCTTGGCAGGTTCATTACCAGGATATTAAAAAGAGAGAGAGAGAGGAAAAAAAAGCCTATTCTTTCTATAGGATTGTCATTTTTTCCAGCTTTATTTTCACTGTGAATTCGTTTTTGTTTCCCTTCCAGCTAGTAATGAAATGCACTTTGCAGGAAAGTTCAGGGAGGGCTCCAGCAAGCTCTGTAGTGCTGAGGACCATTCATGGGGCCAGGGTCAGCTGAGTTCTGTGGAGTCTGCTAAGAAAATCTCTGGGGTGCCTGGCTTCTAGGCTGCTTCTCTCCTGCAGGGTAAGTACAAAGAAGCCCGCATAACCCCCAGGCTGATAGGTCTGGACCCTTTTCGGGAAACTCGACATACAGGCAGAGTGAGCTGAGTGAGAACTCCTGTGTGCAAATTGGTTGTCAAGTGTCCTCTGGTGTTCTCTTCAAGTCTACAAAACTGTACATGGATGGAGAAGGACTGGTGGAGGATTTCAGGGCTGTATTTTTCCTGGAAAGCTTTCAGGGAGCAGAGAGTGGTCTCTGCAGTCCAACCACACCTGCCCTCCAGCAGCTGCCTTGAGCCTGCTGCCCCTGGCTTGCTCTGTTGTTACATTTGTTTGTAGAAATTCTCTCTCCCACGCTAGGCTGTGAACTCATTCCTCCTGTGTGGCAAGGCTGCCCCACATCTTCATGTTCGTATTTTTTAATACCTGTCAAAAAACGGTGCTTGTGTATGTTCGCTAATCGACAGTGACACCCTAGGAGTAGGAGAAATGTTAAACAACAGCAACCATCACAAGAAATTCCTTTCCAGCCTCTTTTAAAGCTGTAGCTGAAATTCAGCGTCTGTACACTGGTACTGAATTGAATATCGGAGACGGGTTTGGGGTGAAGTAGAAAAGAATAGCTTTGTTGCTTTGCCCGGCAAAGGGGGGACACAGCAGGCTAATGCCCTCAAAACTGTGTGTCTCACCCTGGAGGGGGTTGTGAGGACACTTACAGTGTTCAAGGAGCAGGGCGTGGTCAGCTCGTGGACATTCTTCTGATTGGTTGGAGGTGAGGTAATCGGGAGTCAGCATCATCAACCTCCTGCTTCCAGCCCGTCTGGGGTCTGCGTGCTTGGGGGCCGCACACAGTTAACTTCTTCCACCTGCTGGGGGTTTCGGTATCTGCAAAACAGCTCAAAGGTATTGATATGTGTGTATCCCTTAAGGGGGAACCAGGACCCTGCCCCGAGGCTGCACTATTGTTTCTAGTCTGATCTTCCCTTTTCCTTCTCATCCCCTCCCTTCTCTGATTAGCAGTTGTTTGAACCTGCCCTTTGGAACCCAGGGATGATCATGAAGGCTGAAGATTATTCCCTACAAACAAGAAATGGGGGACACAGAAAGGCTGGTGTGCCCAGGAGCCCCACAGGGTCCTGCTCAGGTTCAGAGCCACATGGAGCCATCATAGTGTCTAAGTCTTTATGGGAAGCCCAAGAGTTGAGAGTCAGTCCATAGGCAGGGATTGAGCACAACTCAATGCCCAGCTGGGTACTGGCCACTGGGGAGCATTCAGAAGCTTCAGACATAATGTCTCTATAGACAAGTTGGTGAGCTATGGTATTGCCCATGGAACTTTAGTGGATACTAAAGGCAACGTATAATCTAGCACTAAGATGTATGGTACTAAAGTCAGTGAAGGCAGGGAACCTAGTGGCCCAGAACAATTGGGAGGGTTCCCTGCAGGAGGCCAGAATGAAACTGGGATCCAAGGGTCAGGCAGTGTCCACATGGATTAACTCTTCATACCCGTTTAGAGCGAATCTGCTGCCACTTCTCTTCGGCCTCGGAGAATTTCCCAGGAGAAATCACATGATTTACTGAGTAGCCCTGAGCTAATAAAATCTAGCTGTGGAATTCCACCCTTTTCTCACCCTCCCCCAAGCATCCTGTAAGATGCCTCCCATTTCTCAAAGCCTCAGTACCTTAAAAGTCCTGTCACCAAAACTCGGCCTAATGCTTGACACAGCAGAAGATTCTTTTCTTTGCTAAATAAAGCCGATCCTTGTGCCAGCGCCACAAAAATAAACCTTCAAAATTAAATTCTACCCAACCAACATTTCTCAAGTATCTTTGATTTTTCTCTGTGTATATAACCCAGATTCAACAGTGAATAGTTTCCTGCCCTCAAAAGAGTTTACCTTTTAGACTAGGAGGAAAGAGAACTACATTGCAAGATAGAATGTGAGAGAAGCTATAACAAAGAAGGTTGAGATTAATCCCAGTGGGGAAAAGCTTCATGGAAGTGGAAGGTGTAGGTCTAGTCCCTAAGGAGCGCATGGAATTTACAAATGTGGAAATGCGGGGTGAAGGCGGAGTGGGGTTGGACATTTCATCCGCAGGGCATGGTATGAATGGGCACACAGAGGTGACAGGAGTAGGGTGTAGTCCAGGTTTGGCTGAGGTTAGGGATGTGAATGGGGATCGTGGCAGTTAAGACTGGTATGATGGAGTTTGGAACATGAGGCTGAGCGATGGGGCACTATCCTTGGGGCAGGGAAGATGCTGGGAGAATTTTGAACAGATACGGGACATGAACTTTAGGCTAGCTTTTCTGGCATGTGTTAGGCATGTGTGTGGAGTGGAAGGGGGGGGTGGGTTGTGAATTCAGGGTGGGAGGTGACTGGCAGGGGGAGGACAGGTCAGGGTTTCGTCCGCCTGACAATAATCCGGAGAGGTGATAACGAAGGCTGCAAGTAGGACAGTGGCCGTGGGCCTGGAAGGGGGGGACAGGTGAGAGAGAGAAGACGGGGGACCTTTTGCTTGTCTTTTCTCCTCCCCAGGTAAGCTAACGCTGTCACTTAGCAGTCATTTTGGAATTGCAGGAATCTAATGCTTTTGCCTACAAAGACAACGCTGCTCTTGAACTGTGTTATTGAGGGCAAGAGTCTGCCTTGCTGGGAAGTCGTTCATTTGGTTCAAAGGCCTTGGGCAGCATCTCTGGGATCGTGGTTGTCTCAGCTTCCAGCGGGCGGCTCCGTTCTCCCCGTGTTCTCCTCTAGGTGGCGCTACGCCCTCGCCGCAGCGTGTAGGGGCGGGGCGGGGCGGGGCGGGGCGGGGCGGGGGGGGGGGGCCGCCTTTCTCCCGGCAGACAGCGCCTGCCGAGGCCAGGGAAAGAGGAGCCTCCCATTTTCATCTTCCCTACCGACAGATCCTGTTTGAGCTGAAATGAGTGTCTGGGGGCAACTCATACATAATTTCCTTCTATTTAGTGACTTCCTCCACCATGGGGTCTGCGTGATTTCTGTTCATTTAATTAAAGGTTATGTTGGCAAATTGTTATCCCTGGGAGTGTGGGTGTGCTGGGAGCGCTTGTGGAATGCATGGCAGGTTAATTCCCTTTGCCCTTTATTGCCTCTGCAGGCCACGTGAAATTGAATTGCAAATAACACATTTTAGAATGTGTGTGGGAGCCGTTGGCCTGCGCTTCCTTTGGCTTTAATGAGACCGCGCGGGTGTGTGTATGTAAACGACCTCGTGGCTCCGCAGGCGAGTTGAAGGCAGAGCTTGAATGGCTAACCGAGGTGCCTCCTCCCTCACCCCAGCTGTTCCCCCACGCCCTGAGCCCTAAGCCCTGAGCTCAGAAGCCTTCACTGCCCGCAGGGAGTGTCCTCAGTCCAGTAGTTCGTTTTGCCTTTGAAACATCCAGAGGTCCCATTACTGGTCATGGAGCCTCTTCTGAGCACCAGCTTGGGACGAGCCCCACTTAACACGCAGACTGGAACGAAGTCTGCGGATGAGTCGATGCCCCTTGGCCTTGCCAATGACCCTCTCCAGGGGTGGCTGCAACTCCCAAAGTTCTTGTGCATGAGGAAGATACCAACAGGTGGACTCTGCTATGGCAGTTGTCCCTTCCCAGAGCAGCTGACTGAAGTCTGTAAAGTTCAGCGGATGCAAAGGCCTTTAAGTACCATATTGGGAAGTGACGGGGTGGGCATGGTCTGAAGGCCAGCAGGGACCACGCGAGACCGTGTGGTTTCCCGGAACACTCACCTCCACGTGGGCAGGGACTGCAGTCATCGAGGAGGTATGGCCGCCTCGAAATTGGGAAGCAACTGAGGTTGAGGGGCTGGATGATGATGCCTTTGTGCGTAGCCTCACAGTCGGTGAGCAGTTCTGCAGAGGAGAGGTGTGGGGCTGTCATCTGGTGAACAGTGGGAGTTCCCTATGCCGTGGAGGGAAGGGGTGAAGGTGGGCGGGTGTTAACACTAAGTTGTGTCGTTAGGGTCGCATCCTTGAGAAGCTGACATGCAAAGGCTTGAGGAGGCAAGGGAGTTAGTGGGGAAGATGTCCAGGGGAAGACTGTTCCAGGTAGAGATTACCACCGGGGGAGCTGACACTCCGTAAGCCAGGAGTGGGCTCAGGTCATGGGGGACTGGAAAGTGTGACTTGAGCAGAGAGGGCAGGGAGGAGAGGTCAGAGAGGTGGGGCTGGGGACAGATTGCAGAGAGTGCTGTGTTGGCCGCTGTAATGACGTTGGCTTCTCCTGTGAGCATAATTGGGAACCTTTGGTCTGAGACAGTGTTATTCGGATTACCATCAACAGACCAGGCATTTTATAAGCTCTTGCTCGGGATTTCTGACAGAAGTATGGCAAGCAGGCTGGGCAGACTCCTATCTGCAGTATCGATCTATTTCAGTGAGGACCAGCTGATGTGCGTTCAGATGTAGAAGGGGCTAAGTGACGTCAACTGGCCACCAGCCTGGTCTTCCCAAGGAATCGTGCCATATTGAGAACTCAGCGTCCATCCCTGCTGCTGACAGGTTGGGCATTCCGTAGTGGCAGAAGGAGCCTCTGATGGTCAGATCATGCTTGGCCACCTCTGGGGACAGAAGAGAAGCTGGCTCACATCTAGTAACAACATCATCTCGTCCGGCTTCGTTCTTGAAAACTTTCTCTAATGGATTCTTTTTCATGGGCATTCATGGGAAACACAAAAGCTTTTCAAACTGTTTGAGCACATCTGTCAGTCCATCTATACCTCCTTTTTAATTTTCATGTTTATTCCTCCCAGCTCCTGAACTATTGGCCAAGTTATTTACCACTTCCAGAAGTTTATGTCTGAACTAGAAGCAACTTTCCAATGCCATCATTTCCTGAAATTCACCTGTGAACCAGGCTGAGTTCATTCTTCCTCCATCAGTTAGTCATAGAGAATCCCCTGTGCGGCCATGGATATGGTTTGGAAAAAACGTGTTGGTACCTCAGAAGTAAGTGACATGGTAGTTACCTGACCATGGAATTTACCTTTTACCTTTTCATGCAGTTTACTTATGCTTGCTAGGTTTGCTTGAGCCTGGAACCAAATGTACTGCTTTAACCATACAGTGGATTGCTACGACACCAGCCTGGCCCTATAACTCTGTGGACACAGTCATAGTCAGCTCATGACGGACAGCTCGGATCATATCGTCACTAGGTGTTCCAAGTCAGGTGTTAGTTTCATCTGGGACCCAGTAGCACACAGGAGCTATTTTTCAAACGAAGTAGTTCTTGGGTGCAGAGGACATGGTCTTACTTAAGAACTCTCCAGGTCTGCACTGTAAATGTCATACGGAACTGGCCCAGCCTCTTTTTTTTTTTTTTAAATTTTATTTTTGGCTGCGTTGGGTCTTTGTTGCTGCACGCGGGCTTTCTCTAGTTGTAGTAAGCGGGGGCTACTCTTCACTGCGGTGCGCGGGCTTCTCATTGCGGTGGCTTCCCTTGTTGCGGAGGACGGGCTCTAGGCGCACGGGCTTCAGTAGTTGTGGCACGCGGTCTTCAGTAGTTGTAGCACACGGCCTCAGAAGTTGTGGCTCGTGGGCTCTAGAGCACAGGCTCAGTAGTTGTAGCACGGGGGCTTAGTTGCTCCGTGGCATGTGGGATCTTCCAGGACGAGGGATCGAACCTGTGTCCGCTGCATTGACAGGCAGATTCCTAACCACTGCGCCACCAGGGAAGTCCCTGGCCCAACATCTTTATCCACCGTGGGTGCCTTCTGCACCATCCAGCTTGCTATACCATGCAGTTCAAGTGGCAGGCAGCCTGTACCACAGTTTGAACCTGCTACAGAGACTTCTCTTCCTCTGGCAGCCTTCTGATCCCCAGGTAAATAAACTTGAGGAGTTTTTCCTTAGCGTTCTAAGCACTGCATTAAAACGCAAAGCATTCCAGCAAGTACTGTGCTGCTTTCGTATGTGAATGAAAAATATTGCCTGCCATTTCAATAAACAAAAGATGTTGCAGCCATCAACCCACCACTTTACAGCCGCTCCGATGGTGAGCCCTGAGGAAACTCAGGATGGAAACAGGATGCCCGCCATCTAGCGGTCAGCTGCTGCAGCCACCCCCGACGGTGCACCCTGGGGAGACTCAGGATGAGAAGCACAGGATACTGGTCCCCAAGAGCTGAGGCGCCCATCAAAGGGATGATTTCAGTGAGCCCAGACTCTTGCATCTTCCCATACACAGAAAAGCGCTCAGTTCATTAACTTGAGATGTCTGGTTTTCTTTGATTAACAGTAATCTTTTGATTACTTTGTTGCAAAAACTCTTATATATCCTGGCTTCCCTCCTTGCCTCTTCAGAGCAGTCCCTCAGTTATCTGAGACGCTGTGTCCTGGGCCTAAGTCCTCAGTTTTGTCCGCCGCGTAAAACATAACTGAACTTCTAGGTCGTGCCTTTTTTTCAGTCTACACGTAGGAGAAGGTGTACAAGGTATACTGATTTTTCCTTTACTTTGGAGGGATGTCCCGGAATGCTCCAAGCCACGCTCTAGAAATGTCACAGATTTGTGAGGCTCCAAGTATTTGTGGGGTTTATATCTCATCTTCCAACGTGCGTGCATCCTCTTATTAAAGTCTGTAAAGAACTTGCCACTTCCTGCTTCCCGGTACAATTGGTATAATATCATCAAAATAAGGGACCCGCGTGTTGTTCCACAGAATGTCCCAACATTCCGCAGAATGCCAGGCTCCCTGAGGACTAGATTGTGACGAAAGAATTCGCAGAGCCCTGAAGCTATTCTGGTGAAGGTACACTGTAGTCAGAATTACTTTTGATTCTGGATCTCGAGAGAAGAAAAAGCATTCATCAACTCACTGGTAACATGCTAAGTACTGGCGTCCGCATTGACCTGCTTGAAGAGGTAAGGCTATTACATCTAGTCCAGCAGTTGGTGTTGAGGCTCATGCTTGGTTAATTTCACAGTAGCCTGTGGTCATCTAACAGGATCCACCTGGATTCTGCAGAGGCCAGTCGGGCGCATTGGCAGATGTGAGGTGGACCTCAATTCCTGCCTCTTTCAAGTCCTTGGTGGTCTCTCCAGTTCCTTCAGGCATGCAGAATGGCTTCCAGTTCGTTATCTTGGCAGGAAAGGAGGCGGTTTCAGGGTCTGCATTTGGATTTATTATCATAATGGCTCTTACCCCACAAGTCACGGAGCAGATATAGGGTGTTGCTTGCTACTGAATCTCTCTATCCCAATCACACATTTAGTGACGGCGGAAGTAACCGCAGTGTGGGTCCGTGGCCTCATCAGGCCCCCTGTGTCTCAGGCTAAAACTGTACTTGTCCCATGGCTTCAGTAAGCCCTCACTCTGACCAGCGAGCTTGGTGGCACGTTTTAGGTCCCTTGGTATTAGTGTTAGCTCAGACCCTATATTTAATGGTTTTTGAAATTCCTGGATTTTTTCCCGTTTCTCAAAGTTTCCCTAGCAAATGGTCACAAGTCCCTTTGGTGGAAGAATCGGAGGTATGTTTTCCACATAGATTTGCACTGGTGTTGCAGAATCCTTCCTCAGGGAGACCTAGCCCCCTCTTCAACCTGCCTCCCCCAACCCTTCATGGCCTCCAGACCATTAACCTGTGCTGGGACATACCACAGGGTGAGCAGGGCTGAACAGGCCCTGTTGTGGGAAATAATGGGCCATGCGCCAAAGGAATTGTAGGACTTGGCTCACATATAGTTTGGGGGTGGAGCTTTGGGTCTGTGAACAGACTTAAATCTGGAAAACAGATGAAAGGACTGTGCTTTTCCACAGTGGTTGCTGTCAACCTCTGCTCACCAGCTCTTGTGTGTATCATTGTGTGTGTGTGTTTATTTCAGATTATACAAATCAAGCAACACCCTAGTCAGCTGCCCATCTGTCTTGCACCTCGGGACCCCGTGGTCTTTTACCCATCACCGTAGATCGCTGTCGGTTAAGGCACCCAAATGCTACTCCATTCTTGCTGCAAGTTACGGTAATTACGTCCAACTTGCTTCTGGCCAGCAAGTGCTGCTCTCCTGCCTTTGCCGTCTGGGACCCCGTTTATATTACAGATCTTGGTTTCATGGCAGCAGATTCATGGCAACTCCTGCTTACGAGGGCTGCCTCAGTGATGCTTGGGCCGTCTTCCTCAGTACATTTCCTATTGAAGGAAGTATTCTTTGAGCTCTCGCAGAGAATTAAATCATGTGGAGAGTCTCAGGTTTTCTGTAGTCAATCCATTCTAACAAGGGCATGTCTCTGAACCTTCTGACCAAGGAGGTTCTAATATCTTCACCCCCCCTTTACTGTAGGCTGTCGTTGCGCCTGTGTTTCTGGGACTCATCCCAGCAGTGCGTTAGGACTGGCTCCGGGTGTCCTTATCGGCTCATTGAACCCTGAGTCTCAGGTGGGTGCCCTCCTGTCAGTCCCCGTCCCCTGTCTGTCCTTTTATTCTGCCCTGTGGTCTTTCACCTTCAAGATTCACTCTTGCACGTACGCAGAGTCCTACAATTCCTTCACTGTACAATCTGTTAATATCCTAGAAAAGGCCCTGGATGTCCCAGCCCGCACGGGATGGCGGGTCCTGGCACTGGTTAGTGGCACTCGTGAGTAGTAGTGGGGGACAGATCCTGAGCATAAATGCCATTTGCCATGCACCTGTTTCAGGTAAGATCAGTGCATGGTCTCTAGGCAATTTGATAGGAGGGGAAGGGAACTATTTCCCTCTGACAATGGGGAGAGGCTGCTTTTGCCGGCCCAGAGGGTCCAAGATTTTCAGACTTAAACACACAGATGTCCCCATCCCAGGTTTCATAGTCCCTCCCCTTACTCATGAGGGCTCTGATTTTGACATAGGAGACGTGTCGAAGCTGTACATTTGATCTTTGCCAATCTGACACATGGAAAAAGCATATCCTGGGCCTGATTTTCAGCATAGTCTGTTTTGCAGTTGTAAGAGACGAGGGTCTCTTTTAAAATGATACACGGCCCTGACACTGGTGGAGCATGCCTTAAGCTGGCTGCCCTGATTTAATTTACTTTTTGCAAGGTTTCAAATGCCTTCCAAAATAACCATTTCACAAAACCATCTTTATAGTCATCATTTGCCCCATCGATCAAATGATGCAGCCATTTGACCTTCCAACATCTTGCACTTTACCGGCACCTCATCTCAATCCACCACGGATGAAAGCTTTGCTAATTGTGATGTCGGTGTCTGCCAGGGGTTAGTACCATCCCAGTTATCACCAGCAGTGGGGTCCTTCTTGTTTCAGAGAGGTGGGTGTCAAGAACTGGGAAGCGTAGGATTGTACTCTAGTTGCAAGCCAACAATTTACCTGCCACAGTTTCATGGATGCTGGCAGAACACGAAGGCCTTTGTCTCTGACTCAGTAGGGCCATTTTGTCTGTAAGAAACTCACAGACAATTATCTCCCAAGAGTGGCCATTCCAACTCCAAAGTCTTAGACTGAGGGTCTCCTGGTCCCCAAATTTTCTAGCTTAAGGTCTCTAGAAAACAAAGCTTGACGCAAAGTTCATGTCTTAATTTTTTTTTTTTTGAGGAATATAATTCCACTGAAAATGGCGGGGGGGAGACGAAGTGGGGCAGGAGTACAGGGAAAGCATATGATGCTTTCCCAAGCTGGCCACAGTATCGCACACCAAACCACACAAATGTTAGGTAGTCCCTTTTTTCAGTTGTGTAGGACAGGCCTTTACACCCTAGGATAGGCATTGGTCGGGGGCAGGAGGCTGGATCTGCCGGTTCCTTCCCACAGAGGCCTCCCCTATCCTACCCTTCCCAGCTGTTTCTGCCAGCTTCTTGGACAGCCTCTGGGGAAGCAAGATTCCATGCCCCACATCTGATTCTGGGTTTGCTGGGAAGACCCATAGCCTCTGTGGTCCCTTCTCCTCCCGTTCTTCTGCTTCTCACTCTTAAGATGTACCACTTCAGCTTCTCATGGACCTGGTAGGAATAATAACACCTGCATTGCCTATTTCAAGAGATTGTTGTAAGAGAGAAAAAACTTTGAAGAAGTACAAGCACCATAGAAAAGCTAGTCATTATTTACTTGAAGATTTTTTTATGAGGAAGGTTTGTGTTGCCTACTTATCCTTGAAATTATGGAAGCCAAATAAAATTTTCTAAATTCAAAAAGTCTT
The DNA here is from genome assembly GCF_963924675.1 of Phocoena phocoena. Lineage (NCBI taxonomy): Eukaryota > Metazoa > Chordata > Mammalia > Artiodactyla > Phocoenidae > Phocoena > Phocoena phocoena. The sequence goes on from NC_089225.1 coordinate 16,687,298, forward strand.
GAACTTGAGTCAGAAGAGGAAGAGGCAAGAGCTGAACATGACTTTGCAGCGTAGGTGGCAGATACATAGATGAGGCATGGGGGATGGTCCTCGGGAGAGCATGTAGCAGGAGCAAAGGACAGAGATGCAACATGGTGTAAAACAGGCGGGCAGACTAGGGTCCACAGACCCAATCTGGCCCTGCACCTATTTTTTTTTTTTTTTTTTTTTTTGTGCGGTACGCGGGCCTCTCACTGTCGTGGCCTCTCCCGTTGCGGAGCACAGGCTCCGGATGCGCAGGCTCAGCGGCCATGGCTCACGGGCCCTGCCGCTCCGTGGCACGTGGGATCTTCCCGGACCGGGGCACGAACCTGTGTCCCCAGCATCAGCAGGCGGACTCTCAACCACTGCGCCAACAGGGAAGCCCTGCACCTCTTTGTGTAGTTAAGTTTTACTGGAATGTAGCCACAGCTTTTATATGTCGTCTTCCATGAACTGATGAGCACGAAGACTACATTTCCACAGGCACCAAGCACAAGTCTGAAACATTTCCTAGATTCCTTGAGGAGAGGAATCAAATCTTCTGTAACCTGGAATCCCCAATCCCCGGCAAAATGCCCGGCAAATAGAAGGGATTAAATAAGACCTTGCTGAACAAATGAAGTGTCTAGAGCAGTGCCTGGCACAGGGTAGGTTTCGGTAAATGTTCGTTGAATTATCCAGCAGAATCATCCATTCATTCCAATGAATGAGAAATTGCAGGCCACAGAACAGAGACTATGGCTGGGGTGCACACAGATAATTGAAAATCTATATCTACTTTATTTGTTAGAGTGTTGGCTAACCATTACCCAATCAACGTTATCCAGCAAGAACACCTGCTTGGCAAAGACGGCGAGCTCGGTTTGGAAGGACCTCATGGCTATGCTGCTTTAAGACTAATTAACTGGTGCATGACATCTTCCAGTAAATCTAAATGAAATGCATTCTTGTGAATTCTGATTTCAAGTGAGCTTAATTGAACTTGAGAGGGAAGCTACCACTGAGGGAATAGAGTGAAAATGAAATCATTCAATATTTTCCCAGAATTGTATTTGAAATGTGCTCCATCAAAAGCTGGTTCAGAACCCAAATGACCAGCTGACTGTGGTTAATATTTGGAGAGAGAGGAGTAGGATTTAAATGTCAGCTTGTAGCCACGGGGAGGGTAAATGCAGCAGCCGGCAGTTCAATGACTGGATGTCAGCTCTGCTTGGTCTTGAGAATCTTTTCTTTTTTATTAAGTGGGGAGTTAAATAATGTGGTCAGGAGAATTAGGGTGAGTCTGGATGACTGAATAACAAAAACTAAAATCCTTCCCCATTCCTCTCTCACCCTCCCAACGCACAGAGAAAGAGGGCAGTTCTGTTGATTTGGAATTGTAGCTATTTTGATGGGCTAAGTCAACTGATTACACATTAACATGTTGAGTCCTTTATTTCATAACTATCTTTAGAAGGCCTGCAGTGTTCCAGGCACTGTGACAGACAGATGATTGAACAGGATTCAGTCTATGGCCTTAAGGAACTTTTCTGGTCAGTGAGTGAGATGAGACCAGCGAATAAATGGGTATAGAAAATGTCAATATGATATGTACCCTAAGAGCAAGCCCTGAGTGCTAAAGGAGTATAAAGTTCTGATTGAAAACAAAGGAATCTTCTTAGGAGAGATGGCATTTAAGCTCTAAATATGTGCAGGGGGAAGAGAAAGCATGGGACCTGTTTGGAAAATGATGAGGTATTTAGTGGAGCTGATGCAGAAGATTTGCGGGATGAAATTGTATGAAATAATGGAGATATTGTTAAGTTATGGAAGGCTTTAAATGGGTTTGTACTTTATTTCATTAGGCAGCCTCTAGGAAGTGAAGGGGTTTGACCAGAGGTAGGGAGTACGAGTATAAATATTCAATATCACTAATCACCAGGGGAATACAAATCAAAACCACAGTGAGATACTGTCTCACACCCATTAGGATGGCTGCTATCAAAAAACCAGAAAATAACGCATATTGGTGATGCGCAGTGATTGGAACCCTTGGGCACTGTTGGTGGGAATGGAAAATAGTGCAATCACTGTGGAAAACAGGATGGAGATTCCTCAAAAATGTAAAAATAGAACTACCGTATGATCCAGCCATCTTACTTCTGGGTATAGGTCCCAAAGAATCAAAAGCAGGGCCTGGGGCTTCCCTGGTGGCGCAGTGGTTGAGAGTCTGCCTGCCGATGCAGGGGACGCGGGTTCGTGCCCCGGTCCGGGAAGATCCCACGTGCCGCGGAGCGGCTGGGCCCGTGAGCCGTGGCCGCTGAGCCTGCGCGCCCGGAGCCTGTGCTCCGCGACGGGAGAGGCCACAACAGTGAGAGGCCCGCGTACTACAAAAACAAAAACAAAACAACAAAAAAAAGCAGGGCCTGGAAGAGGTATTTGTACACCCATGTTTATAGCATCACTATTCACAATAGCCAAAAGGTGAAGCAACCCAAATGTCCATCACTGGATGAAGGGATAAGCAAAATGTGGTTTATGCATACAATGGAACATTATTCAGCCCTAAAAGGGAAGGAAATCCTGTCATAACGCTACAATGGGAATATGTAAGTGAAGTAGACCAGTCACACAAAAGACAAATACTGTACGATCCTACTAATAGGAGATATCTAAAGCAGTCGAATTTGTCAAAACAGAAAGTAGAATGGTGGCTGCCAGAGATTGGGGGGAGGAGGGAATGGAGAGCTGTTGCTTAATGGGTATAGTTGCAGGTTTTCAAGATGAAAAATTTCTGGAGATCTGTTTCACAACAGCGTGAATGTATTTAACGCTGTGGAACGGTACCCTTAAAAGCGGTTAGGACGGTAAATTTTATGTTATGCATTTTTTGCTACATAAAAAAAAAGAATACAGATGTAGCAGGGTGGTGTGAGTTGGATTGGGATTGGAAGGGAGAGGAAATAGGAAATCAGTTTAGAGGTGTTTGCCTAAAGCCTCGTGAAAGGGACAGGAAGAAAAGAGAGGGGTTTATCAAGGTGGAATTAGCCGGATTTGGCACCTACTGGACACTGGATTGATGGGGCAGGAGCCAGAGATGCCTTGGAGGTTGTCAACCTGTGCTGATGAGAAAGTGATGGAGCCTTTCCCAGAACTAGTGACTTATGCGGGGAGATAAGGCATTTGCTTTTGGATTAATTCTGACTGCGGCTTGGGGTGGATTGTGCTGGAGCTGGTCTGATGACATCGTGTTCTAAGAGCTCCTGGAAGCTCATTTTTCATGTCTTTGACCTTCTGCTTTCCATGGGCCTTGCTTGATGGTTTATTCTGAACTCTCCAAATTAAGGGTGGGTTGCATATTGTAGCATGTGGACCTCGGATGGATTCTTTCACCGACTATGTTGAATATTTTGCTGGAGTTGTGAAAATTAGGAAGCTCTGAGGCTTCCTTTACTGAAAAGTGCCCTTTTTCCTCAAAAATTTTTTTCCATCCCTTTCACTAGAAACTTTATTTCCAAGCTGGTCAGGTGGACACAATGGGCTTACCTTTTTTCTGTGGTGTCTCATTCATCTAAGCTGGAAGCAGTCTCAGAGGTGTGAGCTTCGTTTTTTCCTGTAGGCGTTGCACAGGGACCAGAGGTTTACAAATTTATTCATGTCAGTGCTTTATAGGGTCACCACCTCCAGACTCCCAGAGTGGTGGCAGTAGCCAATTTGCAGTTCCAAATATATGTGTTCACAATCAAGAGAATTCAGTTGAGGATAGAAAAGGAGAGCAATGACATAGCCTGGTTTTGCCCTGGCGTGGAGTGGTCTACAAAGATAATCACCTCTTTGAGTACTGCAAAGTGTCTTTTTAATGCTTGTGTTACCAGGAGATAAAAAGAACCATTTGGGGGGCTTCCCTGGTGGCGCAGTGGTTTAGAGTCCGCCTGCTGATGCAGGGGACACGGGTTCGTGCCCCCGTGCGGGAAGATCCCACATGTCGCGGAGCGGCTGGACCCGTGAGCCACGGCCGCTGAGCATGCGCTTCCGGAGCCTGTTGCTCCGCAACGTGAGAGGCCCGCGTACCGCAAAAAAAAAAAAAAAGGAACCATTTGGGAATATTTTCAAAGGCCAGAATCTGAGATCATAATGAGATGCAATTTTATGGGCTTTATTGCTTCACCTATGTCAGAATTTGTATTACTGATACCCGTGGGCAAATGGTCGTGAACGCTGAGTTGAGGTTGAGCTTTGTTTAACATGTTGCATAAATATTTCGGCCCTCGAAAGGCTCAAATTCTTAGGAAATTCACCTTAGGCTTTGGAGGACAGGTTACTTTCTGAGACAAGAGTTTTCAAGACAATACCTGACTAAAAGAAATTGTAAATAACTTTTTTCTGAAATTGCGAATGTAATACATGTTCATGATGGATAGAAATGGCCCCAATTCCCACCACCCAGGAGTAACTGCTAACTCCTGTTAGCACTGTCTCTCTCGTATTGTGGGGAATGGGTCTGTGCTTGCGAGTGTGTATTTTTAGTGTTACCATACTGTGTGTATTAGTTTGCAATCTGATTTTTTTCTATTAGTATATCAGGTACACCTTTCCATATGGCTGAATTTTCTCTTTTAATATTTTTTAAGAATGTTACGTGGTTATTATTTTCCTAATCCTCCCTGCTGGACATTTAGATTGCTTCTGTTTGGCACTGTTGGTTTATCCCTGCTATCCCCTGGCTTAATGATTAATGGCATTCCCTCTTGATCTCAAAAGTGACCAGGTTTGGGCAATAAAGAATATTACCACCCTAATCATTAAGAATAAATGTGTAAACAGTCTTATAACTTAATTTTTGTTTATGTCCATTAATAGTTCCTTAGCATACACCCCTTAAAAATAGGATGTCTGGGGGCTCCCCTGGTGGTGCAGTGGTTGAGAGTCCGCCTGCCAATGCAGGGGACACGGGTTCGTGCCCCGGTCCGGGAGCATCCCACATGCTGTGGAGCGGCTGGGCCCGAGAGCCATGGCTGCTGAGCCTGCGCATCCAGAGCCTGTGCTCCGCAACGGGATAGGCCACAACAGTGAGAGTCCTGTGTACCGCAAAAAAAAAAAAAAAAAAAAAAAAAGGATGTCTGACATAGAGACCTATGTGCCAGCTTCACTCTGGCAAGCTTAAAAAGAAATTTGTGACTAACTTCTAGAATTTGGTGCCAAGAAGCTTCATCACCTTTTTCTCCTCAAATAATTGGGAGTTTTGGAAAGCTTGCAGAACATTTTTTTATAAATGGACATGTATAATGTACATGGATTTTTGTATGGATAGAGATTTCTAGTATCTGCTTCTTCACATAAACACTGAAGCCTGTGTACTCCTCTCTTAGAGAATAACTAATTTGCTATTTAAAAAATAGTGACCCAAGAGCAAATTTGTCGATTGAATTATGATATTTATTTAACATATCTTGGAAAATTTTAATTTTAAAAAGTGGTTTATTTTTGGAAGCACTTGTTTCAGCTATTAAAGATGGTACTCCTCCCCCAACCCCCATCCCCAAATAGAATGTCTGTGTCAGACAGCATATACTTATAAGAGCATTTGATACATCTCGACCAATTCCCTTCAGAAATGTTATAAGGAGCCTGTGAGTTTGACTATGACTAATTTGCCCACTAAGTATATACGTGAGTTTCTAAATATGTACTTTCTGTTGACTTTGTTCCAAGTCATTTCGATCTTTCACAAGCAGGAAGATAAGCATAGTATTGTAGAGCGTGTGGTGTTAGGGAGTGAAGGCAGGAAGTGTAGAAAACGTTTCGAGGTACATGGAGAATAGAGACATAATCCTACAGTTCTTTGGTGATAAATGAACGTGGCCTTGATGCCTGTCGTAATTATTATAATAACGGTAGCTCCGTTTACTGAGGGCTGAACACTTTCAGTAAAGTATTTACTTCTCAAAGCAGTTCTGCAACTAAAATTATTTTACTGGAGAGAGAATTGAGGCTCAGAGATGTTGAGTAAGTACGCACAGCTGCTGAGCTGCAGAACTGAATTTGAACCCAGGTGTATCCACCTCCAACACCCAATTTCCTTCCATTTGGCTGTACTTCCTCTCTTGGCTCTCTCATCTCCCCTGTATTCTGGATTTCCTCATTTTTTGCCATCAAACATTAAAGATGGAGGAGAGAAGTAGATAAAGGATGCTCAGGGCTCCCCTACTCCCTCGACTGACAATGGACTGTCCACAGTCCTCTCTAGGCAAACTCGGAAAACCCACTTCACTCCAAGGACTACCTGCATTTCCTTATGGATGACCAGCAGAGAACGACTTTCTTATTAATTCTTTAATAGCCTAACAAAGAGGCAAGAGGATGGGGAGAGAAAGTGCAAAGGCCATTCTTTAGCTCCCTGCATTGAATGGTTCAGTTTTTCACTTGTTGAAGGACAAAGTGAGATTCTCTGCTCCTTTGAGAATCAGAATATCAGAAAATAATGATAGAGCAGACAGAACAGCAGATGTCATCGAAATAAAAAACAAAATCAGATATGCCCTTCACAGTCACAGGCAAGCCATTTTTAGATTCGCACCTAACGACAGGTTGAAGATGTGGAAGCAGAGCATCAATTAGGTAGTGGAAATGGATTGATGCAAGGAGTGATATAATGGTGACTTATTTCATTGCGTTTTGATGGAATATCTCCCGTGGAAAATTATCCTCCATTTACAGTCATTATCAAGTTAAGTATGGGTTAAAAAGGAGCCACTGAGTTATTGTGTACAGAAAATGGGTGAAATGGGACAAGTCAAAGGGAAGCACTAAAATGAAGGTCAGGGTATCTTTGGATGCAGTGCCTATCTAACTTCCTTCACTCCACTGCTCAACCTTGGGTAAGAATATGATACTCAGAGCAGGGCCCCAGCTACAGCTCACCCTACCAGGCCTTCCTCATGACCTTGTCAGGAAGTGCTTCCCTGCAGATGAAAGCTGTAATTACAGCATCCAGGCCAGGAGAGATTGCCTTATTTAAGCCCGTGAAAATGACACACAGAGCAGCAAGGCCACAGCGAGGGGAAGCTGGACATCTCTCTAGACTGGACATTGATTCTTCTCTCAGTGTTGTTTTTCCCTGAACAGTGGATGTGCATTGACCTCTACCAGTGTCTCAAGTGGGGGTCAGTGCTCAGCCCCTTTGCCTGCCCGTCTGCCTCTGTTTGCAGCCTGCAATGAACTGATTAGGTCCAGGCCTTGATATTTGACCTATGTCCTTTTCTTCCTCTCAGCCTTGTGGACATGAGGATTTTTTCTTCACTCCTCTTGACCTAGCGTTCACAGGTTTTTACACTCAATGTGTCCCTTTTTGGTGCCCATAAACGCCTCATTCACAAGATGTCTCTGGCATGCCTTTCCCTCCCTGAGATCCAGAATCACAGATCTATCCTTATTTTTAGAAGTCACTGGGTTTTCTTTCATGAAAGAGAGACTGGAGCCCAGGCCTGGGGTGGCACAGGGCAGTATCCGGGGGCAGGTGGGTAGCTCCAGTTACAGCAGTGCTTAGTTCTAGAATGGGGCAGGAGTTTTTATGCCAGGCATTCATTCATTTCTACATTTTCAGTATGATGATCATTTTACAAAGTTACTTGTCTAGGACTAAATCGAGAGCACCTCAGTTTTTATTCTCCTACCTTTATTTGAGCTACCAGCTTTCTCCTGTTGCTATTCACATACAACATGCCTCCAGCAGATTTGACAAGCTATACTATATATTGTCACATTAATCTATGTATTTTGGTTATCTATTGCTGTGTAACAGACCACTCTAAAACTTAGGGCCTTGAGACAGGCACAGTTTCTTTTTTTTTCTTTTTTTTGCGGTACGCGGGCCTCTCACTGTTGTGGCCTCTCCCGTTGCAGAGCACAGGCTCTGGATGCGCAGGCTCAGCGGCCATGGCTCACGGGCGCAGCCGCTCCGCGGCATGTGGGATCTTCCCGGACAGGGGCACGAACCCGTGTCCCCTGCATCAGCAGGCGGACTCTCAACCACTGCGCCACCAGGGAAGCCGAAGCACAGTTTCTTATTTCTTCTGATTCTGCATCCTGGGCAGGGCTTGGCTGTAATTTTTCTGCCCCATCATGGTGCCACTTAGCTGCAGTTAGCTAGCAGCTGGGTTAGGCTAGAGGCCCAGGAAGGTTTCTCTCACGTGTCTGGTGCCTCCGTATGCCTTTTCCACTTGGCTAGCCTGGTCTTCCTCACAGCATGGTGATCTCAGGATAGCTGGGCTTCTTAGAGGATGGCCAGCTTCCAAGAGTACAAAGGTGAACGTTGTCAGCCCTTTTTTTAAGGCTTATGCGTAGTATCGCTTCTATCACATTATGTTGATCAAAGCAAGTAAAAGGCCAGGCCAGATTCAGGGAGAGGGGAAATAGGATATAGGTCTGGGAGGGTGAGGAATCGTGGCCGTCTTTGGAGACTAGTATGCTATGTATTGATTTACACTCCTCAAAAATCTTTGGAAACACCTATATTTTGATGCCAGACTGTTAACACCTTTTGGGTGCCAGTGAACCTATATTTCCAAGGTTACCAATCGTATTGCCCTTGATTCTTTGTTAGCAGTCGTTCACAAATCAGATGGAGCCAAAATAGTTTATAACAATGCCAATTTCTCCTCCCGTGCTTTATCTTGCTTTAACAGAATTGAACCTTGTCCACGTACCCTGTAAAAAGAAATACAGCGTAAGTGCTTAGTGACTATTTAACCTACGGTTATCTTACACACAGCATTTAGCTTGACAAGAACATCCCCACATGCTGCACGGCAGAGTAAGTGTGGCAATCGAAAGTACAGACTCAGGAACCAGGTCGCCCGGGTTGGAATATGAACTCCATCCCATACGAGTTGTATCATCTTGAATAAGTTTTTTAAGCTCTTTGTGACCCCGTATCTTATCTATAAGATAAAGGAAATACTAATACAACCCTATAAAATTATTATAAGGACTAAATGTGGTCAGAACAGCAGTAGAATGTAAGTAGCATATAGGATGTGTCAAATATTACTGTTGTTGTTGTCACACAGGTTGATCGGTACTGGATATTTAGGGTGGGATGTATGGGGGACATTTGGAACAGCTAAGGTACAAGGTCGGCTCCAAGCCGTCTGGAAACCTGTGGGTTATGGCCCACACTTATGTCCAGTCCTCTGCCTCACCCAGCTCAATAGTGGGTGTGGCACAGATGTCAGGGGTCTGGGCAGCCCTCCATGTTGGTTTTACCTCCACGTAATGATGGAGCTCTGCTGGGCCCCCTCCACGTTGCGATAGAAGTCTCTCTCAGTTTCTCAGGCGGTGATTGGCAGTTCTGGTCCCATGGTTGTACGGCTCATGTCAGCCTTTGGGTCTTACACCAGAGCCCGATAACAGGCTGATATGTTTCTCAAAAAGGTATCTAACCCTCAGCCTTGCTGGCATTGTTTTGATACCGACCAGGGGTCTTGGCCTTCCTTAAATTGATGAGAGGAATAGAAATTGATAAGAGGCCGGACAAGAAATTCAGGCAAGGCTTTATTGAGACCCCTGCTGCCGCAGGAGGGAATGAAAACAAGTAACAGATTCCCTCAGTCCCTCCACAATGGGGGACGAGCTGATTCCTTATATGGGGTGAGGGTAGGGGCGAGGGTAGGGCTGGGTCCAGAGGTCATGCCAGAGGAGTGGCTTAGGTGTTTTGCCCACCCCTTTGGTGGTGGTGTGTGCAAGGTGCATGCCTAGTACCCTGCTTTTGCTCCTGGCTCTTCAGAAGTGGTAGTTGGGTTTTTTGGTCTCTTTGTATCTTCTTGTCCATAATTTGCCCCAGCTGTGCATGTATGTAGTTATTTTTAGTCCCATATAGTTTCTTTGTATTTTATTGCTTGAGGAGATATCTGTCCAGGTGCAAGCACTGCTGCAAAGGGTCCCAGCCTGTCTCAGTTTTACTCCAGGACCTGGTTGCCCTTCCGTCTTTTCCCCATTTGGATATCACCAAAGGCTCCAAACTGTCATGAGAATTCTAGCCCTGCATTCTCTCCCAGGACATAGGACACACACGCCTCAAGAAGGCCTGCAGTCTCTGGACAGTTGCTTCCTGGAGCAGGAATAACAACCTTCCTGGTTACTTTGGGTAGAGGCTACTGCAAAACGCTCAGACTGAATATGCTGTCCTGGGAATCCACATAGTATATCAGGTGCCGTTTTGTTAGTTGAAGGACCAGAGTGTAGGAGCTTTTCATGACCTTGATAGGAATGTCTCCACTCAGCCCCGTACACTTAACCCGGAGGAACTGAATACATAATGCAGGCCCTGGGTCCTGCCTGGGTTAATGGCCCATCTTCAGTCCCTTAAGTAACTCTCTAAAACTAAAAATGTACTTTGCAGTACAGTTTCTCCTTCACTCATGATCACTGGTGTGTTGCACCAGCTACAGGCGCGTGGCCAGCCCCAGAGGCCGATATTCCAGTGAACAAGCCTCCGGCCAATTGCAGGATGTTAACACGTCCCTGGGGCTATGGGGTAAAGAGAATTCTGTGTCTTCCTTATCCAGCTGTTTAGCAGACTAGAAACCCTGATGACAGCTTTCCTGCTAAAAAGTAAAAAATGCTGGCTAAACCACTTACAGATATTTCAAAAGGCATTGATGATAAAAGTAGAAGCCATGGACTAAATGAAAATGGGTATCACAGAGGTGTCGTGAGCCCTTGCAGGCATTTGCTGGATCAGGTGAACTTAACCATTGGTTTGTGTAGCCATGGGAGACAGACAAAAAAGCCCCAAATGGGAGGTTCAGTTGTTCTGTCCAAAATGGAAGTCTATCTGGAGGCTCTGGCTCTCCCAAGTTACATTAAGTTAGGATCCCAAATAGCTATATCCTCAGAGTGAGGATGAAGTGGGTAAAAGCCCCAGGGGATGGCAAAGGACATTGGCCGTCTCCACCCTTAATTCTGAATGGAAGGGAAATATTCTCACATGAGAGTTCATATACCCAAATGCCTGCACATAGGTTTGTAGCCTGAAATCACACTGTATGGGTGGTTTGAAAAACCTCAGGTGGAAAATTGAGTTGTAAGCTGAAGTCCAGGTTGGTTGTACCCCAGGCACATGACAAAAGGAAACAAATCTTCTCTGGAGGAACTCACCCGTAACCCAGGCCTCAAGGAATTCTCCCAGATAATGTTCTGGGAGGAAACAAGGAACTTAGAAAAAAAGTAATAAAACCATATATGGAAACAAAGCACTGAGAGAGGCTGAAAAGTAATAGCTGAAGCATATCCACAGTGATTGGCATATAAGACACAGGTTATAAAATAATGAGTTTCAAGTTATAAACAAAGTGACATAGAAGATAAGAAACGGACATGAGATTTTACATGATCGGGCAGATTTGACGAAGAACCAAATAATTTTCGAGGTGAAAGTGATCATAGTCAAGATTTCACTATGGTATTTAGCAATTTAATAGCCAGTTAGACATAGATGAAAAGAAGTTGAGTCAGCTGAAATAAATTTAAAGAAGTTATTCATAATGCAGTCCCAAGAGGGAAAGAGAGGGAAAAATGGGAAATTAGGAGCCATGGAGCACAGAAGGAGAATTTCAGGAGAAAAGACAATATCGGAAAAAAGGCAGTATTGAAAGAGGTAATTAATGGCTGAGACGTTTCCCAAATTGATGAAATTAAACTGATTCAGGAAACCCATCAAATCTAAAGAAGGTCAAATAAAAAAATCCACTCCTCAACACATCCCAGTGAAAATGTAACACCAAAGATAAATATAATAAAAATAGCTAGAGAGAAAAAAAATACCTTTCTAAAGATCCACCCATTTTTAGTTTCTATTTGCTTTCCAGCAGGGAAACCGAATGGTAAGTAGATAAATTACTCCCCTCTTATGGATTTCCTTGACTGTGTCGTTATATTCTTAATTTCCCCAAGGACTTCAGGATGAACATTTTAGAGAGCTCCATGGACTTCCCAATGGCTCATCACCGTGACACTGTGGCATGTATTGGGCAAGGGGCACCATTCAGTGTGTGTGGGAGCGGCGTGGATGGGAAGGAGGGAGTGAGGCACTTTTATTGGATTAATAATCATTAAAAATGACAGTATTGTTACCAGGTGGATCAAATCTTTCTTCTAATTCTTGTCATATTCTTTTCTTGTATATGTATGCTACACTGCAAGCCATTTTACCATGTTAGGAATACTATATATTTTTGCAATTTTTAATACAAACGTAAACCAAATCTGACTGGAAGCCGAAAAGGTACTTCAGAAGGTAGAAGACGCGCAGACCCAAATCCCTCTGGACACAGGCCCCAGAGCTTGGAGGCAGAGGGGTATCTCTACTGAGACCCCAAGGGAGAGTCTGTGATGAGACAGGTGCAAAGGCTTTCCCTTCGGCTGAGAATAGACGATGCAGCTCATCCTCTCAAAGGAAGGAGAGAGAGAGAGACAGACAGACAGACAGACAAATGGGAGGCTGGAGGAGAAGGAGGCAGCTTGTTAATGCATATATATTACCTAACCAAATTTGGGTCCGCTCCCCTGTGTACAGTAAAGCCAGTCTGCTGATGCCAGGTTGTGGTGATGGAAAGTACAGCCTTTATTGCAGGGCGCCAAGCAAGGAGAATGGGCAGCTTATGCTCAAAAGACCCGAACTCCCTGATGTCTCTCAGGGAAGGGGTTTTAAAGGCAGTCAGTGTGAGGGAGGGGGCTGCAGGGTGCGTGATGAGCTTGTGCACAATTATCACGTTGGTCGGCATCAAGGTGAAGTTTCGAGCATCATCAACCTTCGGGTTTCAACCAGTCTAGGGTCTGTGTGCTTGTGGTCAGCAGTTTTCATCTGGTGGGGCTCTGCTTCCTGTAAAAACAACCTAGGAATGTGTGTCAGGCTTTTGTTTACATCTTTCAAGGAACCTGCTATGTGGCAGATTTATAGTCTAAATCATTATCAGTTTCCCAGCCCAGCAGCTATTCTTTGTTTCTATATCTTCATGTTTCCTAACCATTAACTCTTTTTTTTTTTTTTTTTTTTTTTTTGCGGTACGCGGGCCTCTCACTCTTGTGGCCTCTCCCGTGGCGGAACACAGGCTCCGGATGCAGAGGCTCAGCGGCCATGGCTCACGGGCCCAGCCGCTCCGCGGCATGTGGGATCTTCCCGGACCGGGGCACGGACACGTGTCCCCTGCATTGGCAGGCGGACTCTCAACCACTGCACCACCAGGAAACCCTCTTTTTTTTTTTTATTGGTGTATAGTTTCTTTACAGTGTTGTGTTAGTTTCTGCTGTACAATGAAATGAATCAGCTATATGTATACATATATTCCCTCCCTCTTGGGCCTCCCTCCCACTTCCCCCACCATCTCACCCATCTAGGTCATCACAGAGCACTGAGCTGAGCTCCCTGCACTATACAGCAGGTTCCCACTAGCTATCTATTTTGCACAATCCTAATCTCCCAATTCATCCCACCTCCCCTCCCCACTCCTCCCCCACCGCCCCTGTGTCCACATGTCCATTCTCTGTGTCTGCGTCTCTATTCCTGCCCAGCAAATAGGTTCATCTGTACCATTCTTTTCTAAATTCCATATATACGTGTTAATATACGATATTTATTTTTCTCTTTCTGACTTCACTCTGTATGACAGACTCTAGGTCCATCCACATCTCTACAAATGACCCAGCTTTGTTCCTTTTTACGGCTGAGTAATATTCCATTGTATATATGTACCACATCGTCTTTATCCTTTCATCTTTCGATGTACATTTAGGTTGTTTCCATGTCCTGGCCCTTGTAAATAGTGCTGCAATGAATATTGGGTATATGTGTCTTTTTGAATTATGGTTTTCTCAGGGTATATGCCCAGTAGTGGGATTGCTGGGTCATATGGTAGTTCTATTTGTAGTTTTTTAAGGAACATCCATACTGTACTTCATAGTGGCTGTATCAGTTTACATTCCCACCAACAGTGCAAGAGGGTCCCCTTTTCTTCACACGCTCTCCAGCATTTATTGTTTGTAGATTTTTTGATGATGGCCATTCTGACCGATGTGAGGTGATAGCTCAGTGTAGTTTTGATTTGCATTTCTCTAATTATTAGTGATGCTGAGCATCTTTTCATGTGCCTCTTGGTCATCTGTATGTCTTTTTTCGAGGAATGTCTATTTATGTCTTCTGCCGTTTTTTGATTGGGTTGTTTGTTTTTGTGATATTGAGCTGCATGAGCTGCTTTTATATTTTGGAGATTAATCCTTTGTCAGTTGCTTCATTTGCAAATATTTTCTCCCATTCTGAAGGTTGTGTTTTCGTCTTGTTTATGGTTTCCTTTGCTGTGCAAAAGTTTGAGTTTCGTTAGGCCCCATTTGTTTATATTTGTTTTTATTTTCATTACTCTAGAAGGTGGGTCAAACAAGATCTTGCTGTGATTTATGTCAAAGAGTGTTTTTCATATGTTGTCCTCTAAGAGATTTTTTATAGTGTCCGGTCTTACGTTTAGGTCTTTAATCCATTTTGAGTTTATTTTTGTGTATGGTGTTGGTAGTGTTCTAATTTCATTCTTTTACATGGGGCTGTCCAGTTTTCCCAGCACCACTTATTGAAGAGACTGTCTTTTCTCCCTTGTATATTCTTGCCTCTTTGTCATAGATTAGGTGACCATATGTGTGTAGGTTTATCTCTGGGCTTTCTATCCTGTACCATTGATCTGTAGTTCTGTTTTTGTGCCAGTACCATACTGTCTTGATTGCTGTAGCTTTGTAATATAGTTTGAAGTCCAGGAGCCTGATTCCTCCAGCTCCGTTTTTCTTTTTCAAGATTGCTTTTGCTATTCAGAGTCTTTTGTGTTTCCATACAAATTGTGAAATTTTTTGTTCTAGTTCTGTGAAAAATGCCATTGGTAATTTGATGGGGATTGCATTGAATCTGTAGATTGCAAGAAAAAAAGGGAGAGGATTCAAATCTATAAAATTAGAAAGGAAAAAGGAGAAATTACACCCGACACAGCAGAAATACAAAAGATCATAAGAGACTACTACAAGCAAATGTATGCCAATAAAATGGGCAACCTGGAAGAAGTGGACAAATTCTTGGAAAGGTACAACTTTACAAGACTGAACCAGGAAGAATTAGCAAATATAAACAGACCAATCACAAATAATGAAATTGAAACTCTAATTAAAAATCTTCCAGCAAATGAAAGTCCAGGACAAGATGGCTTCACAGGCGAATTCTAACATTTAGAGAAGAGCTAATGCCCATCCTTCTCAACCTCTTCCAAAAAATTGCAGAGAGAGGAACACTCCCAAACTTGTCCTACGAGGCCGCCATCACCCTGATACTAAAACCAGACAAAGATATCACATACAAAGAAAATTACAGACCAATACCACTGATGAACATAGACGCAAAAATCCTCAACAAAATTCTAGCAAACAGGATCCAACAACACATTAAAAGGATCCTACACCATGATCAAGTGGGATTTATCCCAGGGATGCAATGATTCTTTAATATACGCAAATCAATCAATGAGATACACCATATTAAAAAATTAAAGAATAAAAACTATATGATCATTTCAATAGATGCAGAAAAAGCTTTTGAGAAAATTCAACACCCATTTATGATAAAAGCTTTCCAGAAAGTGGGCACAGAGGGAACCTACCTCAACATAATAAAGGCCATATACAACAAACCCACAGCAAACAGTATTCTCAATGGTGAAAAACTGAAAGCATTTCCTCTAAGATCAGAAACAAGACTAGGATGTCCACTCTTGCCAGTATTATTCAACACATTTTTGGAAGTCCTAGCCATGGTAATCAGAGAAGAAAAAGAAATAAAAGGAAGCCAAATCGGAAAAGAAGCAGTAAAACTGACTGTTTGCAGATGACATGATACTATACATAGAGATTTCTAAAGATGCTACCAGAATACTACTAGAGCTAATCAATGAATTCGGTAAAGTAGCAGGATACAAACTTAATGCACAGAAATCTCTTGCATTCCTATACACTAATGATGAAAAATCAGAAAGAGAAATTAAGGAAACTATCTCATTTACCACTGCAACAAAAAGAACAAAATGCCTAGGAATATCTAAAGAGGCAAAAAGACCTGTGCTCAGAAAACTATAAAACACTGATGAAACAAATCAAAGATGATGCAAACAGATGGAGAGATATACCATGTTCTTGGATTGGAAGAATCAACATGGTGAAAATGCCTAATCATTAACTCTTGAGTCAGCCCTTTGAGACTCAAGGAGGCCAGGGAGACTTTTACTTCAAACTACAGGGACACAGGGGCTCGTATATGGTTTTATATACTTTGTTTCACCCTAGCATTGGAGACAACCAGGTGATGCAGAAGAAGGAGGGAAAGGGGATATTATAAGGAAAAACCCAGTAGGAGTGAGATATCCTTCATAATATATAGAAATCCAGTCTTTAGGCCAAATCCTGCTTCTCCTTGGAAATCATAAGCTCTGGATTTAGACTGAGGGGGTTTATTAGATGTTTAACATATATTTAATAGACTTCTATTATATTCCAGGTACTAGTCCAGACTGGGGTGCGGGCGCATATAATATTGAAAAAGATGGACAGAAATCCCTCCCTCCCAGAGGGGAGCCAGAGCACACGCCAATAGAATAGAGAGTAGATCAGTGGCTGGTAAATGCTATGGAGAAGAATGAAGCAGGGAAAAGAGATAGGAGCGGGAGGTAGCAAGAGGGATGGGGAGCTGTTTTAAGGATGTTCACGGGAGGCCTCAGAGGCATGGTGAAGGGAGCAGAGGCCTGCGAGAGGTGAGGGAGCCCCGGTCTCAAGGGAGGCGGGGGGTTTGCTTCTTATTAGCCCACATAGCCCCTCCTTTGCCAAGAGGAAGCTACCTGATGGTAGGCCCCCAGGTGCGTTGTGCTGGGGACTCCCAAACATCTGCTCCAGGGACAAACTGTGAGGGCTGGAGGCCGGCAAGGCTCTGCGGAAGGCCACGGCCACGGAAGTTCAGGCCTGCCAGCTGAATTCATAACTGGGTGTCAGCTCAAGTGTGAAGCACGGCTGGAAGCAACCTCTCTAATTTGCAATCCTTGAACCAAGCTGAGCCGCAAATTAATGTTGTTGTTTTTTTTTTTTCTTTTCCCCCAGTGAACTGAGCACTGAACCAAGGATTTTTCAAAACAGCAACACCTAATAAGCCAGTTCGAACCAGAACCAAGCCTATTCATTTTCTAAAAGTATTGAACCGGAACAATATGGGAATATTACAGTATCTTTCAAACTAAACCAGAATTGAGCTGATCATTCAGAAATGCCAGCTTGAGATGGAAAAAAAATCTTTTTGGAGAGACAGTTTCGCTTTACATTAAATGTCTGGCTTAAGGGTCTGCCTGCCTCACTGCTAAATTATGCTGCCTCGTGGCCTCTTTTTTAATGGTAACCTTGGGCTTAATCCTTACGTTTAACTTTTCGTTTGTACACTTGGTTTGCCTACTTCTTCAACGTCTTCTTGACACTGGGAGCCGCATTTTGCGTTGCCCGGAGGTCTTAGCACGAGTCCTGGCACGTGATAGGTGTGTGGGTATGGACGTGAGCGGTAGGGGAGGAGAGGTGGGATTGTGGCATGAAACCACCAAGAGCTTGGAGTTTATTTTGCAAGCCAGAGGGAATCATGGCAGGATTTTAAGCACAGGGTGGTGAGCTCAGATTTGCGTTTTTGATGGATCACACTGTGGGGCAGTGGTGTGGAGAAGGGGACAGGAATGGAGGCTGGGGGAGATTGGTTAGGAAGTGAATTGCAGTCATCTGGGTGAGAAGTGACAAATAGCAGTGGTGGTATCTGGTGGGCCCTGAAGTTGGAAACTGTCTGCATCCAAATCCTGGCTTTCCATTTCCTTGCTGTGTGGCCTGGGGCAAGTCACGCAACTTCTCTGTGCCTCCGTCCCCTCCCCTGTGGGCTGCAGAGGCTAATAACGAGCGTTGACTCCATTACATGCCGGTGTAGACGTTGTGTGTAAGGAGTAGAGCACTTAGAACAGTGCCTGACAGCAGTAAACAATTAATTTTCATTAGTGGGGATGGAGAGAAAGTAATAAATAGGAGATATATATGGACGATAGAATCAACACAACTGGATATGTGGAAGAGTAAGGGGGAGGAGTTAAGGGTGAGCCTGAGGTTTCTGATTTGGGGAGTGAAGGAGATGGTGGTCACATGCCTGTAGGGAATTTGGGAGAAGAATGAGGTTGGAACGGTAACATTTGAACATGGTGAGTGGAGGGTGCCTTGACCTCATAGGTCTGAGTATCAGTGGAGCAGTACAGGGTGCAAGTAGATACAGACGTGGGAGTCACTTGAGATATTGGGTGTGTCACATTCACCAGGGAGAGGACCTAAAGTGAGAAGACAACATTCAAGGGCAGGTTGATATTTAAGAAGCAAATTTAAGAAGAGGAGGCTACAGAACTGATGCCTGAAGAGGGGGGAGGGAAACCAGGCACAAATAGGGATCCCAGAGGCCAGAAGAGGGTATTTCAAGTAGGGGATGATCAACAGTAACAAATACACCAACACTTCCAATCAAATAAAGACCGCAGGTGTTTCTGGTGGCAATGTGGCTTCACTGGGGGCGTGGCTGGGGTGGCTTCTCCTGGGGAAGGGCAGGGAAGGCAGGTTACAGGGGGCTGAGGAACAGCTGGGAGGTGGGGGAGTGGAGAGAGTACGGGTGGGCAACTCTTCCAAGAACCTTCATCCTGAAGAGGTGAGGCAAGGTGCAGATCCTCAGAGACTTGGTTTCCCTGAATCAGGTTTTGGATTCTCTGGATTTGGCCAGACCAGGGGATGTTACAGAAATGGTCCAAGTCTTTACCTGGCTGATGCCTCATACCCTTCTGAAGGAGATCTGCCCCAGAGCATCCTATCTCAGATACCCCCTCTCTGTCAATTGAACAAAGATGATATGAACACAATCAGAGATGATATTGTCTCTCTGTTTTCTAGTAAAATCCAAGGTCCACGAAGGCAAGCATCGTTCCTGTCTGTTCCCTTCTGCTTCCCCTTCACTAAGTCATGCCAGGCATTATGTTGGCATTAATTCCTGTCTTCACTTTATTACTCCATCACACAGGGCTCCAATGATGGGACCCAGAGGAGAAGTTTCCCTCAGGCCTTAAGTCCAGGCATGATTTTCCCTGAGCAAGGGAATTGTTTCCATCACCTAGACACTGTGCCTTGTTCCATGATTCCCTCTGATTATTTCTCTCTCTTTGGTCACTAGAAAATGAAGTCAGATTTGCATCCCATTTTAGCAGATGATAGGACGTCCATTCAGGCACTTTTTTTTTTTTTTTTTTTTTTGTGGTACGCGGGCCTCTCACTGTTGTGGCTTCTCCCTCTGCGGAGCACAGGCTCTGGACGCGCAGGCTCAGTGGCCGTGGCTCACGGGCCCAGCCGCTCTGTGGCATGTGGGATCTTCCTGGACCGGGACACGAATCCGTGTCCCCTGCATTGGCAGGCGGACTCTCAACCACTGCGCCACCAGGGAAGCCCCAGGCACATGCTTTTGTGTGAATACATTCAACACATCCCTAGCTTCAGCTGATTTTTCCTCACTTTATTTTCTAATTCCCTGATTTCCTTCTTTCCTGATATTTACTTTCTTATCCTGAAGGCATGTTTCCAGGTTGCTTCAAATGCCTTTTGAAACAAAGTGAGAGTATACATCAGTAATGGGAAAGATGGGATGGTAACTAGCGGAAGCTGTGCAGGATGGGTTGTTGTTTTTTAATTTATTTTATTTATTTATTATTTTTGGCTGTGTTGGGTCTTCGTTGCGGTGTGTAAGCTTCTCATCACGGTGGCTTCTCTTGTTGCGGAGCACAGACTCTAGGTGTGCAGGCTTCAGTAGTTGTGGCACATGGGCTCAGTAGTTGTGGCTCACAGGCTCTAGGGCGCAGGCTCAGTAGTTGTGGTGCACAGGCTTAGTTGCTCCGCGGCATGTGGGATCTTCCCGGACCAGGGCTCGAACCCGTGTCCCCTGCATTGGCAGGCTGATTCTCAACCACTGCGCCACCAGGGAAGCCCCAGGATGAGTTTTGGAGACTGCAGAGGAGTGAGATGGGGAAGAGGCTGAGGTTATAGGTAGTGTGAGGGGATGTGATCCGCAGCTCTGTTGGGTTTTCATATAGCAGGGCCATGAGGAGGAGGTCACCATAAATGGTCCGGTGAGGAGGTACAGGGGTATCAGAAAGGAGAGGTCACCAGCTGCGGGGGGCATATTCTTCTAGAATGCTTCATGGAAAAGTTGGGACAAATTCAGTCTTAAAGAAGGAATAGGATCCAAGTAGTGCAAATAAACCTCCCATTTGTCAAGAGGGTTGAGGATGGCAGTAGCCACTGTCCAGGTGGCTGGACATCTGAATCAACCTGTGCTGGGAAGACGGCCCCAGCTGGATGGGCACTGCGATGGCCTGGAGAGGTCAGATTGTGACCTCTATTTGGAAGCCCCTGGGGCGGGGCTCCCTGCCAGGGTCAGAACAGGACAGGACCTGTCCTCTCTTGCCTGGCTGCTTGACCTGCGTCTCCTGGTCCAGCTTTTAAAAAGCAGCCTGTTTGTTCCTGCCCATTCCAATCCGCTTGCTTCGCAGACCTCAGTGTCAGCGGAGAGGCCAGGCTGGACTGAAATTCTACTTAATGGTGCGCAGAGCACACCTTCCTTGCCGACTCATTAGCCAGTAGTAAATGGAACTTCTTGACAGTTTTACATTCCTGCTGCCAAGGAGCAGCTGGTGAGTTCCTCCAGAGAAGCGGTCTTGGGGAAGTTTTATCAGTATCTGGCTACAGTATGTACTTTCTCTCTCTCGCCTCT
Organism: Phocoena phocoena; assembly: GCF_963924675.1. Lineage (NCBI taxonomy): Eukaryota > Metazoa > Chordata > Mammalia > Artiodactyla > Phocoenidae > Phocoena > Phocoena phocoena. The sequence goes on from NC_089225.1 coordinate 16,708,182, forward strand.
CCCCTCTTGCTTCCCCTCCTGTCCTCACCTCTCTCCCCTTTGCTTCTCCTCCATCCCTTCTCACTGAGAATTAATTTAGGGATCAGGGAAGGCTTTCTCTGCACAGTCTGCTGAGTTACTCATTACTGCCTTTAAGATTCAAAGAGCCACCCTCTTTTTCAAGATTCTTTTAATGAGCCATTTCAGCCTCGGACTTTCCACTTTCGCCCGTGCCAGACAAGAGCCGCTGGGGAGGCCTGGGAAACCAGACTCACTTCCAGAGGTTCACAGCCATTGGGCAGCCGGAGCAATGTAATTATTTCCCATTAGTGCTCTATGAAGGTACAGATGGTGTGTGAGTCCTGATGCTCTTTTGCCTGTCTTTCTCCCCTGCACTGAAACATTTTGGTTTCTGCCCTTTCATTTCAGAAAACAAGGGGTTAAAGCCTGGCTCAGCATGCCTACCTACCTCTCCTGCTGGACAGGTTCATATCAGAGTCCAGGGTTGTAAATTTCCTATGCGGAACCCATGATTACTTGTTATTTACCAGGCGTATGAAGACGCGCGTTAGCCTCCAGCAGGAAAATGTATTAATCAGAACGCCCTTTGCTGCTGCAGGAAGCACACAGTCCAGAAAAAAAAAAAAAGGGAGAGAAAAGAAAAAATGAGTTACCTTAAGACAAAGGCAGCTGCCTGAAAAATAAGCTAGTGGTCATTTTATTAACGATCACCAGCAAGGCAATTAAAACAGAAGGCCAGATGTCATCTAGGGAGGAGATTTTGGGCCTTCTCCAAGCTCAGTCATCTCCTCCAGCAAACCCTTTTTGCTTTCTCTCCACTTGTCCCGTCTGTTTGCGATTAGAAGTATTTCTGACATGCTGTGCAAATGTGTGCAAATTTGATGTAAGTTCTCATCAGCTACACTTTGCCCAGTGTGGCTGGGCTGCCAGCCTCCTGGAATCTCAGCAATATGGCCTGCATGCCCGTGCCAGGAGTCATTAGTAGTCCCGATGAATTGGATTAGGGCGCTCTGATGGCTCCAAGGGCGCCATGAGTCATTCCCAGCCTCGTAGGGTGTGGAATAGCACGAGGGGACGTTGAAGGCAGGAGGGAAAGGGCTGATTTCCACCGATTTTTAAAATATCTGTTTGGTTTCTGAGTTTTACTTTCATTTTTATGCAGGCATGGTGGAAATTTGCTATCCTGACAGGAACAGTTATCCGGTGATGTCCTTATTCATGTATGTCTTTCAGAGCTGGTCTTACAAGCCAGTGATCACTGCTGAGATGTTCCAGAGGAACCCATCCTGATGTATGAGTGGTTGGATGGAGAGAGACCTGTGTGTGTATATATCTGTGTGAGTGTGTGTGTATGTATGTATATGTGTATACACATACATATATGTACACACACACTGAGCGTCATCATCACAGGGTCAACATCTCATTTGCATATGAATTCCAAATAACCAATATTTGCCTCCTAAAATGGCCATCCTTAAGCAAGTGTGTGTGTACGTATGTATATGTGTATACACATACATATATGTACACACACACTGAGCGTCATCATCACAGGGTCAACATCTCATTTGCATATGAATTCCAAATAACCAATATTTGCCTCCTAAAATGGCCATCCTTAAGCAGTTGGACATTTTTCATGATTTTCTTGAGGCCGTCATGGGTCTTCCTCCCCTTCTTTCCTCTGAGGTCTTTCTCTTCCCTCTTTACTCAGAGACCCTGCTTGTTCTTTGTAGGCTGAATGTGAGAGGAGGAGTGGGGTTGTTGCCAGGTAGGAGAGGCCAAAGGAAAAAGGTGTGGACAACTGGAAGAAAATTTTAAGAACTCATGTGACTACTGCCACCTTCAAACGCGACTCTTCTTTTTCTAAAAAAATTTTTTATTTTTATACAATGTTTAAAGGTTACTTTCAATTTACAGTTATTACAAAATATTGGCTGTAATCCCCATGTTGTAAATATATCCTTATAGCTTATTTTATACCTAATAGTTTGTGCCTCATACTCTCCCACCCCTATATCGCCCCCCACCCCGTAACCACCAGTTTGTTCTCTGTATCTGTGAGGTGGCTTCTGTTATGTTATACTCACTAGTTTGTTGTATTTTTTAGATTCCACATATAAGTGATATCATTCAGCATTTATCTTTCTCTGTCTGACTTATTTCACTTAGCATAATGCCCTCCAAGTCCATCCATGTTGCTGCAAATGGCAAAATTTTCTTCTTTCTATGGATGGGTAGTATTCCATTATATATATACATAAATATAAATATATATATATATATATATGTTACATCTTCTTTACTCATTCATCTGTTGATGGTCACTTAGGTTGTTTCCATGTCTTGGCAGTTGTAAATAGTGCTGCTATGAACACTGGGGTGCATGTATCTTTTTGAATGAGTGTTTTTGGTTGTTTTTGGATATATACTCAAGAGTGGAATTGCTGGGTCATATCGTGGTTCTATTTTTAGTTTTTTGGGAAATCTCCATACTGTTTTCCACAGTGGCTACACCAATTTACATTCCCACCAACAGTGTAGGAGGGTTCCCTTTTCTCTATACCCTCGCCAGCATTTGGTATTTGTAGACTTTTTGATGATAGCCATTCTGAAAGGTGAAACACAGCACTTCTTAAACTAGCCCCGATTGAAAACACAGGATCCTTTTCTGGAGTCTGCATCTTACCTTTCTTGCCCATACATCATTATGCAAACAGTAAAAAGATGAATGTTGAACTCTTTTAGGACGTTTATGTAATTGTCATATGTAATTAAGTCATAATTATTTCCCACTTTGGAAGAAGGCTCTAACACTCTACTTAGTATGCCACGGTCTGGAGTGCATATGAATAAATTCCTATTGCCTCTCATACTGAAGCTGCCCAAGTAAGAAGCAGCTCAAAACAAATCGTAACCCCTGCGTTTGGAGTGTCTGCCCTAATGACTTACCAATGGCTGTATAGAAACAAGTATTCTCTGAAATGTCTGAAAGAGAAGGGAGTAGTTTGAAGGGCTCAGCAGTGTCCAGGGAATATATTAATAAAGATTCCTCTAGGCTACACCCTGTTGAAATGCATAGCTGGTACCTGGAAGACAACCTACATTCTAGGTCCCTGATATAGGCTCCAACCTGACCTTATCATTGGAGCAGCATCACTTAAGCTGACTCTTCAATTACAGGTGACAATTGTATCCAATTTTTTTTTTTTTTTTTTGCAGTACGCAGGCCTCTCACTGTCGTGGCCTCTCTCGTTGCGGAGCACAGGCTCCGGACGCGCAGGCTCAGCGGCCATGGCTCACGGACCCAGCCGCTCCGCGGCATGTGGGATCTTCCCGGACCGGGGCACGAACCCGTGTCCCCTGCATCGGCAGGCGGACTCTCAACCACTGCGCCACCAGGGAAGCCCCCAGTTTTTAACATCAAACTGACATATGATGCTTTAGCAACGGCAAATGTAAAACTATCATTTGTTTCCTCTGCCGTGACATCTAACTGCATTTCATGTGCCTCCTGCTTGGCAGCAGAATGTCCCTCAGTGGAACTTTGTTTTCTATTACCTGCGAAAGAGAGAGCAAGCCGCTCCCAGCTGGTGGGCACTCGCCCTCTTGGACCCCTGTTCCTGGAGCTCAGGGTGGCGACTGCCTGTCTTTTGGGTGCTCAAGTACTCCTTGGGCTTGAAGCCCTCAAGAGAGACTGGTTATCCCATCTAGCTCTGAAACCCTCTTCTGGTGGGTGCCCCTCTGATAAGGCCATTTTGTGTGGCATTTGTTTTCTTTGTCTTCTCACATACAATAGAATTAAAGCAATGACCTAAAAGGATGAATGAACATTTGGTGACTCCCTATCACAGCCACTAAATTCTAGCACAGTTTTAAATATATATGTGTATATATATATATATATATATATCGAATTCGTTTGTTGAAATGTTTATCTTGGTGTAAAAGGTAAACAACTGAAATGCTCCAAGGGTCCCCCAAAGCAAACTGCTTGTACATTGCCTAGCCTATATTTGGAGTGAGATCACCGCAGATTACCTCTCCAATTTTGGTGAAATACTGTCCAGCTGTTACCATGTGATAGGCTAATAAATCGGTATGTAAATAGGAAATAACTTTATTTATATAGAGACATGAGATATGAATGAATCGTTAAGGAATAATATTAGGCAGAGCTCAGCAAAATGTGAAAAGGTGTGGAGCAGACCAGAATATTCTACATTGGCTAAAGACCTTAGAAGAGACAGAGGAGGTCTTTAGCAAGAGAAAGATAAGGACGTAAGTCCCTGTCATTCTCCCTGGCAGGGTGTAGGTCTCAATGATGATAGATAATGCTTATGAGCGCTTACTACTGTCCGTTCAGCTCTGAGCATTCTACGTGTGCTTTCTCCCTTAACTGATTTAGATGTAGGTACCGAGGGCTGGAAAGGATAGTAGATGGCACAGCAGGAAAGCCCCAGGGTCAGGGTTTGAACTCCAGCAGCCTGCAACGCAATTCTGACACTAACCACCTGGAATTAGGTCACATTTCACAGGTTAAGGGAATAGTCTCCCACAAGCTTGCTCTCACTTCAGACACAAGCTACAAGCTTAGGGGGTCCCCAGGCCATCTGTATCTCTGGCCAGTTGGCTATAAATTTGGGCATTCCCATGACCCCCTTAGAATCTATAATTTGCAGAGCAATTCACAAAACTCAGGAAAGCACTATCCTTATGCGTATGGTTTTATTATAAAGGATGCAAATCAGGACCAGAGAAAAGAAGAGCTACATAAGGTGAGGTCTGAGAGGGTCCCCAACATGAAGCTTTTTGTCACCCTTCCAGCACAATTAACTAGGTGGCTCTACTGAGCTTTGGTGTCCAGAGTTTTTGCTGGGGTTTCATTATGCAAACACAATTGGTTGAATCATTGTCTGTGACTTTAATTCAATCTCTAGTGCCCTCCAGGCTGACATCACTCAGCTTTAAGACACTAATCCCGTAGCGGTTGGTCTTTCTGGCTTGGCCAGCCCCATCCTGAAACTACCTAGGGGCCCAGCAGGAGCCGTCCCATTAGCATAAACTCAGGTGTGGTCCGAGGGACCCACCTTGAATAACGAGGACACTGCTGTTACTCAGGGGGATTCCAAGGCTTTAGAGGCTCTCTCTCAGGAGCCTGGGGCAAAGGCCGGCCAAGCTCTTGATCATCCAACACAGTCTAACTCCAGAGGCTTGTCACAGTCTGCAGAAGACTCTCAGCATCTCTTTCTCCCTGGGCCCTATATCCGGCCCTCACGCTGTGCCTCCTGGCTAAACACAGACTTCTGCTTCTGAGGTCTTTCCTGAACAGCCCTGGTCAGGTGGGCGAGTAGAAGGGCTGCCCTCTGAAAATCAGAGGCTGAAGGTTCAGTGTTCTAGCAGGTTACCTAATGAGAACATGCAGATTTCCCCTGCGAAGACAGGAAGCCATCCGTTTGGACAGCAAACGTTTCTACACATTTAAATGGAACCCACAAACCAGAGGGGCTTTTCCCAGAGACCAAGGGCAGCATCTTGTTAAGTGCAGTAAAAATATTTATATGCCACTGAGAGTGATGAGCACATGCAGGGCTCTCACCTGCTGTCAGTGGCTGGAAGCCCAGGAGAGGCCCCGGGTTCACCATTTTACAGACAGAAATGTTGGCGGAGGAGGATGGGGTCACAGACAGCCTGGGACAGAGAAATGCTCCCACTGTCTGCCAGTCCATATGCCTTGGGCCTGGGGACCCAGAGCTCCTAGGGTGCAGGGTTCGGGGTGCTTGGATTACACATTAAATTTACAAGCTCCCCAGTTTCCCAGGAGAGGGGATGCAGACATGGAGGGAGGGGTTCCCCAGAAATGAGTGACCCAGCTGTGCGGGGCAGAGGCTGGAGTCAGAAACTGCAGAGAGATGGGAAAGCAGAAGGAACTGTTTCCCCAGTCTTCGCAGATCACCCCGTCTTCTCCCCAGCATGGTTCGTGCCCTCACCACCAGGCCTCCACCAGACAGCCCAGGAGGCAGGCTGTTTCCGTCCCTGCTGTGATGAGTCGGTAACAAGCAGCTTAATATGTGTTGCCTAGATTTACAAAAAACCCCTGAACTTTCTGATTGTTAAAATAATATATGGGCAGTAGAGGGAAAGTGGAAACATGCACAGAGCAAAAAGTTCCTAAACGCTGCCTCTTCTGTAACTCAAAGATAGCCACTTGGAAAAACTTGGTGTTTTTCTATCTAAAACCAATGCCAGCTAGAATCCCAAACATCACACACATACACACACAAACACACTGATGCGTGCATGCACACGTACATACCTCTGTGTGTGGTTACATAGAGTCACAGCCACACGTGTCCCCTGCTGACTGCTGACTGTCTGAACTCAGGAGCTGAGCAGATTCAGACATGGGGATGCACTTATAAGTAGTATCTGAAGAAGTTTACTTATATTACATTGTAACTATGTTTTCATTCCTCATAATTCTTTTTTGAAAAAATTATTTTTATTTTTAGCTGTGTTGGGTCTTCATTGCTGTGCACAGGCTTTCCCTAGTTGTGGCGAGCGGGGGCTGCTCTTCGTTGCGGTGCACGGGCTTCTCATTGCGGTGGCTTCTCTTGTTGCAGAGCACGGGCTCTAGGCACATGGGCTTCAGTAGTTGTGGCTCGGGGGCTCAGTAGTTGTGGTGAGCGGGCCCTAGAGTGCAGGCTCGGTAGTTGTGGCGCATGGGCTTAGCTGCTCCGTGGCATGTGGGATCTTCCCGGACCAGGGCTCGAACCCGTGTCCCCTGCATTGCCAGGAGGATTCTTAACCACTGCTCCACCAGGGAAGTCCCCCTCATAATTCTTTGGAAACAAAATTTTGGATCGTCATGGCCTTGAGCAACTCCCTTAATGTCTCTGACTCTCAGGTTTTTCATCTTTGATGACGCATAAGGATCCCTACCTCCCACAACTGGCCCACGCAAGGTCTTGAAAAAAGCTGTGGGGGTGCTGGCACTGTGTGGGTGGCAGGTGCCATGTCATCATAGGTTCCCTCTCTGACTCTGCCCCCTTTGGCTCCGACAGTCGACCCCAGGCCCACCTTGCCTCACCTGTCTGCAGACACCTGCGCAGGTCCTGAAGCATCCGGATGGAAAATGCTGGGCAGAGCTCTGAGGAGAGAGGCCTGTGTGTGGGTGGTGGAAGAGACTCCCAGGAGGCTGTTCGCCACGAGTGAGAGGGGCGGCCCCCAGGAGGGGCAGGAGAGAGGTTACTTCCCAACCAGTAACTTCATTTATTGAAAATCTCTATGTTCCCCAGCTATGACTGAGAGGCCCCAGGGGCCATTGGTGTGGATCAAACAAATGGGCTCGTGGTCGAGCTGCTCAGTCGTCCCGCGTGTACACACAGCCCTGACAGGTTCCTTGAATTCTGACGCCTTGTGCGTTAGCTGCTGTGGTAGCTTTGACTGTTCTACAGTGTCAAAGTCTTTCTGTTCTTCGTTTTCTTCTCTTTACTACCGCAATAGATTTGGTGAAATGGATAAGGAACATTGATGTAGAAAGATGTGAAATAAATGAGGGGGCATAAACATGACGATGACTCTTCAAATGTGCCTCGGGACGATTGTATCTGATCGCACATTCGGTTCATTTGTTCACTATGTGTACCCTGTGCAGCAGGGGTACCTCCTGAACTCCAAAAGCCATTGTTAAAAAGAGAAAATAGAGAGATGATTGTATCCATTTGGCTTTTCATTTATTTAAAATAAAGAGTTCAGAATGTGTTATTTGCAGAAATACTTAAAAAAAAAAAACCCTAAAAAATAAGCCTCCTTTATCTCATCACCTAAAAGGAAAACACAAAAATTATAAAAATTAATGAGCTTAATTTTAAGGTGCATGTTGCAAGAATTCCCGTCATTCCATCGTGAAAGCAGGGTTTGTCTGTTTCACGTGTGGCAGCACATTTTCACGTATGTTCAGTCCCCAAACCAAACCTGATTATTACAACACTTGGGAATTTATCGTCACCAAGTCACATTTTTCTTACGTAATTAATCTAGAGTAAATTAAACTGTGTGCATCACTTGGTAAATGGAAATAAGTACAAATTTGACTACATATTATGAATATTATTAAATACAGTTAAAGATAAAATTTAGAATTCGTTCTTTCACATTATACTGATCTGAATGAGATATTTTCAACTTAAATCAGTTCTGTATGATATTCTAAACAAAAATGATAAGACGGTTTTTAAAATTCTGGAGACGGTTGGTAAGGGTCTGTATTCCTGTAAGCAGAATTCACGAGTCACAACAGGAAGTGCTGAAGGAGGGCTCTGACAAGCTTGTTGGCCAACCAGAGCAGTGTTATTTGTAGGGGGTGGTGGTGATGAATTTCTCCTGAAGTATCCATGTTAGGGTCAGAGGCCATTTGCAAATAACAGCAAACACTTATTTAGTGCTGTTCTATGTGCCAGGCATCATTAACCAATCATTTCTTAGTGTTAGCTGTTTAATCCTCCCAGCCACTCTATGAGGCAGGTACCGTTACTAATAGCATCTTCATTTTACGGATGAGGAAACTGAGATATAGCAGTTCAAGCAAATGGTGACTCACACCCAAGCTGTCTGGCTCCAGACTCCATACAATGAAATACTGTGCTGTGTGCTTATTACAGAGCACATGAACTCTTGATGTCTTGTGGCGTGTGGCTTATTGTTTTTCCTCGTCTTCAGCCCTCAGACCCAAATGCAACCCTCTGTCCTGGGCCAGGTGTAAGAAGCTGGTCCTGTGTTAGCTTGGGTGCCATCTTTCCTCTCCTGAGGGAATTAAGCTGTAACTTTCATTGTCAGTCTAGGGCTAAGTGGGCGACTCAGGGGTAATTACATATTTCTTCATTCTTGCCCCTATGGTAAAAGCACAAGTAGACTTTGCAGGAGCTGCTGAGCTGTAAGTAAATGTAAAGCATACAGAGATTAGGATTCGTACCGAACCCTTTGCTGGGAGAATAGGCCTAGGTTAACTGGGGCTTGCTCCACATACTTCCCCAGCCCAGCAGTGGGGACGTTGAAGGGATTCTGGAAGAGATAGTCCAGGGCACCCAAAAGGATGAGGGTGGGGCATGGCCCCCTTTTCCTGGTATTCTCTAATGGCCTCTCAACCCCCTAGCCTTCTCCATATGGATGTGTTCTGGCTGCCCTTGGTGGTTATGGTTTATCTTTGTGGAACTACCTCAGGCAGAGAGCAGAGGCTGGGGACTCCAGCTGAGGAATCAGGCTGGAATCTCTACTCTGCTCTTTATCAGCTGTGTGACCTTGGGCAAGTATCTTGACTTCTCTGAGCCTTTGTGACCTCATGTGTGCTCTGGGTTAACAACAGTTTTCATCTAACAGGGTTTTGTGAAGATTGAGTGAAGTTGCGATTATAAAGTACCTACTGGTGCCTGACCCAGAGTAATTGTAGAGAGCGCTATCATACACTAATGTACACTGCACTGATTTGCTTGCCGTCTCTCTGTAAAATATACACACCCTACAACACACACATGCATACTTACATACGTATATCCATATATGTATTTCTTCCTCTTGATCCCTCTGGGTGCCTAGGCAACTTAGACTTGCCAATTAATATTTTCATTATTTATTACTATGGAACAAACCACCTCAAATCACAGTGGCTTAAAACAACCAGCATTTTGTTTTCTCTCCCGATGCTGTGGGTTGACTGGGCTCAGCTGGGCGGTTCTTTGGCTCCATGTGAAGTCAGCTGGGGCTGCAGTCACCAGGGGGCTCAGTGGGGCTTGTGGTGTCCAAGATGGTTCAGTCATGTTGCTGCACCTGTATGTGGCCTCCATGTGGCCTGTGGCTGGGTTCCAAGAAGCAGCATCCCAGGAGTGAGCATTCCAATAGTCCCAGGTAGAAACTGCAAGACTCCCCATGACTCAGCCTTGAAGTCAGGCAGTTCCGACTGTATTGGTCAAGCAAGTCACTGAAAACCCTAGAAGCAAGGGAACCTGCATTGCACCTCTCTCTTTGGTGGAGGTTTTCTCACTGCATGTCTGGAGAAAGGGACAGCTCAGGTGGGTGCAGGAACTGAATTGGTCTACATCCCTTCTTGAGGTGTGGCTCCAGATCTTGGATACCCACCTGGTTTCTTCCCTGCAGCTCTGCACCCCTCTGCCTCTCACCGTCCCCCAGCCCACAGGCCCCCATAGCATTCACCTGTGTCCCACAGAAGCTCTGCTCAGAGCCTAGCGGGCACGGTGATGGGGAATCCTCTCTACACTGGGAGGAAACCAAGATCTCATTAATGTCACAGAAACTTAGAAGAGCCTTTGTTTATCGACAGCATCTGGCAGTAAAGATTAATGACTTGACGAAGAAACCAAAAATGCTATTTTGGTGCCAAAAAACCCAAACAACCTTTTCTTTCTCTTGGAGTTCTTGCTGTAACAATTTTAATACTCCAGCTTTATCACCCACGGCTCTGGGCACCCCTAACCCTACAGGGCGTTATAGCTACCTCGGCTGCCAGCAAGACAGTTCTTGTCAGGAAATGCAAAATGAAAAGTACGGTGCCCTGAAAACGTATTCCATAAATAGTAGCTGTGGTTGTGGTGATGACTGTCCCCCATCCAAATCGCTCATTCGCTTCTTGGTGGCAGGTACCAGCTTGGGTTACCCTGATATTATCCTGGGCCTTTGGCAAGCCGCCTGCGGGGCGCGGTGTCCTGCTGAGGTCTCCACCGTGTCTCCGCGGCCCCTTCCAGCCTGCTGTTCCTCATTCTCTGGTGTCACCTGGCCACAGGGACCGCCTGTGGGCAGTGGATGAGCACAAGGGAGCCGCTGACCTGCCCACACTTAACAGAGCTCTTCGTTTATTTAGGTGTTGACTGGCCATCGCTCCAACTAGAACGTAATCTCCCAAGAACTAGGACTGTGCTGTATCCCCAGCAGCTAAAACAGTGCCTAGCACATCGTGTGCACTCAATAAATATTTGTTGAATGTTGAGTGACTTTTGAGTCTCTCTCTGGTCCTCCCCAGGCACCTGTCTCACATGTGCCTGTGCCTCCACTTCCTGGGGCCAGGCCGACCCACAGGGGCTCACTCCTGTGCCCACGTTTTGCTCGCCAGGTTTTCGCAGGGAGGGAAATTCTCAGGTCATCGTCACTGGCTACTCCTTACAGGACTTCATAGTGAGAGGTGTGCCTTGCTAGTGTAGAGGTGGAGCCTCCAACGAGGAGGGGCACAGTCCCTGGCTCACCCAGAGCTTCTCAGCAGATGGCCTGTCTCTGGGGATGAGGGCTCTGCTCAGACTTTGGTAGCAGGAAGATGTCTGGAATCGTCCAGAATATGGAATACTGTCTCAGGCTGCTGGTGGGCGGCCTCAGGAGGAGGCCTTGGGTGTCCAGTAGGGAGCAGGGAACTACCTAGAAATGATGGAGGGGGGTTGGGAATGCATGGGGAGGCAGATGACTGACACTTCCTATTCTGAGTATTCCCCCACCACGGCCATAGAACGCAGACCATCAGTGCTGGGGACTCACCCAAGGCCAAGTAGGTTGGAAGTTCTCCCAATTCTGTAACTGGCCACACTCTGCTAAGATCTTCAGGCTGGGTGTTCTCCCATCAGTACCTACAATGACTTCCTAGAAAAAAAACCAGTGGGCGACTTGCCGTCTGCCTCACATGTATTCTATTCCCCTTCCTCCATTGACCGCTGTTGGGCCAATGTGACATGACCGTTACACCCTACTGGGGACCTTAGTACAGGATCTGGCCCAGGTAGACACACAGTGAATGCTTGTGGAGTGAAGGAGTGAGTGAGAAAAAGTGAAGGGAGGGAGAAAGGAAGGAGAATTATAGGGATGATGTCATTGCTAGTTCAGAAGTCCCTAAATTTTTATAATAGCAGAAGATTCAAAAGAACACAAATGCCCAACTGTAGGGGCCTGGTTAGTTCACTGCATAAAGAGAGACAATGGATCAGTTAAAAAAAATGCAGCAACTCTCTGTGAGCTGATAAGAAGACATTTCTAAGATACTATATGTAAAAAGCCAAGTCACTCTGGTGTGTGTGTGTGTGTGTGTGTGTGTGTGTGTGTGTGTGTGAGATAGACTACTTTTGTGAAAAGGAGAGAAAAATAAGACCATCTATTTACATGTGTCATATAAGCAAAAGAAACTCTGAAAGAATACATGAGACCTTAATAAAAATAGTTACCTTTTTGGGTATGGGAAGGCTGATGTGGGGAGGATAGGAGATCGGAAAGGACATTTTTCATTATTTATATATATGTTTTTATGCCTTTTATAATTTTTGTACCTGGAAAATGTATTACTCTTTCCACAGAGTGTCTTTAAGTCCCGGTAGTCAGAGAGCATCGTGGATGAATTTCCTTTATCTAGTGCCCAGCGTAGCATGTGACTAGAGCACTCCCTCAATCACCACAAAATTGATTTCGTAATAGAATCTTGTCCTTCTCATTCTAGTCAAATTTATCTCATCTGAATTGTTGCCCTCCGGTTATAAGAGAGGAAAGAGAAAATAGCTTGGCTTGAAATAAATGCTTAGATATTGATATACCTTTTTACTTCGCAGTTGGCGTGAATTATGTTATTGCTGTCCAAATCTGTGGGCAGTTTTTACCTCAACAAGCATTAGGTTTTACAAGTAAATGTTTTTAACTATCAGAAAAATTAGTAAGATTCAGGTATGGATGGATACCACTGGCCACAATTTCTGCAAAGATGGCCAGTCAGAAACCAGCCTCAGTTTCAACGCCTTTTCGGTCTCTCTCTCCTTTATATCACTGTCTCCCTTTGAACAAGTACCTGTTCAACATCTTTTATGGGTAAAACTGTAGATAACAAAAGTCAGCGACCTATGTGGGTGTGTGGAAACCATTGATATGTCTATAGGAGGTTGTTTTTATTCTGTGTTTGGGGAGGAATAGTAAATTATTGCACTATAAACATATTGGCATAATAAGTGGCTTATACTCTTAACTTTAATACCAATTGGTAATTTCCTGAGTCATTATAATCAGGCTTTAACATATTAACTCTGTAAAGTCTTGATCAATGTCTTCACTGAGAAAAATCGTCACGACCTAGCACATTTCCATCTATTATAATGTGCTTGGTCAATAAACATCATTTTTATTGTAATTATGGAGAGCTGGACTCCCCTCTCGTGCAGACCGTCGTGAAAACAGAAGCGTGAGATTGTGCGGGATCAAGGTGCCATCCATAATAGCACATTCAGCTGGATTTATGTCCCTCTCCAATTAGGGGACAATGAAGCTCAAATTAATTTAGCTCACAGCTAACTAATGAGCAACAGCAAAATAGCTCAGTATAAAAATTGTTATTGAGTTTTATTTCCTTCCACTTGGTGTCCTGGGAGAAGATGCCAGCTTGAGGTCTGGGGTGAGGGACCTTGAGGTTGTCTGTTCCTGGGTTTCATGACAGCTCCGTCCCCTGGTGGACCAACATCTAATGAGTTGTTAGAGGTCCACAGAGATGGGCTTCTTCGGTCAACTCATCCTTGATGGCTGCCTTTTTTTTTTTTTTTTTTTTTTTTTTTCAGTACACGGGCCTCTCACGGTTGTGGCCTCTCCCGTTGCGGAGCACAGGCTCCGGACGCGCAGGCTCAGCGGCCATGGCTCACGGGCCCAGCCGCGGTGGGATCTTCCCGGACCGGGGCACGAACCCGTGTCCCCTGCATCCGCAGGCGGACTCTCAACCACTGCGCCACCAGGGAAGCCCGATGGCTGCCTTTTGAGTGAATTCTGTGCTCTAGGCCACTGTCTGGTATAATTCCAGCCACATCTATAACTTAAAAATTTCTAGGAACCACATTTTAAAAAGTTAAAACAGGTGAAATTAATTTTGATATATTTTATTTGATTCTATGCAAAATATTATTTCAGTGTGTAAAAAATGATAAAATATTAATGAGCTAGTTCACATTCTTTTGTTGCACTAAATCTTCAATAACAGATGCGTATTTCACATGTACAGCATTTCTCAATTCAGTCTAGCCTCAGTTCAAATGAGCAGGAACCACGTGGGGCTGGCAGCTGCCATGTTGGACAGGGCAGGTCTGGGCTGAATTCCTTCTACTGTAACAAGGTTTTACTTCCCTCTCTAGGGTTTGCAGGTTGGGGGTAGGTGGGCATCGGCTTTGGGGGCTTAGTGGCAGTAAAGAACATGCAAAACCTACAAGCATGAAAAGGTACTACATTTTCACTTTTCCTATTAGTCTAGCATGCCGTTGGCATATTTACAGTCGCTGTGAATTGCCTTACTGATCGTGCCACCATCCACCTTCCACACTAATAAAGGCAGAATAGATCCTCATAAATATCCTGTTCCCTCATTATCAGAGCTTGGCTTCACCAATTATGGCCTCATCAAAAAGTTTTTTTGTCATATTATTATTATTTGTTGCCATGAAAAAAATGCACATTTTTTGGAAGCCTGACTCTAGTGTGATTGCTTTGATATCAGACAGGGCATGAAGCATATTGTCAAATGTCTATTTGGGGAATAAGGAGCCACTGAGTATTTTATCTCACTGGCCATGTTCCGGAAGAAAGCACAGACTGAAATCTAGGAGAGTATTTTAATTGTTTAATATTATAAAAGTTTAATAGGAATTCCGAGGCGTAAGGCAAAGGCATCGTTTGTCACTGAACTTGATGACTGCAAACTGGGAGTCGTGTGGTGTGTGCCTGGGGCTCTGGTGTTTCCATCACGAGGAGACCCTCAGCATCTAATGAAATGGGGTGTGAGGAAGAGAAGGGGAGGGGGAAGAAGGGCCACTGCCACGGCTGCTCCCATGGATGTTTATAGCCATGAATCAGGCTGCCCGCCAGCGCAGGAGGCATCAACCGGGTACAATCTCATCACTGCTGTTTCCACCCTGTCCTCTCAGACTGGATAGGTAGCTTCCAGAGTCCCGACTGGTCTCCCCGTGTCCAGCCACGTCTTCTCCTCAAATCATCCACCACACAGACTTCAGGGAGATTTGTCTAAAATGCAAGTGGGAGCCCATCACTCACTGCTAAAAGTACTTGCGGGGCTGCCTCCGCATTGCCCTTGGGTGAGAGACTACGTATTCCTTGGCAGTGGTATACAGGCCACTGTATGATCCGGCCCCAGCTAACTGCCCTTCCTCTCTCTTTCCCTCCCTGCTTGCCTCCCTCTCATGTTTAGTTTATGCCCCTGCATCTCTGCGGCTCCCATGTCCCTCCTCAGCCTTCTTCACCAAGAATTTTAGTCCACCTCCATTGTAGGACTCTGCTTAGGCTACACCTCCTCCAGGAAGCTTTCCAAGCTTCCCTCACCCCACTCCAGGCAGGTGAACTGCCTGTGCTCTTTACTACTTTATACCCTCAGCAAGTTGTACCCACCTCAGTCACGATGCCTGTTTGGCCACCATCTTCCATCCAAACAAGACCTTGCCTCACTCGTTTTTTATTTCCCCCCTTGTTTTTAAAAAGTTATTTATTTATTTAATTTTGAAGTAGAGTTGATTTATAATGTTGTGTTAGTTAAAGGTGTGCAGAAACGCGATTCAATTATGCATACACACATATCTATTCTTTTTCAGATTCTTTCCCCATATAGGTTATTACAGAATATTGAGTAGAGTTCCCTGTGCTATACAGGAGGTCCTTGTTGTTTATCTCCTTTATATATAGTAGTGTGTATGTTAATCCCAAACTCCTAATTTATCCCTCCTTCCCTTTCCCCTTTGGTAACCATAAGGTGGTTTTCTTGTCTGTGGGTCTCTTTCTGTTTTGTATATAAGTTTATTTGTATATTTTTTAGATTCCATATATATGTGATTTCACATGATATTTGTCTTTCTCTGACTTATTTCACTTAGTATGATAATCTCTAGGTCCATCCATGTTGCTGCAAATGGCATTATTTCATTCTTTTTTATGGCTGTGTAATATTCCTTTGTATATGTGTACCACATCATCTTTATGCATTCACCTGTCGATAGACACTTAGGTTGCTTCCATGTCTTGGCTATTGTATATGGTGTTGCTATGAACATTGGGGCGCATGTGTCTTTTCAAATTAGAATCTTGTCTTTTCCAGGAGTGTCATCTCACTCGTTTTTGAATCCCATGTGTACGCTTAGTGCCTGGTGCACAGCGGGTGCTCAGTGGGGGTCTGCTGATGGACTGGACCTGTCCTGTGAGGCAGGCAGAGTTTTCTGGACCTTTTCTCTCTACTGGCAGATGAGGCATGATGTCAGCTCTGGGGGAGGGTCAGCTGGGCCCCCTCAAGAGGGGACAGGTGATGGGGCTGAGTCATCTGCCCAGCGCCTGCCAGACACAGATAGCACATGGCAGTGAAAGTGGATTGCTTTGGTTCAGCGTGATGGTGTCTGGGGACCCCACCAAGAATGTACATTTAGGAACGGAGTGGAGGGGATGGGGATGGAGGTGAGGCCTGAGAGCGCAGGAGTTTAATCTCCATCTTGATGGCAGTGGGATCCAATGAAGCGTTTTTAGCAGGGCGTGGGTGGTCAGGTGTCCTGGACCCAGGCCCTTAGAGCTCACGTTCATGGCGTGTGCGTATCTCTGCCAGTCTCTGATGGGGGAGCTGCAGAGGATGGGGCCAGAGATAGGGACTTGTGTCAGCTAAGAATATTAACAGCTTGTTCCTGCTGTTAATAAGGAAGGAACAAGTGGATATTAGGTGGTCACTGGCCTTAGCGCTCTGACTTTCCAGCGTCTTCCTGTGAGGTGCATCTTATCTTCCTCATAGCATTTAACTCCCTCTGGAGTTACCTTCTTATTTATTTATTTACTCGTTGGTTGGCTGTGTCCACTGCTAGAATGTACACCGTGTGAGGAAAGGGGCCTCATCACACCACAGAGGTGGTCTCATGCACCTCCAGGCCTCCAGATCCAATATAAAAACCCTGAGCTCAATTTCCCAGGTGGATGTTTGGAAGCATCTCCCAAAGGGTCAAGGCCTTTCCGACATTTTGTACGCAGTTGATTTCACCAAGCTGGTTGCCCCATCACCATCTCAGGGACCTTTATCTTTTTTTGCTCTTACTGAACAAATTAGCCACTGTGACACTGGATACTGATTAGCAATTCGTACAGCAGTTATTTTAAAAATTGGCAGAATTCCATTGTTTTGTTCCTTAATTCTTTTTTTGTTGTTCCTTAATTCTTAATTCACATTTTTTTTTTTTGCGGTACGCGGGCCTCTCACCGCTGTGGCCTCTCCCGTTGCGGAGCACAGGCTCCGGACGCACAGGCTCAGTGGCCACGGCTCACAGGCCCAGCCGCTCCGCGGCATGTGGGATCTTCCCGGACCTGGGCACGCACCCGCGTCCCCTGCATCGGCAGGCGGACTCTCAACCACTGCGCCACCAGGGAAGCCCTAATTCACATTTTTAACGTACTGTGCCATCATTCATACGATGGGATTTCCTCTTCCGTGTGTGCCTCTAATGGATCAAAGGGTTCTTCCCTCCCTCAAATAATTATGAACATTGAAGAGTTACTGCAATTGTTCAGTCATTTAAAAATTTGAGCTGAGAATATTTATGGCCTTTCCTGTCCTTCCCTTTGTGCCAAGTTCGTAGTTGCTGGTGTAAATGTGGCTGAAAATGTGGAGTGCCATTCTGATACTTCCAGAACCTTCTCTTGGCCTAGCACTTGGTGGGATTTAGAGTCCCTGTCCCGTTGGAGGCCATCATTAGCCTTCCGGTCAGCCCCGCACTGTGATGTAAATGGTCAACACACATGTCCCCACCTCTCACTGTGCCCATCCTTCCGGCTCCCATGTTAGCCTGGGCTTCTGCAAACATAGTCCTTCCTCTATAACGAGATCACTCATTGAATTGTCCAACGGAGTTTCCGGAGAGCAACAACTTTGCCCTCTCCATCTCTGTCTCCCCAGAGCCCTCTGAGAGGGTGGTGGGCATCCATGAATGATTCCGAACAACTGAGTTGTAATAAACACAACATCCAAATGTATTCTGTATGACAGTCATTGTTCTTAGTTGCTTTTAAATATACTAACACATTGACTCTTTACAGCTACCCCCTGAGGCAGGTACTGTTACCCCGATTTAATGGATGAAGGACTAAGCCAGAGAGAGACATTGGGTAGCCTGCCAGTACTGGGAGAGCAAGAGCCACTGGGTGGCCCCAGGCAGGTGACACCAGAGCCCGCCTGCCAACACCCTGCACTGCACTGCCTTCTGGTGTGGGTGGAAGCCACCGCTTACTTATATGGCATTAGGGACAGGAAGCAGAGCTTTCCTTTGTCTGATTCAGGGGCTTCCATGTTGGGACACCAACCCATTCCCCCTTGATCCCAACAACCATCTAAGAGTAGAAATAAATGCAAACAGCAAGAAGTTGAATTGACACGGACCTTCCTTAATGCCCGAGGACTACCTGGTAGATGCCAAGTCAGAATGCTGGGGAGAAAAGCTTCCCCGCGCTCCCTCTGGTCCTGTGTCTGTGGCTTCCGGCAGTGCTGGGGAAAGGCGATCCAGCCTCCGTAAGGGACAGGGCCCTCTGAAGAACTTGTGATAGGGCTAGTGGGTAGAGGATTGGCCTCAAGGGCACACATGGCTCTGCCACCACGTACCCATGAGACAGGTCACTCTGAGCCATCTGTACTCTGTAAGATGCAGGTGCCCCTTAGGTGCCCGGAGACAGCCTGGCAGAGCGTCGTTGCCAGGAGTTTCAAAAGAGAAGGGACTGAAATTAGGTCTTCCCATATCTATTTTGCCAAGTAAGGAGATTTTAAAAGGGACAAAGTGAAAGAAAAAGACCATCTCTTGCCACCATCGTTCGGTAACAGTATTTTAACTCCCTAAAATATAAATGGACTTAATACAGCTAAGGAAAGGAAAAGTCCATTCAGTTGAGTTCAGATGGTTCACCTTAAGAAAAACTCACATTTTGTTCAGTTCAGCTTGGACCTGTGACGTTCTGTCAGCCATCACTGAGCTTTAGGGAACAAGTAATGTAGGAAAAACAGAGCAGAAAAAAAAGAGCAGCCCTTGGGCTTCCCTGGTGGCGCAGTGGTTGAGAGTCCGCCTGCCGATGCAGGGGACACGGGTTCGTGCCCCGGTCTGGGAGGATCCCATGTGCCGCGGAGCGGCTGGGCCCGTGAGCCATGGCCACTGGGCCTGCGCGTCCAGAGCCTGTGCTCTCCGCAGCGGGAGAGGCCACAGCAGTGAGAGGCCCGCGTACCGCAAAAAAAAAGAGCAGCGCAGTCCTACTCTTGCTGCCCATTACTTGTGTAACCATAGGTAATTTCTTTAGCACCTTTAATCTTTACTTTTCTCCTCTATGAATTGTGGGCTGCTTGCCATGGGCGTTTTGAAGCTTAAATGAGGCATGTTGAGTGCCTATGACCTGAGGGAGGAGTTCAGACCATGCTTAGAGGTTTCAGAGCTGTGATTCTCAAACAGTGATTCTGACAGGCCGCACCAGCATCACCTGGGAACTTTCGAGAAAGGCAGGTTGTTGCCCCTTGCACACCCCCCACTCCATCTGCTGCCTCAGAAACTGTGGAGGTGAAGCCCATTAACCTGGATCTTAAACCGCCCTCCAGGTGATGTTTTTTAAAATTAATTTTTATTGGAGTATAGTTGCTTCACTATGTTGTGTTAGTTTCTACGGTACAGCAAAGTGAATCAGCTATACGTATACATACATCCCCTCTGTTTTGGATTTCCTTGCCATTCAGGTCACCACAGAGCACTGAGTGGAGTTCCCTGTGCTACACAGTAGATTCTCATTAGTTACCTATTTTTTTTTTTGCAGTATGCAGGCCTCTCACTGTTGTGGCCTCTCCCGTTGCGGAGCACAGGCTCCGTACGCGCAGGCTCAGCGGCCACAGCTCGCGGGCCCAGCCGCTCCACGGCATGTGGGATCTTCCCGGACCGGGGCACGAACCCGTGTCCCCTGCATCGGCAGGTGGACTCTCCACCACTGCGCCACCAGGGAAGCCCTAGTTACCTATTTTATACATAGTATCAATGGCGTATATGTGTCGATCCCAATCTCCCAATTCATCCCACCCCCCCTTTTCCCCTTGGTACCTATTTGTTTGTTCTTTATGTCTGTGTCTCCTCCAGGCGCTTCTGATGGCCCGCTCAACTTTGAGCACTACCTCTGTAGAGAACACTGCCATGTTTGTAAGGGTAGCTGGGCTCTGGCCAGAACACCTGTGAAGAAGGGTGCCGAGAGCGGCTTAGGTTTCCCTGGTAACTGTCCAGCTCAGGCTGCTCTTATCCTTATCAATCCATCCCTCCCGGAATGAGGCTTTCCATGATTTGTTAATCATGGGTCATCCACCTGCCTGTCCCTGTTAGATTCTCATGGGTAGGCTCAGGACACTGGTGCCCACCTTCTAGCCCAGCAGTGGGGCATTGCTCTGCAGAGTGAGGGCCCCTCCCCGTATCTTGCTGCCTCTGACTTCCATCTGCCAGAAGCTGGGCGAGCTCCATCCTGCACTTCGTTGTTGGCTAGCTCCTCTTGGTGGGTGTGTCTCTCATTTCCTCTGTTGGATGAAGCTTGTAGGTAGCTGCTGTGGCCGATCTCCCTGTCTGCACACTCTCTCTCCTCCAGTCTGGTGCTGTAGGACGTTGCTGTCAGGATCTTGGTCCCAAGGTACAGCTTTGACTGGGTCGTGCTCCCAATCAAAATGGTCCCTTCACAAGGCACCCACATAATAAATCCCAAGTCTTTAGTCTGGAACACAAGAGCCTCCAAAATCTAGTGACACTGATTGGATTTCTTTTAAAATAAAATTTAAAGCTATAGAAAGCACAGAAAATAGTGTGTCGTGTGTACTCAAAAGTGACACATGTTAATATATCACATTTTTAAATCTTTTTTTTAGCGACGAAATCATTTACAGATAAAGTCTCCTTTCCCCTCATTCCTTCAGACCACCTTTAGGGCATTTGCTTCTGCAAGTCACCTTCATACAACCTACACTTGAGCCGAACTGGATCCCTGGGAATTCACAGTAGAAGCTCGTGCTCCCCTGCCTGCATTTGTCTGTGGGGGACCCTGGCTGGAACGCCCAGCCCTGCCGTCCTCCCATCAGCTGTCCCATCCCGTGCTTGCTCAAACCCTACTTGCCCTTCAAGCGCCAGTCAAATGCCACCCCTCCTGTACAGTCCCCGGATCTTCCCCACATCTCTCACACTCCCCCAGCTCTCCCCATTCTCACCCTCAGCCGGAGCTAACTTCTAAATCCCTGTGTTTAGAGCACAGGATTCATTCAGAGCATAGGGTTGAAAGCTCAGCTTGGCCATCAACTAAATGTGGCATCTTTGACAGACTCGGTGTTCTCATCTGTAAAATGGGGATTCAGTGTAAAGTGTTCATTCATTGTCTGACGGGCAGCCAGATGGGGAGGGCTGATGGCAGGTTTATGGGGGCGGGGGTGTGCTCCCCAGGAACCGCTGAGATAAACACTCCAAGAAAGCAGACATCTAACATCTCACAGCATCTGGCTTGGAAAAGACCTCTTCAATGATATCTTGACACACGGCCTTGGTAGAAAACCTGAGCAAATATGAACCAAACAGGTCCATGATTCCAGACCCCAAAAGCTCTGCAAACTTGAAATTTACCATAACTTATTTGGCAGTAAAACCTGGACTAACCTGATACGAGGCTATTTATGGCATTTATCAAACTGCAAAAATTCATGCCTTTTGCTGTAGAAATGTGTGCGTGTGTGTGTGTGTGTGTGTGTGTGTGATTCCAGGATTCTTTCCTGGAATCTGCAGGGGATGTTTTGTAGCACACAGTAGATGTCCTGTATCACTTTTCTGAAATCTGGGCAATTCTGAATTCCTAACCACATTTGGCCCCCAGGGTTTTAGCCAAGATTTGTGGATCAGTACAGACCCCAGCGGGAGGGATCCTGCCGCTGTCCACCCTGCCCCCAGCAAGTTCCTAGTCCTGTAGGCTCCCAGAAAAATGGTTTTCTTCCACGTGAGAATCTTTGAAGTGCAGACAGGGTCCAGCCCAACCTGCAGCTGAAGCCCAGAGTGATCCTTTACTCATTGCAGAAATGTGTTTTTTTTTGGTGTTAGAAACACAGCATAGACTCAAAAGAAAGGGGGCTCACGCTGTCTGCAAGATGCTCTGGGCCTTATCGGAGGGCTGTACCAGCCTCCAGGGGTCAGTACCCCAGGCTGCTCCCCCCGACTCAATACCCGCACACTCTGGGTTTTCGCCCCTGCCTCCCCATATTGTGGTGTGTAGGGAGAATGTCCCATTTTCTCTGCGTCCTACTAGGTCCTAAAGTCCTGAACTAACGGTGCTCAGGGATGAATGGGTGGTCTCTCTCTAGACGCCACTTAAACTTTAGCCAGGGTGCTTTGTGCTTCCACCCAGAGGGTTGACTAATAGAGGGTTTTCAAATAACGTGCTATTTGGGGGCCGAGGAGTTGTTCTGATTACTCAGTGCTGTTTAATAAGCTTGCCCCAAACCCAAGTAGTAGCTTAAGGCAGCCGTTTTATTTTGCTCACAATTTTGTGGGTCAGGAATTTGGGGGGTGCTTGGCTAGGGGGTTCCTCGCCGATCCACGTGAACTTAGCTGGACTGGCTGGAACACCTACTTGCATTTTATTCTGTCCATCAAAGTGGTCACTGGGGCTGCTCAGATTCATGGGGGAGGAAGAGAACCCCCTTCTTATGGGTTGCGGCAGGAGCGTGTGGGATGCGAGACACTGGACCACTTTTGGAAAACTGTAGTCGGCATAGGAGGCTTCCAGGCTGATCAGGGGCCTAAGTGGAGGAATCTGTAATTCCAGTCCAAAGAGTTACGATGGAGGAAACTTGGGGTGCAGAAAAGCCCAAAGAAGATTCTCTCTCTTTACATATATTTGGGCAGAGAAAAAGAAAGTGTTGTTAGGAAGACCAAGAAATTCCACGTCCCTACGCCTCACCTACATCCTCTCCACACCCATCCCTCACACTTCCGGTACCACCATCCCCCGCCCTTCTTCCTTGCACCCCCATTCTCAAGGTGGTGAAAATTCCTTTAACGTGCAGAAATCTTTCACTTCCACTGTAAAATAAGAAAGTTAGAATTTAGTATTAAGGCCTGCTCAAGCTGATAGCAAGGGCTGCCAGAGAGCTTGTTGTGAGAACAGGAAGGCAGCATGAGCCCCAAGGCCCTGGAGAATTAAGAAAGGGGAGGAGGGGGGTCAGGACGGAGAAGACCCGCCATCCCCATCTCACAGCGGCAGGGAGGGGTCCTCCTGCCTGATTCCTACCGGTTCCTCAGCTTCTCCTCCTTCCCGCACGGTCCCCAGCCGACTCCTGCGAAGACCCCCGTGTGCCATGTGGGAAAAAACTCTCCAGGGAGCGTTTTGATTTCAGCGTGTTACGTCCAAACAGCCCTGGTCTGGCCGCCTGGGCTGCCCGTCCCTGCAGGTGCACTATTGAAGGCAGTCTCGCGGCCACTGCTGTGAAACTGTGAAATGCCCGCTGAGAGCTGCCAGTGTCCTGGCGGACCGGTGACTAGGGTCCCACGTCCTTTCACTCCGGAGTGTGGTGTGAAACTGAAATTGAGTTGAGGCTGGATTCTTTCCTCCAGGTGAGCTGCCTTTGAAAAGAAGAGAATCCCTATAAAACCAGGGGCTCACTTTAACTGGCAGTGCTCCCACGCTGGTAAGCCAGCGCCCAGGGCGCCCTGTGATTATATGCTTGGTGGCATCTCTGGGGTGACCATCCTGCCCCGGCTGCCCTGCCTCTCAGCCTCTCCTGGACACCCCTTTCCCTCTGTGAACTGGGGTCAACTCAGGAAACATGGGCTGCTTCTTTAAGGAACCTGAGCCGGACTTGGGAGAATAGACCTTTTGGAAAATTTAAATCATATCCCATATTTATAGGGCAGAAAAAACACATTTTGGATATTCCATGGTTTTCTCTTATCCACACCACTGTCTCCTTCATCAGTGACAGCATTCAACGTCGCTGAAAAGCTAAGGAAAACGATGCAGTTGAGCCAGTTGTGTGGACTGAAAACCCAGGGGGAGGGGAAAGAGCAGGTGTGTGGGTAACCCCTGAAGATGACTGGGCAGGGGTCGGCAGGGTGATTTGGGGTGGGGTGTGGGCAGAGGGCTTGAACTTTTAATCTCGTTGATTGCACAGCCATCTGTGAAGGAGGCACAGCGATTGGACAGGGTTTTTGTTCTTGTTTTTGTTTGTTTTCCTGTACTCTGGGCTTTGGTCTCTTCATCAGCAAAGCAGAGGCAATAGGAATATCTTCCTTATAGGGCAGATTGGGAGTTTCAGTGTGACAATGCGTGCAAAGCGCCAAGAACGATGCCTGGAACAAAGGAAATCATAAATGTCCACTGTGACCGCTACCATTACTATTTGATAGAAGAAAAGACAGCACAGCGAAATGAATGAGAGAGGGAATGTGGTAGAAAAGAAAATCTACAGGGCCAGATGCACACAGGCCATCTTGGGTCCTAATCCCAAATCCACCAGTTGGCTATCATGTGACCTTGGCAAATTCTTTAACCTTTCTGAGCCTCAGTTTCCCCACCCCCACCCAGTAAAACAAGAAGACGGCAGATTCAGATCAGCAGGTCTGGGATAAGGCCTGGGACCTTGCATTTCTCATAAGGTTCCAGGGGATGCAGATGAGGCTGGTCCGGGACTGCACTCTGCGTGACAAGGGACAGTGACGCTCTGTGATGACTGTAGGTACCAGTACGGAGGGCTCACACAGGGGAGAGGGAATGATCCGTCTTCCTGGTCAGCGTCTTGAGGATTACGGGAAGCTCTCCCAAGAGGTTTCCCAATCATCGAGGCTTCCGAGGATGAATAGACCATCAGCGTCCGTAATGGGCTCAAGAACGGTTGTCAGACTTTTTACATTTTTCCCCCATCAGCGTTAACAAGTCATAGCCACGAGTCAGTTTTGGTTGGAAGTAGGTGCGTGGATAAAGATGGAAGACGTTGGCAGCCAGTTCTCGAACTTGAGGGAACATCCGAATCTCCCAGAGGGCTTGTGAAATGTAGATTGCTGGGCCCCAACCCAGAGTTTCTAAATCATTAGGCCTGGACTGGGGCCCAGGAGTTTGCATCTGTGACAAGTTCCCAGTGGATTTCGAGAACCACTGCTTTATAGCAAGAGGCCTCCCACCCCAGGGCACACACAGGCCAAGGGTTATAACTGGGCATAGGGGGTGGGGCAGAGAAGCCCAGAGGGACAAACACAATGGGAGGGGCTGCTGGAAGGGGTTTTGTTAAGACTGAGCCTGAGGCTTGAGACTTGGCCAGCACAGTTGACGCAGACAAGACGCTGAGAACTGACCGCTGTGTTCACTGAGAGCGGCAGATAGCTTATCAACCCTTGGATTCCTTCCACCCAGTACGATGAAGATGTAGTCATCCCAACTGAAATTACTTTTCTTCCTTCCCTCTACTCTTTCCAAAGCATGACGCTTTCCAGGAGCCTGGCTATAAAAATGAAGACCCAGACCAGCCCCAGTAGGCCTCAGTGGACATTAGCATGTTGGTCTGTTGGCAGCTCAGGGGGCTCTGGAGCTCGGGCAGAACCTCCATCTTTAGAGGTATTTGAGATGGGTTGGTTTCCAGGGATGCAGCAGCCTCTCCACTAAGAGGAAGGCATCATATATAAATATCAAACGAAGAGAGGGAGGGAGGGGCTGGCTGATATTTTGGCTGACCCTGGATCCTCTGAGAAAAAAAACCACTAGGGCTTGAATTAATTTTAATTCAATGGAATATTTTCATAAAGCTGTCCTTGGAGCAGCAAGACGGTGTGTTTCAGATTTTCCACTGCTTCCGGTGAGCCACACTGATGGAGGGTCATTGGGGGTCACAGTAGGAGGAATCCCACTAATTGCACCATAAGGGACATTTGCCCATTAGCTCAGATGGATTGTCTCCTAACAGAGCCCTTCTGGAGAGTGCTCTTGTCAGTGAGGGGTGGGAGGAAGGGAATTGAAAAGTAATTGAAATTTGCAAATGGCATTTCCTTGGGCCCTGGACAAAATGAGTTCCATATGGCCAGCAGGGGGCAGCAATGCAAAAACAGTGTTTCTGGTGTGTGTACCAAGAGCTGGGTGCTGTCTCTGAAAATAGCTCAGCAGTGAGGATGGCCGAGGCCGTTTACAGATAATTTCCAGAGTTGGCAAAGCTGGGCCTGTCACGCCCACCCTTTCCCCCACAAGCAAACCTTTATTTTTCTCAGTATGCTGAGAAGTCAATAAATGTTTAGGTCTTCTGGGTTTTAATTCTGCAACTTTTCTTTTCATCTTTTGGCTGCTCTGTGTAATTTGGACTTTCTGGAGCCTGACTGAAAATTATAAGTAAACTAGGATTAAGAAGGCGGCTTTATTAATATCATAGTTCAGTTAATAGACATTTAAAAACGTCTATTTCACCTCTCCTCTGGGTTGAAATTTTCTTAGAACTATAATCGCGGTGACACCGGTACACCAAGTTGGGGAACTTGCTCGTCGCTATTTGTTTTAAAGTTGAGGAAATGAGACTGACAAAATGCAAGAAAACAAATCTCAAGGAATAGCCAGTTTTTCCCAATTTAGGGATATTAGTTTGTCTGTTCCTAAAACTAGGACTCAGCCTGTATTATATTTTCTCAGCAATTGGTCAGGTTTGCTTGTAAATGACTTTAATTGTAGATGGCTTTGCCTGTTTTGCTGGGCTGGAGAATTCTGCAGCCCAGCATACTTCTCCTTTGGGAAGCTTCTCACATCTTGCACAGTATTTCTCTCCACCACCCTCTGCTGTTACCCGCCCAAGGTTAATTTAATCCTGTTGTTCTTAAATGAAACCCTAAATCATCCTCCTTCCCTTCCCTGTCTTTCTTCTCTCTGTTTAAAGCCTTCCAGGATGTAATAGTCTGGAAAATATTTCAATCATCGTGCCTCCTTTTCGGGTGGCCAATTCTCTTCGGCGTGTTCTCTGTGGCTTGTACTGAAGTGCAGTTTTTCACAGTGTTGTTTTTAGTTTAAATAGCATGCGGCGCGCAATTGCTAAAGGTCTTCTAGAACATTCCACCTGGGGTCTTGCCATTAAATAATATTCTGATGGAACACGTACCTAGCTTTCCATAGGAAGAAATGCTATTGGATCCCAGCCCTAATTGGCTATAAATTTAGCTAAAGGTCCATCTGCCTTGGGAGTTAGACCATCTTCTCTGAGCTCAGAATAGTGCCCTGGATTAGATGTTTAATGGATAGACTTAGCGAATAAATATGTGCTTGTAAGTGTGTTGTTTAGAAAATAAGTGAAAGGCATTTAATTCTGCTAAGCCAGCAAATGTAAGTTTTCTGTCTTCTTACACTGTCTTGCTACGTGTCAGCTGCTCAGTTTAGCAGCTGTGTGACCTTGCATATATTACTCAACCTTGCCGAGTCTCAGTCTCCTCGATTGCAGAATAGAGAGCGTGAGGACCAAATAGAGGTATGCAGTGTTTAGCAGAGCATAGAGTCAGTCCCCAAGGCATAGCAGCGACTTCTGGATTTTGTTGTTATTGTCGTTGCTACTACTGCTATCATTATGCAGCCTAATTCCCATGCCTACGTGTCTTTCAAAGTCCCCACCTGCCTATACCTTGTCATTTCTCAACACACATTACTCAGGGAAGCTTTCTCTGATCCCCCAGACTAGGGTGCTATGTCTTGGCTATTGTCAGTAATGCTGCTATGAACATAGGGGTGCAAGAATCTTTTTGAATTATAGTTTTGTTTGGATATATGTCTAGGAGTGGGATTGCTGAATCATATGGAAACTCTATTTTCATTTTTTGAGGAACCTCCATGCTGTTTTCTATAGTGGCTGCGCCAGCTTACATTCCCACCAAAAGTGCAAGAGGGTTCCCTTTTCTCCACACCCTCTCCAGCATTTGTTATTTGTAGACTTTTTTTGTGTGTGTGGTACGTGGGCCTCTCTCTGTTGTGGCCTCTTCTGTGGCGGAGCACAGGCTCCGGACGCGCAGGCTCAGTGGCCATGGCTCACGGGCCCAGCCGCTCCGTGGCATGCGGGATCTTCCCGGACCGGGGCACGAACCTGCGTCCCCTGCATTGGCAGGCGGACTCCCAACCACTGCGCCACCAGGGAGGCCTGTAGACTTTTTAATGATGCCCATTCTGACCGGTGTGAGGTGGTACCTCACTGTAGTTTTGACTTGCATTTCTCTAATAATTAGCGATGTTGAGCATCTTTTCACGTGCCTATCGCTCCTCTGTATGTCTTCTTCGGAGAAATGTCTGTTTAGGTCTTCTGCCTGGTTTTTGATTCAGTTGTTTTTTTGTTGTTGTTGAGTTGTATGAGCCGTTTGTATATTTTGGAAATTAAGCCCTTGTCGGTTGTATCATTTGCAAATATTTTCTCCCAGTCTGTAGGTCGTCTTTTGGTTTTGTTTATGGTTTCCTTTGCTGTACAAAAGCTTGTTAGGTTTGATTAGGTCCTATTTGTTTATTTTTGCTTTTATTTCTATTGCCTTGGGAGACTGATGTAAGAAAACATCAGTACAAGTTTTGTCAGAGAATGTTTTACCTGTTTTCTCTTCTAGGATTTTTATGGTATCATGCCTTACATTTAAGTCTTTAAGCCATTTTGAGTATTTTTGTGTATGGTGTGAGGGTGTGTTCTAACTTCATGGATTTACATGCAGCTGTCCAACTTTCCCAACACCACTTGCTGGAGAGACTGTCTTTTTTCCATTGTATATTCTTGCTTCCTTTGTTGAAGGTTAATTGACTGTAAGTGTGTGTGGGTTTATTTCTGGGCTCTCTATTCTGTTCCATTGATCCATGTGTCTGTTTTTGTGCCATTACCATGCTGTTTTGTTTTTTTTTAAGTATTTATTTTTAACATCTTTATTGGGGTATGATTGCTTTACAATGGTGTGTTAGTTTCTGCTTTACAACAAAGTGAATCAGCTATACATATACATATATCCCCCTATCTGCTTCCTCTTGCCATCTCCCTCCCACCCTCCCTATCCTACCCCTCTAGGTGGTCACAAAGCACCAAGGTGATCTCTGCCTACCATGCTGTTTTGATTACTGTAGCTTTGTAGTATCAGACAGTGAGATCTTTGATTCAGGACAAGGTCTTCATCTTTGGTGCCCAGAGCATGTCACATCTGGAGCCTGTACAGGGTAGTCATTCAATGGAGGTTTGCTCTGTTCATTAAGCCTGTGTGTCTACCAGGCTTTGCCCTCCCATGCATAGAAGGAGGTTTCCTTAAGAGTCCCATTGTCTATGTTACTATTGAACATAACTGAAAAGCAACAAGACCAAATCCTCACCTGGAGGTTTCATCATCTCACTCTAACTGTGGACAGTTTCCTCAATTAAGAGCTTCACAGTGACTTTCTAAGGTACTTGCCCTGAGGATCTCATTAACAGATGGTCCAGAACATGACTTCTTTTTAGTTAATTCACATTGATGCCAAGAGATCAGGTTGTGTCTTTTTGTGATGCTCACCAACAACCTGTTTAACGGTCCATTTTACATTTTTCAGGAGGACTTAGGTCAAGATGAACTGCCTAAGTTTCTGGAAATCAGCCTTCCCCTATTTCTGGAACTAGGGTATTTGCTCACCTCCTGTCTCCTGGCTTCTCCAAGAGCCCAGGGGAGCTACTGAGAGAGTCTCTGAAGTTCTTCTGGAACATTCCTCCACATCCCAAATGTAATTTTGCTGATCCAACACCCTATCTCATTGCCATAGATTGATGGTTTCCTGCTATCTCCTGGCTTGATGAGGACTTCAGTTGTCTTCTGGGACACTAGCTTTACACTGTCCAATTTGCAGACTCATTGCTAGGAGAGATAAAAGCCCAGTTGGAATTTTAACACTCTGTTTTGTGTTACCTATTAATTTTGTCACACTTCGTCCAATAAGTAAGTCTCCCTTTGTTCTGTTTGCTCCAGATATCATTTAAAAACCTTCTTCTGGGGCTTCCCTGGTGGCGCAGTGGTTGAGAGTCCGCCTGCCGATGCAGGGGACACGGGTTCGTGCCCCGGTCCGGGAAGATCCCACATGCCGCGGGGCGGCTGGGCCCGTGAGCCATGGCCGCTGAGCCAGCGCATCCGGAGCCTGTGCTCCGCAACGGGAGAGGCCACAACAGTGAGAGGCCCGCGTACAGCAAAAAAAAAACAAAACAAAAAACCTTCTTCTGTTGTCTTCTTTATCACTCATAAACCTCTGTGAATTGGGGGTCTTTCTCTGGATGCGACGATTCCTACACGACCTGCACATATTTAAAAAATTCGTCCTGACT
This sequence comes from Phocoena phocoena, assembly GCF_963924675.1. NCBI lineage: Eukaryota > Metazoa > Chordata > Mammalia > Artiodactyla > Phocoenidae > Phocoena > Phocoena phocoena. The sequence continues at coordinate 16,738,510 of NC_089225.1, forward strand.
TGCATGTCTCTCTTTCCATCCTTTGTCCTTGCCTTTTAACCTCCTGAGCTGAACAGGGAGGCCTCTGCAGAGCATTGTTGCTTCCTTTAGAGGTTGCCCCTCTCCCGCCTTTTCTTCCTTCCTGACTCGGAGTGGTCGTGTGATCAGGATTACATTTTATAAGCAGGAAATTCTAATTACTGCACAGTGGCAGCTGGAACAACTTATCCATACCATCCTTCTGGTCCTCCAGAAGCAGCTGCTAAGAGGGTGATGACTGTGTAAGCAAGCATGGTATCAATTTGCTCTCTAGGTGGGCTTGTGTAGGGAAAAGAACAAATGAGGTTGATCGTGTTTCCCTGGAAGGAGAAATAGAGAAGGTGGCGTTCCAGGAGCAGAGAGGTGGAGGAAGGAGGCTGCAGCAGGTGTGCACCAGGCTTGTGCTCTGAGCATCAGCCCCTCCCCATGGACATTGATGGCAGGTGGTGTCCCCACTGGGCTTCCCTGCCAGCCTATGTGAGGGCTGCTTGCAGATGCCGGCAGTGGTCCATCTCTTCCACCAGCGAGTGGAGTCAGGGAGGTCATTCAGGCCTCCATTACTAGAGTCTCACCCATGCCTGTTGCCCAGTGGGGCTGTCAGAAGCATGTGGATTTGAATTCTATTACTGCAGTGATGCCCTGGGGTCTCCAAACTTCACTCAGAAGTGAAATGCCTCCTTCTTTCCCTCTTTTTTTTTCCATTCTTGATTCTGTATGTTCTATTTTCAGCTCCCATAAGGCCAGATGCTTCTCTGGGCTTAGTTTATAGCTAAGATGACCGTTACCCAGAGTGTGCAAACCTGCCTGGTCCCAAGACTCATGGCTGCCAATCTAAGAACCCTCTTCCTGTTTCCCATTTCAGACTTTTCGTCTCTACCTTTGTTCCTAACACTGTCTTCCAAATCAAGATCTCTAGTTTCAGTGGAGAGGTGTTTCTTCATTCCTGTATCAGGATCCACATCCGTGGATGCATATTTTTGTATCATTTCTTCTTCATTGAACCTAAAATATGTAAGGAGGCGAGGTGAAAATAAATACCAAGAAAACAATAGAAAATCCCCATTTTTCAATCCCTGGTGAAGTAATTGGTTCAGGCAATGATCATCAGTGGATGAAACCATGAGTCAGAGGTTCATGGGGATGTTTACATGGGAGGGGTCAGGCTGTCACATCCCGAACTCACTCATTAATGATAGCGCCACTGAGAGAGGAAATACCAGTCATCGTGGACCCCTAAAATACAAACCACTCAATACCACCTAAGGAATTTTTTTTTTTCCCAGCAAAGACCTCAGCTTTTCATTCAACATGTTACCAGAGAGGTTTAGTCAAAAAAGACCAAAGCCCACGTCATCATCGTACTCTTCAGATTCTTCTTTGTTTGCTTCTACTTTCTTCTCTTCAGCTGGGGCAGCAGTGGTAGAAGGGGCAGGACCTCCCGCTGGGGCAGCATCAGCTGCTGGGTCAGCTCCACCTGCCCCCACGTTGCAGATGGGGCTTCCGATGTTGACATTGGCCAAAGCCCTTGCAAATAGCCTGGCCAGAAAGGTTCAACATTTGCACCGGCTGCTTTAACGAGGGCATTGATTTTATCCTCCATGACCATCACCTCATCGTCGTGCAGGGTGAGGGCCGAGTAGATGCAGGCCAGCTCCGAGATGGAGGCGGGTGAGTGCTAAGCAGGGGCCGCTGGGCACGGTGCTAGTCGCTGGATGAAGTGACGACCTCACCCCACCGCGGCCTTAGCTTCCTTGGAAGGACTGAGCACCTTAGCTGCAGCTGGGGCAAGGGACAGGAATATTCTTGACAAAATAAAGTTGAACCTGAATTTAGTCAAGCTGCATTTACTGGAAATACAGGGAACAGAGGAACAAATAAGATGACACCACGAAGAGACAAGCTGACAAATTCAGAATGTATGGCATTCTACACGTCACCGCAACAGTAAAGGCACAAGACCTCAGAGACATAACCACCACATGTACTCGAATATAATGCGCGTCCTTGTCTGGAGGCTGATTTCAGCAAGCGGACTGCGAACTGGCCAAGTGATGACATTGACTAGGAAGCGATTATTGCTAATTTTGTTAGACCTGTTAATTTTGAATCAGGGTGATGAGTATACGGGGGTTTGTTACGCTGTCGCCTCTATGTTCCCATGTGTTCGAAAATGTTTATGGTAGAAAATATTTTTACAAGTTAAAAGATAAAGCAAGTCGGTCAGTATATTTCCTAAGGGGGTCGGCGGGGGGCAGGGATTGTCTAATATTAAATGACCCAAATGAGTTATCCTGCTTGATTTATATCCCTGTCTTTAATAAATTAGGATTCTGGTTTCTAAGTTTAAAAGGGAAGGCAGGTGGACATCGTTTGTATCAGTAGAGTGGTTGGAGTTTTACAGTGGACAGATATTTAACGTACCCTTGGTTTTATGATGGAATTAGAGGCCATACAGCTTCTTCCAGACAGACACCACGTGGTAGAAATAGAGCATCTGAAGACTGGAAGGGACCCAAGCATCCATTTAGCTGCCTTCCCTCTGAGCTGGACCACTGTAAACCATCCAGGTTAGGGGTAGGGTTAGGGTCTTTCTTTCAAAGTCCTTCAGAGAGGGGGAGACATGACCTCCCCAGAATCTGCACGTTAACCGCACTCACCATCAGGAAGTCTTCTTGAGAGTCCCGGTACTGAGAGAAACCCTCTCCGTCTTATCCTGTGAACACTGAAGAGGAGGGGGCCCCCGTCTGAGAGTACATCACATCCCAGGAGGACTGGCATTAACCACCAGGCCCTCGGCTTCCCTTTCTCCTCTTTTCCTTATTTACCAGCCCTTAATCATTTGGAAGGTTTTTATCCGTGGTCCCCCGTTTTCCTTGTTCCTGTGGGAGAGACCCACGGCTCTAAAGGGCTACTAGCATCAAGGACAAGGTGCGAGTTCCCTGATGGGCTCCCACCAGCCCCACGCCTCCTGGCCACAGTCTCTGTACTTGCCCTTCCTTGATTCCAAGCCTCTTCCCAGCCCTTCTGGAAAGTTCCACAAGACTCCTTCATCACTCTGTTCATTTGCAAACTGCCAAGGCACTGTGAGGCCTTGGTTGTTTGGATCCCATATTTCCAGCTTCCACAGTGTTGTAAAACAATCCCAAACCAGATTTTATAAACACCAATCCCTTTGGCTGTAAGAAGATGCCTCTGGGCTCCTTCACCAAGCACCTGGTTCGAGAAGGTTCGAGGTGGGCCCCAGGTGTGGCGTCAGATAGCCTGGTGGGAGCAGGGCCGCCTGTTTGGCTGGTGGCATCTACAGAATGCCAGCTTTCCCCACACAGGCCAAGACTGTTGAGGAAGTGAGAGCAGGTAGGAAAGTGGAGAGAACAGAGAGAAGAGGGGCAAGGGTGGGGAAGGGGTTAGAAAAATCAGCAGCCGTCCCTCTTTGAGCACACCCGCCAGCCTGTCCTATCCAAACTCACCACATGTGGGCTTCTGCTAGGGGGAGGGCTGCCCTGAATCTCCCCTCCCACACTGCGTTCAGTTAAGTAGCCCTCCTGAGGGCTTACGGTGCCATGCACATACTTCTACGCTGCCTTATAACCCTATACAGTGTTCACTGCACGTATCTGTAGACGCTTGACCGTAGGCTCCTGAGATCAGGAGGTACCCTTTTGCTTTCTGGTTCCCCAGCCCTCAAACTATACCTGTCCACAATGCCTGCAATGCTGCACTGGGGTTTTGACAGGCCTTGTGCATGTGAATGGGTCTGTGTGAGTTGGTGAGGGAGAGAAAAAGACGTCAGGGTATCCTCCTGAAAGCCCATCAAATTATTCAGCCTGGTTGCCTCGTTCAGAATTCACCACACAGCACAAAACAAGCTAAATCATGGAAAAATAACACTGTAGCTTGGACAATAATGAGTATGCAAGCAGCATAACGGTGAAGTACTGAGAGAGCCATCTATTGTAGGGAGTTTAGTCTTACCTTAGTGAAAGATCAGGGGCAAAAGCACAAGAAGACAAAAAGATCCTGCTAATTTTGAAAACAAGAAAATGGGTAACTAGCTAACATGCAATGGGTGAAGATAGGGAAAAGTTCAATCAGTTCATCCATGGTCCAGCCATTTTGGAAGATGGCAGACCTCAGTCTTTGGATACTGACAAACAGCACTGTGCCCCGGGAGGCACCTTCCTTCTGGAAAAAAAAATTTGGACTCTGTGTTGCATCTGTGGTTTGCATGGTATGAACTGCCTCCACCTTTGTTCCAAAGTGCTTTGAAAAGACTGGATGTATTTATGACAAATACAGGTGTATTTGTCCTTTCAGACTGATGCAAGGCATTAGAAGGTCAGCTATTGCAGCTGGAAAGCAGCCAGCAAATGGGGAGGCCACAGAAGAAGTTTGTGACTTTTTAAATTTTTTTTGCGGTTCGCGGGCCTCTCACTGTTGTGGCCCCTCCCGTTGCGGAGCACAGGCTCCGGATGCGCAGGCTCAGCGGCCATGGCTCACGGGCCCAGCCGCTCCGCGGCATGTGGAATCTTCCCGGACCGGGGCACGAACCCGTGTCCCCTGCATTGGCAGGCAGACTCTCAACCACTGTGCCACCAGGGAAGCCCATGTGACTTTTTAAAGATAATTTATTTCGGTTCACAATTTACACAGGATATCAAATCTGAAGGGGACCCCAGGGTTACCCAGTTTAACTTCTTCATTGTATAGATGAAAAATGAGGAGAAGAGTAGTGACTTGCTTAAGATAGCATTAGTAGTACTAAGAGCTTCAGTTGATGCTTTCTGATTAATGTAGTGGTCGTTCCATTATTATACCAAGCTGCATTTCCATCCAGAATATTTTTATAATGCTGATTAAGCTGGTTTGTTTTGGTGAACTTTTCCAGCATTTATCCTAGACTTTATCAAGTGCAATTTTAGGAAGGTGGCTTTATGGAAGCATTAAATGACCTACTGTAGCAGTTCCTTCTATTCTAATGTAGAGGAAGAGCACCGACTGCATGTCCTGTTATTATAAGTTTGGTGGTTGTAGTCTATTGCCATCAGTATTATTTAGGAATGCTTTTGGGTGCATGAAACAAAAAACCTAACCACGATTGCTTGAATGAGTATAGGTTCATTTTTTCTGACATAACACGAAGTCTGGATGTAGGAAGCTTTGGCTTTGATTCAGCAACTCAGTGATATCAGGAATTACGTATAGTAGTGTGTATATGTCAATCCCAGTCTCCCAACCCTGAGTTTTATACCTTTGGGATTTTATACAATGAACCTGTGTTGCCTTAAAATACTATGTTACACAAGCTGACACCAAAGACCTTTCTGAAGCCAGCGAGAGTTCTTTGAAGGCCACATGCTTGGGCTCTGAGTCAGATAGTTTACGGCTCTGTCACTTACTAGTTAGGTGACCCCACTTATCTGCTCCAAGCTGCAGTTTTCTCATTAGGGAGATGTGACAGTCACGAGTTTGTGGTGAAGAATGAATGAGGGGATTTACAAAGACTTCTAGAAACCAGAAAATGGTCTTGTCTGTTAGCCTCCTAGCATGCTGAAGGCAGTCACTGACATGCAGCCCTGGGTCCCGGGTTGTCTGTACTGACAGCTAAATGACATCTTTTGTGCCCGGTATAACTGGTTCACAACAACCCCTTACCCCATCAACAGCAATTACTTTGTATTCACTCTGCTTAAAAAGCTGAGGAAGAATACAGTAGATTAAGAAAGGAGACAGATTAAAATGCTGTCCTGGAGTTTAAAGGGGGCCGGAAAACTTGACTTTGCAGCATAACTCATTTTTCAAAGGATTTGCATGTGCATTTTCTCCCTCTAGACTTGTGATCTCTTAATAATAAGTACAAAAAACCCAGTTATTTTTAGTGCTTCTGTATCTCATCTCCCACATAAGTAGTGAGCTTCATTTTGGAAAAGACCTTGCTTCATACAACTTTGTACCATTCAAACCTTCCCCATGTGGCTGCCCTTAAGCACTTTTAGTACAGTGTGTAGTGGTTATCTAGTGCTGTGTAACAAATTACCCCAAAACTTAGTGCTGTGCCTCTCACAGTTTCTATGGGTCAGGAATTCAGGACGGACTGCTTGGTTGGGTGGTTTTGGCCCAGGTGTCTTGTGAAATTGCAGTCCTGTGTCAGCTGGGGCTACGGTCATCTGAAAACTTGGCTGGGGCTGGATGGTCCACTTCTGGGGGGATCACTCACGTGGTTGGCATTGGCGCTGGCTGTCGGTATCCCAGTTCTATACTTATGGGCTTCTGTCCTCAGAGCATGGTGGCTGGGTCCCCCCAGAGCAAGTAACCAAGAGAACACGATGAAAGCTACACCTTTAATGACCTAGTTTCTGAAGTCACACATGAGAATTTCTGAGCACTCTGCTGGTCACACACAGACCCCTGATGATTCACTATGGGAGGGGACAAAATAAGTGCATGAACACCGGGAGGTACCCTGGAGTCCATCTTGAAGGTTGACTGCTACACAGATGTTATATAGAGCATATAGTACCTGATAATTTATTACATGGTATGAACATGTACATTGCGCATACAGTGTATAAATGGTAAAAGCCAAAGATTGGTTTTACGATTGGGGGAGAGGGTACTCTAGTTTGGTGTCTCAAACTTGAGTGTGTGTTACAATCACCTGGAGGGCTTATTAAAACACAAGTTGCTGGGGCATCCCTAAAGTTCCCGATTCGGTAGATCTGGGATGCGGCGGGAGTTCACAGGTGATGGTGATACTCCTCTTCCGGGGCCACACTTTGATCATCGCTCATCTAATTTGTTTAGAGATGCTAGCAGCTGTTTAAGAAAACCTTCTTCAAAGCAAATACAAAATGGTAAAATTCATTATGTGTATCATCTTAACTTGAGGCTCGCCGAATGATACAGAGTTCACGTAAATGTACAAATCAGAGAGAGGGCAGTATATGAACAGCTCTAAGCAGTGGTGAGCTGGCAAACTCTCCACAAAAAAGACACAGCTTTGAGGTGTAACTTGCCAATTTCCATAGTGTAAATGCTCCCACCATGGCTGATTATCACCAGATTGCTGAATGTTTCACATTTAACTCTCTCTAGTTGGAACACACCAGCTCCAGCACCCCACTGGCTCTAAGCAAGGTCTTTCCTCATCACGTGTGTTTCTGAGAAGACTGTGGTGGGTCCAGGTGGGGCTGGGGATGGCCCGGGGATTCAGATAGCCAGTCTTTTGTACGCTAAAAACTGTCAAACGCCAGGCTCGATGTTCTTCCTACCTAGCATGAGATTTTTTTGAGGCAGCTAAAGTGACAGGATATAATTGTGCAGACAACTCTGTGTGGCAAAGGTAGATGCAAAATGGGACTTTTCAAATTCTCCCCCTTCACATACTGCCTCCACCTTGTACAGTCAATTCTAATGACTACTCCAGGCCTTCTGTTCTAAACAGGTTCAACCTCACAGAGTGTCCTCCGCATCAAAGCCCTTTCTGGCCTCCCAAGACTCATTTCCTCGGGGTGGGTGACAGGAACTACTTTAGTGAAATTCATCTTTTGAGCTGCCAGGATTTCTGTTAAGGGTATAATATCTGAGGGCCTATAGACATTTGCGTAGAAAATTTATTTGGCACTTCACCTTGTAGGGGGCTGGTGACAACTGTTTACCACTTTGAACTGTTGCTTAGGTCTGAAATTGCTATTTAGCTTGTAACCTTCTTGAGGGTACAGAATTGTTTTGTGTGTTTGTCACAACATCTACGATGGTGCCTTGGGTAAAATACACACTTAATAAACGTTTCATGACTTCTAATTTGGAATTCTCTTCGTTGTAGCAAACATTGTCAGCCTAACAGAGAGCTTCAGTGGCCCTAATCCCGAAGAGTGAGTCATTTGGGAATTTCAGTTACCATGAGAGATAAGTGGAATACGATGTTTTGGTAGGAAGTCCTTTGGGGGTATCCCATAATGCTTCTTTTTTGTTATATAAAGGACAGAGTCTAAGAAAATAGGATTCATGCCAATTTAGTGCAATTAAAAAAAGGCATAGCTTTCGAGGTGGGAAGACCATGACCCCTGTGGGAATGCCATCCTGAGTAGCCTTAGTAGTTATCTTATTCTGGGTGACTTTCTTAGCCTCTCTGAGCCTCAGTTACCTGGTCTGTAAAATGAGACTAACAATAGCCACTTGGCAGGTCTTTTGTGAAGATGAAATGAGATAATCTATGAAAAGTGCTAGGATGGAGCCTCGTGGGGAGTGGACACATGTTAAATCCCCCCACTGCCTTATTTGAAGGAATCCACATACCTGTTCCAGATGTACCAAAGGTCCCATGACTCTGAATTGCTCTTTTTTTTTAATTTTATTTTTTTTATACAGCAGGTTCTTATTAGTTAGCTATTTTATACATATTAATGTATATATGTCAATCCCAGTCTCCCAATGCATCCCACCACCACCACCACCACTTCCCCCCTTGGTGTCCATACGCTTGTTCTCTACATCTGTGCCTCTATTTCTGCCTTGCAAACCGGTTCATCTGTGCCATTTTTGTAGATTCCACATATATGCGTTAATATACGATATTCGTTTTTCCCTTTCTGACTTACTTCACTCTGTGTGACAGTCTCTAGATCCATCCATGTCTCTACAAATGACCCAGTACCGTTCCTTTTTATGGTTGAGTAATATTCCATTGTATGTATGTACCACATTTTCTGTATCCATTCGTCTGTCGATGGGCATTTAGGTTGCTTCCATGACCTGGCTATTGTAAATAGTGCTGCAGTGAACATTGGGGTGCATGTGTCTTTTTGAATTATGGTTTTCTCTGGGTATATGCTCAGTAGTGGGATTGCTGGGTCATATGGTAAATCTATTTTTTGTTTTTTAAGGAACCTCCATACTGTCCTCCATAGTGGCTGTATCAATTTACATTCCCACCAACAGTGCAAGAGGGTTCCTTCCCTTTTCTCCACACCCTCTCCAGCATTTGTTGTTTGTAGATTTTCTGATGATGCCCCTTCTAACTGGTGTGAGGTGGTACCTCACTGTAGTTTTGACTTGCATTTCTCTAATAATTAGTGATGTTGAGCAGCTTTTCATGTGCTTCTTGACCATCTGTATGTCTTCTTTGGAGAAATGTCTATTTAGGTCTTCTGCCCATTTTTTGATTGGGTTGTTTGTTTTTTTTAATATTGAGCCGCATGAGCTGTTTGGAGATTAATCCTTTGTCTGTTGATTTGTTTGCAAATATTTTCTCTCATTCTGAGGGCTGTCTTTTCGTCTAGTTTATAGTTTCTTTGCTGTGCAAAAGCTTTTAAGTTTCATTAGGTCCCATTGTTTATTTCTGTTTTTATTTCCATTTCTCTAGGAGGTGGGTCAAAAAAGATCTTGCTGTGATTTATGTCAAAGAGTGTTCTTCCTATGTTTTCCTCTATGAGTTTTATAGTGTCCGGTCTTATTTAGGTCCTTAATCCATTTTGAGTTTATTTTTGTGTACGGTGTTAGGGAGTGTTCTAATTTCATTCTTTTACATGTAGCTGTCCAGTTTTCCCAGGACCACTTATTGAAGAGACTGTCTTTTCTCCATTGTATACCCTTGCCGCTTTGTCATAGATTAGTTGACCATAGGTGCGTGAGTTTATCTCTGGGCTTTCTATCCTGTTCCATTGATCTATATTTCTGTTTTTGTGCCAGTACCATATTGTCTTGATTACTGTAGCTTTGTAGTATAGTCTGAAGTCAGGGAGTCTGATTCCTCCACCTCTGTTTTTTCCCTTCAAGATTGCTTTGGCTATTCGGGGTCTTTTCTCCATACAAATTTTAAGATATTTTTCTAGTTCTGGAAAAAATGCCATTGGTAATTTGTTAGGGATTGCATTGAATCTGTATATTGCTTTGGGTAGCATAGTCATTTTCACAATGTTGATTCTTCCCATTCAAGAACATGGTGTATCTCTCCATCTGTTTATGTCATCTTTGAGTTCTTTCATCAGTGTTTTATAGTTTTCTGAGTACAGGTCTTTTACCTCCTTAGGTAGGTTTGTTCCTAGGTATTTCATTTTTTTTTGTTGCAGTGGGGAATGGGATTGTTTCCTTGATTTCTCTTTCTGATCTTTTGTTGTTAGTGTATAGGAATGCCAGAGATTTCTGTGCATTAATTTTGTACCCTGCAACTTTACCAAATTCACTGATTAGTAGTTTTCTGGTGGCATCTTTAGGGTTTTCTATGTATAGTATGTCATCTGCAAACAGTGACAGTTTTACTTCTTCTCTTCCAATTTGTATTTTTTAATTTCTTTTTCTTCTCTGATTGCCGTGGCTAGGACTTCCAAAACTATGTTGAATAATAGTGGCAATAGTGGACATCCTTGTCTTGTTCCTGATCTTAGAGGAAATGGTTTCAGTTTTTCACCATTGAGAGTGGTGTTTGCTGTGGGTTTGTCATATATGACCTTTATTATGTTGAGGTAGGTTCCCTCTGTGCCCACTTTTTGGAGAATTTTTGTCATAAATTGGTGTTGAATTTTGTCAAAAGCTTTTTCTGCATCTATTGAGATGATCATACCGTTTTTATTCTTCAGTTTGTTGATATGGTGTATCTCATTGATTGATTTGCATATATTGAAGAATCTTTGCATCCCTGGGATAATTACCACTTGATCATGTTGTATGATCCTTTGATGTGTAGTTGGGTTCTGTTTGCTAGTATTTTGTTGAGGATTTTTGCATCTATATTCATCAGAGATATTGGTCTGTAATTTTCTTTTTTGTAGTATCTTTGTCTGGTTTTGGTATCAGGGTGATAGTGGCCTCGTAGAATGAGTTTGGGAGTGTTCCTTCCTCTGAAGTTTTTTGGAAGGGTTTGAGAAGGATGGGTGTTAACTCTTCTCTAAATGTTTGATAGAATTCACCTGTGAAGCCATCTGGTCCTGGACTTTTGTTTATTGGAAGATTTTTAATCACACTTTCAATTTCATTACTTGTGATTGCTCTGTTCATATTTGGTATTTTTTCCTGGTTTAACCTTGGAAGGTTATACCTTTGTAAGAATTTGTCCCTTTCTTCCAGGTTGTCCATTTTATTGGCATAGAGTTGCCTATAGTAGTCTCTTAGGATGCATTGTATTTCTGCAGTGTCTGTTGTAACTTCTCCTTTTTCATTTCTAATTTTATTGATTTGAGTCCTCTCCCTCTTGTTCTTGATGAGTCTGGCTAAAGGTTTTTCAATTTTGTTTATCTTCTCAAAGAACCAGCTTTTAGTTTTATTGATCTTTCTATTGTTTTCTTTCTTTCTATTTCATTTATTTCTGCTCTGATCATTATGATTTCTTTCCTTCTACTAACTTTGGGTTTTGTTTGTTTTTATTTCTCTAGTTCCTTTAGTTGTAAGGTTACATGGTTTATTTGAGATTTTTCTTGTTTCTTGAGGTAGGATTGTATCGCTATATGAACTTCCCTCTTAGAACTGCTTTTGCTGCATCCCATAGGTTTTGGATTGTTGTGTTTTCGTTGTCATTTGTCTGCAGGTATTTTTTGATTTCCTCTGACTTCTTCAGTGATCTCTTGGTTATTTAGTAATGTATTGTTTAGCCTCCATGTGTTTGTGTTTTTTACGTTTTTTTCCCTGTAATTCATTTCTAATCTCATAGTGTTGTGGTCAGAAAAGATGCTTGATATGATCTCAATTTTCTTAAATTTACAGAGGCTTGATTTGTGACCTAAGATGTGATGTAGCTTGGAGAATGTTCCATATGCACTTGAGAAGAAAGTGTAATCTGCTATTTTTGGATGGCATGTCCTAGAAATATCAATTAAATCTATCTGGTCTGTTGTGTCATTTAAAGCTTGTGTTTCCCTATTAATTTTCTGTCTGGATGATCTGTCCATTGGTGTAAGTGAGGTGTTAAAGTCTCCACTATTACTGTGTTACTGTCGATTTCCTCTTTTATAGCTGTTAACAGTTGCCTTATGTATTGAGGTGCTCCTATGTGTGGTGTATATATATTTATAATGGTTGTATCTTTTTCTTGGATTGATCCCTTGATCATTATGTAGTGTCCTTCCTTGTCTCTTGTAACATTCTTTATTTTAAAGTCTATTTCATCTGATAGGAGTATTGCTACTGCAGCTTTCTTTTGATTTCCATTTGCCTGGAATATCTTTTTCCATCCCCTCACTTTCAGTCTGTATGTGTCCCTAGGTCTGAAGTGGGTCTCTTGTAGACTGACTCTGAATCTCTTAAATTCCAATTTTTAATGGCACATGCTTTTTTTTTTTTTTTTTCCTGTGCATTTCTAAATGTTTGCAATTTCTAAGGCAACATTACTGACACAAATCAAAATCCTTTCCTACACGGAGTGTGACTGACAGGTCCAAATGCGATGGGGGTGGGGAGGGAAGCATCCTGAATATTAGCATTTCTGGGAATGTTTAAGGGCCGAAAAAATTATTTCTTCGGGGCCTAACGTGATTAATAAGGCAATGGGTTTGAGATTGTATTGGGGTGGATTTCTCTGTTTTCTCTCTGCTTCCCAAGGCTCCTGGGTTCCCAGGTTATTTTAATTGTACAGCAGGTATTAAGCAATAATGATCAGCCATAAATCCCAGGTTTGGAAAGGATAACTCTGAAAAGTCGGGGCAGACCTAGAAGCAGGAGATAAACATTTAGCAGGCGACTCAGCAAGTTGCCCCACAATCAGTATATTTCTTGGTCCAATTTAGTTGTGAAAGTTAAAGTAGGGAAATAGTTCCTCTTCAATTGATCAGAAGCACGTTTGTTAAGCACCAGCTATATGTCAAGCTCCAAAAGGGATAGAAAACAGGGCATAAAAATGGAAAAAAGGGATAGAAAAAAGGGATTAAAAAAAGACCTCATTGTCATACCCAGGAACCTACAGAGTGGATTGAAAGGCCATACATGTCTGTAATTTAGTTGACTTTCCTTGCTTTATTAGGAAATCGGTTTCCTACTCAGAAATAAGTAGAGAGGGTTTCCACACTTGGAACATGAACTAACAGGTGAACTGATGTTTTGAAATATTGCATTTCTTTATAGCCGCTTGGGAAAAGAGCCTGCCCAAGGTTGAGACCTGAGACCTGAGCTTTATGTGACATGTAATTTGAAAAAGTGAGATATGGCTTTTTAAATTTTGATAGAAAACAACAAGCCCAGTGCTTTCCTAGGGTTTGGGGTCATATCAGGCAAATGCAAGGTGAGGAATTTGGGGCTTAATTTATAGCACTATTTTTTTGTAAAAAAAGGCATGACTTTCCATGTGCAGAAAATGGTCAGGGGTGTGGGTTGGGACATGGAGCTGAGAACTGGGCCCTGGGTTCCATTCAGTGAATACTCAGGCACCTTACAGAGCACTGGCTTTGTACCAGGCACTGTGCTGGGCGCTGAGGATAAGGGAAAGCAACATGGCGGCCCTCAGATGACGTCTGGAATCACATTTGAGGCGGCACATAGCTCTTCCCAGCAGGGCCTTGGAAAAGTCAGAGAGAAGGTAAGATTGACACACAGTCTTAACAGAGGAGGAGAATTGTCTAGAAAGCATGAGGGACGAGCGTTCCAATCTGAGCACACAAACTTCATGGCATATTAGCAAGGCAGCGAGAACTGTAGCTGGAAAAGACTAGAGCAGTGGTTCTCAAATGTAATGTGCATTCCAGTCACCTGGGGATCTTGTTACAGGACGTCTGGCCTGACCCCTGAGATCAGACATTTCCAACAGGTTCCTACCTGATGCTCAGGCTGCTGGCTTGAGCCCACACTTTGTGTATCGAAGTGGTGAGCATGGAACAAAGGAATAAAAATGGGGGTGGAATGAAGGAAGGGGTGAATGGGGAGGGCAAGAGCCTATCACCATGGGCTGAATCCTGCAGCCTGGTATGTTTCGGCTTTCCCCACCTTCACACTGGTTAGAGCGTCTGCACCATTCCCAGCCTCCACTGGGCTCCCAGTGCCGCCTGCAGCCCTCAGCCAGCTCCCTCCCCCAGTCTCCAAAAGCAGTGATAATAAATATTTACTGCTTTCCTCAAATCTCCCACCCACCACGTGCCATCATGGCCTTAGCAGAGTCCTGCCTTTTAATTCATAGAGAAAAGAGAGGTTGTCAGATGGAAGTTTTCTTAAGCTTGGCCTTTCTCCCCACCCAGAACCCACCTGCCTTTTCTCCTGCTTTTCCTTTCCCCTTTAACTCCTGGGCAGAGATGTTCTTCCCTCCGCCCAAGGCTGAACCCTCTTCTGTGCTGCGGAAGGCATCCAAGGCATCCCCTCTTCCCTGTGGCCTCCTGTGGGCCCTCCATTCATCCATCACTCCCCTCTTTCATGTATCTCCCGCTCCTTCCTTCCCAGCTTTGTTTCTTCTTCTATAAATACCCTCAAGGCTCTCCTTTCTCACCCCCTCCCCTACTGAGAAAATGGCCTTGAACCTGAATCCCCCGTCTAGCTACGGTATGACCTTGCTTTACAATGTTGTTTTAGTTTCTGCTGTACGGCAAAGTGAATCAGCTATACGTGTACATACATCCCCTCTTTTTTGGATTTCCTTCCCATTTATGTCACCACAGAGCATTGAGTAGAGTTCCCTGTGCTATACGGTAGGTTCTCAGTTATCTATTTTATACGTAGTATCAGTAGTTCATATATGTCAATCCCAAGCTCCCAGTTCATCCCACCCACCTCCCCTTTCCCCCTTGGTATCCATATGTTTGTTCTCTACATCTGTGTCTCTATTTCTGCTTTGTAAATAAGATCGTCTATACCAGTATTTTTCAGATTCCGCATATATGCGTTAGTATACCGTATTTGTTTTTCTCTTTCTGACTTACTTCCCTCTGTATGACAGACTCATCTCCATTGGTGTATCACCCACACCTGGGACTTGAACACCTCTTTCTCTGCTGTTGACAGGAATCCAGCCCTCTAGCCCCATTTCTATATTGGTCATATCACTGTATGTGTCTTGCCTTCTAAAAACTGATTTTTCCTAAACAATAAGGTCCTACTGTGTAGCACGGGGAACTGTATTCAATACCTTATAATAACCTCTAATGGCAAAGAATCTGAAAAAGAATATATAGATTATATATAACCGAATCACTTTGCTGTATACCAGAAACTAATGCAATATTGTAAATCAACTATACTGCAATAAAAAGGAAAAAAAATTAATAAATTAGGGTTGTTAAACAGTTATCCAAAGCTGTTCCAACAGACCTGATTCTTTCTCTTCTCTCTTAAACCTACTTTTCCTGCTGAGTCCCACTCTAGGTGAATCATACCTCTACCCTCCCCTTCTCTCAACCCCAGACTTGAGAGTTATACATGTCTCCTCTCCTTGCCTCCCCTGCCATTAGCAGTGGTCCTGTCCTCTACCCCTTCCGCCGCTGCCCTAGTATATGAATGATTGTACCTTCCTTCCACCACCCAGAACGCCCAGAAGGCGTTCGCCTCCACCTGACCACTCTGCAAACACCTGTGGCTTTCAACCCCCTACTGCACATCCGAACCCCTGGGAGAACTTTGAACAATTCGGATGCCCAGGACACATCCCAAACCGATTACGTTAGAATGTCAGGAGGTGGGACTCTGAGGATTCCAACGTGCAGTCAACTTTAAGAGCCATGGCTTTTGTCTCTTCTCCCTCAAATCCATCCTCCACGCCGCCACTGAAGTATTTTCCTTCAAACTCAAATTGGATTATGTCTGGTCCTCTGTACACAGATCCTTCAATGACGTTCCATTGCCTTTGGAAAAATTCTTTGGTGTGTCATGCAGCCCTTTTATGGCGCGCTGTAAGGACAGCTTTCACGATTGGCCTTGCCTAATTCTCCAGCCCTATCTCGTGTGGGTCCATAAAAGGCGCCTTACCCGGGCCACCCTGATCCACCTCCCGAGGCATCCTCGAGGCTCTATGCACGTGCACAGATGTGGTCCTCTGTCCAGAATGCAAGCTGTCCCTCACCCCACCCCCATCCCATCCCCACGCCAGCTGGCCAACTGTGCTCTCTGTGCCTTGATATCCTATTCAGATGTCATCACTCACACAAAGCCTTCTGGGACACCTTCCCCCCGACACACACCCCGCCCCAGGCTAGGGGCCTCCTAGCACCTGGCTTCCTCCACGCCAACACGTTTCTCCGTCCCACCATTAGGTGAGCCCCTTGATGGCAGAGACTATCTCCCATTTACACAGCACCAAAACCCAGCACGTGGTAGGCACTCAGTGTATGGAGAATGAATCCATCTCTAACCTTCTAACAAGCTCATGCAGTAAGGCAGAAAAGCAGAGTTGAAAGCTCATTGGGTTGTTCAGGCAAAAGACTTCAAGGTATATACGTTGTTAGGACATTGCTCATCATTACACAAAAAATGGGAACATAACACAAGTGAAAAGACTCCCCGTGGAAGAAGCAGCATCGCTCGATAAAGGCCTGGTAGAGCAGTGTATGCCACCCCCCGGAAGGTGGCCCTGTCCTCTGACCCCGCTGTTATAAAATGGGTCCTGCTACATGAAGTGCACAGGTTTGCTCTGGTTCCAGAGATGAGGTTAAGAGGGAGCTCGTTTTTAGAAGGAGAGTTTAGGGGCTTCCCTGGTGGCCCAGTGGTTGGGAGTCCACCTGCCGATGCAGGGAACACGGGTTCGTGCCCCGGTCCGGGAAGATCCCACATGCGTGAACCATGGCCACTGAGCCTGCGCGTCTGCAACGGGAGAGGCCACGGCAGTGAGAGGCCCGCGTACCGCAAAAAATAAAAATTAAAAAAAGGAGAGTTTAGACCATAACAATGCAAACACAGACGCAAAGAAGCATCACTAGCTCAGAACGTGGAGTTTGAAAACAGGCCACATGTTGAGAGTGGGTGGCTATAAACAGATTCTTAATTTTACCAAAGGTCTCTCTGCTATGGTAGTCTTTCAGGTGGATGCTCCCCTTAGCACTGAAAATTAGCATCCAGCTTACAAGAGTTCAGGCATGTGAAACTGCCCAGGGGCGCACATCTCACTAAAAGAGATCTGGCTGGATCGTGCCTCCACCACCTTGTGAGGTTGGATCTGAGAACCACCAGGAGTTCTCAGAAAGCAGGCAGGGGCCCAGGCTCATCAAGGAAGGATGAAGCCTCGACCCTCTTCCCAAGTTCCCTGGGAGACTCTGAGCTGAGCCATAAGATACAAGTGAGGCTGACCACCATCTAGCTGTGATCAGCCGCCACCCTCCAGCTGTGCTTCTCATCCTCCTTGCTTGTTGGTGTCCCACCTGGGGGAATGTCACAAATCCCCACGCACAGGCCAATTAGAGCGTCTCTGGGAGGGGGATGCTGGCACTGGTCATTTAAAAAGTTCCAGGGGTTGGGGGAGGGGAGGGAATTGAACTAAGATCCCACAAGCTGTGCAGTGTGGCAAAAACAAAAAGCTTTGGGGGCTTCCCTGGTGGCGCAGTGGTTGAGGGTCCGCCTGCCGATGCAGGGGACACAGGTTCGTGCCCCGGTCCGGGAAGATCCCACATGCTGCCGAGCAGCTGGGCCTGTGAGCCATGGCCGCTGAGCCTGCGTGTCCGGAGCCTGTGCTCCGCAACGGGAGAGGCCATAACAGTGGGAGGCCCGCGTACCGCAAAAAAACAAAACAAAAAACCTAAAAGCTTTGGGGGATTCTCATGGTAGCCTGGGGGGTTGAGGATCACGCCCCTGGCTTACTGGTTCTCAAACTTGGCTGCATGTTGGCGTCACCTGAGGGGCTTCAGCAAGTACCCCGGGCCTGGGTCCTACCTCCAGAGATTCTGCTATCATTGGTGTGGGGTGCAGCCTGGCGTCCACATCAGGATTTGTAAAAGCTCCCCAGCGATTCTAACATCAAGTGTCGCATCCATGGCTGCCACTCATCCTCCCACAGTCCCTAACGGAGCCCTTTTTACTTTGGGGGAGAAAAATCTATTGTCATGCCAAGATGGGAAACCCAACCTGTCAGGAAGCTATTTACCCTCCCAGCTGACCCAAAGTGGCTGAAGTGGGAGTTCCCCCCGATGAAAGTGATTATCTGTGCTGGAGGGAAATCAGCAGCATTCGTTAGTTTACAGATCCAACTCCTTGACAATGAGGGCCCAGCTGCCTTTGCACCAAATGAATGTCCCCAAGTTCCCCAGCTGCCTGAGTGACCCCAATTGCCTCAGAAGGTAGCCACCCCTCCCTGGAAACATGCAGAGTAGCATTACAAATAATAAACGGATACGACTGATGGGCTCAATTATTATAAATTTTGATGTCATCGCTAATGGCATTTCACGCCCTTCTCCTTGCATCCTGTGTTCAAAATAATTTTCTCTTTATGCTACCCTATTAACAGATGTCAAACCTGAGTTAGGGCCTGTCCTGAGTAGGCAGGCTACAGACTCCCACCTCTGTCTCGTCTTCTCTGAGGCTTGTGTCAGGTTGGTAGCTATCGGCATCCTTTTGAAAAAAAGGCATCTTGCATTGTCCAAAAAAGGTGCAGGTGGTTCCACTTTCCATCCAGTCTTACCAGCTTAATGCTTCGGGGGTATACTGTCCAACAACTACATGATTCATTGATGAGGATTCTCATATGAAACTTTTTTTTTTAATGAACAAACTCAGATCAAGTGTATCTGGGTCTTGAACGTAGGATAGTGGTTCTCAACTTCGGCTACACGTTGGAATCGCTTGGGGAGCTTTAGAAACTATTGATGCCTACGATCGTCCCTTAGATTCTGATGACGTGGTGTGGGGATTGGCTGAGGCAATGGGATGTTTTAGAAGCTTCCCAGGTGATTCCAGTGTTCAGCCAAAGCCGATACCGCTGGTATTTGTCAATAAGAGAGACTGAGAAAAGAAAGGTGAAAGGATACCCATAGAGAAACATCTCTCAAGTCACAGTCTTCTTAAGGACTCTGTCTATGAACCAACAGAGGCATTTGTCCCATGTAGAGCCTTTATGAGCACGTCCAGTTGGATGAGTTTCCTAGGAGACCAGAGGTAAAGTTAGGCCATAGAGTGTTTCAAAACCAGGAGTGTTTCTTTTCAGTGTTCTTTTATTTCTTAAGAAGTGTTTCCCTAGGGCTGCTGTCCTAAAGTTCTTGCTACTCCTACTCTCCCCCATGACCCACCACCTTTTTGCAATGTTGTTTGGGTAACAGGGATGCGGGAGAAAAAACTCAGTACTGTACTGAGGATGGGCCTGGGAGGAGTGGGTGATACACAGGATGCCGTGATGTGTGAGATTCTGAAGGAGCTTAGGATAAACGTTGGGGCCCTACATACTGTGATACCCTCCCAGGTAGACACTCGTTGGTCACAGTGTGTGGTTTTCTCCTCCCTCGGCTTTCCCTCTAATCCCCTTTCCTTTCCGTGAACATCTTCCTGTCCTGTGTTTCATGTCTTCTGAGTCACCTCCATCCGCGTTCTTTCCTGCCTGCAGAACCCAGAATTTTCTCAGGCAGCGGGCCCAGCACCAGGTGGTACAACTTGGTGAGTCCAAACAGTGGTTCTCTACTTTGGCTGCTCATTAAAGACACCTGAGGAGTTCTTCAAAAAAAAACGCTGATACCTGGGCTCCACTCCCAGAAATTCTGATTTAATTGGTCTGGAGTGGGTATTAAAAAATCCCAGGTGATTACAGTGTGCAGCCAGGACCGAGGGTCCTTGGTCTAAGGATCCTCTAAGGATCTAATGCGATCATAGTATTTCAGTTGTTGCTCGTGGTTGCTTTACAGTTGGGCAAATGATTCCGTTTTGGCCAGTGTAACAGGAGGACGCAGGGATGGGGGATGGAGGAAATTTAGAAAAAGGTTTCCTTTCCCTTTAAGAAGGGGTGGTCCTTCTTTCTCCTTCCTGGTGTTTGGAGTTGTTGGACGCGGATGAGATGCCTGGAGCCACAGCTATCTTTTGACTGTGAGTATCCATGCCAAGGGCGTAGATTTCTGTGATGAGAATTACGAAGTGCAGTGTTACAAGGAACCTAGGTCTTAAGGAGGTCATGGAGCTGCAAAATCTGTCAAACTGAGAAGCCCTGCTTCCAGGCTTCTTGCTTTCTTTCTAACAGGCCCAGGCCAGAAGCAGACCGTGGTCCCAGGCCCGAGCTGTCCAGAGAGGCCTTTGAGAGTATGCCCTGCTCAACACGCACAGCACCTCTGTGACTGTGAGATGCCCCCCGGTTCTGATGAAGACGCCTACGCGCCTCTGAGGAGCCTCCAAGACCCTTGCTGGTAGGCTCCCTGGAGAAGGGCTTGTCTGTTGCTGAGGGCTGAAGGCGGAATGCAGCCCGTGGAAGTCTGGCCCGTTACTGGTTGTGTGATTTGAGTCAGTCAAACCGGGTGCCTCTGTTTTATCATCTGTGCGATGGGGTTAACACCTACCTCAGTTTTGTCTATTTCTTGATATATTCACTCTCTTTATGCTGCAGTGAGTAAGTGGTAAAGTAATTTAAAAGAATGAGAAGAGAGACGGTTGGTAGGCCCGACTCCTGCTTTAACGGTTGAGATAGCTGGAGCTTTTCCTGTAGTTTGCTCCACCTGGAACCTATCAAAATAATTTGAGCGAGAATTGCCAAGTCAGCACGAGCGGGCGCTGGGGCCCGAGAAACTGAGCCCTCCCTGTTTCCAGCTCAGCCGGCTGCCGGCTTGAGGGATGCATGGAACCCACAGCTGCCCGCTTGCTGCCGGCTCTGCAGAGGCCGTGGCTGAGCCTTGGGGTCACACCTTCCTGGAGGCTGCACCCCACTTGGGACAGGCACTGCAGTGGGGAGAGGGGGCTGGGTAGCCTGTCAGGGCCGGGCCCCTTCAGCTTTAGGGGCCGGGCCCTGGAAGCCAGCATGGCGTAGATTCAGAGCGCTGACCACGCCCGGGCACCTGCCTTCCCCTAGGGCCGGCTCTCCATTCCACCTTGGGCCTCAAAGCAGGACTGGGGTGTGGGTATCAGACCACTGTCTCCGGTCGGTTCTAAGGGGCCTCACTGAGACTCCCCGGGAGCTTGCCTGCCTGCCCTGCCCGCCCAGCCTTTTCATCATTCTTGTTTCCTTATATTCCCTGTAGTGTCTCTAGTTCTGGTCCGTATTTATCTTTTGTTTTTTAAATTAATTATTTAAATT
This sequence comes from Phocoena phocoena, assembly GCF_963924675.1. NCBI lineage: Eukaryota > Metazoa > Chordata > Mammalia > Artiodactyla > Phocoenidae > Phocoena > Phocoena phocoena. The sequence goes on from NC_089225.1 coordinate 16,759,619, forward strand.
GAAGGATAGTTGATTTACAATGTCATGTAGTTTCAGGTGTACAGCACAGTGATTCAGTTTTTTATACACACACACATTCTTTTTCAGATTCTTTTCCCTTATAGGTTATTATAGAATATTGAGCAGAGTTCCCTGTGCTATATATATAGTAGGTCCTTGTTGGTTATTTATTTTATATATAGTAGTGTGTGTACGCTAATCCCTAACTCTTAATTTATCCTTCCCACCCCCCTTTTCCCTTTGGTAACCATAGTTTGTCTTCTAAGTCTGTGGGTCCATTTCCGTTTTGTAAATAAGTTCATTTGTATCTTTTTTTTTTTTTTAGTTCTGATATTTTCCCCTCCTGCCTTTGCTGGGGTTTTGTAGCATCACTTTATCAACCATCCGTTCTTCCCAAAACTTTCAGGCTCTTTCTCAGTAATTCTTTTTCCATCCATTTAAAAATATGTTCAGGTTTCTTCTGTCTCACAGAAAAAAACAACAAAAAAAGACAAGACATCCTTCCTCCACCGGTGTTCCCATCCTTCTCCAGCTGGGTCTCTCCTCTCTTCCATGGAAAGCGTTGTCCAGAATGATTGGCTCTCCTTGCACACCCCTTCTCCTCTCCACACACAGTAGTGTGGCTTCTCCTTTCCCTACTTCTGAAACAGCCCTCCCAAGGGCACAGTGAACCCTTGTGTTTAAATCCAGAGTATTCCTTAAGTCCACTTCCTGAAGCAGTAGACTTGAACCTTCTTGAGGGCAGGGGCTATTGTTTTCCCAGAGCCTCATCATAGTTGTAGTAAACATTTACTGCAGGTGTTACCGACCGGGGTTCTCAGCGTCCTTAATCAATAGAAATTGATAAAGAGGCCAAACAAATTCAGACAAGGCTTTATTGGGGCCCCTGCTGTAGCAGGGGGGAGCGAGAACCAACAACAGGTTCCCTTGCTCGCTCCCTGAGGGGGGGCGAGCTGGATCCTTATATGGGGTGAGGGTAGGAGTGTGTCCAGGGGCCGGGCCAGAGGGGGGCTTAGGTGGTCTGCCCACCCCTTTGGTGGTGCTGTGTGCAGGGGGCACGTGCAGTCCCCTGCTTTTGTTCCCAGGTCCTCAGAAGTGGCAGTTGAATTTTTGGTCTTTTTGTATCTTGTTGTCCATAATTTGCCCGACTGTGCATCCACACACAGCAGTTATTTTTAGTCTCTTACAGTTTCTTTGTATTTTGTTGATCAGTAAGACATTTGTCCAGGTGCAAGCACTGCAGCAAATGGTCCCAGGTCCCATCCTGTCTCACAAGCACCAAAGGGCAGGCCTTCTACTCACTGGGTGCTGTGTGCTTTGTGAGTGGAAGCTCAAAAATGTTTGCTGAATGAATGAATGAATGCATTTTGCCCAAATAATCTGAAGTAGGCACTTTAAATTCCCACTACCCCCTTCACCCCCATTCCATTCTCTACATCCCCCGTTTATTTTCCCAATAAGAAATGTGTAGACAAAGACGGTCTTCCTAGTGTCCAAATTTGAGCTACCTTCTGAATGGACATCTTGCACAGACAATATGAATCTACCCTATGCTGAGCAGGTGAGGTACCTTTGGAGTGCCTGTCCTCAGAAGAGTCACATCTTGGTATTTAAGTTCAGGATGGTTAAATTAACATCACCCTGCCATGAAAATTTGATCGGTCTGGTTGTAGTCAGGTTAAAAAAAGAATTTAAACTCTATAACGCAAGCCCTCTCTGCAGTTTGTGAGAGTAGCAAATCAGGGGTGAAAAAAAAATTCATCTCAGGGTCCTAGAGTAAATATCTTTGCATGGGAAGAAAAACTCTAAAGAGAAGCAGGTAGACTGAATGGGCAATTGAAATCAAACGGTTGGGGGTCTTAAGTGAAGTTTCATTACCCTTGTCCTTGGATGTAAGTGACTAAACGCGGGCTGGGAAGCGAGGAGTGGGGTCTTAATCAGTGGTTGCTCGGGGCTTGCGGGGGGCTTACTAACTGCATGGCTGGGGGTGGGGGAGTGTAGGCAGTACCTCAGTAATGGTAACGGAGGCCTGGTTTTCAAACAACTTTCAGTCTCTTTTTGAGAAGACGAAATTAAGCCCGTAAAGAGCAGAGCATTTGATGCAAGTCAGTGTAATTAAGTGCTAAATCATGGCACAGATGCTAAATGCTAGCCGATCCCAGATGAGAAGATCTATGAGTCCTGCAAAGGAATAGCCTGCAAACTCCTAGGGAGGTTAAAGAATTGGAGTTGAGGCTTGAGGGCTGGGAGAAGCTCCAAGGGCTAGACAAGTCAAAATGACAAGTGAGGGGTGGTGGGCGGGTACCTAGAGTCATAAACACTAAATCCTTCCCCAGCTTCTCCCTGGCCAGAACTCAGTCCACAAATCCCTGGGGGGAGCTTATGTGTGTTTCTGGCCTTCAGCCTTCCTGGCTACCTTGGGGTGCCTTTCTTTCCTGCCCCGCCTTCCACGGTGCCTGGTATGGGCTACTCTGGTGACCTCAGATCTTCCAACCTGGATGGGCTCATATAGACCTTTCTGCCCTTCGCTTCAGCTGCCCCCAAGCCATGCTGGCCACCTGTGTCAGCACCTCTTTCTCTGAACCTGCTGGTGATGATGTCTTTCCTCCGTAGGACTCTAGGACAGGTCCCCCAGGGGCTGGATGTACAAAGGAGAATCAACACCAGCTTATGGATTTGCTGTTCCCTCTGACTCCCAGCCTAACCGTCCAGATCAAACTGGGACACCACAGTGGCCCCATAGGTTAGTTATTTTTCCTGAGAGCCTTTTATTAGTCAAAGCTCTTTGGGTTGCAAGAGAGACAGAACTCATTCTAAGCCAGATTTAAAATAGAAGTTCACGTCTGGCTGATTCGAGGATCCCAGGTGTGTATAGGAGGCTGCTTTTTATCGGACACAATTCTCTCGGGCTGTTTGCCGAGGTGGAAACAAGGATGGCCACCACCAACAGAAGGCTTCGACTCTGCCAGTTAGCTGTCCTGCCTGACAGTCTTTTCCTCATGGTCCTGGGGAAGAAACCATAGAATTGATTGGGTTTTGTCTGCCTTGGATCATCAACCCAGCCCTGAATCATTTTGGCCAAGGAAATGAGATTCCGTCACTGACCGGGACTGAGTCACCATGCCCAGTGGAGATGGACTCAGGTCAAGGTGGTTCCCTAGGTAGAAGATGTGGGTTCTGTCACCAGAAGAAAGGGTGCTGATCAGGGCCAAAATGGCATCCACTATAGAACTGAAATGGGGGCCTTTTCTCCCATCAGCCCAAGAGAGGGCTGTTAGGTCTAGTCATTGGTCCCCTACCGCCCACATGTAAGGCTGTAGCTTCACCTCTTACTCTCACTCACCCTTCAGAAATGCTCAGAGGCAGGTCTGAGGTTTCCAGATAGGAAGTGCACTCTAGCTAAGGCACAGAGACAGATTATGTTGGGAAATTTGGAAAATGAGGTTATTTTCAAAGATTTTGGAGGAGCTTCAAAAGCCTCTATCTCTTCCTCTTTCCTATGCCTCCCACCCCTCCACCCCTTCCGTGGCAGTAGCTAACCATGGAAGCTTTTGTGATCACCCAGTTCACTGCTGGTTTCTCCTTTTGTTGAGTGACACCAAATAAAAGAAGCAGTCGAGGTGGTTTCAGAGTGATGTGGAAAGAGAGGGAAGGAGAGAGGGCCAGGCATTTTCAAGCAGAACATTTGTACAAGGACAGAGTGCCAAGCTCCCAGCAAGGTTGGCAGACAGGCCCTCTGGCAGGCAGAGTGACAAGAAGGTAATTAGAACCACTTACCACTTAGCATTGAGGCAGACAGGGGGGCCAAAATGGAAGCAGTGCCTGGATGATGCAGCTTGGGGGGTGATGAATTGGGAGATTGGGATTGACATATATACACTAATATGTAGAAAATGGATAACTAATTAGAACCTGCTGTATAAAAAAATTCAAAAAAAAAAGATAAATTGCTTTTTGCTCTTCCTTTGCACTTCAAGATCCATCCCTCTGGGTTCCTCCCCTCTGATGGAAGGATGGATGGATGGATGGATTGATTGACAAGCTCAATGGGCAAGGAGAGGATTCCATATCCCAGAATGGCTGCGTTAGGGGGATTCTCTGAAGCTAATTGAATGCGAATGTCAGTTACCACTGATAGAGGGAACAGGGGAAGAAAAGAACTAACTTTGAGGGAACTTTCAGGAGCTGAGAGAAAACCCAAAGAAGCCTCTTGAATTTCAATCCAACATCTTTGGAGCCCCAGCAAAAGCCAATGAAACACCAGGTTTTAATTATTTTTCAGAGTATTTATTGCTTTTCTGTAATCAAGAAATTCAAAACTATAGAGCTATAAAATTTTAATCGGCAAAAGTTGGATATTTTATATGCTACTGTTTTATTCTATCATGAACATTGTAAACCAATGCCATTTTTGAAAGTCATAAGTGGCTATCTCATAGTCCAGATAAGGATATGCCATCCTGCATATGGAAACATTTCTCTCTCTGGTCATTTCAGTTGCTTCGAATGTCTTCCTGTCTGTTGTCTTAGCTCACATTCCTATAGCGGTGAAGAGCTGTTTATTCATTCTTGCCAGCATCAAATATTATTTTACAAATCTGTTGCCAACTTGATAGGCAAAATGGCCTCTCTTTCATTCACATATCTTTGATTACTAATCAGGATAAATATTGTTTTGCATGTTTATTAGTCATTTGTATTTCAACTTCTGAAAATCACCCTTATGCTCTTTGCGTACTTGTTTTTTTGCTTTTGAATTTAATTTTTTATACTATTTTTTAATAAATTTCTTTATTTTATTTTATTTGTTGTTGGCTGCGTTGGGTCTTCATTGCTGTGCGGGGGCTTTCTACAGTTGCGGCGAGCAGGGGCTACTCTTCCTGTAGTGTGGGCTTCTCATTGCACTGGCTTCTCTTGTTGCGGTATGCTCTTTGCATACTTAATGGTTAACAGGATATTTATAAAGATTTTTATATACTTATATATGACAGGTATTACAATATCCTTTATTAGATTTGTTGCTAACATTTTATTCTTTTTAAAACTTTTGGAGATGTAACTGTATTTTCTGATACCATTGTTTAATGACTGATTTCTTTTTTGGAGAGTAGTGTATTCGTGTGGTTTAAGATTTGATACTACTAAAGGACATTCATTCAGTGAGGTGTCTCCTCTCCAAACTTGCCCTCTGTCACCTCCTGAAATCACTCACTGTTGCCAATATCTAGACTTTTTTCTACATATTACATATTTATAAATTTCTGTATTCTTTTTTATACAAATGATAAAGTAATATCTGTACTCTTCCAAAACATTTATTTTCCTCTTAGATTTTGGATTTTCATTTTTTCTATCAGTACATGAAGAGTTTCCTTATTCTTTTTATGGCAACCTAGTATTCCACTGAATGATTTATGGTAGTTTTCAAAAAATTTCTCATACAATTTTTAAAGGTTACACTCCACTTACAGTTATTACAAAATATTGGCTATATTCTCCATGTTGTACAATATGTCCTTGTAGTCTATCTTACACCTGATAGTTTGTAGCTCTCACTCCCCCACCCCTATATTGTCTCCGCACTGATAACCTCTAATTTGTTCTCTGTGAGTCTGCTTCTTTTTTGTTATATTCACTAGTTTGCTGTATTTTTTAGATTCACTTTGGAAGATATTATGGTCGATTTTTGACCAGAAAAAGTCTTGAAGGGTTTTACAGACAGATCTTTTCATTTATAATTTTATCCTTTTTTTTATGCTTAAAATTTCTCCTCCACCCTGCAATCATTTAAACACTCATTTGTGTTTTCTTCCTATGTGGTTTTAAATTAGACTTTTTATTTTAACATAAATGGAGATTCTCATGCAGTTGTAGAAGATAATACAGAGAGATCCCTTGTACCCTATACCCAGTTTTCCTCAGTAGTAACATCTTGTAACACTATGATAAAATGTCACAACTAGGATGTTGACATGGATAATTAAGAGCATTTCTATCACCTTAAGGATCCCTCGTGTTGTTCTAATACAGCCACAGCTACTTCCATCTCACTCACCCCACCCTGTACTTAACCCCTGACAACTACTGATCTGTTCTCCATTCCTGTAAGGTTATCATTTTAAGATTGTTGTATAAATGGAGTCATACCATATGTGATCTTTTGGGATTTGCTTTTTTCACTCAGCATACGTCTCTGGAGATTCAGCAAGGTTGCCGTGTGTATTAATGCTATGTTTCCTTTCATTCCTGAATGTATTCCATTGTATGGATATACCACAGTGTGGGTAACCACTCATCCATGGAAAGACATCTGCGTTGTTTCCAGTTTGGGGCTATTATGAATGAAGCTGCTGTAAACATTTGTTTACAGGTTTTTGTGTAAACATAGGTTTTCATTTTTCTGAGATAAATGCCCAAGAGTATAACTGCCGTGTTGCATTGGAGTTGCATGTTTATTTTTTGAGAAACTGTCAAACTGTTTTCCAGACCGGCTGTACCATTTTACATTCCAACCAGCAATGCATAATGATCCAGTTCCCTGCATCCTCAGTAGCATTTGGTGTTGTCATTATTTTTTATTTTAGACATTCTTATAGCTATGTAGTCATATCTCATTATGGTTTTAATTTGCATTTCCCTGAAGGCTAATGATATTAAACCTCTTTCATGTGCTTATTTGCCATGTGTATATCCTTTGTGTCTTTTGCCCATTTTCTAATTGGATTGTTTGGTTTTTTACTATTGAGTTTTAAGAGTTCTCTATATATTCTATATGATTAGCCCTTTATTGGATTTGTGGTTTGAAAATATTTTCTCCCAGTCTGTAGGTTGTCTTTTCATTCTCATAAAGCAAAAGTTTTTAATTTTGATGAGGTGTAATTTATCAGTTTTTCCTTTTATGGATTGTGATTTTGGTGCCAAAACTAAGCCTAGTCCTAGCGCTTACAGATTTTATTTTTTCTAAAAGGTTTACAGTTTTACATTTAAGTCTCTGATCCACTTTGAGGTAATTATGTAAGGTGTGAAGTATAAGCCAGAATGTTTTGGTTTTTGTCTGCCTATGATGTCCAGTTGCTCTGGCACCATTTGTCAAAAAGATTATGTTTCTCCGTTGAATTGTTCTTGCACCTTTGCCAAAAATCAGTTGGGCATATTTGTATGGCTTTATTTCTGTTTCTTCTGTTATGTCCCATTGATCTTATGTGACTACTGCCAATACCACACAGGGCTTGATTATTGTAATTATTTAAGTCTCGGGATCAGACAAAAGTCCTCCCACTGTCTTATTTTTCAAAATTGTTTTTAGATATTCTAGTTCTTTTGCCTCTGCATAAAAATATGCTAATAATTTTGTTTATATCCTGTTTGTGGAGATTTTGAAAAGAATTGCAACCACTCTGTGTATCATTTTGAGGAGAATTGACATCCGTGCTATTTGAATCTTCCAGTTTGTGAACGTAGTGTGTCTCTCCATTCATTTAGACCTCCTCTGATTTCTTTCATTAGCATTGTATAGTTCTCAGCATACAAGTCTTATAGGTGTTTCATTAGATTAACATCAAAGTATTTAATTTCTTTGCGTGATTGGAGGTGGTATTGTCTTTTAAATTTTGGTTTCCACATGTTCATTATTAGTATGCAGAAGTATAATTGACTTGTGTCTGTGTGTGTTGCACTTGTATCCTGTGACCTTGCTGAACTCACTTATTCTAGATTTTTTTTTTTTATTCCTTGAAATTTTCTACGTAAGCAGTCATGTCATCTGCAAATAGGGACAGTTTTAGTTCTTCATTTCCAATCTGTATGCCTTTTATTTCCTTGCCTTGTATTATTGCCCTGGTCATAACTTCCAGCATGATGTGGAGTAAGAATGGTGAGAACAGACATTCTTGTCTTGTTCGCCATTTTAGAAGGAAGGCATCCATTCTTTCACCATCAGTGAGAGCTATAGGGTGTTTTTTGTATTCTCTTCATTTAGTTGGGGGTAATTCTGCTCTATTTCTATTTATCTAACATTTTTTTTTATCATGAATGGGTATTGGATTTTGTCAGATGCCTTTTTTGCATCAAAGGATATGATCATGTGATTTTTCATCTTTAACCTATTGATATGGTGGATCACACTAATTGATTTCAAATAATCAACCTTGCATCCCTGGAATGAAACTTACTGGTCATGGTGTATAATTTAAGTATATTGCTGAATTCTATTTGCTAATATTTTGTTAAAAGATATTTACATCTATATTACATGATTATTATTGGTCTATAGGTTTAGGTTTTGTTTTGTGCTGTCTTTGATTTTGGTATCAGGGTGATATATCACAAAATGGATTGGGAAGTGTTCCATCCTCTTCTCTTCTCTTTGGAAAAGACTGTAGAATTGCTGTTAATTCTTCTTTAAACATTTAGTGAACTTCTCCAGTGAAATCATGTGGGCGTGTAGATTTCTTTTTGGAAGGCTTTTAAAATTACAAATTTAATTTCCTTGAAAGTTATTAGGACTACTAAAATAATCTATTTCACCTTAGGTGAGTTGTGGTAGTTTGTGTTTGCTGAGTAATTGGCCTGTTTCATCTAAGTTGTTAACTGTATTGTGTAGACTTGCTTACAGTGTTCCCTTAATTTCCATTGACGTCTGCAAAGTCTGTAATAATATCCCGTTTCATTCCTGGTGTTGGTAGTCTGTGCTTTCCAATTTTTCTTTTGTTAGACTTGCTATTAATGATTGAGAGGGGGTGTTGAAGACTCAAAGTGTAACTCTGGACTTGTATATTTCTCCTTTTAGTTCTATCAGTTTTTGCTTCACATATTTTGCTGTTAGTTGCTGGTAGACATTTTTTTTTTTTTTTTTAAACATCTTTATTGGGGTATAATTGCTTTACAATGGTGTGTTAGTTTCTGCTTTACAACAAAGTGAATCAGCTATACATATACATATGTTCCCATATGTCTTCCCTCTTGCGTCTCCCTCCCTCCCACTCTCCCCATCCCACCCTTCCAGGCTGTCACAAAGCACCGAGCTAATATCCCTGTGCCTTGCGGCTGCTTCCCCCCAGCTATCTACCTTACTACGTCTGTTAGTGTGTATATGTCCATGACTCTCTCTCGCCCTGTCAAAACTCAGCTGGTAGACATTTTGATTATATTAGGAGGTGGTCTGTTAGATTTAGTTGACTAAAACTTGAATTTTCGTTTTATTTTCACTGGATTGCAAACACTTTTTGGAATCTGTCCAGAAATTATGTAATGTTTTTCCTCTGGTTTATCCTGAAATAAGGCCTCCTTTAGCATAAAGCACATTTTATTTCTTAATTTTTTTAGTTAATATTCAAAGTTCCAAGAGGGGAATGAAGTGGCTGAGTTCTGTGACAAGACCTAAGGGTTATATGATACTGGGATAATTGGTTGTGAAATGCATAGAGTTTCAGTCTGCTACTAAAACATTAGCTTTATTCCTTTTAGGTAAAAATAAATTAATAAGTAAGCTTCTGTTGATTCAGAGCTTTCGGAAATCGTGAGTTTTACAAAAGATGATGTTAGCAAAATGATTAAAAATACGGGATTTAGTGGCAAAGTTCGGGCTTTGATCCCTGTTACACTTGTTACCTGTGTGGCTATGGAACGGTTGTGTAAAGGCCCTAATACCTGTGAAATGGGAGTGAAACCTTTCAGGATTGTTTTAAGGATCCAGTGAGTAACCTAGTGCCTAGCACTCACTAAATGTTCTTATTGCCTTAGTTGGAAAAAGGAATAGGGCTAATGAGTTTGGGATTGGCTTTACTTCCAGTCCTGAAAAGTTTTCTCACTATAGGAACTGTTTCCTTTCAGTTGGCATGGATTCATTCTGTTGCTTTAGAAGACATTGAGCAGGAAGGTGTAGGTGGCTAGGAGTATCAGTCGACTTCACCAGTTCATGTTTCTATGTGGGTCAGAAACACTGTCTTTAGAAAGTGAAAGCATGTTTACTTGTATATTTCATCACACTAACTGGCCTGTTTCATGGTGCAGAGAATCTGCCAATCTGCCTATTTCACTGGGTACACCTTAGTCATCGAGACGTTCATCCATGTCCCAAGCCAGGTATTAGAACCAAATGCAGAGTGGGGTATCCAAATTCAGCTTTGTAATATTCCTTCTGATCAGGCATGTTGAAAATTAGCAGCAAAACCGACCTCCTTTAAAGTAGTATAAAGATTTTTTTAAAAAACCAACAATGGTAGTGGTTGGGAAAAACCTCTGAGGCAGAGCAGTTTTTATGAAGAGTCACTGAATATCTCAATTTTGCAGTGAGTTTTTCTCTGTGGGTTTCATTTTGTTAAATCACCTTGATTTAACATTAGACCAGGAGACAAGAGGAAGAAAGCCCAGTTGGCAGGAAATCTCTAAATCCTCTATTAGGTATTTGTTTTCATTGGACACAATACTCAGTTGGGAGTCATCATAGGGTTATCAGGAATTTTTTTTAACATCTTTATTGGAGTATAATTGCTTTACAATGGTGTGTTAGTTTCTGCTGTATAACAAAGTGAATCAGTTATACATATATATGTGTCCCCATATCCCCTCCCTCTTGCGTCTTCCTCCCTCCCACCCTCCCTATCCCACCCCTCTAGGAGGTCACAAAGCACCAAGCTGATCTCCCTGTGCTATGCGGCTGCTTCCCACTAGCTATCTATTTTATATTTGGTAGTGTATATATGTCCATGCCGCTCTCTTACTTGGTCCCAGCTTATCCTTCCCCATCCCCATGTCCTCAAGTCCATTCTCTACGTCTTCGTCTTTAGGAATTTTTTTTTAAGGGGAGAACGACCTTGGTTAATTGTGGCAAAACATGTAATAGGTCCAGGGGTTCCAGAAGCCATGTGATGGCTTTGTAAGGCCTTACAGGTATCTTAAAATGTTACTTGGGGACCACAACACACCCTTTGGCTGGCGACCTCATTATCTTTACTCATACCCATTTCCCTCCCCTTCTCTATTGCTCTCCATATCAAAGTCCAAGAAACTAGAATTAAATGTCTGAGGAAGATACGCCTCAGCCCCGAGGACCTGACTCCCAGCATTCATAGGGAAATGTGTTTTCTTTTAAAAAATTGCCGTATAGTTGATTTACAATGTATTAGTTTCAGGTGTAGAGCACAGTGATTCAGTATTTTTGCAGATTATACTCCATTATAAGCTATTACAAGGTAATGGCTATAATCCCCTGGGCTATACAATATATCCTTGTTGCTCATCTAGTTTATGTATAGTAGTTTGTGTGTGTTAATCCCATACCCCTCGTTTGTCCTTCTCCCCTTTGGTAACCACATGTTAGTTTTCTGTATCTGAATCTGTTTGTCTTTTGCATGTACACTCATTTGTATGATTTTTCAGATTTCACATATGAGTGATATCATACAGTATTTGTCTTTCTCTGTCTTATTTCACTAAGCGTAATATTCTCTAGATCCATCCACTTCGCTGCAAATGGCAGAATTTTGTTCTTTTATTTTGTTTTTTTTGCAGCTGAGTATTCTGGTGTGTGTGTGTGTGTATATATACACACACCACATCTTTATCCATTTGTCTGTTGATGGGCACGTGGGTTGCTTCTGTGTCTTGACTATTGCAAATAGTGCCGTTGTGAACATTAGGATGCGTGTATCTTTTCAGATTAGTGTTTTCATTTTATCCGGATATATACCCACGGGTGGAAATGCTGGATCATTTGGTAGTTCTAGTTTTATTTTTTTGAGGAACCTTCATACTGTTTTCCATGGCGGCTGCACCAATTTGCATTCCTGCCAACAGTGTACAAGGGTTCCCTTTTCTCCACATCCTTGCCAACGTTTGTTATGTGTAGACTTTTTGATGATGGCCATTCTGACAGGTGTGAGGTGATAGCTCATTGTTTTGATTCGCATTTCTGATGATTAGCGATGTTGAGCATCTTTTCATGTGCCTATTAGCCATCTGTATGTCTTCTTTGGAAAAATGTCTAGTCAGGTCTTCTGCAGGGAAATGCAGTTAGGATCACTAGGAGGGAGGCCCTTAGGCCCAAGGGCAAGAGAAATTGATTCCCCAGCAAACTGGAGGGAGGTAAACATATTTTGAAAAAAACCAAACTGTTTTTCAAAGCTGCCCTCTTCAGGGAAGGAATTATCCCCATCAAGAAGCTTTTATTAAGTGACTAATGAAGTCTGGTGCTCCCGGGGCCCATCTTCCTGTGGGAGTGATTCTTTTTTTAAAACTACTTATCTAAATAAGAATGTGTGTGGCCTGAACTTCAGTTTTACTGAACTGATATATGACTGTGGCGTTATTTACTGCAGGTGTTTCAAAAAAACGAAAAGGATTCCAACAACTAAGGCAGATGGCGCAGTGGTTAGGAGACAGACTGCTGACTCGCTTTGCTTGCTGTCTCTGGAATCACCTGGCAGACATCTGAGCAGGTGATTAAATAACAGGTGCGCTGGGGATGGGGCCAGCCCTCTGTGCACAGGGCCTGTTATACATTGATCTGCAGGTGGCCGTGCCTGGGTGAGTCAAAGCTACAGGGGATGAGCGTGGAGGAGAAGGTGAATGGGGCTTCCTGCAGTCACCCCCGAGGGCCCATACTGCTTGCGGGAGGGAACCTGCAGCAAAGAGCCTGCCTGGAGATTTGAATAAAACCCCATTCCCGCCTGAGTGACAGACTTCAGTGTTAAACATCCTAGTGCGCTAGGGATTTTCAGTTCATGATTCTATGTGGAAGAAATTGCACGGTATAATTCTTAAGTGATTTGCGATCTGCCTTGCAGGTAGGTTTTATTTCAGTTGTGCGTGAAGCCTAGTCTCAGAGCCGCTCGTGGGAGCCATGGAGTCTTCGCTAGCTCTGTTCTCCAGCTCAGGCTAGGGCTGGGGAAGAACAACGTAGACAAGTGGCAGGACTTGGCCAGCTCACCCTTGGAGCGTCACAGAGCCAAGGAGATTGTGAGCAGTGCTTGAGGTCAAGTTAGCCAAGCGTCTCGAGGCTGGGAGCCCAACTGGCTGGGACTCCCAGCAGCGGGAGTGATACGGCTGGCTGACAGCGTCTCCCCAGCGCTGCAGGGTTCTTACATCTCTCTCTGAACTCCCTACTTCAAGTAGTACTTTCCCAACTGTGGGTTGCAGCCCAGTGGCGAATTGTGAAATTGATTTAGTGGTTTACAGCAAGTATTAGAAAAAAGGAAAATTGAAGAAAGGATCAGAATTCTTCACAAGTATTACAGACTGTTTCCTCAAGTGTAGTCAGGCATGCCAGGTGTCTGTTTACTAGGTAATAAGATAAAATGTATCCCTTTACTGTGGGTCAAAAGTTTTAAAATTACTGGACTTCTTAGCAATCACTTCCTCCTATAGGAGATCCCCACAACATACACCTCTCAAAAAGAAGGGTTGCCAGTCCCCCAAGGTTGGGCACATTTAATCTACCTTTAAAAGAAAGAGACTGTTGGGCTTCCCTGGTGGCGCAGTGGTTGAGAGTCCGCCTGCCGATGCCGGGGGCACGAAAAGAAAGAGACTGTTTTAAGAACACTAGTCAACCTGCCAGGTAAGGTTAATGTCCTTCTGGTGCCCTCTGAATTCAGAAGGGCTGAGTGAGGGGGAAGACAGAGGGTTTGGGGACATCTCAGTTGTTATTGGGCTGTGTAACAAACCACCCCAAAGCTTAGTGGCTAATTAAGCCTGGGCCCATCTTATTTTGCCGAGGAATTAGATGGGTTAAGAATCAGGACAGGACACAGCAGGGATGGCTTATCTCTATTCCTTAATGTCTGAGACCTTGGGCAGGAAGACTTGATGACCGGAGGTGACCTGAGCCCTGGGGGTTGGAATCACCTGGAGGGGTCTTCATTCACACATCTGTTACAGCGTGTATTTCAGGGTGCCAAGCAAGGAGTCCAGGGCAGCTAGTCCTCAAAACACTGAAATCCCTGAAGGGTTTTAGGAAAGCCTTTTTTTTTAAAGGCCAGGTGAGGGAGGGGGTCATGGGGTGTGTGATCGCTGGTGCAGAATTCTCTTGATTGGTTGATGGTGAGGTAACAGGGTGGTGTCACAGGGGTTAACGGTATCAATCCTTAGGCGCCAGGAGGTCCGGAGGCTGCTTGCTCATGACCATCGAGTAATTAATTTTTTCCATTTGGTGGTGGCTTTACCTCTGTAAAACAACTTAGGAAAGTGCATCAGATACTGTTATCTAAGTACTTTAGAGAGGAGCTACAGCAGAGGATATGGGGGAGGAGTCTGTCCCAGGAAGGTCCTGCTCTGTACATCTAGCAGTTATAATGCTCCCTGTCAGCAGGACCTCAGCCGAGGCTGCTAACCAGAGCACTGCAGTGGCCTCTCTGTGCAGGCGGAACCTATGTGGCCGTTTCAAATCTAGCCTCAGAGGTCACTGTTGGGCCTTCTAATAGTTACAAGTGAGTCACTGGGGGAAAAGACACAGCCCACACCTTTCCAGGGAGAAAGTGACCCAAAAAAATTGTGAATACATTTTTAAACTGCCACAGCTCTTTGAGATTTTTGGGGGGGAGGGTGATGAAGTTTAGTGGCCTTTGAAGGAAAGGCTGTACTTGATTGAACACGGAGGGACAGCACCCATCAGTCCTCTTACTGGCTTGTACTGCTCACCGTACGACAGGTCAATAAATCAAGAGACGAGCTGCTGGGGCAAGCAGTAGAGACTTTTATTCGGAAAGCCAGCAGACGGAGAAGTTGGTGGACTAGTGTCCCAAAGAACCATCTTTTACCCAAGTTAGAATTCAGCCTTCTTTCCTACTAAAAGGGGAGGGGGTGTGGCTCATTGTTGCAAACTTCTGGGTGCCAGAATCCTTTGTTCTTGCAGATGTACACCTGTAGGACAGGTCAGGACAGGATGTTCTGTGAACCTCCAACATAACAAGTGTTATTCTCTGTTCTGCAACTTTTTCTCTATATGAATGGACAAGTGTTACACCTTTAAAGGGCAGAGCCTTGAGAATGGGCTGTCCTGTATATTTCAGGCTCTAGGCAACATTCTTTTACGGAAGGTGCGGAGCCAGAATGACTAAGCACAGGCAACAGCACAGAAGGGTTAGAGCTAAAGGAATAGATTCCATGTGGAGTCAGGGTTGTTCTTCTCTGTTCCAGTCCCAGGTCGGAGGGCACAGGGCCTCTGTGCAGAAGGAAAGGGGCGTGGTGGCTAGAATGGAGTCCCTGCGTACAGAGAGCTGCAATCAGAGAACAATTTACTTTTGAAATGCTAGAGGAGAGGCGTCCTCTGAAAGGCCGGAGAATTACTCTCCAAGGCAAACAGACTGTTAGAAAGCATTTAGCTAATTACTAGACAAACCAGTCATGAACAACCACAGCTGAAGGCAACCCCGTGCGCTAGCCACTGATTAGTCCCTACAGAGAGGAACATTCTGAAGTAAGAGGTGGTATAGACCATACCTAGGGCTTTATTCCCTTTCCAGAAAAGCCTGAGATCTACCCAGACGGGGGAAGGTGGAGCTCAGAGGGCAGGAGGGTTGGGTCTGGGATTCGCTGCCCTATTCTGGAGGCAGTCTAGTCTGCTTGGTTCTGCTCAGGAGGGGAGGGCCCTTTAAGTCCGCAGTCCTTTCAGAAGAAAAATGGTAACATTTCAAAAGGGAAGGTAAAAGGATTGGGGGACTCAGCCACTTGCACAGGCCTCTAAGAAAGAACAGCCTATTTTGAAAAACAGACAGGCTTTCATGCAAATGAGGCTTTCAGAGGCAATTTGATAGGAAATGGATGCCTATTACACGATTAGCAAACAGTGTTTGCTTTCCCAAGCTGGAATAATCCTCTTAATCTAGCTGCATTCATTTGGATAATCGGCAAAATCGTGTTTGTGGACTTTTAATGATAGTAGAGACAAGTTGCGGAGATTCCGATTTCCACAAAAACCTGTCAGTAACTTGAGCTGGGCATGGTGGTGGCCACTGATGGCTGGGGCTGTCCTGGGTCCTGCTGTCAGGGCGGGCGGCGGGTAGACCATTCATAGACCCCCTGAGAGGACTTCACACAAAATACACCAGTGTTTTTGCACTGTTTTGGTATCCCGGCACTTTTTAACATACAGGGAGCTCCTGTGTGAATAAGTAAATAATACATCGGGGACTGTCTCAACCTTGCAGAGGTACTGCACCCCACCGCGTTCCCTAGCTACTTCTGTGTTCTCCTGGGGCCCTGGAGAAGAGGGATCACACCCCATCCCCAGCCAGGATCACTGGGGTCTCTGTCCCCTGGGCTTTTCCCCTAGCCCCCCATCTCCCCCTTTCTCTGGGAACTTTGGGGCTCTTCTACGGCCCCTGGAAGGGAGTCACCCTGCTCACATGGGTCCCTGCCCCTCCCGAGGCAGCCCCTATTTGGCTGAGCCAGAGCCTGTGGCCAAGGCCACATAAATCAAAGCGCAGGGATTTATTCCCTCCAGGCCTTAGGGTGATTGATAGGAGGTGCACTGGGGCACACTTCCCAAAGTTGCCGATAGTGGTTTTCCCTGCTGTGGTCTGCATCTGAGGAACTGGCCGGGGAGGCGGTGCTGCATCTCTGGGCACCACCGCCAGTGCCCTTGATGCTCTCTGATGCTCTCGGGAGGGCCTCTCCCCCCTCCCCTTCTCCTTCCTCTCTTTCCCCTCCCCCTCCTGCGTGGGACACCAGCTGGTGGCCCTGGGCAGAATGGCGGCGGGGTGGGGGTGGGGGGGCGGTCAGGGCTCACAGGACAGCGGCTGAAGCTGGAGGACCGGACACGCGGCACAAGTGTGGAGCCCTTCTCCAGGGTCCACAGAGGGCTGGATTTGGAGATGCATTTCAGGGCGTGATCAAGCCACTACCTCTTTGCTCTCCTGGGTCCCCCACAAGGTGGGGTCTCCCGCGCTGGGCTTCAGTTGCTTTTATTTTGGGGTGGGGGAGGGGCAAAAGAGCGAACTCTGGCTCCTCGATGGTTTTTTAAATGACCCTCTCGGAGGGACCCATTCCACCGCGAAATTTTATTAACGCGCGCAGTAGTGCGCTCTGATTCACGGCTGCTGCCGCTGGTGGGAGACTGTAGCCTCCGCTTTAAGAGCACATCAGCTCAAGCAAACGCATACGTTAATAACGCTGATGTAGCATTTGGTGTTCCTCAAAGATGGTAGCATATCCGTACTGTCTGCGCCAATACTTAAAGATGGGAGGGAACGACAAAAAAATAAAGCCATCCACTTGCAACATCTGTAGCCAGTATTTATAGATGGGAGCAATCTGTTGGTGATTCCAGTGGAGCCACCCAGACGCCACGCCCTGCATTATTCAGTGAGCTCCACTGCAGGACCGTCTAGTGTAGAGGCTAACTGGGGCATCTGAGTTTTGACGGGCATGCTGGCTTACTAAAGGGTTGCTCCTGGCCTGTCATCTCCTCCTTAGGATGAACTTGATGTACCATCTGTTGTCCGCTGTGTTGGTGGTGCCCCCTGAGGATTCACCCAGCTGCAGCACCCCGAAAGGGATTCCTTGGAAGTCTTCTGTGGCATCAAACAAGTTAGCAACTTTTGCCCCTGCCTTCTTGGATAGAGATCAGTTTGTTTCCCCAGCAAAGCTGCTGGAATTGGCCTGACAAGCATCACATTCCATATTTAACCTACAGGGTGATAACCTTCAGGCTTCTTCTAGAGGAATTAATTCAGACATCTGTTGCATGGTACACAGGATGCTGGGTCTTGGAATGCATGTGGTACTGGATGAAATTGTAGATTTGTAAAGAATTCTTGATTCATTTCTTCTACCTGGCTTTAAATGACTTGCAGCAATATTTCTAGCTTCTTCTGGAAACTGGTTAGTTTGGTGCTTTAGACTTTGTTTCAAGTTACTCCCCACCAGGAGGACAGGAAATATCTTGACTGAATTAACTGGTGGCAATGGAAAGTGAGATTTTAAAATTTGGGCATCTCTCAAATTGTTAAGAGACAGTTTGTATGTTGAATCTGATTTTTTGTTTGACGGTGTTAAACAAAAATTCAGCAAGTGAATTTGAAGATCTGACTGGCTTCGTTAAAGGCTTCGTGAATTGAACAACAGAGAGGAGCTTTGCTGAGCAGTAGAAAAGGAAAGGTTTTAAAGATAGAAAGGAAACAGAAAGAGGAAATTATTATCAAAGAATGCATTGTTTCAGGCACCGTCACCCTCCTAAGGAGAATGGAAGGTCGTATCAGCAGATTGCCTCGCTCGTGCTGACCAGGTAATTCTAAGTTGACTGGTTAAAGGTTACGTTCTGGGTTGGAGGGTAAGACTGCAATTAGATTAGGTATTAAGTCTTGGTTTGCTGACGTGGGGCTTAGCACACGTGACTCCATTTTAGGCCTGTTATTTCTTTTTAACAGTTAGCCCCTCTTGATCGGACTCTCAGCTTGACTGAGAGATGTGACCAGCATTTGTCATTAGCATCACTCTCAGCTACCACTCTGTAATTTTGCAGCTTTTACTGATCCCCTGTGTGACATTCATGGGTCGTGATCCACATTCATGGATCAGATGGCTGAGTCTCTGATACTCACAGGTCCCAACTTCGGGTCTACAGTTTTTTTCTCTTCGTTCCTTTACTGACGTTCCATCCTTAGGGAGATCATTTGTTGGTGGTTAGTGGCTACGCACCCACATTTAAAGCTTTTTGAGACAATACAGTGTGCCAATACAGTGTGATGATTATAAGCAGGTTCATTCCCAATGTCTGGAGTGCACTTTGGAGCCATGGTCCCCGAGACCCAAATCAAAAGCAGATGAGTCAAAGAAAAACCCCACAGAAGGGGTCACTTTTTAAGCCAAGGGGCTTGTTCAGTGATGTTACGCAGCTGAGTTTCGACTTCCCCAGAAGTGTTAATCCAGTTACAGCTAGTGATGTTGGTCACAGCACAAACACCTCCTTGCTCAGCTAAAAGGTAACCAAGGGCTGTGGTATTATCAAGAATAACTTGGACCAGAGGGTCTAAGGATTTTTGTTGGGAGTTACTGCCTTAGCAGATTTCACAGTACTTTCAAAGAGTTAAGGAGAGGCTCCTGATCATAGCCTCATTTACGTTTACTCCTAACTGGGGATGCAGGGCCTTGTCAGAGGAAGTGAATCAGAATCGTGAATGTTTCCTGGTAATCCCCATTTGAATCTGTGGCTTAGGACTGGAAAGGTGACAGCCCTGGAGGCCAGTAAAATCTTAAATGTCTGTAGACCACACAGTCAGTTTTATTACGGTTACCCTTCCCTTGTGTCCCCTTTTGTGTGTGTGTGTAGAGCCTAGATGCAGAGTACCCCAAGTTTGGGCTTATTACCCAGAGACGGGACTGATCTGAGTTTTTTGGTGATGGTTTGAAAGGTTACCCCTCTTTTCCTTAGCAGTGACCTGGGAGATACGGATGATGGTGTTAGCTTTTTAGGCTGATGCCAGAGTAAAGGAAAGGGTTTCATGTTTAGTTAACGTATGAAGTACTGATCTGGTATCTTGGGAGGAAATAATCTACCTCGATGTCTACTACTTTTCTTCCTGGTTAATTTGATTTGGAGGTCTCCAGCATCTGCACAGGACCAGGTGTCAGGTGGAACCTTCTTCAGCTGTGATATGTGTATCCAAGGCTCAAGTCCCTGAAGTTGGCTGCCATTTGGGTAATGAGGAGGACCTGGTATAGTCCCTTACAAGGAGATTCATGGGCAGTCTTTGCTCTTAGTGATTCCAAATCAGAAGGGTAGGAGAAAATTGGAAACATGAGTTTGGAGAGTTGTAGCCAGATATTTGAGGAAATTAGAAGAATTCAGGATCCAGTCCAGTTTAAAGATGAATAACAAAATTTCAAAGATAATTAACAGAACCAGAACCTACAAAAATTATGCCAACATAATTTTTATCTCTATAACCACTCCCATTTTTTTAAAGATGATCACAGTAAAGCTAATTTGTTTGCATGAAACTTAATTATTTACATAAATGCAGCACGAATAGTGATGAACCATTTAAGTCCTTTTTAAGACTGCTTTGCTGACACCTTGTAAGCAAGATACCAGGTCAGTTTTTCCAAGGGGCTTTATTGTCTCCATGAAGTTAACTTTAGATCTTAAAAACTGATCATATCTGGGTCTGTGAATATTTGACAAGACAGTCACATCCTGGCGATATAGCCAATGTTTCCAATTGTGTCCTGTTACAAGGAGAACAGATGCTTATTGAGCTTATGTCCATAACTAGCTGTATTGCCATGAAAAGGATACCTAAGAGTTTCTGAATTCTGGAGGGATCAGGTAGGAAGAAAAAGTACATTTTCATCCTTGTTTACAGAGGTATAATTTACCATTGCTGTAAGTCCTAGATAGCTTAAGAGAAAAGGTTTCTTTGAATCTGGAAAAACAAAACATTAAGGCACCAGCAGTGTTTTAAAACAAAAGTCTAAAAATTATAATCGTCCTCTTCAGTCTCATTAATTCTTATTCTGCTTGAGTCTAGTTTCTCTATTAGTTCTGGAAATTCTTACTTGGTTCAGTTTTATGATCTTAAAGTTATTGAAATGCTCTACTTGTCCGAAGTCTTTTCCTTAAGTCTCCTTGAAGATGAAGTACTTCTGCAGGAACACTTTTGTAAAAGCATCAAAGTAAAACAATAACTATCTGAAAATGACAAAAGATTTTTTTTTTAAATGTCCATTGTTAAAAGGTCTGATGGTGAGAATTCACTATAATGAATTGACAACGTTATTTGCTTATTTCTATGACATACACTTTAAGATAGTAACTAGAATTACAAGTGATAACATTATACTGGGACATCATATTTCTAGGAATTTCATACAATTTCCGGAACACTTATTAATAGCATATATAAACACAAACAAAATTTAAGGTTTTGCATCACTTATTTGACAGTATTTCCTATGTAATTTAACATACCAAATAAGTGTAATTAATGTAATATCCTACTTCCTTTTAAGGAGAGAACAAATCTTTTGAGATGTTCCAGTGACCTCTGGAAAATTCCAAAGTTAGCTCAAGTTCAAAAAGACTTCATTTAGAATTTGATTTGGGAGAAGTTTGTCAAAAATATGAAAAGGTTTTAAAACACCGTGTCAAATGGGATCATAGGTCACTGTGAAATAATACGTAGTTATCTATCTCACCATAGTGATAATTAAAGACTTTGAAGTCAAATACAGAAGGTTAAAATCGTTGTAACAAATAAACACCTTAGCTCTTTTAATAGGGAAGAATCAGTTTCCTTAAGTAATAAGAAACCTCGTAAGAACAACATGAAACTATTTTGACAAGACATAAAATCTTTGTTTTCTAGGCAGGTTACTTAAAAGGTAAAGATGCATCAGTCCAAAGAGGGCGCTGAGCCCACAAATTTTGTAGCCATGAAGGTGGATTTGTAACATTATTGGCTTTTTCACTCCCCTATCCCCATTTTTGGTAGGAGGGGAATTAAAAAAAAAACTTGAACATAGTGTAAGTAACTTTCAGTTTATTACATCTCCTTCAGAGCATTCATTTTTAATGATTGTAAATTTCCTCTGAATGGAGGTACCATGAACAATCATCCTTCCCCTCTGGTTGACATGAAGTTTTCTCTTCACCCTTCAGTTTTTCAATATTGTAAAAAAAACACTGCAACAATAAAAGAATACCTTCAGAAGAAAAAAAGAATAGGTAAAGAGAAAACCTTTCACAGCCTCTTTTTAGGAGTAGACCGGTTGTCCAAAATCACTTTGTCCATTTAGCAGATGAAAGAAAATTGGTTTAATTGTATATAAGTACACTACAGATTTTAAAGCTTAGTTTTAGAAGTCCTTATAACAAATTCATTCAGTCTTATCCAGCTTGACATAAAATTCCTTTCACAAGATTCCTTTTCCATAAATCTTTCCAGCTTTCTTTTTGCTGCTAGTAGCTTTAATTATTAGAAGTTTTAACCCCTAAAAACCTTAATTTCTAGTGAAAATAGGTAAGCAAATGTGGGCTATCTCTTACACTGGCATTCTGTGGCTTGAAAAATTTATAAATATTTTTAATAACTTTTAGAAATGCATGTTTTTTTCATAGCAAATTTCTCATTTGTCACAGGGCACATTCGCTGATAGAACTGAAAATCTTTAGTTCTTATGTAAAAGGAAGCCGAAAGTAGATAAACCTATGTTCAGTAATTAATGTTTTAGTATTTTATCTTATTTGGAAATGATTTGGATATTCAGGGAATTTAACTTAGCTCATCATTTAACTTAGCAAAACTTGTAAGGTTTCAGGTTACCAAAAAGATTTGAGGAAACTATTTAAAAAGTTGACCTAAAAACTTTTTATTCTACTTACTTCTATTTATTTGTTCTTAACAAAGACTACTCACAAAAACTTCATTCAACAATAAATGATGTCAGTCTTCATCCTAAATTAATTTTCTGGCTGACAAATTTTGTAATAAAGATAACGTGAACTTATTATAGAGTAAAAGTATTACATTTGATGCTGATAACTCATTAAAGACATGGCTGTTTTAATTAAACCAAAAACCTTAAACTAGCTTTAATACCTAATATTTTCCCAGATCACATGAACTTGAAATACATTTGGGTTAGTTTCTATTATATTTCTGAGAATTTAACTTATATAAACACTTAGTTTTCTTTAGGCCAGTTAAGTAGAGTTCTTTTACAAATTAGTTTTTTTGCAGTACCATCTGAAGGTAGAAAAATACCACATCTACATCGTATATATAGATAGACACACATAAACATAGAGACAGATGTAAGCAGTGACCTTAGAGCCTCTGCTTTACTAGTTACAAAAGAATTTGGATCTAAGTTGTTTTTCTGGTAGATGGAATTAGTCAAGGCGGCCTGCTCAGATGGCTAAAGTTAAGTTTCAGATGACCTCCCCTTCTGTTTCCTGATAAGAATTACTTCCCTGAAGCTGGTATTTCAAAATTTACATCTCAGAGGCACAAGGAAGAAATCCCCAAATCTTCCCTTTTAAGATGAATAGGGCAAGTTTGGGGATTGGTAAAAAGGAGTAGATGAATTTGAACTGCCTTTAGAGCTGCACTTAGAGTTGTGCAAATATTTTAAGATAAGGACAATTGATTTTAATTCCTCAAGGAATTGGGTTGCAACTTAAATGACATCATAGGTTGATTCACCCATAAACCCTTTACAAGGGCTTTAAAACCCCTTCCACCCACCCCACACATCCTGGGTATTTACTTTTATGTTAGCTTAGAGGAGAGGCCCTAAGCATTTCCTTTCAGGCTCTGAATATCAGCTTCCAATTTGGCCAAATTTCTGATCATAAAGTTTTATTGAATTATTTTAAATATCTTATCAAGTTTTAGCCAGAACATACTGCCAGTAAATATTTCTGGCAGTATTAAACAACCCTTAGATTTAAGAGGTGTCCCCAAGGTTGGTGCAAAAGATATTTTATTTTTCTCTCTCTATGGGGTACTGTAGACAGACATCCAGGGGGAACCGACTCTACTAAGGATTCCCACCCTTAACCAGCTTTTGCCAGTTTTCCCAGCAACCCATCTGGAGGCTCCAAATGGGATTTAAAATATTTTAGTTTCCCTTGGCTGTTTAAGGGTTTACCAGAAAATTCTTCAGAGACTGATCAACTCTGGGAGGGGTCCATACGGGGTTGGGGGGCGGTGGTCTTTTGAAGGTAGACACAGCAGCATCCGTAAGGCCGTTAACTTGATAGATTTTTGTTTATTGTCTTGTAGAGTTTTTGAAGTGGAAAGACACTCCAGACAGAGGATGAGTAGAATGGATACTCAAGTAAAGGAGGATAGATGGGAGCAGTAGGAGTTACGTCAGTATTTTGTTTTAGATACCTCTCATAGCTTTAATTTTTTATTAGTTTTTATTTAATTTATTTATTTTTGGCTGCGTTGGGTCTTCGTTGCTGCGCGCGGGCTTTCTCTAGTTGCAGCGAGCAGGGGCTGCTCTTCGTTGTGGTGCGCAGGCTTCTCATTGCGGTGGCTTCTCTTGTTGCGGAGCACGGGCTCTAGGCGCGTGGGCTTCAGTAGTTGCGGCGCGCGGGCTCAGTAGTTGTGGCTCACAGGCTCTAGAGCGCAGGCTCAGTAGTTGCGGCACACGGGCTTAGTTGCTCCCGCGGCATGTGGGATCTTCCCGTATCAGGGCTCGAACCCATGTCCCCTGCATTGGCAGGCGGAGTCTTAACCACTGCGCCACCAGGGAAGCCCTATTACTTTTTGTAATGCATCTTTCCACGAAGGTATTTTGGAATTTTGTAGCCTTTTAGAGGCTTCTGCATACCAATTAAAATAGGTGTCCCTTGCTTTTAAGTGCTCCTCTTAAAATTGTCTTATCTAAATTAGAACATTCCTCATAATGGCCATTGTAATTTCCCTGAAGACTGGCAACAGTTTGGTAGGGCTATTGGCTACAAACGGAATTCAACCCGCCTTTCTGTCCAGCCATATCTAGCCTCAAATGGGGTACAAGCCACATTTCTGTCCAGCTATATTTTGGGGCCCCTAACTTGATGGTTTCCAAGCCAAGTTCTTAGGAAACAAAATTCTTTGTTGTTATTAATACAATTTGGGCCATTTTTATAGATATTTATAGTTAAGCATACCACCTTCCAGCATACCTGCTTAATAACTCTTTGCATTTTAAGGGTCCCATTTTTATTATCATTTATTTATTTAGGTAAGGCTTTGGGTCTCTCAGAGCCTCGCTATCTAAAAACGGATGTGCTGCTGGGTTGGGAATTTTGTGTGATGTTTTACAGTCTACCCAGTTGCGTGGACATTTTGTAGAGGTTGGTGTGTGACCCACTGTGACCAACTTATCCGAACACAGGAGTCTTTGGTTTTGGAAGGGAGCATTCTAACAGCTCCTAAAGTGCTCCTGGATTTTTTGACTTCTAAGGTCCCCATTAGCATTTAGCCTTTATTGACACAAAATAAAACAGACAAACATACACACCTTAATATATCAGCAGTAACCAAGAGATATTATTGCACCCTGGCCAAGAAAAGGCCCTGTGTGCATCGCCACAATTCTCCAGCAATCCCTAACCTGGAACTGGAGGTTGGGGAAAGGATTGAACCAGTGAACCCCAAAGAAAGGGGACTATGGGCTGCTTGCTAACACATGGGGAACCACAGCTGCCCCCAGAAGTTCCCAGTGTGGAATCTGGAGACAAAGCCAAGGGCTGGGGTTTCCTATCATCTGGGAAATTGGGGTCTAAACTACCAGCAGCTCCCAATGTAGAACAAGTGAATCCAGACAAATGGGGGAACTAACTAGAAAGCAGATTCTATGGGGAGCTCGACACAAAGAAAGCAGCGCTCAGAACCAAGAGGCAACTTACCCATGACCCTCAGAAATGGAGAGAAAGACTGAGATCTCAGAGGGTTCGTGGGTACCACACTTTAGTTCCTCGTTGTCTCTAAAGCCCTCAGAAGTCTCCGTTGGTCCCACCACTGCCACCAAATTTGTTAAACAACAAAAATTCAATTAAACTTGAAGATATAATTGGCTTTATTAAGAATTCATGAATCAGGCATCCTCCCATCTCGCAACGGAACCCTGCTGAGCTGCAGCAAAGGAAAGGTTTTTAAAGGTGGAAAGGGAGCAGAAAAAGGAAATCATTAGCAAAGAATGCATTGTTTTAGGCTTTCCTAAGGGGAATGGAAGGGCGTATTGGGCAGATCACCTCACTAGTGCCAACCAGGTCATTCCAGGTTAACTGGTTAAATTACCTACTTGGGGGAGAGGGTGGGTTAAGACTGTGGTTAGGTTAGGGTATTCAGTCTTGGTTTGCTGGCGTGGGACTTAGCACAGACGATTCCATTTGGGGTCTGTTATTTCTTTTTAACAGCAGCATTGAAGGTTGAAGGTATGTTCTCACAGTGACAACTTTTGAAGTCGTCCGGTAGAAACTGCATTTTGCTTTAGGAGGGATTAGGATGGTCTATGGTGATTCTAATCCAGGTTGATCGTTGTGGCATTTCACTAGCACTGTGCCTGCTGGAAGTGGAAGCTGTCAAACGTGTTTCAATGAAGTTGTGTTATCCTTAAAAAAAAAAAAAAAAGGCTCCAAACACATAAAAGCATAGAAACCAAGGCTCTGTAGCACATCAGGAGATCTGTGGCTCTTTGGCTATGTCTTCAGTTATTTTTAGCTAATTTTAGCTAACTGTCTGTCATAATTGACCGGGAACTGACATGCTAGGATAAAATACCTGCCTCTTATAGCTGGGGCCAGTATCAGGCCAGTGTCCTTCATAAAATATACATTTTTTTGGTGTTATTTGGCCTTGAACTACAGTAAAGTGCTTGGGAAAATGGGCACATCTTTGCTTTCCTGTTTAGGTTTGTCTTTAACAAATATTAAAATAAGTTATTTTCCCCTGGCTATGTATTTGCTGCTGGTGGAAAATAGAGGGCAGGTTACTATGAGTACAAGATGTCACAAGAGTAATGAATGAAAACCAGCTTTCTGAAGGTCCCTGTGTTTCATGCCAATGGTGCCAAGGTCTCTTACACAGGGCTTTAATTTGAGCGTAGCCCATGAAGTATGGGGTCTTGGCATCCTACTGTAGGCTTCAAGGTTCTGCCTAAGAAAGTAGATCTGGTGGCTGGAGCACAGGGGAGATGGGGGAGTTGGAGGGATTATAATGGGGATGGGGAAATTCCTTAAGGCAGGGAGTGGCTTGTAATCTTTGGATCTAAAGCTTTTGGGCACCGGCCTAGCTCCTGTCTGAACCCCTTTTATAGGGGAGTTTTCCTCTCTCTCATGTCTTTTCCCTCCTCAGCTGGCGGTAAGAGCTCTGGACCCTCCGCTGGGAGGGAATGATGGCTAAAGGAAGACTTTTTCTACTCACAACACTTCTGACACCAAGCACTTCTCCAGTTCTCTGTGGACACCAACGGGGTGTCCTGCAACTCAGTTCAGTTCTGAAACTAGTCAGACTTGGTGCAGACCCCTCAGTTAAAGGCTCAGTCCCACAAGACTGTCCCCTACTTCAGACACCAGATGCAAGTGGTGTGTTCGTTCCCAGGTTACCCCCACTTCTGCCCAACTTGGCTACCAACCAGGAGTTCCTATGACCCCCTCCTCAGGTTACATTATTTGCTATATCAGTACACAGAACTCAGGAAAATATTTTCCTTACATTTGTCACTTTATTATAAAGGATGTTATAAAAGAAAAAAGTGAATAGCCAGACGAAGAGGTGCATAGGACAAGGTCTGGAACGGTTCAGAGCAAAGGAGCTGCTGTCCCAGTGGAGTCGGGATGTACCACTCTTCCAGCACATGGATGTGTTCACCAACCCAGAAGCTCTCTGATTCCCATCATTTAGGGATTTTATGGAGGTTCTAGGACATAGGCACAGTTGATTAAAGCATTGGCCATTGGTGATTTTTTTTTCAACATCTTCATTGGAGTATAATTGCTTTACAATGTTGTGTTAGTTTCTGCTGTATAACAAAGTGAATCAGCTATACATATACATATATACCCATATCCCCTCCCTCTTGCGTCTCCCTCCCACGCTCCCTTATCCCACCCCTCTAGGTGGTCACAGAGCACCGAGCTGAACTCCCTGTTCTATGTGGCTGCTTCCCACTAGCTATCTATTTTACATTTGGAAGTGTATATATGTCCATGCCACTCTCTCACTTCGTCCCAGCTTACCCTTCCCCCTCCCCATGTCCTCAAGTCTTTATTCCTGTCCTGCCCCTAGGTTCTTCAGAACCTTTTTTTTTTAGATTGCATATATATGTGTTAGCATACGGTGTTTGTTTTTCTCTTTCTGACTTCACTCTGTATGACACACTCTAGGTCCATCCACTTCACTACAAACAACTCAATTTCGTTTCTTTTCATGGCTGAGTAATATTCCATTGTATATATGTGCCACATTTTCTTTATCCATTCATCTGTTGATGGACATGTAGATTGCTTCCATGTCCTGGCTATTGTAAATAGAGCTGCCATGAATATTGTGGTACAGGACTCTTTTTGAATTATGGTTTTCCCAGGGTATATGCCCAGTAGTGGGATTGCTGGGTTGTATGGTAGTTCTACTGTTATGTTTTTTAAGGAATCTCCATACTGTTTTCCATAGTGGCTGTATCAATTTACATTCCCACCAACAGTGCAAGAGGGTTCCCTTTTCTCCACACCCTCTTCAGCATTTATTGTTTGTAGATTTTTTGATGATGGCCATTCTGACCCATGTGAGGCGATACCTCATTGTAGTTTTGATCTGCATTTCTCTAATGATTAGTGATGTTGAGCATCTTTTCGTGTGTTTGTTGGCAATCTGTATCTCTTCTTTGGAGAAATGTCTATTTAGGTCTTCTGCCCATTTTTGGTTTGGGTTGTTTGTTCTTTTGATATTGAGCTGCATGAGCTGCTTGTATATTTTGGAGATAATTCCTTTGTCTTTTGCTTCATTTGCAAATATTTTTTCCCGTTCTGAGGGTTGTCTTTTCCTCTTGTTCATGGTTTCCTTGGCTGTGCAAAAGCTTTTAAGTTTCATCAGCTCCCATTTGTTTATTTTTGTTTTTATTTCCATTTCTCTAGGAGGTGAGTCAAAAGGATCTTGCTGTGATTTATGTCAAAGAGTGTTCTTCCTATGTTTTCCTCTAAGAGTTTGATAGTGTCTGGCCTTATATTTAAGTCTTTAATCCATTTTGGGGTTATTTTTGTGTGTGGTGTTAGGGAGTGTTCTAATTTCATTCTTTTACATGTAGCTGTCCAGTTTTCCCAGCAACACTTATTGAAGAGGCTGTCTTTTCTCCATTGTATATTCTTGCCTCCTTTATGAAAGATAAGGTAACCATATGTGTGTGGGTTTATCTCTGGGCATTTTGTCCCGTTCCATTAATCTAGATATCTGTTTCTGTGCCAGTACCATACTGTCTTGATTACTGTAGCTTTGTAGTGTAGTCTGAAGTCAGGGAGCCTGATTCCTCCAGCTCCGTTTTTCTGTCTCAAGATTGCTTTGGCTATTCGGGGTCTTTTGTGTTTCCATACAAATTGTGAAATTTTTTGTTCTAGTTCTGTGGAAAATGCCATTGGTAGTTTGATAGGGATTGCATTGAATCTGTAGATTGCTTTGGGTAGTAGTGTCCTTTTCACAGTGTTGATTCTTCCAATTCAAGAACATGGTATATCTCTCTATCTGTTTGTATCTTCTTTAATTTCTTCCATCAGTGTCTTATAGTTTTCTGCATTCAGGTCCTTTGTCTTCTTAGGTAGGTTTATTCCTAGGTATTTTATTCTTTTTGTTACAGTAGTAAATGGGAGTGTTTCCTTAATTTCTCTTTCAGATTTTTTATCATTAATGTATAGGAATGCAAGAGATTTCTGTGCATTAATTTTGTATCCTGCTACTTTACCAGATTCATTGATTAGCTCTAGTAGTTTTCTGGTAGCATCTTTAGCATTCTCTGTGTATAGTATCATGTCATCTGCAAACAGTGACAGTTTTATTTCTTCTTTTCTGTTTTGGATTCCTTTTATTTCTTTTTTGTCTCTGATTGCTGTGGCTAAAACTTCCAAAACTATGTTGAATAATAGTGGTGAGAGTGGGCAATGGTGTCTTGTTCCTGATCTTACTGGAAACGGTTTCAGTGTTTCACCATTGAGAATGATGTTGGCCGTGGGTTTGTCATATATGGCCTTTATTATGTTGAAGTAGGTTCTCTCTATGCCTCCTTTCTGGAGGATTTTTAATCATAAATGTGTGTTGAATTTTGTCAGAAGCTTTTTGTGCATCTGTTGAGATCATCATATGGTTTTTATTCTTCAGTTCTTTAATATGGTGTATCACATTGATTTATTTGCATATATTGAAGAATCCTTGCATTCCTGGGATAAACCCCACTTGATCATGGTGTATGATCCTCTTAAGGTGCTGTTGGATTCTGTTTGTTAGTATTTTGTTGAGGATTTTTGCATCTATATTCATCAGTGATATTGGCCTGTAGTTTTCATTTTTGTGACATCTTTGTCTGGTTTTGGTATCAGGGTGATGGTGGCCTCATAGAATGAGTTTGGGCGTGTTTCTTCCTCTGCCCTATTTTGGAAGAGTTTGAGAAGGATAGGTGTTAACTCTTCTCTAAATGTTTGATAGAATTCACCTGTGAAGCCATCTGGTCCTGGGCTTTTGTTTGTTGGAAGATTTTTAGTCACAGTCTCAATTTCAGTGCTTGTAATTGGCCTGTTTATATTTTCTGTTTCTTCCTGGTTCAGTCTCAGAAGGTTGTGCTTTTCTAAGAATTTGTCCAGTTCTTCCAGGTTGTCCATTTTATTGGCATATAGTTGCTTGCAGTAATCTCTCATGATCCTTTTTATTTCTGCAGTGTCAGTTGTTACTTCTCCTGTTATCATTTCTGACTCTACTGATTTGAGTCTTCTCCCTTTTTTTCTTGATGAGTCTGGCTAATGATTTATCAATTTTGTTTATCTTCTTAAAGAATCAGCTTTTAGTTTTATTGACCTTTGCTACTGTTTCCTTCATTTCTTTTTCATTCGTTTCTGATCTGATGTTTATGATTTCTTTCCTTCTGCTAACTTTGGGTGTTTTCTTTTTTGTTCTGGTTGTTCTTTCTCTAATTGCTCTAGGTGTAAGGTTAGGTTGTTTATTTGAGATGTTTCTTGTTTCTTGAGGTAAGATTGTATTGCTATAAACTTCCCTCAGAACTGCTTTTCCTGCATCCCATAGGTTTTGGATCGTCGTGTTTTCCTTGTCATTTGTTTCTAGGTATTTTTTGATTTCCTCTTTGATTTCTTCAGTGATCTCTTGGTTAGTTAGTAGCGTATTGTTTAACCTCCATGTGTTTGTATTTTTTAACAGTTTTTTTTCCTGTAACTGATATCTAGTCTCATAGCGCTGTGGTCAGAAAAGGTACTTGATTTCAGTTTTCTTAAATTTACCAGGGCTTGATTTGTGACCCAAGATATGATCTGTCCTGGAGAATGTTCCACGAGCACTTGAGAAGAAAGTGTATTCTGTTGTTTTGGGATGGAATGTCCTATAAATATCAATTAAGTCCATCTTGTTTAATGTATCATTTAAAGCTTGTGTTTCCTTATTTATTTTCATTTTGGATGATCTGTCCATTGGTGATTGTGTGGTGTTGAATTCCCCTATTGTGTTCCTGTCGATTTCCCCTTTTATGGCTGTTAGCATTTGCCTTATGTATTGAGGTGCTCCTATGTTGGGTGCATAAATATTTACAATTGTTATATCTTCTTCTTGGTTTGATCCCTTGATCATTATGTAGTGTCCTTCTTTGTCTCTTGTAATAGTCTTTATTTTAAAGTCTATTTTGTCTGATATGAGAATTGCTACTCCAGCTTTCTTTTGGTTTCCATTTGCATGGAATATCTTTTTCCATCCCCTCACTTTCAGTCTGTATGTGTCCCTAGGTCTGTAGACAGCATATATACGGGTCTTGTTTTTGTATCCATTCAGCCAGTCTATGTCTTTTGGTTGTAGCATTTAATCCATTTACATTTAAGGTAATTATCAACGTGTATGTTCATGTTACCATTTTCTTAATTGTTTTGGGTTTGTTTTTGTAGGTCTTTTCCTTCTCTTGTGTTGTCTGCCTAGAGAAGTTACTTTAGCATTTGTTGTAAAGCTGGTTTGGTGGTGCTGAATTCTCTTTGCTTTTGCTTGTCTGTAAAGCTTTTGATTTCACCATAGAATCTGAATGAGATCCTAATCGTGGTTGTAGGTTTTTCCCTTTCATCACTTTAAATATGTCCTGCCACTCCCTTCTGGCTGGCAGAGTTTCTGCTGAAAGATCAGCTGTTAACCTTATGGGGATTCCTTTGTATGTTATTTGTTGTTTATCCCTTTCTGCTTTTAATTTTTTTTCTTTGTATTTAATATTTGATAGTTTGATTAATACGTGTCATGGCATGTTTCTTGGATTTATCCTGTATGGGACTCTCTGCGCTTCCTGGAATTGTTTGGCTATTTCCTGTCACGTGTTAGGGAAGTTTTCGACTATAATCTCTTCAAATATCTTCTCAGACCCTTTCTTTTCCTCTTATTCGTCTGGGACCCCTATAATTCAAATGCTGGTGTGTTTAATGTTGTCCCAGAAGTCTCTGAGACTGTCCTTACTTCTTTTCATTCTTTTTTCTGCTCTGCAGTAGTTATTTCCACTATTTTATCTTCCAGGTCACTTATCCGTTCTTCTGCCTCTGTTATTCTGCTATTGATTTCTTCTAGAGAATTTTAAATTTCATTTATTGTGTTGTTCATCATTGTTGTTTTGGTCTTTAGTTCTTCTAGGTCCTTGTTAAACGTTTCTTGTAGTTTCTCCATTCTATTTCCACGATTTTGGATCATCTTCACTGTCATTACTCTGAATTCTTTTTCAGGTACGCTGCCTATTTCCTCTTCATTTGTTTGGTCTGGTGGGTTTTTACCTTGCACCTTCATCTTCTGCGTATTTCTCTGTCTTCTCATTTTGTTTAACTTACTGTGTTTGGGGTCTCCTCTTCACAGTCTGCAGGTTCGTAGTTCCCTTTGTTTTCGGTGTCTGCCCCCCGTGGGTAAGGTTGGTTCAGCGGCTTGAGTAGGCTTCCTGGTGGAGGGGACTGGTGCCTGTGTTCTGGTGGATGAGGCTGGATCTTGTCTTTCTGGTGGGCAGGTCCACGTCTGGTGGTGTGTTTTGTGGTGTCTGTGAACTTAATATGATTTTAGGCAGCCTCTCTGCTAATGGGTGGGTTTGTGTTCCTGTCTTGCTAGTTGTTTGGCATGGGGTGTCTAGGACTGGAGCTTGCTTGTTGTTGAGTGGAGCTGGGTCTTAGCGTTGAGAAGGTCTCTGGGAGACATCTCACTGATTGATATTACGTGGAGCTGGGGGGTCTCTGATGATCCAATGTCCTGAACTCGGCTCTCCCACCTCAGGGGCTCAGGCCTGACACCCCGCTGGAGCACCAAGACCTTGTCATCCACCCGGTTTGATCAGTAGTGATTGTCCTAGCCTTTTGATTGCTGGTATTGTTTTTCAAATTCGGGGCAGCAGTAATGAATTCTTCCAGCTGGGGGCGCCTCTGTTCCAAATTCTGCAGTGTTGCGTGTCTGAAGGAAGGTCTTGGAGGCAACACCCCAGTGTGTGTAGCGGACGGCAGCGCCGTTGGTGATTAACTCCTTCTCTTGACACTCTAACCTTCCCAGGGGTCAGAGGTGGGGAAGGGACTGAAAGTTTCCACCTTTTAATCACATGGCTGGCTCCTCTGGCAACTGAACTCCATTCCCCACAGTTAGCTCATTAGCATAAACTCTAGTGTGGTTGAAAGGGGCTTATTATGAAAGACAAAATACACTCCTCTCACCCCTATCACTCAGGAAATTCGAAGAGTTTTAGAAGCTCTGTGCCAGGAACCGGGAATGAAGACCCAATAGATGTTGGTTTTTTTCTTTTTTTATATCACAATATCATAGTGGCCAAGACTCTTATTTCAGTTACTAATGCTATAAGACAAACTATCCAAAAACATACTGGTTTAAACTAGCAACCAGTTTATTGTGTTCACGGTTTCTGTTGGTCCCGTCAGGGCACTGTGGGAATGTCTTATGTCTGCCCCATGATGTCTGGGGCCTCAGCTAGGAATGTGGAGGCTGGTGACAGACTTGATGGCTGGGGGCTGGAATTATCTAGAGGCTCTATATTTGCTTGTCTGGGGCCTGGGCTTCTGGGATGCCCTGATGGGAAAGACCAAGACTACCCGTTATTTGGCTTCCTCACAGCATGGCAGCGTCTGGGGAGTCAGACTTATATAAGTCTTCTTACACTGAGGCTCAGGGGTCCATGCTTTAGTGTTCCAGTGAACAAGGCAAAAGCTACTGCTTTTACGTGTGGCCATGGAGGTCCCACAGTATCATTGCTGCCATACACTATTGGGAAAAGCATTCCCAAGTCTACCCATACTGAAGGAGAGGATTGGACTCCACCTCCTGATGGGGGCATGACAAAGTCACATTGCAGAAGAGCGCGTGGGATGGGCGGTATTGTTGCAGCAATCTTTGGGAAATGTAATCAGCCACAGATGGAGAGATAGAGGAACCAAGCAGAAAAGATCCAATGACAAACCTGGCACATTGTTGCTCCAGCCTCACCTTAGAACAGCTCTAACTTGGAGTCTGTGCAATGATGAAGCAACTGATTAGTCCAGTTAATTACATTTTGAAAAAAAATCCATCAGATTAGTCATTTGGGGTTGTGTTAGCCAAAGACAAGTTACTGACCAAGAGCTCATCACCTTGCTTGTGACTGTGTTGTTAGGTAAGTCCAAGTGGGGAATCATGGGGCCCATATCTGCCACAAAAGCTTGGAGCCAGCCTTCCTGGCAAGTGTTCCCCCCACCCCCCCCACCCCACCCCTCTGCCTCTTTGGTTACTAACTGGTTACCTGGCAACCAGGTTTCCTCAACATCAGCTGCGGAGCCAGCAGGCTCAGCCTCCCCCCACCAGCCCCCATGGATCCCTGGGGACCTGGGGAATGGGATATATAATGAGATTTTAATTGTTGCATTGTATCTGATCTTTTTTTCTGTGTGCACAGAAAAGATACCTCTATCTTCTAGGTAGAGGTGTAAATTTCAATTCATTTTGCTTATCTGATAAAATGTTCATATCCTTTAAGCTAATTTCATTTGAACTAGTCGGCACCACGCTTCTCTTTGAGTTCCAGACTGGATGTCTTATCCTTATCCAGAGCAGAGATCTCCTGCACACTGTCACATCAGAGGGTATCTGGGCTGTGCATATAGATGTGGCGTGAGAAGTGGCTTCTCTTCCTGGACCGAGCTAGTTTGTGGGGCCCTTCCTTTTGTTTTTCTTATTTGAAGAGCTTTACTAAAAGCTTATTTGGTTTCCTTATTTTTCAGATCAAGATTGTAGTATTTCCCAAACAAAAGGTCTCCCATTGTTTTGTGTTAGACCCATAAAGATAAAATTACACTTAACTCGAAGTAGGTGTTCCTTTTCTCCCCACTGCCACAGGATATGGGGCAGCTGCAACTCAGTGATGAATTTGGGTCTTTGTCTTATTAAGGGGAGTGAGAAGGTGGGGAAGGCGTTGTAATTGGTGTAGAGAAGGGACTGATGTCATTTCTCATTAATCCCCATGGGTGTGCCAACTCTTGTTAAAATTCATGTGTGGGGACTTCCCTGGTGGGGCAGTGGTTGGGAACCCACCTGCCAATGCAGGGGACACGGGTTCGAGCCCTGGTCCGGGAAGATCCCACATGCCACAGAGCAACTAATCCTGCACGCCACAACTACTGAGCCTGTGCTCTAGATCCCACGAGCCACAACTCCTGAGCCCACACTTCACAACTACAGAAACCCGTGCACCTAGAGCCTGTGCTCTGCAGCAAGAGAAGCCACCGCAATGAGAAGCCTGCACCCCGCAACAAAGAGTAGCCCCCGTTCGCTGCAACTAGAGAAAGCCCGCATGCAGCAATGAAGACCCAACTCAGCCAAAAATAAATTATTAATTAATTTTAAAAATTTAAATTTAATTTAAATGTAACCAGGGGCAGATGGATTAGGTAACCCTAGAAAGTCATTTAAATTTAAATTTAACATTCATTTGAACCAGAAATATGCTTTTGTAAACATGAAGCTACCCCTATTTTCTTTTTCCCATATAGTAGAACTAGACTACAAACTGAGTTTATCACTTACCCTTTGGTGTGGTACTGAGTTTGGTCAAAACAAAGCAACTGACTGAAGGTTTTCCTGAGGAGCAGAAAGCCAAATGCAAAAATGCTGAAAGGTAATGCTTAAGCATAGCACATACTGGCTGGTCTTTGGTTTCCACTGCTAGTGTTTTCTAGCTAGCAATTTTTATCTCTCTTCTATCAGATCAAGAAGCACAATTTAAAATATAGGAATGAAAAGGAAAGGGTTAGGCAGAACAGAACAAGTGAGGGGGAGGACACACACACACACACACACACTCTTACATACATACATACATACAGGGATGATGGTCAGGTCCTCAGACAGCCAAGCCTAGGGTTCTGGCCCAGACTGCCACTAGTTATTTGTGTGACTTTAGACACCCACTCAGCCCTTGTTCCTACATGACCAGAATGAGGAGTGCAGTGGAACCACGGCCCATTGATGTCCACCCATATTTGAATTAAGGGCCGTGTGAGAGGGTGTTGCATTGGGACTTCAAGGGCAGACACTGAGTTAGGGACTTGCCCGAGATCAAGAGATTATAAAAAGTGAAACTTGCTTTTATGTTGATACTCAAGTCCAAGCACTGTCCGTCACTTATTCTTACTCCCATTACAATGAGAGTGGGTCCACCTCTCAGGGATGGACTTGCACCAACTACTGGAAATGCTGGTTATAAAAATTCATGTGCCCATTTATATTGGAAATGTAGAATGAGAAACAACATCTATTATGTAGACGCCAGTGTTTGTATCCACAGATCATCGCATCTCTGATGGGAAGCATGCTGCAGGAAAAGCTATATTGTACTCATCCATTCACGTGTTGCAGGACTCCTGTTTCTTTCCAGGTTGGGGCAATTATGAATGAAACTCCTATAAACATTTACATACAAGCTTTTGCGTGAACATAGCTGTTCAGTTTTACTGGGCTAGATAGCTAGGAGTGGGATTGCTGGGTTGTATGGTAGATGTATGGCAATGCCAACTGGTGATTGGTTTACAGTCTAATTGTCTTCCAAAGTAGCTGCGCCATTTTGCATTCCCATCGGCAGTGGGTGAGAGTCTAACCTGTACTCATAAGTTTACCTGCTGAACAGGAGCTCATTTATTTGTGCAATAGATATTTTGAGGGTTCCCTAAATGCCAGCGCGTATTCTAGAGATTGAGAGCAAAATACACAAAAATTCTTGTCATCACGGAGTTTATTGTCTAGTGGGGGGGATAAGAAAATAAACAAGTACTATACGTATCGCGGATGTCGTATGCCAAATGGTGATTGGTGCTAAAGAGAAAATTAAAACATGGGAGTACAATTTTAAATAGGGTGGTCAGCAAGCGTTCACTGAGAGAGTGACATTTGAGCAAAAAAATCCTGAAGGAGGTGAGGGAGGGAGCTAAGTGGCACCTAGGGAAAGAGCCTTCCAGGTATAGGGCACAGGAGCTACTAAAGCCTTAGGAAGGGAGCACAGCTGGTACATTCAGTGAGCAGAGGCAGGGAGGGAGAGGTTAGTAGGAAATGAGGTTAGAGAGGAAAGTAGTGATGAAGGGGCCAGCTCCTGGGGGGCGTGATAGAGACTTGGTATTTTTCTTGGGAGTCGGTTGGGGAGCCATTGGAGGGTTTGAGCTGAGGAGTGACATGATCCGATCTAAGGTTTTACAAGGATCACTCTGGGTGCTGTGTTGACAATAGCAGAGATTGAGGGGCAAGGGTAGAAGCAGGGAGGATGGTTAGGAAGGTAAGGCAGTAATTCAAGTGAGAGACCTGGGGCTTAAGCCAGGATAGAAGCAGTGGAGATTGTGGCAAAAGTGACTAGAGTTCGGAGGTATTTTGCAACTGGAACCAACAGGATTTCTTGGCAGATTGGATGGGAGATGTCAGGGAAATAGTGGTATCGAGGTACCCAGAGTTGGGCCAGACCTCAGACTAAGGGCACAGTCCTCATAAGATGGTCCTCACTTCAGATAGCAGCCGAAAATTCAGGGGTGTTCGGGGCTACCCTCGATTTTGACCAGCTGGTCACAAACTTCGGACTTCCTGTGACCACTCTCAGGTTCCATAATTCCCTAAGAAGACTCCCAGAGCCCACTGAAAGCTCTACACTTACGATTACAGTTTTACAAATAGCAAAAGAATACAAATTAGAAGAGTTGCATAGGGTAAAGAACTGTGTGGGTTCCAAACGCGAAGCTTTTATCCCTAGGCAGACGTTGCCCTCTCAACTCCCATATATGACAATAGCAGAGGACTGACAACCGGGGAAGCTCACCGAAGCTTTGGTGTTCAGAGTGTTTGTTGGAGTTTCACTCCCGGCTGTGATGCCGAAAACTCAGCCTCTGTACCCTGGTACTGAATTGCATATCGGAGATGGGGTTTGGGGTGAAGTAGAAAAGAATAGCTTTATTGCTTTGCCAGGCAAAGGGGGACACAGCGGGCTTGTGCCTCTCGATACAGTGTGGTCCCAGCCTGGGAGGATCTGGTGAGGAGTTTTACAGCAATGGTTCAAGGGCCGGGTTGCTGGTAAGGATCAGGGTGTGTGCAGGGCCTGCGCTCCTTTAATCTGGCCTCAGGTGGTCTCTTGATGAACTTCTCAAGGTGATCAAACTGTGATCACCTCTGGAATGAAGAATGCTAACACCTTCCATTTGTTGGTGGTTTCAGTTCTGTTAAAGAGCTCAAAGATATTTATGTGTATCCCTTGAGGCGGAACCAGGACCCTGCCCCAAGGCTGCGCTATTGTTTCTTCACCGTTCCTGCCTTGCCTCTGCAGCCCCTCCCTTCCCTGATTAGCAACTGTATGGAAGGCTTCTGTACTCAGCAGCCCCACAGGGTCCTGCTCAGTGTCAGTTGGAGAATGAGAACCCCAGGAAGCAGACAGGACCTACTGTAGAGATACGCTTGAGGCTTGGAAGCCAGAGACTTAGCGGCAGTGGAGGACGGGCACTCTCCCCATCTGGCTTGTTGGGCAGCCCCATTCCTGCCTTCCAGTCCAGCCATCCCCTTGGCCTAGAAAGTCATCCGTCCCATTTGTTTCCCTGACATTCCATTCAGGTCACCTTGATTGGAGGTCCAGATGTTCCCAAACACCTAAGTCACATCTTTATAGGTAATCTCTGGGCTAATTCTCACAGGAATGGTGAAATATAACCAGCATGGGTTAGTTGTACTGGTTTAGCAGTCAGAGGGTGACCTGCCATTTACTACCGTATCATGGTGGGGGGGGGGGTACTTCGTACTATGTGCTGTCTTCAAACTGTCTGTAACCAGGGGCAGATGGATTAGGTAACCCTAGAAAGTCATTTCCGGGCTGTTTGACGCATTTTCTAAAATGGAAGTGTTGGATCTGATGATCTCCCAGGTCCCTTTTGGCTAAAATGATCTCTGAATTTAACTAGAGACCAGGTTGCTGTTGGTAGTATGTCTGAGTGTGCCTGCACCTATACCTCCTGCCTCACAAATAGATAGTAACATTTTTATGGCAGGGATGTTGAGGTCCTAGAGCAGAATAGACCTAACTTTGCTTGGTCCCATCTGGTATTTCTTTCTTATCCCTCTGGACATAGAAATCAGCACATAGTAAGTGCTCACTTAATCTTTAATAGTAGTGAATTGAAAGTGAATTGAAATCCCTCCCCTGCCTTCCATCCAAACCAAACCAAACCAAACCAAACACTTTGGGCTCTGGGTTCAGAGTATTTCAGCTTCTGAGTAATCTGTATAAATGGCATCAATTTTCACCTTTATTTGGTGTGTGTTTATAGAGAGAACGTACAGGATATATATGTATATATGGAGGGAGAGAATAGGAGAATATAAATAAACGTGTGTGTGTGTGTGTGTGTGTGTGTAAATAAAAGAGAGAGAGACTTTTAAAGGCAGGATATAAAGGTGGATTCTGGAGTCGGGTGTCTGGCTGGGTTTTGTCCCCAGTTTACCAGTTACTCACTCTCTTGGGAGAATTACTTTCACCACTCTCTGCTTTGGTTTCCTCATCTGTAAACTGAATTGAATCAAAGTTTACATCACAGCCTTGATTTGAGGATTAAACAAGTTCCTGTTTGTAAAGGCCTTGGCCTACTGGGAATAGTGCATGACCCACAGCAAAAGCTACGTAGCCATGACGGCAGTGGTTGTCCGGAGGTGAACGGACTTTTTCTTTTTGGTCTAAATGGAGTCAAGACTGGCCAGGCGGGCAGTAACACCTGTAGCACAGACCTTCTGCAGTTAACACCCCAAGCTAAGGTTCCTAAGGGCCCACGTCTGGTCTTTTCAAGTGGGAGTTGAGTTCCCTCTGTGTCTGTTCAGAGCTGCAGCCTGCAGCGCTGTCCTGGACCCCGAGTGGCCGCAGGTGAAGGTGTGCGAAGACCCAGAGGAACAGCCCACTGAAAATTACCCAAAGTGCATCCCCTGCTCATTGTGGGTTCACATCATTTTCTTTGGGCGCAAAAGTGGCTCATTTCATTTGTACGACATAATTCTTTATGTGTGGAGAGAGTGGGAAACAGCTTAGTACCCAGAAGTGTTTACGCCTTATTATGGTCCAGTTATCACAACGTGCCATTTTTTGTTATGATCAAAGCACATTTCCACTCCTACAGAGACCCTGAGCCCGAACAGAGGCACCTCGGCTTGGTTTTTCACGGACACATGTTTCTAAGGAAAATGCAGAGGAAACTTTATAACTGTGGTCTTAGGCTCCCTTGGCAGCCTCTTCTTTTTTTTTTTTTTTTTTTTTTTTTGCGGTACGCGGGCCTCTCACTGTTGTGGCCTCTCCCGTTGCGGAGCACAGGCTCCGGACGCGCAGGCTCAGCGGCCATGGCTCACGGGCCCAGCTGCTCTGCGGCACGTGGGATCTTCCCGGACCGGGGCACGAACCCGTGTCCCCTGCATCGGCAGGTGGACTCCCAACCACTGCGCCACCA
The DNA here is from genome assembly GCF_963924675.1 of Phocoena phocoena. Lineage (NCBI taxonomy): Eukaryota > Metazoa > Chordata > Mammalia > Artiodactyla > Phocoenidae > Phocoena > Phocoena phocoena. The sequence continues at coordinate 16,800,243 of NC_089225.1, forward strand.
GGGAGGCCCAGCCTCTTCTTTTTTGATTGCTTTCAGAAAAGGAAAAGAAATGGAGCTGCTGTTAAGATTCATGTTATGAAACCTTAGTGAACTTGGAGCTTTTTAAAGCATCCAACTTGTCCGCGTCCCCGAGAAGCAGTTGCCTGGGTGTGGGGCGTGGTGGGAGCCCTGCTGTCTCTCCCAGCGGGCCTGCTCTCACCACGGGCCCGGAAGAGCATCTTCAGGCTGCCAGAGACTCATCGTCTGGGGGAAGGAGCAGGACTAAGTTTGGCTTAATGAAAAACCTGCGTTTATTGCCCCCATTGAGATTTCATTTAAATTGGTTACAGAGTGCTGTTGATGGGGCTTTTGGAGACTGGTTGCGGTGTCTTTGCCCGATTTTCTTTGTTTTTGCTCTGAAAATCCCCTTCTTTTTCCTCTTCTCTCTGTCACCCCTGTCTGGGGCCTGCTGTATCTCTTCTCCCTTCCTCTGTCCCCCTCTCTGTTTTAGAAAGCCTCCAGCACATAGTAAGCTCTCAGTGAATACTGTCATATTTCCTTCCCAGCCATCTGGACCTATACTTAGTTTGTTTTCTCTTTCTTTTTGTTCTGTTTTCTTTCTCCCTGTCTCCCTCCCCTCAACCAACTGAATTATCTCCATCAGCCTGGTCCCTCCCCGTCACTCCCCACCCCCTTTTCCTCCCCTGGGAGCCTCTTTCTCTGTTGCCCTTCCTTTCATTTTAATCTCCATCTCAGTCAATCAATTAATCTCTCTCTCTCTCTCTTTTAGTCCCCCCCCCAACTTTGCTTTGCTTCTCTTGTGGTCTCTACCTCTGTGTTTTCAATGTCCTTTTGCCTCCTAGCTTCTTAACCTTTGTTTTTGAAACATTATAATCACTGGAGAAACTTTAAAAAAAACATCCTAATGACCAGGCTGAACCCTAGACCAATTAAAGCAGGGTTTATGGGAATGAAACTCAAGCATCAGCATATTTTTAAAGCTCCCTCGTTGATTCCCATGGAGAGCCCAGGCTGAGAAGCATTGCCTTGCTTCTGATTGGGTCACGGTTGTGTGCAGAGCCAGCTTTATGTCGCTGTGGCTTATTAAGGATGTCTCCGGGTGATCCACTCGATATGCTTCAGTCTTGCATTTTGTGAAATGCATTTCCTCTTGAGCTGGTTTCCAGTATGGGTTCTGTGGTCTTTGCCCTTCTTTCAAGGTCATAAGAGCCCAGGTTGGAAACGAAGGAGAGGTGAGACCGGGATTCGGTCAGGACGGCAGTAGCATAGGGGCTTGGGACGGGGCCAGATAGGCTATATACCCTTGGCCTTATCTAACACCGTGTCTAAATACAGAGAGCCAGTAAAGGCATAACCACGGTCTGGAGCCTCTAGTTTTTGGACATTTGAGTGGAAAGTTGGCTTGGATTAGGGTCAGGTTTTGTGGAATGGGGCAGATGCCCTTCTAGAATGTCAGCTGCCCCATCTGGGGTGTGGGAAGTGCTAGTGCACAGAGCATGCCATACTAGCAGTCTTTTCAAATGACAGAGAGTCAAGGCATGTGCTTCACCGAGATGACGTGTCAGAAGAAAATCAGGCATTTGCCTGGTGGACTCTGAAATCACTGTAGCACTCTGTCAGGTAGAGGAAGAAGCAACCGATCCAGAAAATCTCTTGGAAGGCCTGCCTGGTGGGCTGATATTCTGGAGGTTTTAAAACCAGGCTGAGTCTGGGGGCCTTGCTAAACACTCTAAAAGGATAAATCTTCAATTCAGTATGTGGTTTCCCCCACTGGACGTGTGTTCAGTGACCATTTATAGATCAGTTGACGAGTATCTGGTGGCTGTGGGGGAACTCAGGTCAATAGGTGATGTGAGAATGATCCTGGAACGTTCTCCACCATGTTCCAGGAGCGGGCAGCCCCAAATACTCTGGCCCCGCTAGGCAGAAATGTCCTCAAATTCAAAGTCCAGCAGGGAGAATCTGCCTGTCCCAGGTGGCTCCCACCAAAGGACCCCTGTCCTGTGCCTGAAGCCCAGCACCCACGCCCAGGGGACAGCTTGGGCTCTTTCGACTTCCCTTGCTCTGTCCTGAGGGCGCTGAACAAACACAGCCCAGCTGAGCTCAACTAATTCGCCAGTAACAGTTCGTTCCTCAGACTGGCCTGCAGCAGCAGAGCAGGGCCCAGCAGCCCGCTCTGCTCCACGCTGACCTCCAGCTCAAAGGCGGCAGGATGAGTTGGTGGCAGCCCCCTTGGGGGCTGAATATCCACTCTCCTTGCAGAATTTGACCTTAGAATCTAGGCATCGGCTGGTGCATTCAGATACGTTAAAGACCCGTATTACTTAAGGCATTTATTTGCATGTAATCATTCAGTTAGTTTTGTTTGAGGGTGGCCTGGTGAACCCTAGGGGCTCCCAACTCTAACTGGAAGTTAGAATTATAGGGTGTGGGGAGAAGGGGCGTTTGGAAAAAAAACAACAATGCCCAGGCCCCAGTCCCCCAAGTTTCTGATTTTGTTGGTCTGGGGTGGGTATTTTTTTTTTTTAAGCTATTGGCTGTGGTTGTTTTAAGACCCTAATTCTAATGTGAATGACATGGTGGAAAGCACGGGAATGACCCCAGGGCAACCGAGTTCCGGGTTCTAGAGCTCAGGTTTGCCGCCGCCTAGTGGTGAAACTATGGAATGATCAGGCTGCTCCTCTGTGAAGTGTCGGGGATGGGTGCGATAGAAATCTTCAGCGAGCATCAGGATTCACCAGGGAGCCTGGAAATTCTGCAGCAGCTCTAGGGGGAATTAAGCTGCTTTTCACGGGGGTGGGGAGGGGCGCACGGGCTCCTCAGGTGATGTTGCCCAGCATTCCAGAGCCTCCTGATGGGCAAGAGTCCCAGGTCCCTTTGAGCTAGAAAGCATACGGCGATGTGATCGTTTGGAAGCTGCACCTTGCTTATGTGGGCGACCCAGGCATCTAGCAAGGTCCCTGTCCTCAAAGAACTAGAGCATAATTGGCATAAGTGGGGTTCATGGGGAGCATCGTGGTGCAGAGAGAGCAATGGATGGGCAGCTAGAAAATAATGTGTGAAATGAAAAAACCATGAGGTCGGGACTTTTCTGGTGGTGCAGTGGTTAAGAACCCTCCTGGCAATGCAGGGGACACAGGTTCGAGCCCTGGTCCGGGAAGATCCCCCATGCCATGGAGCAACTAAGCCCATGCGCCACAGCTACTGAGCCCGCGAACCACAGCTACTGAGCCCGCATGCCACAACTACTGAAGCCCGTGTGCCTAGAGCCCGTGCTCTGCAACAAGAGAAGCCACCGCAATGAGCAGCCCGCGCACCACAACGAAGAGTAGCTCCCGCTCGCCGCAACTAGAGAAAGCCCGCGCGCAGCAACGAAGACCCAATGCAGCCAAAAATAAATAAATACATTTATTAAAAAACCCCACAAAACAAAAACAAACAAAAATACCATAAGGTCAGTTAATAAGGAGTCAGGAAGGCTGAGGGGTGACTGCGTTTTCACGAGTGCACAAGATGGCTTACATGGAGGACAATGTGGTCTCCCTTTCCACCCAGAGCTCTTATTGGACTCAGTTGTACTGTGAGTGTAGGAAGCGTCTCTTGCTGGGACAGCTGTGAGAGTCTCGAGAGAACTGTATTTTTTACAGGCTTGTAAAGGAGCTTGCAGGTTTTCTTCCTCACGGGACCTTAAAAATAAAAGTTTTTAAAAAGCAGAGGAAAAGATCTGTTTTCCTTTATATGTCAAGAAGCTTCTGCTGACCCATCCTTAGAAGAACGTTATGAAACATTTATTTGGACACGTTTTTCCAGGAGAAGGGATGGCTGGTTTGTTTTTCCATTCTGTTCCATGGTCTGTCCTTGTAATGGTTTTTATGAGGCAACTGACAAGGCTAGAGGTAGTTTCTGCAGCTGGGAAGACAGTCTTTCTCGGCGTGGGATGGAAGCTGCATTTCTGGACTGCTTGGCTTTTAGTCTCAGCATCACAAACTAAATTGTGGGGTTGCGGGCAAATCACTCCACCTCTTGAAGGTTTTGGTGTCCACATCTCGAGGAAGTGAGGGAGATGTTTTAGGTGGTCCCTGAGGTCCCTTCTAGCTCTGATAATGTCCTCACTCAGATGTAGATGAGCTAGTTCCTTATAGGGAGCGAAAATCTGGAGACTGTATGTACCCTATCATGGAATTAAACATGAAAGCAAGGTGCCGTAGTGGGGGCACTCTGGATTGCTAGTGGGTTCAGGACTGCAGGACCACCATGTATGTCTGTGCAGGAGCCCTGTCAAAGGGGTAAGGAATGAGGTGGGAATCCAGTTTCAACTCCCCTTGCTGAGCAGAGCAGTCTCTCCAAGGAAGTGATGTTTGAGGTCACACTCTTATTTACCTATCTTATGTAAATAGAAGTATGGTTGATTTACAATGTTGTGTTAATTTTTGCTATACAGCAAAGTGATACAGTTTTATATTAAGTTATATATATATACTTTTAAAAATATTCTTTTTCCATTATGGTGTATCATAGGGTATTGAATATAGTTCTCTGTGCTATATAGTAGGATCTTGTTGTTTATCCATCCTATATATAATAACTTACATCTGCTCATCCCAACCTCCTACTGTATCCCTCCCCCTTGGCAGGCACAATCTGTTCTCTATGTCTGTGAGTCTGTTTCTGTTTTATAGATAAGTTCATGTGTGTCATATTTTAGATAAGTGATGTCACATGGTATTTGTCTTTCTCTTTCTGACTTCACTTACTATGACAATCTCTAGTTGCATCCATGTTACTGCGAACGGCATTATCTCACTCTTTTTTATGGCTGAGTAGTATTCCATTGTGTGTATGTACTACATCTTTATCCATTCGTCTGTCGACGGACATTTAGGTTGTTTCTGTCTTGGCCATTGTGAATAGTGCTGCTATGAACATGGGAGTGCATGCATCTTTTTGAATTAGAGTTTTGTCTGGATATATGCCCAGGAGAGGGATTGCTGGATCATATGGTAATTCTGTTTTTAGTTTTTCAAGGAACCTCCATACTGTTCTCCATAGTGGCTGCACCAGCTTACATTCCCACCAACAGTGTAGGAGGGTTCCCTTTTCTCCACACCCTCTCCAGCATCTGTTATTTGTAGACTTTTTAATGATGGCCATGCTGTTGGGGTCACTCTTAATGACACCATACATCTATCCATGGATGAAGTATGGGTGGAGAGATCCTTGTTAGATCCTGAGCGTTTCTGTCCACCGGTGCTGTCCACCCACACCGGCTCTCTGTTTCCCAGCTGGGTCTCCCTGAGCAGGAGACCATCCACACCTGTCTGAACTTTGGAGGCTCCTGCCCTCTTGGCTAAGCAAAAGCCCTATCAAAAGGTAATTACAAGGTGTGTACATTTGTTGGCACGTGTGTATGTTTGAAATGGGTTACTGAAATCCACTGAACTCAGGAGCTATTCATTGAAAGCTGGAAACGGTGATACTCTTTTCAACAAACTCTTTTTATGCCTACAGCCTTCCAAGCAGTCGAGACTACCGACCCATGCTAATGACAGAGAAGACACTGCTGTTTAGGCCTGATTTTTAAACAGTTCATTATAGTGAACAGAGTGTTGGGTGTGGGAAGGGGAGAGGCGAGAAAGCTATGCGCACACATGTAAGTGTGTGTTTGTGGAGATAGTGTAGGTTCAAATACCTCTGCTTCAAGACCCAGCCTAGGACTTGCCACCTTCCAGAACCTCTTTCCTAACCCAGCCGTACTCTGAGTTTGCATCCATCCTCTGCCTGAGTGACCTTCATAGCATGTGTGATTTTGAGTCTCCACCTGTTCTGTGTATGTGTGAAATAGGACAGTGTACATGAGAAGCTGGGGTCAGGGCACTGTCCTGTAGCTGTCAGTTCTGTTGACCAGACAACTGGTCGTCTCATGATGGCCACGCTCCCTCCTACTCTCTTTCCATGGCAGGCAGCCTGCATCTGAACACATGGTAGATGGCCCATCAGCGCTTGCTGGAATGATTTGAAGAAGAAAAAAAAAAAAAGGCAAGTTCTTTGCTTGAACCATTGAACTCTTAAGAACTGCCTATCAGAAGCTCTTGTTGTTGAGGGCATTCATTATCACCAGCAAAAGCCTTTCAGTTCTGAGCTATAAAGACATGAAAGACACTGGCCTTGGCGTCCCAAGAAGCTGGGCCAACAGTCCTGGGGAGAGCATACAGCCCAAACACAGAAGGATCTAATTAAACCCAACATACGGCTCCGAGCCTGGGGCTGCAGACCTGAAGACATAAAGAATACAGCTTGTCTCTTAAGATGTCTGCAGTTTGATTGCAGAGGTAGATTTTAAACAACTAACCATAAAGCAGAAAGATAAGTGCTTCTTTTTTTTTTTCTTTTTTTTCCCCACAACTCACACATACATACTGTATTTTATGTTGACAAGAGAGAAATCAACTGACACCAAGCATTGTAAATGGATGACCACAACAAAAGCAACAATGATTGCAATGACCAAACACGAAACACCCTCACACTATGTCATCACATTGACATTCAGTCCAGGAATCCTCCACTGTAACAGCTCCTTTACTTTGCAGTGAAAATTGATTTGTATATTTTTTGCCTCTGAGTCCTTGTGGGATTTTTAAATTTTTATTCAAACAGAAAGTCACAAAACTTATAATCATCCCCATCAGTTCACTCAGTCCCAGGTAACTAATTTTTTCATCTTGATCTTTTGTTAGCACTTTTATGAGTTCATCAGTTTTCCGTCAGAGTTCTGAAAATGCTTATTCATTCAGTTCAGCGTACAGTCAGTTACCAGAAACCAGTAATTGTCAGTCTTTTCCATGAATTCCTTGAAGATGAAACCCTTTTACAGGAACATTTTCGCCAAAGCATCAGAGTACACCCAGAACTGTCTGTAAATGACAAAAGACTTAAAAATGACCACGGTTAAAGATTTGATGAAAGTTCATAATAATGCAATTGACAAGGAAATTTAGTTATTTCTGAGATACACATTTTAAAGTAATAACTAGAATTATGACTTACAACATTATACCAGAACATATAAGATTTTTAGAAATTTCATGTAATGTCTGAAACATTTATATTAACATATTTCCATACAAATAACCCAAAGAAAGTTTAGTATTAGTTGGTTTTTGTTTGTTTGTTTTATACTGCAGGTTCTTATTAGTCATCAATTTTATACACATCAGTGTATACATGTCAATCCCGATCGCCCAATTCAGCACACCACCATCCCCACCCCACCGCGGTTTTACCCTCTTTGTGTCCATACGTTTGTTCTCTACATCTGTGTCTCAACTTCTGCCCTGCAAAACCGGTTCACCTGTACCATTTTTCTAGGATCCACATACATGTGTTAGTATACGATATTTGTTTTTCTCTTTCTGACTTACTTCACTCTGTGTGACAGTCTCTAGATCCATCCATGTCTCAACAAATGACTCAATTTCGTTCCTTTTTATGGCTGAGTAATATTCCATTGTGTATATATACCACACCTTCTTTATCCATTTGTCTGTCGATGGGCATTTAGGTTGCTTCCATGACCTGGCTATTGTAAATAGTGCTGCAATGAACATTGGGGTGCATGTGTCTTTTGGAATTATGGTTTTCTCTGGGTATATGCCCAGTAGTGGGATAGCTGGATCATATGTTAATTCTAGTTTTTTAAGGAAACTCCATACTGTCCTCCATAGTGGCTGTATCAGTTTACATTCCCACCAACAGTGCAGAGGGTTCCCTTTTCTCCACACCCTCTCCAGCATTTGTTGTTTGTAGATTTTCTGATGATGCCCATTCTAACTGGTGTGAGGTGATACCTCACTGTAGTTTTGATTTGCATTTCTCTAATAATTAGTGATGTTGAGCAGCTTTTCATGTGCCTCTTGGTCATCTGTATGTCTCCTTTGGAGAAATGTCTATTTAGGTCTTCTGCCCATTTTTGGATTGGGTTGTTTGTTTTTTTAATATTGAGCTGCATGAGCTGTTTATATATTTTGGAGATTAACCCTTTGTCAGTTGATTCATTTTCAAATATTTTCTCCCATTCTGAGGGTTGTCTTTTTGTCTTGTTTATGGTTTCCTTTGTTGTGCAAAAGCTTTGAAGTTTCATTAGGTCCCATTTGTTTATTTTTGTTTTTATTTCCATTACTCTAGAGGTGGATCAAAAAAGATCTTGCTGTGATTTATGTCAAAGAGTGTTCTTCCTATATTTTCCTCTAAGAATTTTATAGTGTCTGGTCTTACATTTAGGTCTCAAATCCATTTTGAGTTTATTTTTGTGTATGGTGTTAGGGAGTGTTCTAATTTCATTCTTTTACATATAGCTGTCCAGTTTTCCCAGCACCACTTATTGAAGGGACTGTCTATTCTCCATTGTATATCTTTGCCTCCTTTGTCATAGATTAGTTGACCATAGGTGCATGGGTTTATCTCTGGGCTTTCTATCTTGTTCCATTGATCTATGTTTCTGTTTTTGTGCCAGTACCATATTGTCTTGATTACTGTAGCTTTGTAGTATAGTCTGAATTCAGGGAGTCTGATTCCTCCAGCTCCATTTTTTTTCCCTCAAGACTGCTTTGGCTATTCGGGGTCTTTTGTGTCTCCGTACAAATTTTAAGATGATTTGTTCTAGTTCCGTAAAAAATGCCATTGGTAATTTGATAGGGATTGCATTGAATCTGTAGATTGCTTTGCGTAGTACAGTCATTTTCACCATATTGATTCTTCCAATCCAAGAACATGGTATATCTCTCCATCTGTTGGTATCATCTTTAATTTCTTTCATCAGTGTCTTATAGTTTTCTGCATACAGGTCTTTTGTCTCCCTAGGTAGTTTATTCCTAGGTATTTTATTCTTTTTGTTGCAATGGTAAATGGGAGTGTTTCCATAATTTCTCTTTCAGATATTTCATCATTAGTGTATAGGAATGCAAGAGATTTCTGTGCATTAATTTTGTATCCTGCTACTTTACCAAATTCATTGATTAGCTCCAGTAGTTTTCTGGTGGCATTTTTAGGATTCTCTATGTATAGTATCATGTCATCTGCAAACAGTGACAGTTTTACTTCTTCTTTTCCAATTTGTATTCCTTTTATTTCTTCTCTGATTGCTGTGGCTAGGACTTCCAAAACTATGTTGAATAATAGTGGTGAGAGTGGACATCCTTGTCTCGTTCCTGATCTTAGAGGAAATGCTTTCAGTTTTTCACCATTGAGAATGATGTTTGCTGTAGGTTTGTCATATATGGCCTTTATTATGTTGAGGTACATTCCCTCTATGTCCACTTTCAGGAGAGTTTTTAATCATAAATGGGTGTTGAATTTTGTCAAAAGCTTTTTCTGCATCTATTGAGATGATCATGGTTTTTATTCTTCAGTTTGTCAATATGGTGTATCATATTGATTGATTTGCGTATATTGAAGAATCCTCTTCAGTTTGTCAATATGGTGTATCATATTGATTGATTTGCGTATATTGAAGAATCCTTGCATCCCTGGGATAAATCCCATTTGATCATGGTGTATAATCCTTTTAATGTGTTGTTGGATTCTGTTTGCCAGTATTTTGTTGAGGATTTTTGCATCTATATTCATCAGTGATATTGGTCTGTAATTTTCTTTTTTTGTAGTATCTTTTTCTGGTTTTGGTATCAGGGTGATGGTGGCCTTGTAGAATGAGTTTGGGAGCGTTCCTTCCTCTACAATTTTTTGGAAGAGTTTCAGAAGGATAGGTGTTAGCTCTTCTCTAAATGTTTGATAGAATTCACCTGTGAAGCCATCTGGTCCTGAACTTTTATTTGTTGGAAGATTTTTAATCATGGTTTCAATTTCATTACTTGTGATTGGTCTGTTCATATTTTCTGTTTCTTCCTGGTTCAGTCTTGGAAGGTTATACCTTTCTAAGAATTTGTCCATTTCTTCCAGGTTATCCATTTTATTGGCATAGAGTTTCTTGTAGTAGTCCCTTAGGATGCAGATAGGTGCTTCTTATGTACAACGTTATATATAAAGTTTTTTCAACCTACAGAGAGGGGATCGAGTCTTTCTGGGCTGTTGGAGGAAGGCCTCTTGGAGGAAGGGCTATTTGAACTGGACTTTGTAGGATGACTAGGAGTTCGCTAGGCAGAGAAGCAGTGGAAGAGAATGTTAGGCAGAGAGAACTAAAAGAAGACAAGACCTATAAAGCTGCATGGTGTTTGGAAATTAGGGAGCAGCTAATGTAGCCGAAGCTGAAAGTATATGGTTGGGTGGAATGCAGAGGGCAAGAAGTGAAATTATACGATAATAATGATTAACATTTATTGAGTGCTTTCTGTGTATCAGGCATCATACTAAGCATTTTCATGTTATTCATTTAATCTTTAAAATGTACATATGATGTAGGTACTATTTGCCTCATTTTACTTTTGGGGAAATTGAGGTACAGTAATTAAGTGTTGATACTTAGGAGAAAAAAAACTTTCCCAAGGTGACATAATTAGTAAATGGTGGAGCTGGGATGTGATCCCAGGCAGCTTGACACCAGACCTTGTGCCCTCCCCCACTATGCTGTTAGTGTGTGAATATTGTAGATGTCCTGAGGGTTCTCCATGGACACGGTTGGGGAGACATAGCTTCAGGGAGAAGAAGGCCTCAAAAAGAGGTACAGGAAACGGAGTTAGGTGGGGATAGGGGAGGTGGGAAGACATCCCAGGCAAGGAGGAATGCTGCTGTCAGAACACAGAGGCCAGAAGGAGTATGTTCCAGAGACACTGGCCTGGCCCATTGGTCTGGGTCAGTTGCCTGGTTCTTTCTGGGACAGCCCAAATGCACATCTTAGCTGGGAGTCCCCGGAGCATCTCTGCTCTCTAGAAAGGTCCCGGAAACGGAAGTCTGCTCAGTTTCTTTTAGGGTACCTTCCTGCTTCTCACTGGCCTAAGAAGAGGTAGTGGGGCATCCAGAGTTTGACAATGCATGTAGGAAACCCACAGGTCAATCTTTCCCCCTGTTATGTGTGGTTTTTAAAGTGTGTCTTCTACCAAGCGCTCCTGGATGAGGACGGGTGCTCTCTGGCAGTGGGATTTAATGAATCCAGCAGTGCCTTTCTCAGGGCAGGGTAGCAGAGGCCAAAGGGAGGTCACTGCCCAAGTGAAATTGAATTCTTTTGGAGTTAAATTGAAGCTCGACGTTGTCTTTTTACAAACATATTCATTGGTTTGGCTGTCACTTTCATTCAGCAGGCTTGTCGTCTGAGCTGTGGCAGGCCGGCGGAGTCACAGCCGCCGCTGCAAAGCCTGAGCCTGGGAAGCTGGGAGCCGGGTTGTGGTGGGGAGAGTGTTAAGGAGAAACAAGTCAGAAGGAGGGTCTAGTCTTCAAGCTGCCGGCTTATTCTCCCCCGACCTGGCCAAGGAACTGAAAAATCAAGATTATATCATGACACAGAAGACTAAGCATGACGAAGGGTGAAGTCCTGGTTAAGACCCATCAGTAGCTGTGTCCACCTGGGTGACTTACTGAGCTCACCGTGCCTCACTTTCCTCATTTGTAAAAAAAAAAAAAAAAAAAAAAGACTTTCAGAATAGCCCCAGTGTTCAGACTCCCCGTGAGAGTTGACTGAAATAAATTTGCCAAGTACTTAACTCAATGATCAGCCAGTAGTAGGTCTTTAGTAAAGGTACATTTTAAAACATTGTGAATGGTAAACGAGTCCTATGCCAGGACAACTAGGAAGGCACTTGTATTTTACAATACCTGTGTACCACCGTTTCTGAAATTTCGCCCTTTGGGATACATTCCTCTTCGAGTCCTTTTTTTAAAAAAAAATTTATTTATTTAGTTTTGGCCGCGTTGGGTTTTTATTGCTACGCACTGGCTTTCTCTAGTTGCGGCAAGCGGAGGCTACCCTTCGTTGCGGTGCGCGGGCTTCTCATTGCGGTAGCTTCTCTTGCCGTGGAGCACGGGCTCTAGGAGCACGGGCTTCAGTAGTTGTGGCACGTGGGCTCAGTAGTTGTGGCACGTGGGCTCAGCAGTTGTGGCTCGCGGGCTCTGGAGTGCAGGCTCAGTAGTTGTGGCGCACGGGCTTAGTTGCTCTGCGGCATGTGGGATCTTCCTGGACCAGGGCTCGAACCCATGTCCCGTGCATTGGCAGGTGGATTCTCAACCACTGTGCCACCAGGGAAGCCCTTTGAGTCTTTTTTTTAAGTCACATCTGCTTGGGAGGGAGACTTGAGTCAGTAGCAGAATGAGGCCGAGAGAACTGGTTGACCGTGTCATGGAGGGGCAGAGAGTTAGGGAGGGTGGGAGAGGTTGGTGCAGATGGGGAAGGTGAGATAAACCTTACAGTTCTGTGGAGACAAGCCCTTGGGTAGTAGTAATAAAACGTGGTGGTGGCCAGTTTAAGAAGATGAGAACAGGACTGTAGCGGTTCCCTCGTGGGTTTGTAAGGTTTTATGTAGAAAATGGCATCGAGGTCTGGCGAACTGAAGATATAGTTCTAAGCCTTGAGGATGGTCATCAGGGAAAAGTGATGAGTGTTGGGATGGTCTGAGGAGCAGGCGTGGAAGAAGGAGGTAGCGTTTTGGTGGTAAGTGCTTCTTTTTCTTCCAAGGGTGGCTGTTAATGGAGCTGGTGCACAGGGGATGACTTGAACAATGCCAAGGTGAAAAAACCAGCTGGCAGAGTTGAAACCCTGGGACTTGCTTCCCGATCATGGCCGAGAGGGTCGGGTCTAGAGAGTCCTCTTGATTCTTGCTTTGAGACCTTGGACAAGTGCCTTCTGCTCCCTGGGCCTTTGTTCCCATGTAATTCGGGAAGCAAATGATAACCAAGGCCAAGCTGGTGACCGAGGGCATCAGAGGGGCCAGGTGCTTCTGTGTCATTTCTGTTGCCTTACTCCTTACCTTTCCCCCCAGCCATCGAGCCTGGGGAGGCACTTGAGTTTGTGACCCTGAAATAGACTGATCAGACGATATCTGAGGTACCTTTGCGTTCTCCTATGCCAGTATTCTAATGCCCAGCCACAAGCACCCTCAGCTCGTAACTTGAGGGTTCCTGATCTGGAGTCCTCTGAACCATAAGGCTTCATGGGCTTAGTTGCTCTGCGACACGTGGGATCTTCCTGGACCAGGGCTCGAACCCGTGTCCCCTGCATTGGCAGGCGGATTCTCAACCACTGTGCCACCAGGGAAGCCCTTTGAGTCTTTTTTTTAAAAGTCACATCTGCTTGGGAGGGAGACTTGAGTCAGTAGCAGAATGAGGCCGAGAGAACTGGTTGACCGTGTCATGGGGGTTCATGAACTTATATGGGGGTTCATGAACTTATATGGAATAGAAGAAAATCATAGCTTTATTTTCATAAACTTCTAATTGAAATACAGTTTTCCCCTCACTTAGGAACCTAGGTGACAAACCACAGCCGTATTAGCAATACCTACCTACCTACTCTGTCGGCTCTAGAAATAGAATATTTTCATATTGCGGTGCTGGCTCCCGGTTTGCATGTCCTTGTGTAGCCCCTCCCTCACACATCTGGGCTGGGCTGGTGATGCGGTCTAACCAGTAGAATGTAGCAGAAATGTATCTCTCTTGGACTTAACCTTAAGACAGCCTGGCAGCTTTGACTTTTGTACTTTTGGGGGGCCCTGCAAAACCATGTGAAACATCTGTCCACACTGCTGGGGAGATCATGTGAATAGGCTTAGTGAGAGGAGGGGCCCTAGACTACATGGAAAAAGAATGCCCTACCATCCCAGGGCCCTAACTGAACGCAGCCTTCCAGCCATCCTCACCAAGGGGTAAGATGCGAGAGGCAGCTCTCTGGAATGTTAACTCCGGCCCCCAGATGAGTACAGTCCTAGCTGCCATCAGGTGAAACAGAAGAACCACCCAGCCAAGCCTAGTCCATCCACAGACTTGTGAGCTACATTAAAATGGTTTTCATTTTTAAGCCATTAAGTTTGGGAATGGTTTCTATGCAGCACTAGGGAACTGAAATGGAGCCTTATAGTTTTTATTGTATTTTATTTATTTATTTATTTTTCTGCGGTACGCGGGCCTCTCACTGTTGTGGCCTCTCCCGTTGCGGAGCACAGGCTCCGGACGCGCAGTCTCAGCGGCCATGACTCACGGGCCCAGCCGCTCCGCGGCATGTGGGATCTTCCCGGACCGGGGCACGAACCCATGTCGCCTGCATCGGCAGGCGGACTCTCAACCACTGCGCCACCAGGGAAGCCCGAGCCTTATAGTTTTACTTGATAGAACTCAATTGAGTCCCAAAGCGTCTGTACCCATCTGAATGCCCGCCTTCATAGGGGTTTGACATCCTTCATGAGCCAGTAGGGTGTGCCCACGACTTGGGAGAACAATGGAAGGTTTGAACAGTTCAAATTTAATAAAAATTCAGTGGATGCCCAATTTCCTCTCCATTTCTATTCTTATGTTCCAGATTATTCTATCATCTGCGTTTCCTCTCTGGTCAGCCAAAATGATCATGTTTAACCATCAAGTCATTCCTGGGATCCTGGAGCCCCAGTTTTCTTTATGAAATCCCGGGATGACCTCGGGGAGAGGTGAACAAAGAGAGGGGCAGTGAATGCAGAGGAGGTGGCCTCTCCCTTCCCAAAGCAACAGTTTGCCACCATCCGGGAAAGACGGTTTGGTGGGACCTTGCTCTGGTCTTGATGTATATCTTCCCTACTAACTCCTTATTTGAAAAAGCTGTTGAAAGGCTGGGGGCATTGTGGATGGGAGCTTCCATGATGAGACGGAAAAGGAAGCAAGAGAGCATATGCATGAAAAAGTGACTTGGGTCTCATTTTGTATCTTAGGTATTAGCTTGCTCTGGGCTGTAGATTTCAGTGGGTGACAGTAATTGCAGAATTTTCAAGACGTTAGTTTTATTTTGTTTCGTTTACAAATTCTAGCTTGTCCTTTTCCTGTCCTTTGTGAAGTTTCTGTATTTATTCATTCATTCATTTTTGATCCATTCATCCTATATTGAATGAACCCCTGTGTAAAATTTACTGGGGGATGGACCATAACGTCAGTCTCTTCTCTGCCCTGAAGGAGTAGGAAACCCAGAGTTAGGGGCGAGGGAGGAGTTCCAGGCTTTGCAGGAAAATGTTTGCGGGGTGGGGGTTTTATTTCTAACGGCCTCAGGGGCCAGGCAGAGGGGGATTCACCCTTTTGAATCAATGCTTGTCTATAACTTAGAGAACCTGGGGGGAGATTCTCTCTTGCAGCCTGAAGTTCTCTTTGAGGTCTGACATCGCAAGAGGCTGATTTTATCTGGGGAAACAAGCCCCTTATCCAAAGGAGATAACAGCTGTGAGCAAAATTCCCTCAATGCTGGTCCTGTTGACTTACATTTCAAAGGAGAACAATTTCAACATGGAATTGCACTTTCCCTCGAGCTGCTAATGCAATAAAATAGCTATAAGCTGCAAAAACTCTTTCAACTTGGCGCATATTAAACCTTTCTGAGGTAGTGCTTTGATTTTTAAATTTACACTTTTGGCAGGCAATCAGAGTCTCTAATAGTATGGAGGCCAGAGGGAGAATGTTTCAAAACAGTGAGGATCTTATTATCATGTGCAGTTAATGAATAATTATTAAAACCCAGAAATAGCTGGAAGAGAAGGAAGGGGTGGCAGAGTGATTCTCTGCTTTCGGGCCTCTAATGAAACCTCCAGAAAGGAGAAATATGATATACAGTTTCATGCAATTACATCTTCCGCTTTTCCCCCACTGGAAGATCAGTAATTTAAGGAGAGAAAAAAAATGTCCATCACTTAAAAAGAAAAGGTCATTGGCTGATGAATGTGTTCAGCTTGATTTTCAGCATCTGTGGTGTAATTACACTTAAAATAATATAATAATGAGAACAACAATGACGGCAGTGGAGCATCTGCTCCTTGAATCGATTCCTAAGAGAGTGGACAGCAGAGCTGGGGCTTGTCGGAGCCACCAGTGAGAACGGTTCAGTTGTTGAACAAACTCAGTGCATGTGCAGCTGTCATAAAGAGAGCCCGTGTGCGCACCGCTTCTGAACACACATCCCCCGGCCGCTGTCATTTCCAGGTCCAATTCTGTCAGCTCCTGGCCATCAGGATCTCTCCTCCGTAGGTCTCAGCCCCACCGTTTCCTTTTTGACTCAGCTCTGGAAAACCCTGTCATCTGTCAAGTGGCTGTTTATGGTTCAAACGCCGGCCTGCTGAGTGGGCCTGTCGCCGGCTGGCATATGGGCTCACGGGCCACCGCTAAGCAGGTACCTCTGGGATGGCTGCCACTCCTCTGCATCCCGGCATCCCGGGAAACAGAACGGCGGGCTTGCGGGCTTCCAGACCACAGCCCGCGCATGTGTTCATTTTTTGGCCACGTGGGCCGCTGAGCGCATCGGGGGTCAGCTGACCTTTAAGCAGCCGTTAGTTCCCTCCACTGCTAAGCTGGGCGGTGCCAGAGGAGAGCAGGTGGAATCCACGGGCGCTTGTGATGGCATTCTCCTGGCAGGAGGTAGCTCATTATTTCGGGCCTCCGTGCAGGGCTGGGTTTTCATGATTGATCTCTCAGGGGTGTTTCAGGAGGCCCGCCAGCATCACAGGGGCCAAATAGGGCTTCAAAATAAATAAATAGATGGATAAACGAATAGATAGAGGTAGGGGTGCTGTTGCTTGAGAGCGGTGACAGGTGTTTTCCATTGTGTGCCATTGTACAAAGGCTCTTGGGGTGTTTTCTTTGAAATTCAGCTGTGGGAGGACGTGTGACAGCAGACGGTGGATTTGAGGTACACAGGCCATGGGATTCTTAGAGGTCAGATGTGCTGTACTCAGCTCAGATGGTAGGAATGGGGGTGGAAGGGAAGAGGTCGATTCATTTTCCCTCTTTGTTGCCTCTACCCACTGCCACTCTAGTCCCGCCAAGCACTTTCCCGGATCAGAATAGCAAGGGCTGCTCTTCACTGAGCACTGACTGTATGCCAAGCCCTGTGCTGTGTGCTTCGTGTGTATTAGCTCATGGAGAACTTTGAGAAGGATGGTATCAGCCCAGTTGTTACAGATGGGAAAACCGAGCCTAGAGGGGTGAAGTCACTTGTATAAAGTCGTGTAGTTAGAAACCAAGGGGGAATTCCCTGGCGGTCCAGTGGATGGGACTCTGCGCTTTCACTGCCAGGGCCCTGGGTTCGATCCCTGGTGGGGGAAACTAAGGTCCCGCAAGCCATGCCATGAAAGAAAGAAGGAAAGAAAGGAAAAAGAGAAACCGGGGGTGCAACTGGATTTGGAGCCTAGGTCCAGTGTAATTTTTAAACCGATGTGCAGTCTCTGTGCTAATTGGCTTCGCAGGCAGAGAGACAGCCTGCTTCTTGCAGCCTCCCTTCAGCAGGGGGAGCTTCTGGTGCCCTGAATGCCAGCAGGCTTGAGCCTTCTCAGTGAGTTTAGATGCTCATCCCCGGGCAGAATCACTGCAGCCCCATCCTCCTGGGGCCCTGCCACCGCTCTCTGCCAGCGTACCCTCTGTTCTTGGTCTGCCACTGACACACTCAAGACAAGTGTGTTGGGTCCCAATCCTCCTGTCCTACCACCCTGACAGGAGGAGGGCCATACCTTTCAGCCTGGTCTTGGAGACACTTCCTTTGTGTCCTTGTTCTGGAGTCCCTGTCCAGAGTCATCTCTGGCTACACAAGCCAGATTGACCTTCCAGCTTTGTAATTTAGTGCAAGCCCTGCTTCCTTGTTCTACAATGCTGTAGCCTCCTTTCTTCTACTCTACCCTCGTCTCTACCTGGTACCTGTCTGTTCACTCTTGAAGACTTGGTTTAAACATCCCTTGCCAGGAAAGTGTCTCCTGATTTTGCGAGACTCTGTTAGCGATTCTGTTACAACTCCCTGCATTCGTAGTAACGGTCTGGCTACCTGCCCCCCCCCATTCTCACTGGACTGTTGAATACATGGGAATGCTTCACCCCTTTGGTCACAGACCCTCTGTCAGGTCCACACAGAGACTAAATGCTTATCTGCCCCTTGTGGTTTGTTCTTTTCTTTTGTTCAGTGCTAACCGGTCCAGAATGGACTGGGCTTCAGCATCAAAGCTATCGAATCACCCAAGTGTTCTAGACATAGCCATCATGCAGGAACATTCTGGATCAATTAAGAAAACGTTAACTGCTAAAACAGACAACTCCAAAATGTATGACGTATGATGGCTTGATAGAAGTTTATGTCTCACTCGTGAAAACATCCAAAGTTCCTGATGGTCGGGAGACATCCCCAAGCGATGACTCGCAAATCCAGAATCTTTCTCCCTCGGGGCTCTGCCTTAGTCTATAGTCAGTGCATGGCTCCCAAGGTTGCTGAGTTCATCTGAATCAGGATGGCAGAAGGGGGAAGGGTGTGGCGTAATAGGTGTGGGCAACTTCCAGGGCCAGTACTGGAGGGCATGCAGTCACTTCTGCCTTCCTTCTATTGCTGCCAGATCACGTGGCCATGCCGGATCTCCAGGGAGGCTGAGAAATGTAGTTCCTTCTGGGCCAGTTAGCCAGTCTGTGCCACACTAGTTACTTCACCATAGCACAGTCTGCGGGATCTCGAAGCACCCAACTTCCTATGTTCCGAATCTGGGCAAAGTACCCTTCATTCATTTCAGGAGGACGTGGTGCAGGAAAATCTGTCGCTTCCAGCTTGCTCCGCCAGTGGCTTCATCCCATGATTTTTCCTTTCTTACAAGAAAAGGGCGGCAGAAAGACTGGCTTCTAGATTTATTAAGGCCTCTTTACTTGGCCGTCAAAGATTCCCAACCACGTCAAGGGGTGGAGATGGTTGGCCAAGTTGGCAAGTTGAGAGTAACTCAGGTAAAGCACTCTTTCCCATCGCTATCTTCTGAAAACAGTCTGTCACTTGATTGAGTTTTTAAATTAAGTGACCAAGCAAGTGCAAATTTAGGTGAGAAATCAGTAAGCCTCAGAACACTGGGGAGAGACTAAGCCATTTACATATCTCAGCTTGGCTCAGTTAAGCGTCTCCATCCACCTCTTGGTTGTTATGACCAATTTCCCTTGATGAAATTGCCCTGAAAGCTGCTTGAAGACCTAGTGTACTGAGTTGTAAAAACAGGCGCTTCCTTCAAGACATGGCCCTCAAAGCACCCCTCCTCTGAGAAAGGCTTTTATCTAATAAAGCCATTCTGCCATCAGAACACCCAGGCTCCTTGTGGCCTCAGCACGTGGGACCTGAGTTATATAGTATCAATTATTGAAATTGAACTTGCATTTGTTCTAAGTAATGTCCTTCCTTGGGCATCTACAAGTAGCAAGTATATTTCTTTTCCTCGGGGGCAATTAGTGAAGTGTTTCATTTGAGGCATGGCATTTATCATGCTGAATCAACTGATGTCCCATGACCCAAACTGAGCTTCTCATCTACATACATACTTACGTGGCACAATTACCAGCCCGAAGGCACACCGAGTTTCATCTCCCTTTGCCCAGAAGCTCATTCTGCTCATGGTTGCTCTAGTGTCTCTCTCCATCCACCCAATGTTGCAGTGCCCCGTATTGACTTTCCTAAATCACCATGGCCAAGCTCCAAGAAGCAAGACCCAAACCTCCTCTTCACCTTCTAGCATTCCTTCCTTCCTAGAGTCAAATTACAGTTTGCTCTCCATCTTAGGAACTTCCCGTGAACCCAAGGCATCTCTTTCCTTCAAGTTCCAGCTCCTTTGATTCCCCCCACCAGTCTTGGTTGGGTTGTTCTTTGCTGACATGAGAGATGCATTTTTAATTTCCTGACCCTGTGATTTTTATCAGGTTCTGTTCTAATTAGTTCCTACAAGGAAATCATTGCTTACTCTAAACGCTGTCTTTCACACTTTGATCTATAATTCTTCTGGAATTGGTTTTCGTGTATGGTTTCAGGTTAGGCACAAGATTTATTTTTGCCGTTTGGAGATCCAGTCGACCATGTATTGAAAAGTCCATTCTTTACCTGCTTCCCCGAAGAGTCACTTTGTTATAAATCAGGTGACCATATATGTGTGTATCTGGATCCTCTGTTCTGTTTTGTTGGTGAGTTTATCTGTCCTTGTGCTACTATCACATGGTCTTAAGTGTTATAATAGGTCATGATAGCTTGTAGTATAAGTCTTTTCTTCTCTTCAATCTCTTCAAGATTACGTTGGCTAATCTTAGCCCTTTGCATTTCTATATAAATTTTAGAATCAGCTCGTAAATGTCTACAAAATATCTGCTGGGATTTTGATTGATTTTAAATTAATTTGGAGGGAATTTATATCTTTACAGCATTGAATTTATTTAGGCTTTCTTTAATTTCTCTCATTAATGTTTTATAATTTTTAGTGTAGAGGTCTTGCTGATTGTTTTTAGATTTATTCCCTAAGTATTGATTTTTGTAAATGCTATTGCAAATTATCCATTTAAAAATTGACTTTATGTCCAGGGACTTTGCAAAATTCATTTACTAATTTGAGTAGTTTCTCTGTAGATGCTTTTGGATTTTCTGTATATAGTTATGTAGTCTGTGAACAAGAGTTTCATTTCTTCTTCAATCATTTTGTTTATTTTTCTTGTCTTGTTGCACTTGCTACCTGCTCCAGCTCTGTCACACTCCAAATAGATAACAAACATGTCTGTAAAACGTTTTTTTTTAACTCCCCTATTGTGTGAGATTTTCTGTGTGCTGCTGTATCCACCCAGAAAATCTTACCTACCTTCATTTTGCTTAGGTAAATCTCATGCCCATTTCATACTTCAGCTTAAACTCCTCCTTCAGGAAGATTTCATTGATCCCTCTGAGACCGGGTATGGGGAGTGGGAATTGTCTGTCATCTGAGGTAATTGAGAACAGCCCTGAGGGCATAAGCTGAAATTGCTTATTTATGAGTTTGTCTCCTCTGTTGGACTTCAAAGGCAGAAACTCTCCCATGTTCATTACTATATCACCGCCACTTAGCACAGGGCATGGTGTGCCATGAGCACTGCATAAATGTTAGCCTATCGTCATGCTTGTCCTTATTCTAATCCTTGTCTTCCTCCTCCACATTCTCATCTCGACACTGAAGCATCGTCCCCATCAGTATCAGGGTCCATTGAAGTCGCTGAGTTACTTGTCTTTGCCACTAGCACGTGATGTCCTCAAGGGTCAACATCTTATCTTTTATGCTTATATCCCCAGTGTTTCACACAGTGCCTGCCTCTTAATAGACACCTAACAAAGGTGAATTAGAGAGAGTGAATTAGTGAATAAATAAATGAACTGGTGGGTGAGTGTTCTTGCTATATGAAACAGGTCCATACAGAATGACATGCGCAGCAACTTATGGTACCCATACTGCAGAATTATAAGCTGAAAGCCAAAACTGATGCCTTAGTTCAGTGTGAATTTCCCTTTGTCCAGAAGCTCCTCTTGGCTCTCAAGTCTTTTTTTTTTTTTTTTTTTTTTTTTTTTTTTTTTTCGGTACGCGGGCCTCTCACTGTTGTGGCCTCTCCCGTTGCGGAGCACAGGCTCCGGACCTGCAGGCTCAGCGGCCATGGCTCACGGGCCTAGCCGCTCCGCGACATGTGGGATCCTCCCGGACCGGGGCACGAACCCGTGTCCCCTGCATCGGCAGGCGGACTCTCAACCACTGCGCCACCAGGGAAGCCCTCTCAATTCTTCTTGATCTCTCTTCACCCATCCAAAGTTGCACTGTCCAGGGTGGCTGTCTTAAATCATCATTTTAAGTTCCAAGAACTCCAGAAAACCCAGGATAGATAATTTTCTTGCACCAAGAATCAAGACTGCTTATCTTAATTAAAAAAAAAATCTTCTTTGGTGTTCTTTCCCCCCTAGAATTAAAGTCTGCTCTTTATCTTGGGACCTCTCCCTGAACCCATGCATCGCTTCCCTTCCCGGCTCTCCTCATTTTCCCCTCTACCCACCCCAGTCCTGTTGCTTTGCTGTTTCAAAACCTGAGAGGTGCCTTCTTAAGTTCTCAAATCATGGATTTAATCGCATCTGTAGGAACCTGGAAAGAGATTGGGAAAGACGTGTTTTTCACGATTTGTCATCAGGAGCTGTGAAAACTCAGCCATGATCTCACAACCCAGAGACGTGCACTGAATGCCGAATGAAATTCTGCTTGGCAGTTCCCCAGAATACCTCATCTCCAACAAGCAGGTGACTCTCCTTCCTCCAGCCTCACCTGGAGGCCTGCCCCTTGTTTGGTGTTATCTTCAACTTTCATGCCTTTCTGGAAGGCATCATTACACATTTCCCTCCCATCTGCAAAGGATGGTCCGTCGCACTGAGATGGGCCAGGCAGCAGGGCAGCTCCTGACAGAGTCTGCTCTACTGAAGAGTGGGCCTGAGGTGTGTTAACGCTAGCTGACTAGAGAATTGCAGGGAGGCGGGTAGGGCCAATTCACCGGTGAGATCAGGCCCTTGTAGACGCCAACTCTTGCTCCAGGCCTGGTAAGTCACTCATTGTAACTGCACTTCCCCCCTCCCCTCTCACTCCAGATAAACACATCTGCCCAGCCCGGGGGATCAGTTGCTTGCTTCTCCCTGTAGCAATATCTCTATTTAATTCACATCTTGCTTCTTAGAGGTTCATTTCTAAGCCACTGTTTTGACGTGGGCCAGGACTAGGGTAAGGCAAGTGAGGCAGCTAGGATGGAAAATTTAAGGAGGCGCTCACGCTCAGGTGCTGACTCTGCACTTGCCCGGCCCCAAGAGCCAGTGCCTCCTTAAATTTTGTGCCCTAGGCACCTCCCTTGTCTCATCCCAGTCCCAGCCTTGGTTTTGACCCAAATGTTTGAAGCAGGTGATCCTTCAACATGGATTAAATCACCACGGTGAGATTCATAGAAATTCAGAAAGCCCCCTTCACCTCCAAAACCTTTCCTGTGATCTTTCTACTGAACTGTGGTTTTGTCGGTCCATGTCTGCCCCTCCCCTCTTTCTAGCCAGGTAAGAGCCACTATTTGTGGAGAGTTTGGTATATGTTTGGTTCTGAGCTAGGTCTGCTCTCAGTTTTTATTTATCATTCTCCCAATAACCCTGTGAGATTGTTGGTGTTATTCCAGTTTGCAGATGAGAAAATGGGCTAGAAGAGGTGGTTCTTTGCCCAGCTGGAAGGGGGCAGAGCCAGGGTTTGGTCCAGATCTGCCCTACTCCCCAGCATTCTGTACTCATCGAGCTGCCCTGACATCCGAGAGGGCATCTGTCACCCCACAGGGTGAAGCCTTTGAGGTTTTCAGTGGCAGGGATTTGAGTGTAGGGGAAGGCGAGGGGAGAGAGCACCCAGGGACCCAAGAAAAGAGTGTAGAGAGGAGATTCTGGAGGTAAGGCCAACGGGAGGGTGGAAGAAGCTCCACCGTCCACTTCAACCTGTTCATGGTGGACTTTAGTGTGGGCCAGAGGGGATGGGGCTGGACCAGGCCGAGCCTCCACAGGTTCCTTTGGCAAGGGGTAGCCTTCCCTATGCCAGGCACCCTGGTCTACACCTCCCCTCTACCTGGCAGCATCCTTGCCCTGTAATGGAGCCTGTCTAAGCGCTCTGATATTTGTGGTGTCCCTGTGCTCTCGCTCAACGAAATGTCACTCTGCAGTCTCTCAGCGCCTGTTCCCGTCCTCCCCTCCTGGATTTCCTTTTCCTCCTTTTCAACCAGCAAAATCCTACTTCTTCCCCAAGGCCCATTGGGAGTATCGCCTCTCTAAGAAACCCTCTTCAGCTTTTCACTTTCCCCCGGCCTTCTGCAGAATGCAGTAGTTCTCTCTGGCCTTGGGTCTTCATTCTTCCAGTTTTGTAGGATCTCCTGTTGTAGGGTTGTCGGTCTCTGAATGCAAGTCAATCTCTGATCCCATACGAGCTCCTTGAGGGCAGACACTGGGCTTCTTCACTGCTTTTCTGCAGCGTTCCAATGCTACCATGCATCATTCTAGGATTTCTTCTACTACCTTCCCAGAGAATATTGTGTTTTTCCCCATAAAGTTGTTTTTAAAGAATCAAAGCACACAGGAATATATAAAGTGGAAACTGAAGCTCCCTTCTCCTCTCCCAGTTCTGTTGCCCCGTGGTGTCCACTGTGGAACCTGATGCCTCTTCTTCCAGAGGTTTCTCTATACGAACACAAATGCACAGAAACACATCCATCCATAGACACACTTCTTTGATTTTTTTTTTTCCAGTAGCACAAGCTATGCATATGTTTTGTGGTTTCCTTTTTCTCTACTTAACAGTGAAATGTAATCTTGGGTCCATTTCAGTGCAGACAGAGTTGTCTCATTTGTTTAACAGCTATGGGTGGATGTACCGTAATTATCGAGTATCTTCTGTTGCTGGATATTTGGATTGTAAGAATTTTTTCTGGCAGCAGAATTTCTTGTACTAAAATATTTGCACGTTTGACTAAGTATTTTTTATGGCTTAGAGCCCTAGAGATGGAGTTCCTGGGGAAAATCGTATGTGCGTTTGGATTTTGGAGGATATTACCCAGTTGCCTCCAAGGGAGTTGAGCAGGTTTTCCCTTTGAACAGTGAATAGGAATGCCTCCACCCCGTTTCCATACTGGAACCTTACCAATATTGTATATACCAATCTTTCAAACCGTTGTGAAGGGCAAAAATGAGATCTAATTGTGGTTCTGATTTACATTTTTTTCATGTGTTGGTAAAGTTAATTATTTTTTGGTATATTTATTGCCATTAATTTTGCCTATTGCCGTCCTTTATCTACCTTTCTTTTGGACCGCTAATCTTTTTCTGTTGGTTTCTTTTATTTATTTACTGAGTTGCGTTGGGTCCTCATTGCTGCACGCGGGCTTTTCTCTAGTTGCGGCGAGCGGGGACTTCTCATTGCGGTGGCTTCTCTTGTGCACGGGCTCTAGGCGCGCAGGCCTCAGTAGTTGTGGCGCACGGGCTCAGTTGCTCCATGGCATGGGGGATCCTCCTGGACCAGGGATTGAACCTGTGCCCCCTGCATTGGCGGCCGGATTCTCAACCACTGCGCCACCAGGGAAGTTCCTTTCTGTTGATTTCTAAGACCTCTTTTTATATTGGGTAATTTTATATTCAGCATTTGTTTGTTATATGTACAGGAAATATTTACCCCAGTTTATCTTTTCATTTGTTCATTGAGTTATTATTACTACTTTTAATGAAAGCTTTTTAAATCCTTTCTAAAAGTTCAGGTTCTCTTTACTGTAAAGTATGAGTATAAGCTTTGAACTTCAACCTGAGTTCAAACCCAGGCCACACAGCTTTCTCTGTGTACGTGCCCAAGTCCCTTAACCTCTCTGAGCCTCGGGGGTCCTCATCTGTTCTTAGAAGTAACGTTGGGAATAAATCAGACAATGGCACTGAGTGAGCATTGACAAAAATGGTTGGAATTAACAGAGAACCACCTTTGGAAGCCGGCAGTAGGCTCTCTCTAGTTTGATGCTGCCCCACGCCCCCTCTACTACCTACTGTGTTTCTTCTCTCAAACTCTCTTCCTTGGTCAGGGGTGGTGGTTGGTTCCCTTTAAATATGCCCTTCCTTTTCCCACCCTGGAAAAATCCAGGTGAGAAGATTCTGGCTCTCTCCTCCTTGATTGATCAGGAAAGTGAGAAAAGAAGGCATTCCTTAAGTTAGATGTTTGTTCCCCTAGCTAGGCCATCTGGCACCTGACAGCGGTCACCCTGGCATTCTCCCACTCACATCGCTGAAACTTACTAAACCTCATCATTTCAGCCTTAGATCAATTTGCTGGATTTTCATTTCGTTTTCCAGTTGTTCATTCCCTCTTTTCACGCAGACTAGTAATTTCAGAGGCTGTATTATAATTTCGAGATGTTGCTTTCGAAGCATTACAAAACATTAAAGTACATTTAAGCCTTGAATTGTCACTTAAGATTATTGCAGGAAACGAGGGCTTTCTGGATCATAAATGTGACAATAGATTGAGAACACAGCTTCTATTATGGCTAAATGGGGACGAAGAGGAAAGAAGTGTTGAGTACACAGGCAGTTCTTGGTGGGTGCTGAGGAACCCAGGGATATGAAGGCTGCCGCTGGAGGATGGGGGCTGGCCTGGGTGGGAAACTTGGGAGGGGGATGCACCATCCCCAAGGCAGAGGCGCACAGAGCACCCTCCCTACCTGAGAAGCATACTGGGCCCGCTGTGGGCTTTGGGGGCACAGACTCTGGGCCTGTCTGGGTTTTATGATCATCTGCCAGCCCACTCCATCCTCCCCTATCTTTACCTCCTCTCTGTCTTTAGGATCACCCTCTCCCGGCCTGGCAGTGCCTTTAATAGCCGGCTTCACTTAACGCCAGGCTGTCTGCCCACGCCGCTGAGGTCCCCTGGAACTTTAGAAGGTGGGAGGGAGGTCAAGGGCGCCAACAGCCCCTGGACCAGTATGTGGGCGTTAAGGGGGCCCTGCCCCGCGTGCCTCTTTGATTCGGGGTAGAGTCAGCTAAGAGCGCCCGCGGAGCTCCCCGGGAGCCTGCAGGTGTTGCAACCAGAGGGGCAATCCCGCAGGGGCACGGCAGCCGCCCACTGGCTGGAGCGCCCCGTGTAGGCGGCTGCACTCTCCAGGTTCCCCTGGGGCGTGGTCCCACCTGCATCTCTCCTGTGATAGGCTGGCTGCTGCACCCCGCCGTGTACTTTCCCGGGGTGCTGGGTTTCTGACGTGGGTTCTGCAGCCCAGCAGACTTTCTTATGAACTTGAGGCCAGCTCAGCCAGACAACAAGTCACCGCGGGGCACGCACAGACCATCTCCTACACGGGGCTCAGCACCTCCTTGCAACAGGATCGGGACACGTGTGTCCTCAGCGGCCAGCCGCGGTGACAGCAGTTTCAGGCACTGGGCAGGACGGCCGAGGAAGGCGGTGAAAGATTGGGCAAGCGCGGGCGTGTCTCTGCAGCAGGCTGCCTGTGTGCTTGGTCGCAGTGAGTTGGAGCAGGTCTCCAGGCCTCCGCACCTCTGAGCTCTGTCCCAGAGGGGAAAGGGGAACTAACCTCCTTGCCTCCAGCGCCCAAGGGCCGAACCCTGTGGTGGCAGCATTAGCCCCATTTTACAGATGAAGCACAGAGAGGTCAAGGAAGCAGGGCGGAGGATGCACAGACCACAGGGAGAAGAGCTCCGGGTGGGCCCCAGAGCTCTGTCACCTGAACACCCAACAGCCTTCAGACCCCAGCCCTTGACCAAGTGAGACCAGGGGCTCTTAAGACCCCCTTGCGTGGCTGATGCGTTTCCCGGTGGGGGAGGGGGGTGGCGGGGCACACTCCTCTCCCCTCTGTGAACACAATCTATGGCTGCCTTGTCGTCCTGCAGTCCCCTTGGAACCCTTGCCCCGTGATCCCACCGCTCTCTGTCCGTAAGATGTCCTCCTCTGCATCCTCAACCTCTACGTGGGCCAGAGTCCCATGGCCCCGGCCGGCACAGGGACTGGGGCAGGCAGTGCCTGGCCCCGGTGTGTTTTGACTAAGTGGCTGAATCGTGCCTTGTCATTTCAGCCCTTGTTCAGATGCGATGGCCCTTCACCCCTGCCATCGGCTGACTGTGTCCTGCTGTCTAGTTGAGTTCACATATCCCTTTAGGGCAGGGACCAGTTCTGCTTAGAGAGGATATCAGGGGCCTTTTGGCCAGGGCACTGCCGCTTTCTGGTCCTTAGAAACCCTTGAGCGCTTGGTGCCCGGGGGCCAGTTGTCCAGCTGGAGATTTCTCTAGAGTTTCCCAGGTGCTAGGGAGTAAGTGGCCTGCTGTCCTGTGCAGGAACCCCTCCCCCGAGATCACCTGTTCCCTCCTGAGCCCGGAGGCCCCAGCTCCCTACACAGCTGGTCCTGTGACGTTGGCAGTAGGGCCTCAGGTGAGTAGGCCCTTTGGGTTGGAGGGTTTCCCAATGCCTTTTGGTTGATGACGCAGTCATGCAAGGGACATTCTGGGGAGGGGTGGGGCCTCTGCTACCCACTCAGGCTTCTCCTCCCACCGTCCCCACTCCCCCTTCTCCCCCCTCAGTTCGTTGTGTTTCCTGGGATGGTGAAGCTCAGAGGCCACACTGTCTCCAGGCCTGCTGCAGACACCGCCCTGCAGTGCCCCCACCTCAGCTCTTGCGGGGGACCGTGTAGCTCAGAGCCCCTCGTTCTCCTGCTGGATGGGATCCGTTCCTCTGCGCCAGACGCGGAAGGTGGTTGGTGTCTGCTTCTGCCTGGAATCTTCCCTGCCCACCCTCCAGTGTCTCTTGGGAATAAGTTTGCTTCACTTGCCCACACCCAGACACTTCCCCTCAGCCCTTTTCTTTCTTTCTTTCTTTCTCTGTCACCAACGGGTCCTATTTAACTCATCAAACCACAGCTTTTGCGTTTTTGATATGTCCACTCTCCAGGGAAACCTAGGAAGGCCTACTATGCATCTCTTCTGCTTCAGTGGTTTTCCTTTGGCCACAGCTCTCACCTGGCCTGAGCCCAGCCCCCAGAGCCCCTCTCTGAGCTGTCTCTGGAAGCTTTCCAAGTTCCTGCCTCGTGTGCGGAGTTGGCCGGCTGAGAGCTGGTCCCTGAGCTCGGGTGAATTCCCTTAGCTCGTGCCTGAAGGGTCTTTCAAAAAGCAGGTTAACAGGGAAAGAAGGGTGTCATTGGCGTGGCTGTAGATGTCTGTGACTTGGAGCTTACAGCTCCCTGCGCCGGTGTCCAGAGCTGTCGGTACCTAAGGTGTGAGCAGACCGGACGGAGATGGTCAGCCACACACTGTGACTTGTGATAAGCTCTGCTTTATTTTGTTTTCTAATTGAGTCATTCAAAGGAGGCTGTTTCGCCATCACCACTGCCAGCTCGCTTGTGAGACAGTCAGTGCCCGAGAGGTCTCTTATCGCCTGCCGTCCTGGGCACATGACCCATCTACTCTAATATTTGCCAAGCTGCCATTTCGAGGTACAGATCGGGGCAGTTGGGGTACAGCAGAAGGGCGAGTATGGTGGAGGCAGAGAGACCCAGGATCAAACCCTGGCCCAGCCCGTCTAGCTCGCATCTTCGGACACGTCGATGTTTTCTGTTTATTGTGTGGACGGAATGATACCCGGCTTCCAAGGTTACTGTGAGGACTGAATTCGTAAAGCTCCAAACTGGGCCTTGGACAAGTCATAACCTTTTGGCTCCCTCATCCTAAATAAGAAGGCGACTTGTCTGTTTCCAGCCCTCCCGTGGGGTGCTGGGGGCCTGCGTTAGAGGTCCCATCACGGAGGTCAGGCTGGAGGTGGAAGGAAGATGCATAGAGGCGGCTGCAGCTCCACCCAAGTCTGCACGAGCTCTCTGGCCCCTCGGTTCTCCAGGAGGGCAGCGGGGAGGACTTCTGGCCTGGGCGCGATACCGACCAGCGTTCTTGGCTTTTCCCAATCCGTAGAAATTGACTAGAGGCCAGACAAGAAAGTCAGGCCAGGCTTTACGGGGGCCCCTGCTGCAGCAGGGGGCAGTGAGAACAAGTAACAGGTCCCCTTGCTCGCTTCCTGAAGGGGGGGCAAGCTGGATCCTTATATAGGGTGAGGGTAGGGGTGTGTCCAGGGGTCGGGCCAGAGTGGGGGGGGCTTAGGTGGTCTGCCCACCCCTCTGTGGTGTTGAGTGCAGGGGGCATGTGCAGTACCCAACACCCGGGTTTTGCTCCTGGCTCTTCGGAAGTGGCAGTTGGGCTTTTTTTGGTCTTTTTGTATCTTGTTGTCCATAATTTGCCCCAACCGTACATGCACACAGTTACGTTTAGTCCCATTTAGTTTGTTTGTATTTTGCTGCTGGAGGAGACGTTTGTCCTGGTGCAAGCACTGCAGCAAAGGGTCCCAGGTCCCAGCCTGTCTCAGGGACGGTGTTCGGGGAGCCTTGCCCAGCCATCCAGAGGGAGCCGGTGCCTGTTGGGCAGACGAGAAAGCCTCAGCACGGAGTTTTAGTGACTTGCCTGAAGCCACACAGGTGGAAGAACCCAGCACCCTGGACTCTCAATTCCAGACACTTCCAGGAGATCCTGAAGGGTGGCGAGTAAAGAAGAGATGATGGGAGAAGGGAGAGTTGGGGGTAGATCATGAGTGACAATGAAGTGGTGTAGGTGCTGCTTCAAAAGGCAGGGATAAAGTACAAGCTTCTAAAGGATGCTGAACTATGCTCTCTGCATCTCCTCCTCAACCTGCCCTCCAAAGAGAGGAAGGCAATAAGGATTCCATGCACAAGCCCTGGTCTGGATATAGGTGTGCGGGTGCAGATTTAGTCATGGCTTTGCCACTCACTTGCTGTGTGACTTTGAACGAGCTTCGTAACTTCTCTAGACCTTTCTTTCCTCATTTATAAAATGAGAAGGTTGGATGAGACGATGTCCGTTGGCTCTTCCAGCTCTAAAACCTTCTGTGATTATTCAAGCAAAAATCCCAGAGCTCTGACTGTTGTGATTGCTTTGAGATGGGAAACCAGCACAGTTGCCTTAGGAAGGAGGCTTGTTCCTTTTTTCTTTAGCTGGGGAAGGCTCTGTAATGATGGAAAAGCCAGAAGCAGCCTGGCAGGTGATGCTGGGATAGAGGACTACTCTCGCCACCCCCCTTACTCTCTTCCTCTCCTCCACCCATGGCAGCCCAAGCCTCTTCTACCTCCCAGGAAAGCACTTCATTTGTATCTCAATGCCCAGCATAAGATGAAGCCGAGAATATCTAGGGTGGCTGAGTTAGTTTCCTAGGGCTGCCATAGCAAAATACCACCAACTGTGTGACTTAAACAACAAAAATTTATTTTCTCATGGTTCTGGGGGCCAGAAGTCCAAGTTCAAGAAGCCAGCAGGGTTGTTTTCTTCTGGGGCCTCTCTTCCTGGCTTGCAGACGGCCACCTTCTCACTGTGTCCTCACATGGTCACCCCTCTATCTGTGTTGTCTGTATCCTAATTTCCTCTTATAAGGATACCTGGTCATTGGATTAGGGCCCACTTTAATCACCCCATTTTAACTTAATTCATTTCATTTTAAAGACTTTATCTACAAATACATACAGTCACATTCTGAGGTACTGGGGTAGGGCTTCAGTATATGAATTTGTGAGGGGTAACAATTCAGCCCATAACAGGGAATGACATTTACTGTCCATGCTGGAATACTTTTAAAAAGTATTTTTGAGGGCCTTCCCTGGAGGCGCAGTGGTTGAGAGTCCGCCTGCCGATGCAGGGGACACGGGTTCGTGCCCCGGTCCAGGAAGATCCCACATCACATGGAGCGGCCGGGCCCGTGAGCCATGGCCGCTGAGCCTGTGCATCCGGAGCCTGTGCTCCGCAACGGGAGAGGCCACAACAGTGAGAGGCCCGCGTACCGCAAAAAAAAAAAAAAAAAAATTTGAACTTTTTGTTGAAGTCTAACACGCATACTGAAAAGTACACATATTATACGTTTACAGCTTGAACACATTCACGTAACTAGATTAAGAAATAGAGCATCACCAGTACCTCCCCACCTCCCCTGTGCCCCCTTGTACTTACCCCCTAAGGGCAGCCATTATCCTGACTTCTAACACCACGCGTTTGCTTTCCTGTTTTTTTGCTTTGTATACACAGAATCATATATAACACGTAATCATTTGTGTCTGCCTTCTTCACTCAGCATTATGTTTGTGAGATGCAACCATATTGCAGGGTGTGCTTTATTCTGCCAATTCCCACTGCTCTATGCAATGTGTATTGTCCCATCGTGCAGATATCGCATTTATCTACACTCTCTACCACTGATGAGCTTTTGCGTAGTTTCCAGTTTGGGACCCTTCTAGAAAGGTTGCCGTGAACGTTCTTGTCCGTGTCTTTAGGTGGATGTATCTTATGCGTTTCTCTCGGCATATACCTGGGAGTGGACCTGCTGGGTCATCGGGCACACAGACGTGCAGCTTTAGTGGAGACCGCCGAATGGTTTTCCGAAGTAGTTGTGCCAGCTGACGTCCCACCAGCAGTGTTTGAGCATTCCAGTTGCTCCGTATCCTTGCCTACACATGTTTTTCCCCACCCCGTGTATTTTTATTTTAGCCATTCTGTTCAATATGTGGTTATATCTAACTGCTTTTAATTTGCATTTCCCTGAAGACTCATGACGTGGAACATCTTTGAATTTGTTTGTTGGCCATTTGGATGGTCTTTTTTGTGAAGTTCCTGCTCAAGTCGTTTGCCCATTTTTTTCCCCCCGACCAGATCATCTGTCTTTATCTTGTTGTTTTGCAGGAATGCTTTCTCTCGGTCCATGATCTGCTTTAGGTTCGTTAAACTTATGACATTTTATGATCCTCTTAGTACAACCTCTGAATCTATAAATGAAAAATCAGATTTTGAAAAGCTAAATGACATCCCCAAGGTCACACAGCTGGTGAGCGCAGCGCTGGGGCTAGAATCCAAGGCTGCGGTGCTTTCTCGAAAGGCAATGTGATAAGTACTCGGTATTTTAATCCACCCACAAATAGCTTTGATTGTGTGCAAGGTCATTGCAAAGCATCGATAGCTGTTGAAATTGCACTGACTGGAAGTCAGAGACTCCGCCATTGATGGCATGGGGCTCCACATTCACCCTCTGTTTTCTCATTGGCCAAATAATAAGGCTCCACTGGATTATGTACTCGATATTCCTTCCAACTCTAAATTCTACATCCAAAAGTACCTTGCATAAAGGAAGAGAAAGGGTAGCTGGGTTTTTTTTTTTGTAACAGGAAACAAGTAAATAAGCATAGATTTCCTATGAAAGGAAAGGATTGGATTGCTTTAGTCAATAGAGAGAAAAGAGAGAAATCAAGCTTCGAGTAGATAAAGTCCCAGTGGTATGAGTGGTAGAAAGCAGCCACTAATCCTCTTACTCTCTTTTACTTCAGATGGGCAAAAGAAAATGTTTATTTACAGGAGGGATTCAGTTTATACCTGAGAGACTGAGTGATGTTACCTTAGGAGAATGAAAAATTGCCTCTACAGGTCACATTAAATTAAAGAGATTTATATAATTGGCATTGTTATGGTTGGAAGTAAGAGAAAACTGTATTCAAGTTGGTTTAAGAAGGAGAGAGAGAGAGAGAGAAAGAAAGAAAGTGAGAAATGAAGGAAGGAAGGAATTAGTTCATATAATTGAAAAAGTCCATGGGTAGGTCTTATTTCAGGTCTGGTAGGGTCCAGTCTCAAACAGTGTCAGAAATCCTTTACTCTCTCTTACTGTGTCTTTGTTTTGCCTTCCTTTGCATTGACATCAGTTTCAGGGAAGGCTCTCCCACGCTGGGGCAGTCATAGTCACAGGCTTGCAGATTTCTATTTTCTTGGTTGGTCAACACCAACAGAGTATTTCTTTCCCAAGTGGTTCCAGCAAATGTCCCAATACTGCGTCTGGTTGGCCTGACTGGGTCCCGTGTCCGTCACTGAACCGGCCACTGTGACTCTGATTGCCCACTCCTTCAGCATCTATCTACTTTTGGGGATGTAGAGTGGAGTCAACCCCCAACCCGAACCTCAGGGATTGTCAGGGATAGTGGTTCCCCAAAGGACTATCAGGGTGCTTTCACTGAGGATTAACAGCTCTACGCGTGCACCAAAACTGAGAGCTACTTTACCACCTGTGATGTTGTGATCTATAATAAGAAATATATATGTGGTCATTCCCATTCCTGGCACAGGGCTTCCAAAACCTTTACAGTTTCTTGGTGAGGAGAGCAATCAAGGTGTCTTTTGTTATGTTAATGAGGTGACTTTTGGAGGGACCTCTGGATGGGGGGCTAGTTGCTTGAAGAACCGACCAGTGATTAGAGGGTTAGAACTTTCAGCCCTGCCCCAGATCTCCAGGGAGGGAAGGGAGGCTGACTGGAGACTGAGTTCAGTCATCAACGGCTAATAATTTAATCAATCACAGCTATGTAAGGAAGCCTCCATAAAAAATCAAAAGAAGGCGTCTGGAGCGCTTCCACGTTGGTGAACGCATGGAGGTTTGGAGAGAGTGGTGCCCCAGAGAGAGCAAGGAAGCTCCACACTGTCCGCTCCCCATGCCTTGTCCTCTGCATCGTTTCCATCTGGCTGTCCTATCTTTTTATGATAAACGAGTAATCTAGTAAGTAAAATGTTTCTCTGAATTCTTTTAGCTGCTTTTTAGCAAATTAATCAACCCCAAGGGAGGGGTTGTTGGCAACCTCACATCTATAGCTGGTTGGTCGGAAGGGAACCTGGGCTTGCAACTGGCATCTGAAGTGGGGTTAGGGGAGTAGTTTTGTAGGATTGAGACCTTAGCCTGTGGGATCTGATGCTGTCTCCAGGTAAATAGTGTGAGAATTGCACTGAATTGTAGGACACCCTGCCACAGTGTTAGTGCAACCTGAGTGCGATGGTGTGCAGGGTTACTATGCTTGAAGCAGGATGGTGGCAGAGATACTACTTTGTTTTTCCCCCCAAACCCAGGATTCTAGGAAACATAGAGAAAGGGAAATAACATCTGAGTATCAATATGCCAAGTATTGACATACAGTCTCATTTTGTATTCCAGTTGTTACTGAAGGCAAG
The DNA here is from genome assembly GCF_963924675.1 of Phocoena phocoena. Lineage (NCBI taxonomy): Eukaryota > Metazoa > Chordata > Mammalia > Artiodactyla > Phocoenidae > Phocoena > Phocoena phocoena. The sequence goes on from NC_089225.1 coordinate 16,834,735, forward strand.
TTCGCGTGCCCAATACACAGTGAGGCCAAACAATACCAAGACGTTGGAGTTTAGAGCAGAGAAAGGTTTATTGCAGGGCCCTGCAAGGAGAACAGGACAGGTGGCTCCCACTCAAAAACCTTGAACTCCCCGAGGGGTTTCAGCAAAGCATTCTTAAAGGCAAGGTGAGGGAGGGGTGTCGGAGGGTAATGTGATCCGTTCTCTGATTGGCTGATGGTGAGGTAATGGGGAGGATAACATGATCAATCCTTAGGCGCCAGAAGGTCTGGGGGCTTCTTGTTCATGATCATCAAGTAGTTAATTTCTTCCATTAGGTGGTGGTTTTTAGCATCTGAAAAACTCAGGAAATACACGTGAGATACTATTACCTGGGTACTTCAGAGAGGAGCTACAGCAGAGGCTGTGGGGGAGGGGGTCTGTTCCAGGAAGACCCCATAGGGTCCTGCTTGGTTACACAATCATCCCATAAGGAAGATATTAATTTCCAAATTTTGCTATCAAATAAAATGATAGCATGAATGTGACGTAACATGCTCGCTAGGGTCACACTGCTAGTCAGTGGAAGAGGCCAGTTCCCAGCCCTGGGGTCCTGATCCTAAAACCACCCTCACTTACACAGGGCTGCCTTCTAAACCTGGGCTTCACTCATAAACGTCAGTTGAAATAAAGAGCCTTGGCCGTGGGAAAGGAGAAAGGGGCCTGGCTTTGGTCTTTCTCTTTCCCTGGAGCTGGCCAGGCAAATGGCCTTGAAGGAGTCGCCTGTGGGCCCTGGACCTGCCTTTCCTCATCTGCAGTGTGGTGGGGGTTGGACAAATCTGTAAGGTGCTCCAACGCCAAGTGTGATGATCTGCGATCAGGTGAAGAAGGGCGCCTGGTGAAGCCGGGTCTGGGCTAGGTGGACACATCCTAAGGTGGCTGTCGAGTTGTGCTTTGGGCTTCTGACGGTGCCCAGTCCCAAGATGCACCAGGCCAAGCTGATCCCCCATGCCTCCCTTCCTTCTGGTGCTTTGTTTCTCTTCCCCGCCTTAGATGCATCTTGCAGCCTGTTCTCTCCCCACCTGCCACCTGGACCTTACTCCTGCCAGTGGCTGCCCCCAGTAGAGGCTTGTTCTGGGAAGCATTTATCCTTCGAGGAGTTCCAGAGTTTCCAGAGCTGATGCCCAGAGGCTTTGGCCACCTTCTGCATCCCAGCCTGCCTTTCCTGGGTGGGACTATTTGCGTGAAGAGGCTCTTCAGTCTCCTGCAATTTTCTCCATCCTTTCCTAGATTTGTTGTCACTTCAAACCCGAGAGACCTGCAAATTCTAGCGTGACACCAGGCAGAGCTCTGGCAGGAGAGAGGAAGGGTCCCGTTTCTCACCCATTCAAGGCCAGGAGGTGGCCTGCCTCAGGGAAAATGGCGCTGCCCCACTGCCTTCCTGCCCTGTCTGTATCCTGGTTCTAGAACAACCTGAAGCCGCTCTGTTCTTTGCACATCTTTCTGGGGTGGGGTTGGGAAGGTGGTCTCTGATTTTTCTCCTGTAAGTCCAAAATTGTTTTTAAGGTACCATTATCCTAAGTAATAAAACGATACATATGTGGGGGGTGTGTGTGTGTAATGTATTTATATGTATCAGTGCAGTAGGATTCCAGTTTAGTCGGAAATTCAGGATGGGACTTTGGTACATGTCTTGATGGAATTACATTTCTTTTTCATACATCCAGTGAACAAGTTTTGGCCCTACTGTGCTATACTCGGTACAAGTTGACGGCTGGGACATGGGCTTTGCTTCTCCATATTCTGTCAGCCAGACGTGGAAATTCATAGTTACATTGGTGTGGTTCAGCTGTCATGGAAGCAAGGACGAGGTCCGGGAAGATTCCTTTTCTTTGAATGGTCAGGGAGCCCTTCCCAGAGGAGAGAATACTTGAGCAGGTAAATTCCGGGAGTTTCTTAGAATCCTTCTTGGGCAAAGATCTGGTAGGTCCTGGAAATGTGAGTCATCTGGAAAAGCCTGGGGCTCAGGAAGGGAATGGTGGAGGACAGCAGATAGGTGGAGAAGGGCCCGGATGTGATGCTGAGAAGTTAGGCCACTGGAATGTAGCTCAGACATTAACTGGGCACCTTGTTCAAATGCAGATTCTGACTAGCGGTTCTGGGGTAGGGCATGAGGGTCTGGATTTTTAGCATGCTCTCAGGGGGATGCAATGGACCATACTCTGAGAGCAAGACTGAAAGGTGCTTAGGCGTCACTGAGGACTTTACATAAGGGAATAATTATAATCTCTTGAATTTGTAAACCTGGAAATACTAAAAAATGTAAGTATAGTGTCTAATTTAATTTATACAATATCCTTATAAAATGTGATTCATATCCCATAATTTTTTCTTTATTAAACTTTTTTTTTTTTTTGCATTATGCGGGCCTCTCACTGTTGTGGCCTCTCCCGTTGCGGAGCACAGGCTCCGGACGCGCAGGCTCAGCGGCCATGGCTCACGGGCCCAGCCGCTCCGCAGCATGTGGGATCTTCCCAGACCGGGGCACGAACCCGCGTCCCCTGCATCGGCAGGCGGACTCTCAACCACTGCGCCACCAGGGAAGCCCCATATCCCATAATTTTTGCAGGAGGATCCTGGAGTACAGGGAAGTCAAATAACCAGGGTTTTGTTACTGGGAAGGGGCTCAGAAACCTAAGACAACTCCTCATTTTATAAGCACAATCATCTATCGTCTCTGAGGTCCTTCTAGGTCTTAAAGCCCACGTTTCTGTGATTTGACTACGTTGGTCATAGTTACGCTGTTCCCTCAAGACGAAGGTTGGGTGAAAGTCTTCACCCCATTCTGGGACATCCCATGCTTGCCTCCCTCTCGGCTAAACTCTGGGAGAGGGTGTAGGATTGGATTTCTGGGTTACAGGCATGGAGATGTGTGATGGGGGTGATGTACTTGAATTTGTGAACATCCTTGATTAGAAGATCCCAGGTTTTAGGCTTTCTGTCTTCCACTCATTTTCTTTGTAACCTGAGCCAAATAGGTTCAGTGTAATGCATGTCACCTTCTTCATCTGTAAAAATAGGGCCAGCAGCACCCATCCCACCTACCCCGCTATATGGTTAGAGCATCAGATTGGCAGGTCTTCCTACATGTATTGTGCACCTACCATGTCCCAGATGCTGTGTCAGGCACTGCGGATGTAGAACAGGACGGACGCAGCCCTGAACCCCATGGAGCTCCCATGGCTGAGAAGACTGGCATGAAAGACACATGTTCCAAGTTAAATATGTCCAAACGTACAGCGTGCGGCCGAGAAGCATGGGGTGATGGGAGCTTATAACAGGGGGCTCAGACATGAGGTCTTGGATGGCTTCTTGGAGGAAGTGGTCTTTCAGCAGAGAACTGAACAATGGATAAGAATAAGCAAGGTGAGGAGAAGGGAGCGTGGCTGGATAAGAGCCCTTGAGGCAGGAGGGAGTTGGCTGGCTCCAGGAAATGAGAAAGGGTGAGGTGTTGGAAGCAGACACAGCACACCAGGGTACAGGAAAGCCTGAAGGAATAAGTTAGGGCAGATCCTGTAGGACTTGTTAAAGATTTGGAACTTTATTCTAAGGTTTCAGTTATTCTGAGGTTTCAGTAATAAGCCATTTAAAGGTTTTAACAAGGGGGTGACGTGAACTTTTCAACTTAATGAGATGATCCTGGCTTGTTTGGAGAGTGGCTTGGGCAGGAGTGATTTCGAACAAAACCAGTCAGTGAGCTTCTGCTTCATCCAGGCGTGAGATAAGGGCAGCCCCATTAGGGATCTTACAGTGGAGGTGGCGAGAAGGGGACAGATGGGGGAGGGAAAAGTGACAGCCTGAGACGGATTGGATTTGGGAGTGATGGGGAAGTAGAACAGGATGACTTGCAGGTTTGCAGCTAGAAAAATCTCAGTGAATGGCGGTAGAGTTTATTAAAATTGGGAGCGGAGGAGGGAGAGCAGGTTTCAGCTGGTGGTTGGTCATTACTTCAGTTTGGACGTGTCCCAATATAGGTGCAGATGAGCTACCCAAGCCATGACATTGAGTTGGGGGCTGGCTGTGGATGCCCACTGAAGCTGGCAACGTTGATTTGGGACCTGAGTTATCCCCAGGTGTGGTATTTCAAGTCAGAGGCATGGAGGTGGTATCCAGAGAGGGGGAGTGAGATGAGTATAGAGCGAGGACAGAGCCCAGAGGTGCTCTGCTGTCACTGAGTCCAAGCTCGTACTACTCACCACATGACAGGCCACTGAATCGAGAGACGAGTTGTCGGGGCAAGGAGTAGTGACTTTACTTGGAAGGCCAAAAGACCAAGAAGATGGTGGACTAGTGTCCCAAAGAACCATCTTGCCTGAGTTAGAATTCAGGCTTCTTTTATACTAAAAGTTGGAGGCATGTGGCTCGTTGTTGCAAACTTCTTGGTGGGGGAATCCTTTGTTCTTGCAGTTGTCTGCCTAGGTCAGGTCAGGACGTTTCTGTAAACTTCCAAGACAGATGTTATTCTCTGTCCTGCAACTTCTTATCTTTATATGAATGGAAAAATGTTATACCTTTAAAGGTCAGAGCCTTGAGGATGGGCCATCCTGTCTACTTCAGGCTGTAGGCAACATTCTTAACTCGTAGCAAAAGCAGTAGAATACAAAGGTTGAAGTAAAAGAAACACATCCAGTATGGAGTCAGATTCGTTCTTCCCTATATTACACTGCCATTTGGTCATCAGGTTGGGGAGACAGCAAGTCAGGTAACAGATGCAGAATAGCTTTAAAAATTAAAGCAGGATGTTACTGTTGGACAGGACTGGCTTTACTAAATATGAATAATAATGCACATCGTTGACAATTACTGCTGCACTTGGACAGGGGAGATGATCCTTAACGTTCCCGAATCTGCAAGACTATTTCCTCAAAGTTCTTTTTGCCCCTCTGAAAAGAAAGCGCACCAGGAGGGATTTATTCTTATCAGGTCATACTGCAGTAACTTCATTTTCAAATCGTTAACAGGAAGGCATCCTCATGCGATCATTCTTGATACAAAACCCTATCTTAGAAGCCTGACACCATCTCCTCAACTCTTCTGAGAGCTTTTTGGATTTCATTTGAGACCCTCAGCTTTAAATAAAACACAGATATAAGCCTGGATTCTTCGTGAACCTCTTTTGATGTCTCTCCCATCAGCTGAATTCATTTTTTTGCCTCCTGTTCTGACATTTGGTTATAGATTGTTCCAGGAATTTCATTGCTAACTTACATGATATGAGCAGATAAAGGGGAGCTGAACTCATTATCTGATTTACTTTGAAGCTGAATTCTAGATGGTATTTATGGGGAGGGGGAAGAGCAGCTTACGATGGGTGAGAATAGTCTTCAGTGCCGAAGTTAAATGAATTTTCATAGGAAAGTATCCTTCCCCGAACTCTTCCTGTGCATGGGAGTGGGGACGGGGTAGAGGTTATTGCTTTCCATCAAATAAATCCAGTCAAAAGCAGACATTCTGCAGGAGTCAGACTCCTATTCAAAGGCAGTCCGCTCCTTTGAATTCCATCAAGCTTCTGGTACAGTAACAGGAAAGTTTATTGTGTTCACTTTACATGAAAAGAGGCCCTTTCAAGGTGATACCTTTCCTTGTCAGAGTGTGTTAGAGGGGGGTTTTTATTTCTCGACAGTTTTTTACCATGACACCTAAAAAGAAGAAATTTGCATTGGAGTACCCTAATGTGAATTTGGGATTCGGAAAGCATTTGATCTTCCATCCTCCCGAAGGACTCTCCAGCTGAGGGCAGGCTGCTGGGGCAGCGTGTTCAACAGCATGGACTCTGGACCAGGCAGCCTGGGTCTAAGTTCTGGCCTTGCCCTCATCAGCTGTGTGAGTTTAGGCAGGTCATTTAACCTATTCGTACGTACTTCAACTTTCTCATCTGTGTAATAGCAGTGAAATTCAGTAGGGGCTTTTTGTACGGTTTAAATAAGTGAGTGTACGTTAAGTGCATAGAAGAGTGTCTGAAATGCACGTACTACATTAACTTTAGCTGGTATTACCTCCACCCTGGGCGGCTGATTGGATTGTGTAGTAAGTAGTATGAGTGGCCATTCACTGACCATTGCATTGCTATGCTCTGTGCTTTGTATGCACGTATCTCCTTTACTTTTCTTACGATAATTCCTTGAAGTAGACACTACTCTTTCATCCATATCACAGAGGTGCAAGTCCATGGGCACAAAGCTGGTAATAGCAGGGCTGAGATCCAAACCCAGGTCTGTGTGGCTCCAGATCCCAGCGGGTTAGTACCATAGCTCCGTCTTCACCTATACTGGGACATGCGCAAACATGCTATGGGCACTGGGTGTGGGTGTGGATGTGTGCTGAGAGTGGAGCAGAGGATGGAGGAAAGAAGAGAGGATGGGGTCATTTGGAGTGGAGGCCTTCTTAGCCTAATTAACCGGATAACAGACAGTTATGGAGCCTCCCTGCACCTTGTCATTCTTCCCGGAGAGGAATTGTGAAAGGACAGGAAGTCAGGGAGGCATTCAGGGTTCCCATCTTCCTGGAATTTGGAATTTTCCCTTCTTAACAATACTACCTTCTATCAATTTCCTTCTTTATTACAGTCTCCACTCCTTGCCTCTCTAGCCCCTTGAACCCACAAAACCTATATGTGTGTGTTGAAGAGGGATAAATGAGTCAGGGCTTCAGGGCAGAGTGGCCGGAGCCCCGTTTCCAGGTGGTGGAAAGAAGTTTGGCCCGGAAGTGAGGAGATCTAAGTCTTGGTCCTCTGTCTGCTACTGACTAGCAGGAAAACCCTAGTAAAGTCACAGAATTTTTCTGGGCCTTATCTGTGAGTTGAGGGTTGGAAGGTATCTGACATCTCGTGGTTTTAGCCAGCCTTCTGGACTTCTGACCTCTGGGAGCTATCTTGGTGGCAGTGAGAATGGTGGTGGTGGTGATAATGGTGGAAGGGGAGATGGAGCTGGTGACGATGGTATACGTGGTGCCAGAGATGGTAATGGTGGCGCAGGTGGAGGTCATGGTCGTGGCGGTGGAGATGGGAGACGATCAGAGAGGTGCTGATAGTCACAACTAACAATAAGCCCTTATCTGGTACCAGGTATTGTACTTAGCACTTTATGTCCATTATCTCATCTAATCATCCCAGCAGCTGTTGTAATCTTCGCTCTTGCATATAAGAAGCCTGAGCTTTAGAGGTAAGGTCCGAGCATCCCATGGTGGGCAGAGTTGCCCAGGTCAGGGGGAGACAAAGGTGCTGGTGCTAGGATATATGTCATTGGAAAATGTATGATAGGCATAGAGTGGGAGGGGTGTTAATCTGGAAAGTTAAACATCTTCATGTTCTGCTCTCCCCAAACCCTCTCCCTCTACAACCAAGTTGTTCCCAGGTGCATTTAGGGTCATAACTGCAGGAGCTCATTCTCCTGAGGCCACATAGTATGTAACAGAGAAATAGTCTCCCACCACCTTTACCAGTTGCTCTTCATTTCTCTATGAGTTTCGCCCTTTGGTTCAGACCCCAACCCTTATGCTTTGGGTTTGGGGGCTGCAGCTCTCTGATAAAGACTTGTAGCATCTTCACGGGGGACCGTGATTTAGGGGGTCCCTGAAGTGAGTATTTGGGGGCAACTGAATGTCCTCCAACATGTGTCTTTTCTATATCCTATTTCACCCGTTGATCCTCATCTACACTCTGGACCCCATGAGGCCTTCTTGGAGAGAAACAGGAGAAGAAACGGGTTTATAGCTCAGAGAATACAGGGCTGGGATTGTAGCGCATGGTCTGGGAGACTAAGGCTGCTGGCGTCTGAAGGCATCTGTCAGAACCAAACCTCCGCACCCCTGTCTGGACCTCCTTCTTGGACCCGGGGGTTCTGACCTTGCTTGAATGAGAGGTGATTCCTTCTTTCAAGTCCCACTCTCTCCTCCTCTTTTCCTCAGGATGGGGATTGTAATGATCTAGGCACTGGGTCTGGTGTCAGTAAGCTCAGTGTACTGACCCCTCTGGAGGGGGACCCTGGCTTCAAATGGATCCTATATACATGAGGTGAATGCAAGTGAAATGCTCTCTGGATATCCAGCCCCTCACCTGACCTCCAACACCCCTTCTCCCTCCTGCAGATGTTTATTGAGCAATTACTATGTAAAGATGGTCTGTGACATGCTGAGGATATGACAGTGAAGACGGAACCTCCTGACCTCCTGGAGTTTATGGTCTAGTTTACGCTACAGTGGTATAATGACAGGGGCAGGAGGTAAAGGTGCTGGTGATCTCATAGAAGGGAACCTGGTAGAGCCTCGTGGAGACAAGGAAGGCTTCCTAGAGGCAATGACACTTTGCGGACACTTGTAGAATAAGAGCTGGACCAAGCACGGCAGTGGCGTGAGAGGAAGGGACAGAGAAGGAATAGTGGAGGACGAAGATGATGTGGTTCAGGCAGAGTGGTCAGCGTGTGCGGGGGCCTGGAGACCGGAAAGAACAGATGGGACGGCTGCTTGCCCCACCCGGGCCTGGCCTGCCTCAGTCACAAGCACCCAATGCTGGTTCTCCCAGGGTCCCGGTCCCGCGACACAGAGGGGCCTCAAGCAGGAACCGGGACCCACGGGCACGTTGGCGCCTCTCCGCGCTCCTGAAATGCCCGTGTTGCCTCTGCTGCGTGGGCTTGGCTGAGCCCCGCTTCCTCCAAGAGATGCTTGGCTTCACCTCTTCCCGCTTCTCTGAGGCTTCTGCTGGCCCACCGGTAGACTCATCTGTGAGGTTTTTTTTTTTTTTTTTTTTTTTTCAGTGCTTGCATTCTGGGGTTTTAATTCTCTACCATTTGCAGGGAGCTAAATTCTCTTAGAAACTGCAGCCTTTCAGCCACGAAGCAGTGTTTATAAGTGGCACGGCCATCACCGGGGGTGGCGTGAGTTGATCCCTGGAGAGGATGGCCCCGTCGTCACACGGTCTGTCGCTTCCCCCGCAGGCTTGGAGGGCACCATAGTCCCCGTTACCACCACCCACACCCGGGCTGTGCGTTACTAGGGAAGAAGCCTTCGGCTTCACTTGTCTGCTGAGAAATAGCTACAGGCTTCTGTAGCTACCCCAGACACAGGGACGTCACTGTCAGCTGATTCAGAACAGACTGCATAGAAAGCCACACAGCTACATACGGTTGAGAGCCACATAGAAAAATATTTATTTAACAGTTTTCAGTTGATCATCGACCATGCATTCATAAAGGAAAAGGAACAGAGGCACTAAACCACAATGATGACCCTAAATGCTTTGAGCGCAAGGGGGTGTCCTAGGGGGTGTCCTACAGCTCCCAGACAGGAGGGCTTGTTTTAGAAATATATATATTGTCGTACTGATTTAGAATTTTTCTTCTTGTACTGAAGTTTATAGAGCAGAATGGGATGGATGATATGCTTGGCAAACTGCAGGCCATCTGGAATCTGGGTCTCTGGTGGCTGGAGCCACACCGGGGGGACCCTCCTTTCCTGGGCTCCGTCAAATAGCTGGGGCAGGGATGGGACATCGAACCATCTGTCCTCGTGGACAGAAGCAGCCATCTGTGGCCTTTACATCATTTGAAAGCTGTGACCTGCACCCTTCTCTGAAAACCAAATCCCAACAGCTCTCCTACCTTCTCCTAAAGAATATTTCTCAATAGGAAAGAGAACAAGTTGGCAGATCAGAGTTTTCAATGAAGGTCTCTAAGCTGATGGGGTCGTGGAAAAAGTGACCACAAGGCGTCCAGGCAAGCCCTGGCAGGGTCAGAGGACATAGGACGTGGAGTGGCTCTCAGCCAGGGGGGAGAAGGGGGAGAGTGTCCAGTGCACAGCCATCACCTGTGTTCCTCACAACCCATCTGTGCTGCTTCCAAAGCCCCTCACTTTCCACTGGCAAACTTAGCAATGAGTGGTGGCCATCCTTCTAGAAAGCCACCTGTTAGCCATTAAGGAACGTGCCTGTGGGTGATCCAGCCACGGTCTCAAAGCCATCCAGGAAAAAAAAAAAGGGAAGCGGTGTGTGCTGGCAACATAAGCAAGACCGGACATGGCTTGGTTATGGTGACCTTGGGAAAAAATGGAGGGGAGAAAGGGGGGAGAGAAACAGTGCAGAGAAAGGAGAGGCGCCATTGCTCTCCTTACTGGAGAAACATGGAAAGAAAGAGGGGGGAAAAGAAAGGAGAGGGGAGCAGGGAGAGGAAGGGGGAAGGAGGGGAGACAGGGAGAAGAGAGGGAGAGGAGAAGAGAGGTAGGGCTGCCCTCAGGAATGAGAGGAACCAGTGGGAGTAGTTTCAAAGTTACTGTCAGGGCCGTATTACACTCATTCGAATGTCATGCTTCAAAGGCAAGCCCGTGACAGGGTGTGATGTGGTGATGAGGCCACCCTAATGCCCACTGATCCGGGCTCCACCTCCATCTGTGCTTCTCTTAGACCAGCGGTTCTCAAATTTGAGTAACAGCACCAACCAGTGGCCTTGTTAACCCCAGGGGTCCCACCCGCAAGTCTCTGATCCAGCGGGTCTGGGTTGTGCGTTTCTCACAAGTTCCCAGGTAGTACTGATGCTGCTGTTCCGGGAACCCCCGCTTTGAAAACCGCTGTCTTAGACGTGAGAGACTAAACCAAGGTTTGCACTGATTTGGGCTCCTTGGGTCGAAGGTAGTGAGTGAGTCAGTGTCTCAGCTGGCTGGCAAGAGCAGATCGGCGAACACGACGACAGAATTCAGGAAAGCGCTAAAACCTTTGTTTGGATGTATTCGCCTCTTCCTGGCCCCTTCATTCAACCAACCATATGTTTACTTTCCACTGGCAACTGCGATTCTGAACGTCAGTTGACAAGCAGGTGTTCTGCGCGCCGCTCTATGCAAAGTTAATTTATTGCCCACAAACTGATGCAGTGCTCTCTCGCTGACCTCCATTCCCACCTGCTCCACCCAGCTCTTTGTTCTGGCCACACTGAGCCTTGCAGCTCTCAGAAAGGAGCGGCCCTTGCATTCCTCCACCCCCTGTTCGTGCTGTGTCTCGGCCTGACTGCCATTTTCCAGGCAAACTAACTCTTACTCTCCTTTAATTTTTTTAAAGGTTTTTTTTTTTGACGTGGACCATTTTTAAAGTCTTTATTGAATTTGTCACAACACTGCCGCTGTTCTGTTTCGGTGTTTTGGCCCCGAGGCACGTGGGGGTCTTAGCTCCCCGACCAGGGATCGAACCCGCACCCGCTGCATTAGAAGGCGAAGTCTTAACCACTGGACTGCCAGGGAAGTCCCCCTCCTTTAATTTTCTGAGTGTTCCCACCTGTGGAAAGGTCGGCCAGCCCTGCACATTGCTGCCGTAACGTTCTGTCCAGATTGCCGTCATGGCCCTTTGCAACAAGTCACCAGGCTGTGGCTGCCTCACCTTTCTCAGCGTTTTATCGTCAGTGCCTTGGACAGGGGCTCTAACTCCTGCTCACCGCGGTTGGGGTGAGGGAGAAATTGGAATATTGGGGCAGGAAAAGACGGAGAGCTCTACTAATCACTGAAATCCTAAATCGAGGCTTCAGTGATTCAGTGAAACGGGACTGTCACAGGTGGAAAAGTAAATCTTGGTGATTTCTTTAAAAGCAAACAAAATAACTTCACTTGAGGAAGGATCAAATATCCAGACCTTTTCTGCTTAGGACGAGCTAGATATTCTTTTGTAGCAGGTGCTTACGTAAGGCAGACGGATGGACCGATAGACAGATATGGATGGACAGATCGGGGGGATAAATGGTGTCCTTAAGGCTTGCTCGTCAGGTCATGACCTGGAATCATATTTTGTTTTGCAAACATTCTTCAGCTCCTTTGGGAGAGCTTCAGCTTCCTCTGGGGGGAATATGTGTGCTCCAGAGCTCTGTCACGTGCCTGTTCTTGAGGGACCTGGTCCTAAAACGGAATCCTGGTTCTAAATCGAGGTGTTGTGCCGACTTAGGCTGGGGTCTGAGCCGGACCTGCCTCTCATTGAATTCCATGCTGTGAATGGTTAGCACTTGAGCCAAAAAGTGAAAGACAAAGCCATCCCACTACATTTAAAAATAACGAGAGGCTTTTTGGTCCATTTCGGGTGGCATCCATGTTCTGAGCAGCGGTCCTGCCACCGTGACCTGTGAGATTTTGAGCAAATCACTTAGCCTCAGTTCTGTCACTTGTAGGACAAGGGCGTTCTCTTCCTGCTGTCCCATTTTCTGATGACTGTGAGTCGTTTCTGGGGGACTCACAAATAGTTACCTTCACTTTAAAGATTGGAGGGGAGAAAACGGAGCACGGCGTCGGATGTGCGATGCCGCAGGTGGCGTAGCTTAATGCACTTCTGAAGACTCAACCAAGCAGGCTGACTTGAACGCTGTTGAAATATCAGGCTTCAATGCAGGACGCTGTTGGACGTCTGCGTTACTTCTGTTTTTTAAACAGTAGTCTGCTGAGAATAAATCTGTGTCACCGCCTAATGGGCTCTTGTCATTTTAGCGCAGTGATCAAGGAGGAAAAACGGAAGTGCTCTATGTGGGAAAACAGGCAAGATGTGAAGGTATTTCTTAACCCAGAGTGCACGGCTGTCGGCAGTACGATACAGATTTATCCACAGTTTCACTTAAAACAGTTTACGTGCTTTACTCAGGGACTGAGTTCAGTTCACTGATCTCCATTCAGGTTCACACTGAAGTCATTTACCTGCGGGCTACACCACACAGACCGAAGCATTATAGATTCTTCCAAATGTAACAGACAGTGCAAATGGACTGCAGTCCAACGTAAATTTACTCAGACCTTTGATATGGTCTATTAAGGCGTGAATAAAACTTTAAAGCTTTGCCTCGGCTACAGAGTAGCTGGGACAGGAGCTGTACCAGTTGTGAACGGTCAGAATAAAAAGCCACTGTTGGACATGGTGTTTATTCTCAGCAATGTGTCATCTAAAATAATGAGCTTTGTTTTCAAATGCAGAAAGGAGCAATTCACTTGTTATTATAAAATGACGATCTTATAAGGGGGCTAGTTTGACTCCTGACACCACCGAGGCTGACCTCTGTTACACTGTCCGTTGACTGTACCTGGGTGCCCAGTGCTCCATTTTCCCCATCTCCAGTTGAGATGGGGAAGTAAGTATATTCTAGCAGCCCTGGCAGGTATGTGGCACAATCTGTTTTATTGCAGAATGACTAGGCAGGGCTTAGAATGAGGGATGCAAAATAAAACTGTGTGTTTTCACAATTATTTATGCTTCAAATAATTTGTAGTCCCTTATAGGGAAGGCTTTCTGTGAAAAGACTGGATCGACTTGGTCTACACTATAGCAGAGAATGTGTATTCAGAAATATGATCCAGATTCAACCTTGGTTGCATCGTCAGAATCTTAGGAGGATAAATACAGGCTAGGTGGGAGATTCTGTGAGGGTTTCTTTGGTTTGGCAGGACTCTCTGGGGGTGTGTGGCTGGGAAGTGGGAAATGGGAGGAGAAGGAAACTGGGAGCCTTGCTGCTTTGGGGAGCGTCTATGAAGGGTTACTTTAACCTGTGGCGTAGCCACTAGCCAGAGGGGGCTGGTCCCGACTGAAATGTGCTGTAAGCCTAAAAGCCACACTGGGTTTCAAAGACTTAGTAAGAAATGTAAGAAAATGTAAAACATCCCAGGAATGGTTTGATTCGTTGCACGTTGAAACCGTGTGTGAAATGATGGTATCTGGGGCATCTTGGATTAAAATCATTAAAATTGATTTCACCTTTCTCTTACTTTTTGAATGGGGTTGAGATTTTAAAATTACACATGTGGCTTGTATTTCTAGTGGGCAGTGCTGTTTAATACCTATTATGTATGGTGGGATTATGGCTCATGTTATGTTCTATTTTTCAAATTGACAATGTGAGAGACAATACTGTCTTGGAGAAAAAAATATATATATAGCTTGTGGATTTTGGAGTCCAGCAAGCATGTGTCTTGGCTATAGCTAGCCCTTGGGTAACTAACCTCTGAGCCTCAACTTCCTCAGCTAGAAAATTAAGGTAACAGTTTGGATCTGATAATAAGTCTTGATCTCAGCAGGTTGTTGTGAGAAATGCATGGGAAATTAGCAGAGAGCACTTAGCACTGAACTAACATAGGGAAAACGCAATAAGCAATCGGCATGGTGCTTTCTGACATCTCAGGACCTGTCCAGTGCCTCATCTTTTAATCCCCGACCATTTCAACTCAGTTCCTTGTTTCGCTTCTTCCCCAAATTTGTATTTTCTTTCATGTCTATCTGTTTACTTCTACACCCAAGAAGGCTAACCCTTCCCTTCTTTTTCTCATCATTGAAAAAAATCTCTCGTCTGGTTCCGCATCTTCTTACTTGTTCAGACTAAGGTACCTCCTACTTATTTACTTCAACTGTTCAGAGCAAGAATTCTATCCTGGCTAAAACTATAAACCAGCCACAATCCTTCATCTGCCTGTGTCTGGACCGGGGATGCTGGGTCTTGCCTTTTCTGGAACTCTGCTTCCTCTTGATGGGATGGTCAATCAAAGAACGATCGACTCCAGGCAGAGGGGGTGTAGGTAATGGGAGAATAAGGGTCATGTAAACAAGAGATCAAGAGAACAGGACAGGAGAAGAAAAATCGTGTAACTTCTCTTTTGCCCCACACTGCTGCCTTTTCTTTCCGTTGGCTTCAGAAGCTGTGCTATGTTCAACCAGGGTGAGTACAAGTTGGTTCTCGTTGCCTTTCTAGATTCTTACACCTGCAAGCACAGCCTCCCACAGTGAGCATGGCACACAGCTAAAACCCCGTGCTCAGTTTCCACATTCTAAGTTCTTAGATGAAGATGGTTGGTAACTGTTCTCTGAAATTCAGTGGCAAGGAAGAGAAAAAGATAGAAAACTTTGTGACGATATGTTGTTTCGCGAGGTGAGTTACCTGAGTCCTTCACAATTAACAAGATGAACCTTTCAGCCAGAGCTACATGAGATAAGAAACAAGGAGAAATAACTTAAGAACACACTTGGAATAGCAGTGGTGGCTGGACACTGGACACACCCGTGCCTCTTAGAGTCCCCGATTTTCCTATGCAGGTTTTTTTTTGGTAATCAGAACAACGTTGGTTTTTGTTCCCATCTAGCAGCTGAAACTAGGTGCTTCAGCCTGTACTCTTAAGGTGATTTTTTCTTTTTTTTGCCTTTCATCAGATCAATATGTTATTTTGCCTGTTTTAGTTTTAGATTTACTGAGTGTAGCAAAGGAAAGAAATAAGCAAATTGGTTTGTATTTCAAGTGTGGGCTGAGGTTTGACCCGATAAACCTGTTTGGAAATTTAACAGGGGAGAGCAGGTTTCACGGGTCATCTTTGCTGACAGCTGGGATTTTTGGAGGATTTGTTGTTGGGAGAACTGGGTGATTTCGGTGCCAGAGAACATAACTAGGGTCCCTCTGCCACCCCAGGCAAGGGGGGATGCTTAGGCGAGGGTGTGCGGGTGGGCCAGCCCTGGATGGATAAACATGGCTGTTTTTCCTGGAGCATTTATTAATGAAATATTTACCATTGATCAGAGGCAAGAAGGGGTCGTTACCAACAATCACTTACCTGTGGCTTCCTAGAGAATCAGAGGGTTTGAAAATGTGAATCAATTTTTCTTCTTAATATATTATGTAAATTTAGGAGAGGGAAGAAGAATTTCTGAAAAGCCAAAACACAGCTCTAAGCTCTAAGATATCACGTCTCCACATAGAAACTTACATTCTGGTGTCTTGGGTCCCCAAGAGAAGACAGCAAAGGCTCCTGCAGATGCCTGCTTTTCCTTTTCTTATTTACTTTTTTGGTCACCGTGGATAAATACTCGTGACATTTGTGATATCAGTTGTCTACGGTGTACATAGCATCTTTTTCTCTGTCAGGGGTTGTAGAAAGAGCAATGATTGCGTGATTCAGAATGCACATATGTGGGCGTTCAGACATCTGTCCGTGCAGTCAACTTTTGATCCTCGGGGGACCACTAAGGGGTGTCTTCTTAGAGCCTGATCTTTTCGGGGCTGCTGACGGTACAGCTTAGTGACACAAAGGCAGTGAGCTAGTGAGTTACTCGCTGAACTCGACGTTTTATATTTTCCATGGTTTTTGGATTAATTATCTATCTTTTTTCCCCCATGAGGCTCAAGTATATGCCACATCTAAAAACACCTGTAAAGAAACAGAAGTGCTGCTGCAGATACAGCGTTGTAATTACAGGTGTGCACGCCTACTAAATACATGTCCAAAACACACGCTCAGTGGCCGGCTACTCCTGATTCTGCCTCCCCTGAAATTGAATGCACAATTAGTGTCGCTAAATATACTTCTTTGTTACCGAAGGGCTGCCACTGCCCTCTGTCTTGAAAATAATCATTGGGTTGCCTCTAGACAAACACTCTTTAAAGTACAAATATCGTTTCATCTGATGTGGCTATTACTGTATCCGTCTATTCCTTAAAGGCCAAAACCAGACTTATGGACTACATCAAATGCTTTCTGGATACACAAACAAAAACATTTTTTTAAATTAACAGGCTTCAACAGGTATAAATAAATTGGCTAAAGCATTTAATGGTCTTTAACACAGTCAACGCCCCGGGCCTTGAAACAGTGTTTGTTAAATTCTTTTTTTTTTGCTAGCGGCAAAAAAAGCCATCAAGCAAGCCGAACTTGAAAATTGGGTACCATTTCCTGGCCAGTAAGCACAGAGCTGAGGGGCTCAATATCTTATGGGTATCTTTTTTGTTGCTGGGCTTATGGTTTTTTTTTTCCTCTCTGTCTCTCCCACCTGCTCAGGGCTGATCGTTGTGACGTTGGCCGTCTGCTGGATGCCCAACCAGGTTCGGAGGATCATGGCCGCGGCCAAACCCAAGCACGACTGGACCAAGTCCTACTTCCAGGCGTATATGATCCTTCTTCCCTTCTCGGACACCTTCTTTTACCTGAGCTCAGTCGTCAACCCGCTGTTGTACAACGTGTCCTCGCAGCAGTTCCGCAGCGTGTTCGGGCAGGTGCTGCGCTGCAGGCTGACGCTGCCACACGCCAACCAGGAGAAGCGCCTGCGCGCCCACGTGGCCTCCACCGTGGACGGCGCCCGCTCAGCGCGCCGCCCGCTCATCTTCCTGGCTTCCCGGCCCAATTCCTCTGCAAGGAGAACTAACAAGGTTTTCCTAAGCACTTTTCAGAGCGAGGCCAAGCCCGAACCTAAGCCTCAGCAGTTGAGTTGCGAGTCACCGGACCCCAACTCGGAAGTGAAACCTGCCAACCCTGCCACCGAAAATGGCTTCCAGGAGCAGGAAGTGTGACTGTCTGTCAAGGAAGGAAGGGAAGCTGGAGCGCCAACGGACCCTCCCCGCACAAAAGCGACGGTTACCTGCATGCAGCGGTGCCAAAACAAACTGCGCGCCCATCATCAGGGACAGGGGTGGAAGACGGGCCTGGGAAAAAAGCAGATGGCCGCTTACAAGTGTCACTTAAGGGCGAATGCTGCCACCAACCTGGCCTCAACTCTGAGAGTTGGCCCATCTGTATCCATTCCTCCTCCTTCCTTCCATTAAGGACACACTGAAAATTCAGTCAAACTGAATGCGTCCAGAGCTCACAAAGTTTTGTTTTTACACTGAGCTCTTCCATTGTTTGCAAAGGAACTGAAAGAAAGAGAACACGGATTCCCCTCGCCACCCAGCATCAAAGGACACCCAGAAAAATCTCAGGGGGCTGGGGGAAGGTGGGCCTGAAGAACGATGCAGGAGGGGGCTGGTATCTCCTTCAGCTTCAGCAGTGTGCCAAGAAAAGGCCTAATTTGAGGAGCACGAGGGTGCCGGGGAGACCCGGCCGAAGGGCTGGGGCAGAACTGCTCCTTTTCTTGGGCCGGGGCCCGTTGCAAAGAGGGGTGTTGCAGCAGCTGATGCACACGGAATTCACTTTCCCTGGGGAGCAGAAGGATTGGTACCCAGCCGAGGCGATGAGGCAGGCGGCCGACGACGCGCACGACTTGCGGTACATGATTCCTGCAACAGACCCAAAGGAGCCAGATGTAGCAGCCTGCACTGGCCAGCAGGCGGCAACCCTGAGCCCAGATCCCCACGGAGAGCACTTTTCTTCCTTCTCCTACAGCCCAGAAACTTGGTGTGGCCAGGGCACTGCTCCAGGGTGTTTCGTTGAGCCCCCCCCCCCCCCAAAATACAGGACAGGTGCAGTGAAGGCGGCGGGCATCATTTCCCTGGCTTCTGAGATGCCAGTACCAGTGAATAAAGAGCTTTTACAATCAAAGTTCATTTTTCTTTAAACTGTGTACTAGACAGAACTTTTTACTTTTTTTGGTTCACACTGTCTCATGCCAGAGAGGATGACAGGCTGCACTTCAAGATCTTGTCTCTGTTTGTTAGTACTTTATAAGCGACCACAGAGAGATGGTTCTCAACTATGTGTTTTTGAAATCCTGGAATTCTCTCAATAAAAACCAAACTCCAAAGAGAATCAATCAATCAGATCACTACCGAAGAGGCCCTGTGTGGGTTCAGTGAAGGGAGGGGGGCCTGGCTGACAGTGTGCCGAGCACCGCCTTGTTGCACGGGAAGTTTTGCCCTTAGAACATATGGCCATTTGCCAAGTCAGTCAGCACCACACAGCCAGCCCTTATTAACACATACTGTGTGGACACATCAAGGGTCTTCCCACTAAGACTGAAGGGCCCTTAAGGAGCTCGTGTGTCAGGTCCAAATTGCAACATAATCATCAAATTAGGGGTGTCTTGGGTAATCATTTGACTTTATAAAGCTGGAAGTTTATTCAAGTAATAGCTAAGCTTATTAAATACTTTGCTGAATGCCAGGCACTCTTCAGATGGCTCCTAGCTCACTTACTACCTGCAACAACCCTACAAGAGAGGGCCCCAAGATCATCCCCATTTTGCAGATGGGGATCCTAAGGGCAAGAGAGATTTAGCAACTTGCCCAAAGTCACACTTCTAGAAAGTAGAGCACCTGTGATTTGAACCAAGTATTCTGGACCCATGCTGTCAAATCTGTAGTACAATATAGCAAAGCAGCCAGCCAAGTTAACCACAAAATGGTTTTGTTTTTTGCAGGGGGGAAGACTACTTTGAAAAGAGCTTTTGGTGTGTGTGTGTGTGAGAGAGAGAGAGGCCGTTTTGTATCAATGAACTACTATTCTTTTTGGACATACAACATCATACTAAAGCTGAACCTCAGACTGACGCCTTTAGCCCATGTGCCGCCCTGCGTGTCTGAGGGATACAACACATTCCACCAGTAGCCAGGGCTCCCTCCCCTCTGACTCCCTGCAGGCGTGTGTGTTTGCAAGCATTGCTTCCATCTGGGCCCGCATCCCCTCCCTTGAGAACTGCTACTTGAAGTGCCTAAAACTCCCAAGTGGGAGGTAAAGAAATACTTTAGATTTACATGAAACATGCAATTTTATGTCATTTCTATAACTGCATGTTTCAAGGATTGCTCTTGTAACTCTGTTAGAAAAACCTGGAAGGCAGCTGGTCTGGTAAAAATAAATCTCACGGACAGAGGATGTGTAGGGGGACCAAGGAGCACTGTTTGATTTCTAAGGAACATGCTACAGAGTTCCCAGAGTCTCTACATTTTCTAACCATTGCCCATTTTAGAAAATTAAGTTTCACTGTCTTTTATTCTTAACTATTAAAAGCCACTAAACTGTCAGTTGTCAGTTCAGCTTCGGTAAACTTTTTTCCTTTAAATAAATTTTAAAAATTAAAAAATATGTACTGAATACATCTTTTACTGTAAAAACGTTCAGACAGATAAGAAAATGCTCCTTGACCGCTCTCCTTCCAATGCTACCTCCTCCTCAGAGGTAAGCACTCTTATCAATTTGGGGTGCCTCCTTCCAGGCCTATTTCTCTGCATTTACAGATGTGTCCGTGGAGAAGAGGTCTGCGCATATGTCCTAATAGCATAATATAACATCCTATATGCTGTATATATGTATATCCTATTTGCATTTTCACTTAGTGACACGGCTGGGGATATATTTTTAAGTCTAACTTTGTAGGACTAAGAGTCAGTGATGAGGTAAGTTAGTTAGATAAATAACACAAGATGGGTGCCCCAATTTTGCAGCAGGGGACATCTCCAGATCACCTGGCTCTGATGGCCAGTGGGGCCTACGCTTGTGGTCCTGCAGGACTGCATATATCTGCATCTTTAAAAGTTGCTGCCAGAGGGTCTGCCTTCCAATCAGCCTGAATCTAGGTGCTGAGATCCTCTTCTTTGGGACACTAACTGATCTCAGCACACACTCAACTACTGGAACCTATTAGAAATAAAATAGGCTGCTTAGACAATTGGAAAGGTTGAAGAGATAACCAAAAGCTGGGGTATGGTTGAATGACAAGGTACATCTACACTAGGCCAGCCCTTCAAGACGGGGAGAGGTGGCTGTTTCACCTAAATGCACAGAAACCAAAACAAATCATCATAAGGGAGAAAAAGATGAATATGGTCCAAACAAATAAGATAAAACTTGAGAAGAACATTTTAATGAAACATAAGTAATTTACAAGAAAAAGAATTCAAAGTAGTAGTCTTACACATGTTCACTGAACTTGGGAGAAGAATGGATGAACACAGTGAGAACTTCAACAAAGAGAGAGAAAATATAAGAAAGAACCAAACAGAAGTCCCAGAGCTAAAGTGTACAATTATTGAACTAGAAATGCACTAGAGGGGTTCAAGAGCAGACTAGATGAAGCAGAAGAAAGGATCAATGAACTCAAAGACAGGGCAGAGCAACTGACCCAATCAAAGAGCAGAGAAAACAAAAAGGAATGGGAAAAAAAAAAAAGGAAGATAGCTTAAGGGACTCATGAAACAACATCAAGTGCATTAATATTCACATTATAGGAGTCACAGAGGGAGAAGAACAAAAGGGGTAGAAAACTTATTTGAAGAAATAACGGCTGCAAACCTCCCTAACGTGGGGAAGGAAACAGACATCCAGTTTCAGGAAGCCCAGAGAGTTCCAAACAAGGGGAACCAAAAGAAACATACATCAAGACACATAATAATTAAAATGTGAAACTATAAGACAAGGAGAGAATATTAATGGTAATAGAGGAGCAACCTGTTACTTCAAAGGGAACTCCCATAAAATGAGCAGCAGATTTTTCATGAAAAACTGCAGGCCAGAAGGGAGTTGCACAATATACAGGCATACCTCATCTTAACTGCTTTTTGTTTTATTGTCCTTCACAGATACTATGTTTATTACACACTGAAGGTTCGTGGCAACCTGAGTTTAGAAAGTCTATCAGCACCATTTTTCCAAAAGCATTTGCCCACTTCATGTCTCTGTCATGTTTTGGTAATTCTCACAATATTTGAAACTTTTTCATTATTATATTTCTCACGGTGATGTGTGATCAGTGATAATTGATGCTACGATTCTAATCGTTTTTGCTTTGTATTTTTTACTTGAGATATGTACATTTTAAAGACATAATGCTATCTGCACACAATAAATTACAGTATAAACATAACTTTTATATGCATGGGGAAACCAAGAAACTTGTATGACTTGCTTTGTTGCAATATTTCCTTTATTGTGGTTATCTGGAACCAAACCCCAGTATCTCTGAGGTATGCCTGTATTCAAAGTGCTGAAAGAAAAAAAAAAAAAACTTCCAAACAAGAATATTCTATCCAGCAAAGTTATAATTCAGAATTAAAGGAGATACAAAGTTTTCCAGACAAGCCAAAGCTAAAGGAGTTCATCACCACTAAACTGACCTTGTAAGAAATGTTAAAGCAGCTCATTTAAGTTGAAAAGAAAAGGTGTTAATTAGTAACAAACATATGAAAGTATAAATCTCACGAGTAAAGGTAAATATATAGTAAGTGTAGTGGATTAATCACTTATAAAGCTTGTACAAAGGTTAAAAGACAAAAGTAGTAGAAACAACTACCATAATTAGTTAAGGGATACACAAGATGAAAGTAGAACAGGAGTGGACACAAGATAGCAGAGAAGAAGGACATGAGCTCACCTCTTCTTACGAAAACACCGAAATCACAACTAACTGCTGAACCACCATTGACAGAAAAATGCTGGAACCTACCAACAGATATCCTATGCCCAAAGACAAAGAAGAAGGCCACAACGAGATGGTAGGAGGAGCACAACTGCAATAAAAGCAAATCCCACACCTGCCGGGTGGGGGACCCACAAACTAGGAAATAATTATATCGCAAAAGTTCTCCCACAGGACTGAAAGTCCTGACCCCAAGGCATGCTTCCCAGCCTGGCGGTCTGGCAATGGAATGAGGATCCCCCAGAAAATCTGGCTTTGAAGGCCAGTGGGATCTTATTGCAGGAATTCCACAGTACTAGGGGAAACAGAAACTCCACACTCGGAGGGCACACACAAGGTCTCGTGCACACGACTGCCCAGGATAAAAAGCAGTGACCTCATAACATCCTGGGCCAGAGCCACCTGTGGTATTGGAGAGTCTCCAGCAGAGGTAGGGGGCAGCTGTGGCTCACTGTGGGGATAAAGACCCTGGGAGTGGTAGTTCT
This sequence comes from Phocoena phocoena, assembly GCF_963924675.1. Lineage (NCBI taxonomy): Eukaryota > Metazoa > Chordata > Mammalia > Artiodactyla > Phocoenidae > Phocoena > Phocoena phocoena. Next base: position 16,857,295 of record NC_089225.1, read on the forward strand.
GGGGAGTACTCAGTGTCACGAGCCCTCCCGGAGGCTGCCATTTTCTCACGAAGACCTGGTCCCACCCAAGAGCCTGTAGGGTCCAGTGCTCGCACACCTCAGGCCAAACAACCAACAGGGCAGGAACACAGCCCCACCCGTCAGCAGGCAGGCTGCTTAAAGTTTTCCTGAGCACATAGTTGCCCACTAAACAAATCCCTTACATGGCCCTGTCCACCAGAGGCACAAGACCAGCTCCACCCACCAGTGGGCAGGAACCAGTCCCTCCCACCAGGAAGCCTACACAAGCCTGTTAGACCAGCCTCATCCACGAGGGGGCAGACAGCAGAAGCAAGAAGAACTACAACCCTGTAGCCTGTGGAATAGAAACCACAATCACAGAGAGTTAGGCAAAATGAGCCGCAGAGGAATATGTCCCAGATGAAGGAAGAAGATAAAACCCCAGAAGAACAACTAAGTGAAGGGGAGACAGGGAATCTGAGAAAGAACTCAGAGTAATGATAGTAAAGATGATCCAAGATCTCGGAAAAAGAATGGAGGCACAGATTGAGAAGATACAAGAAATGTTTAACAAATACCTAGAAGTATTAAAGAACAAACAGGAACGATACAATAACTGAAATAAAAAATCAACTACAAGGAATAGTGGAATAATGGAGGCAGAGAATAGATAAGTGAGCTGGAAGATAGAATGGTAGAAATCACTGCCGTGGAACAGAGTAAAGAAAAAGAATGAAAAAAAAATTAGGACAGCCTAAGACACCACTGGTACAACGTTAAATGCACCAACATTTGCATTATAGGTTTCCAAGAAGGAGAACAGAGAGAGAAAGGACCTGAGAAAATAGAGAAGAGATAATAGCTGAAAACTTCCCTAACATTGGAGAGGAAACAGTTACCCAAGTCCAGGAAGTGCAGAGAGTCCCAGGCAGGATAAACCCAAGGAGGAACACACCGAGACAGACAGTAATCAAATTGGCAAAAATTAAAGACAAAGAAAAAATATTAAAAGCAAGAAGGGAAAAGCAACAAATAACGTCCAAGGGAATTCTCTTAAGGTTATCAGCTGATTTTTCAGCAGAAACTCTGTAGGCCAGAAGGGAATGGCATGATATATTTAAACTGGTGGAAGGGAAGAACCTACAACCAAGAATATTCTACCCAACAAGGCACAGAAATCAAAAGCTTTACAGAAAAGCAAAAGCTAAGAGACTTCAGCACCGCCAGACTGGCTTTGCAACAAATGCTAAAGGAACTTCTCTAGGTGGAAAAGAAAAACGCCACGACTAGAAGTAAGAAAATTATGAATGGAAAAGCTCATCAGTAAAGGCAAACATACAGTAAAGTTAGGAAATCATCCACACACAAATATGATATCAAAACCAGCAGTCATGAGAAAAGGAGAGTACAGATGCAGGATATTGGGAATGCATTTGAAATGAAAAGACCAGCAATTTAAAACAATCTTGTATATATATAGCTATATCAAAACCTCATGGTAACCACAAACCAATAATCTACAATAGATACACAAACAAAAAAGCAAAAGAGGGCTTCCCTGGTGGTACAGTGGTTGAGAGTCTGCCTGCCGATGCAGGGGACATGGGTTCGTGCCCCGGTCCGGGAAGATCCCACATGCCGCAGAGCGGCTGGGCCCATGAGCCATGGCCACTGAGCTTGAGCATCTGGAGCCTGTGCTCCACAACGGGAAAGGCCACAGCAGTGAGAGGCCCACATACTGCGAAAAAAAAAAAAAAAAAGGCAAAAGAAATCCAAACACAATGCTAAAGATAGTCATCAAATCACAAGGGAATAGAACAAAAGAGGAAGGGAAGAAAAAAGCCCTACAAAACAAATTGAAACCAATTAACAAAATGGCCATAAAAACATACATATCAATAATTATCTTAAATGTAAATGGATTAAATGCTCCAATCAAAAGACACAGACTGGCTGAATAGATACAAAAACAAGACCCGTATATATGCTGTCTACAAGAGACTCACTTCAGATCTAGGGACACATAAAGACCGAAAGTGAGGGGATGGAAAAAGTCACTCCATGCAAATGGAAATCAAAGGAAAGCTGGAGTAGCAATACTTCTATCAGACAAAATAGAGTTTAAAATAAAGAATGTTATAAGAGACAAAGAAAGATAATACTTAATGATCAAGGGATCAATCTAAGAAGAATATATAACAATTGTAAATATATATGAACCCAACATAGAAGCATCTCAATATATAAGGCAAATACAGCCATAAGAGAAGAAATCAACTGTCATGCAATAATAGTGGGGGACTTTCACACCCCACTTATACCAATGGACAAATCATCCAGACAGAAAATCAAAAGGAAAATACAGGGAAGAGAGGGGGAAGATGGCAGAAGAGTAAGACGTGGAGATCACCTTCCTCCCCACAGATACATCAGAAATACATCTACATGTGGAACAACTGCTACAGAATACCTACTGAACGCTGGCAGAAGACCTCAGACCTCCCAAAAGGCAAGAAACTCCCCCACGTACCTGGGCAGGGGAAAAGAGAAAAGAATAAACAGAGACAAAAGAATAGGGACGGGACCTGCACCAGTGGGAGGGAGCTGTGAAGGGGGAAAGGTTTCCACACACTAGGAAGCCCCTTCGCGGGTGGAGACTGCGGGTGGCGGCGGGGGGAAGCTTCGGAGCCGCGGAGGAAAACGCAGCAACAGGGGTGCAGAGGCAAAGTGGGGAGATTCCCGCACAGAGGATCGGTGCCGACCGGCACTCACCAGCCCGAGAGGCTTGTCTGCTCACCCACCGGGGCGGATGGGGACTGGGAGCTGAGGCTCGGGCTTCGGAGGTTAGATCCCAGGGAGAGGACTGTGGTTGGCGGCATGAACACAGCCTGAAGGGGTTAGTGCACCACGGCTAGCAGGGAGGGAGTCTGCAGAAAAGTCTGGAGCTACCGAAGAGGCAAGAGACTTTTTCTTGCCTCTTTGTTTTCTGGTGCGCGAGGAGAGGGGATTCAGAGCGCCGCTTATAGCAGCTCCAGAGACGGGCGTGAGCCGCGTCTAACAGCGCAGACCCCAGAGACGGGCATGAGACGCCAAGGCTGCTGCTGCTGCCACCAAGAAGCCTATGTATGAGCACAGGTCACTCTCCACACCTCCCTTCTGGAGAGCCTGTGCAGCCCGCCACTGCCAGGATACCAGGATCCAGGGACAACTTCCCCGGGTCAGGCACACCACGCCTCAGGCTGCTGCAACGTCACGCTGGCCTCTGCTGCTGTACGCTCGCCCCGCACTCCGTGCCCCTCCCTCCCCCCAGTCTGAGTGAGCCAGAGCCTCTGAATCAGCTGCTCCTTTAACCCCGTCCCGTCTGAGCAAAGAATAGCTGCCCTCCAGCGACCTACACGCAGAGGTGGGGCCAAATCCAAAGCTGAGCCCCGGGAGCTGTGAGAACAAAGAAGAGAAAGGGAAATCTCTCCCAGCAGCCTCGGGAGCAGCGGATTAAATCTCCAAAATCAACTTGATGTAGCCTGCATCTGTGGAATACCTGAATAGACAGTGAATCATCCCAAATTGAGGAGGTGGACTTTGAGAGCAAGACTGATTTTTTTTTCCCCTTTTCCTCTTTTTGTGAGTGTGTATGTATATGCTTCTGTGTGAGATTTTGTCTGTATAGCTTTGCTTTCACCATTTGTCCTAGGGTTCTGTCCGTCTGTTTTTTTTTTTTTACTTAAAATATTTTATCTTACTTTATTTTATTTTTTGTTATCCTCTTTCTTTCTTTCTATTTTTTCTCCCTTTTCTTCTGAGCCATGTGGATGAAAGGCTCTTGGTGGTGCAGCCAGGAGTCAGTGCTGTGCCTCTGAAGTGGGAGAGCCAGACTCAGGACACTGGTCCACAAGAGACCTCCCAGCTCCACCTAATATCAAACAGCGAAAATCTCCCAGAGATCTCCATCTCAACACCAACACACAACTTCACTCAACGACCAGCAAGCTACAGTGCTGGACACCCTATGCCAAAAAACTAGCAAGACAGGAACACAACCCCACCCATTAGCAGAGATGCTGCCTAAAATCATAATAAGCCCACAGACACCCCAAAATACACCACCAGACGTGGACCTGCCCACCAGAAAGACAAGATTCAGCCTCATCCACCAGAACACAGGCACTAGTCCCCTCCACCAGGAAGCCTACACAAACCACTGAACCAACTTTAGCCACTGGGGACAGACACCAAAAACAACGGGAACTACGAACCTGCAGCCTGAAAAAAGGAGACCTCAAACACAGCAAGATAAGCAAAATGAGAAGACAGAAAAACACACAGCAGATGAAGGAGCAAGATAAAAACCCACCAGACCTAACAAATGAAGAGGAAATAGGCAGTCTACGTGAAAAAGAATTCAGAATAATGACAGTAAAGATGATCCAAAATCTTGGAAATAGAATAGAAAAAATGCAAGAAACATTTAACAAGGACCTAGAAGAACTAAAAAGGAAATAAGCAATGATGAACAACACAATAAATGAAATTAAAAATACTCTGGAAGGGATCAATAGCAGAATAACTGAGGCAGAAGAACGGATAAGTGACCTGGAAGATAAAATAGTGGAATTAACTACTGCAGAGCAGAATAAAGAAAAAAGAATGAAAAAGAACTGAGGACAGTCTCAGAGACCTCTGGGACATCATTAAATGCACCAGCATTCGAATTATAGGGGTCCCAGAAGAAGAAGAGAAAAAGAAAGGGACTAAGAAAATATTTGAAGAGATTATAGTTGAAAACTTCCCTAATATGGGAAAGGAAATAGTTAATCAAGTCCAGGAAGCACATAGAGTCCCATACAGGATAAATCCAAGGAGAAACACACCAAGATACATATTAATCAAACCATCAAAAATTAAATACAAAAAAAACATATTAAAAGCAGCAAGGGAAAAACAACAAATAACACACAAGGGAATCCCCATAAGGTTAACAGCTGATATTTCAGCAGAAACTCTGCAAGCCAGAAGGGACTGGCAGGACATATTTAAAGTGATGAAGGAGAAAAACCTACAACCAAGATAACCCAGCAAGGATCTCATTCAGATTTGACGGAGAAATTAAAACCTTTACCGACAAGCAAAAGCTGAGAGTGTTCAGCACCACCAAACCAGCTTTACAACAAATGCTAAAGGAATTTCTCTAGGCAAGAAACACAAGAGGAGGAAAAGACCTACAAAAGGAAACCCAAAACAATTAAGAAAATGGGAATAGAAACATACATATCGATAATTACCTTAAATGTACATGGATTAAATGCTCCCACCAAAAGACACAGACTGGCTGAATGGATACAAAAACAAGACCCATATATATGCTGTCTACAAGAGACCCACTTCAGACCTAGGGACACATACAGACTGAAAGTGAGGGGATGGAAAAAGATATTCCATGCAAATGGAAACGAAAAGAAAGCTGGAGTAGCAATTCTCATATGAGACAAAACAGACTTTAAAATACAGACTATTACAAGAGACAAAGAAGGACACTACATAATGATCAAGGGATCAACCCAAAAAGAAGATATAACAATTATAAATATTTATGCGCCCAACATAGGAGCACTTCAATACATAAGGCAAATACGAACAGCCATAAAAGGGGAAATCGACAGTAACACATTCATAGTAGGGAACTTTCACACCCCACTTTCACCAATGGACAGATCATCCAAAATGAACATAAATAAGGAAACACAAGCTTTAAATGATACATTAAACAACATGGACTTAATTGATATTTATAGGACATTCCATCCAAAAACAACAGAATACACATTTTTCTCAAGTGCTCATGGAACATTCTCCAGGATAGATCATATCTTGGGTCACAACTCAAGCCTTGGTAAATTTAGGAAAATTGAAATTTTATCAAGTATATTTTACGATCACAACGCTATGAGACTAGATATCAATTACAGGAAAAGATCTGTAAAAGATACAAAAACATGGAGGCTAAACAATACACTACTTAATAACGAAGTGATCACTGAAGAAATCAAATAGGAAATCAAAAAATACCTAGAAACCAATGACAATGGAGACACGACGACCCAAAACTTATGGGATGCAGCAAAAGCAGTTCTAAGAGGGAAGTTTATAGCAATACAATCCTACCTTAAGAAACAGGAAATATCTTGAATAAACAACCTAACCTTGCACCTTAAGCAATTACAGAAAGAAGAAAAAAAAAACCCAAAGTTAGCAGAAGGAAAGAAATCATAAAGATCAGATCAGAAATAAACGAAAAAGAAATGAAGGAAATGATAGCAAAGTTCAATAAAACTAAAAGCTGGTTCTTTGAGAAGATAAACAAAATTGATAAACCATTAGCCAGACTCATCAAGAAAAAAAGGGAGAACACTCAAATCAATAGAATTAGAAATGAAAAAGGAGAAGTTACAACTGACAGTGCAGAAATACAAAAGATCATGAGAGATTACTACAAGCAACTCTAAGCCAATAAAATGGACAACGTGGAAGAAATGGACAAATTCTTAGAAATGCACAACCTGCTGAGACTGAATCAGGAAGAACTAGAAAATATGAACAGACCAATCACAAGCACTGAAATTGAAACTGTGATTTAAAATCTTCCAACAAACAAATGCCCAGGAACAGATGGCTTCACAGGTGAATTCTATCAAACATTTAGAGAACAGCTAACACCTATCCTTCTCAAAGTCTTCCAAAATATAGCAGAGGGAGGAACACTCCCAAACTCAATTCTACTAGGCCACCATCACCCTGATACCAAAACCAGACAAAGATGTCAAAAAGAAAGAAAACTACAGGCCAATATCACTGATGAACATAGACGCAAAATTCCTCAACAAAATACTAGCAAACAGAATCCAACAGCACATTAAAAGGATCATACACCATGATCAAGTGGGGCTTATTCCAGGAATGCAAGGATTCTCCAATATATGCAAATCAATCAATGTGATACACCATATTAACAAATTGAAGGAGAAAAACCATATGATCATCTCAATAGATGCAGAGAAAGCTTTCAACAAAATTCAACACCCAGTTATGATAAAAAGCCCTGCAGAAAGTAGGCATAGAGGGAACTTTCCTCAACATAATAAAGGCCATATATGACAAACCCACAGCCAATTTCATCCTCAATGGGGAAAAACTGAAACCACTTCCACTAAGATCAGGAACAAGATAAGGTTACCCACTCTCACCACTCTTATTCAACATAGTTTTGGAAGTTTTAGCCACAGCAATCAGAGAAGAAAAGGAAATAAGAGGAATCCAAATCGGAAAAGAAGTAAAGCTGTCACTGTTTGCAGATGACATGATACTCTACATAGAGAAGCCTATAGAGGCTACCAGAAAACTACTAGAGCTAATCAATGAATTTGGTAAAGTAGCAGGATACAAAATTAATGCACAGAAATCTCTGGCATTTTTATATAGTAATGATGAAAAATCTGAAAGTGAAATTAAGAAAACACTCCCATTTACCAATGCAACAAAAAGAATAAAATATCTAGGAATAAATCTACCTAAGGAGACAAAAGACCTGTATGCAGAAAATTATGACACTGATGAAAGAAATTAAAGATGATACAAATAGATGGAGAGATATACCATGTTCTTGGATTGGAAGAATAAACATTGTGAAAATGACTCTACTACCCAAAGCAATCTACAGATTCAGTGCAATCCCTATCAAAGTACCACTGGCATTCTTCACAGAACTAGAACAAAGAATTTCACAATTTGTATGGAAACACAAAAGACCCCGAATAGCCAAAGCAATCTTGAGAACGAAAAACGGAGCTGGAGGAATCAGGCTCCCTGACTTCAGACTATACTACAAAGCTACAGTAATCAAGACAGTATGGTACTGGCACAAACACAGAAATACAGATGAATGGAACAGGATACAAAGCCCAGAGATAAACCCACGCACATATGGTCACCTTATGTTTCATAAACGAGGCAGTAATGTACAGTGGAGAAAGAACAGCCTCTTCAATAAGTGGTGCGGCAAAAACTGGACAGGTACATGTTAAAGTATGAGATTAGAACACTCCCTAACAACATATACACAAATAAGCTCAAAATGGATTAAAGACCTAAATGTAAGGCCAGACACTATCAAAGTCTTACAGGAAAACACAGGCAGAACACTCTATGACATAAATCACAGCAAGATCCTTTTGGACCCACCTCCTAGAAAAATGGAAATAAAAACAAAAATAAACAAATGGGACCTAATGAAACTTCAAAGCTTTTGCACAGCAAAGGAAACCATAAACAAGACCAAAAGACAACCCTCAGAATGGGAGTAAATATTTGCAAATGAAGCAACTGACAAAGAATTAATCTCCAAAATTTATAAGCAGCTCATGCAGCTCAATAACAAAGAAACAAACAACCCAATCCAAAAATGGGCAGAAGACCTAAATAGACATTTCTCCAAAGAAGATATACAGTTTGCCAACAAACATATGAAAGAATGCTCAACATCATTAATCATCAGAGAAATGCAAATCAAAACTACAATGAGATATCATCTCACAGTGGTCAGAATGGCCATCATCAAAAAATTTAGAAACAATAAATGCTGGAGAGGGTGTGGAGAAAACGGAACCATCTTGCACTGTTGGTGGGAATGTAAATTGATACAGCCACTATGGAGAACAGTATGGAGGTTCCTTAAAAAGCTACAAATGGAACTACCATATGACCCAGCAATCCCACTACTGGGCATATACCCTGAGAAAACCATAATTCAAAAAGAGTCATGTACCAAAATGTTCATTGCAGCTCTATTTACAAAAGCCCGGAAATGGAAACAACCTAAGTGTCCATCATCGGATGAATGGATAAAGAAGATGTGGCACATATATACAATGGAATATTACTCACCCATAAAAAGAAACGAAATTGAGTTATTTGTAGTGTGGTGGATGGACCTAGAGTCTGTCATACAGAGTGAAGTAAGTCAGAAAGAGAAAGAAGAAGAGTGTATGCTAACACATATATATGGAACCTAAGGGAAAAAAAAATATCATGAAGTACCTAGGGGTAAGACGGGAATAAAGACACAGACCTATTAGAGAATGGACTTGAGGATATGGGGAGGGGCAAGGGTAAACTGTGGCAAAGTGAGAGAGTGGCATGGACATATATACACTACCAAATGTAAAATAGATAGCTAGTGGGCAGCAGCCACATAGTACAGGGAGATCAGCTCAGTACTTTGTGACCACCTAGAGGGGTGGGATAGGGAGGGTGGGAGGGAGGGAGTCGCAAGAGGGAAGAGATATGGGAACATATGTATATGTGTAACTGATTCACTCTGTTATAAAGCAGAAACGAACACACCATTGTAAAGCAATTATACTCCAATAAAGATGTAAACAAACAAACAAAAAAGGAAACACAGGTCTTAAATGACACATTAGACCAGATGGACTTTAGTGACATTTATAGAGTATTCCATCCAAAAGCAGCAGAACATGTATTCTTTTCAAGTGCACATGGAACATTCTCCCGGATTGATCACATGCTGGATTACAAAACAAGCCTTGGATAATTGAAGAAAATTGAAATCATATCAAGCATCTTTTCTGACCACAACACTGTGAGATTAGAAATCAACTACAAGAAAAAAATGTAAAAAACACAATAACGTGGAGGCTAAATAATATGCTACTAAACAACCAATGGATCACTGAAGAAATCAAAGATGAAATAAGAAAATAGCTAGAGACAAATGAAAACAAAAGGATGTTGATCCAAAACCTACGGGACACAGCTAAAGCAGTCCTAAAAGGGAAGTTTATAGGAATACAGTCTTACTTCGGAAAACAAGAAAAACTGAAAATAAACCACCTAAAATTACACCTAAATTAACTAGAGAAAGAACAACAAAGAAAACCCAAATTTAGCAGAAGGAAAGAAATCATAAAGATCAGAGCAGAAATAAATGAAATAGAGTCGAAGAAAATAGAAAAAAAATCAATGAAACTAAAAGCTGGTTCTTTAAAAAGATAAACAAAACAGATAAATCTTTAGCCACACTCTTCAAGGAAAAAGGAGGGCTCAGATCAATAAAATTAGAAGTGAAAAAGGAGAAGTTAAGACAGACACCACAGAAATACAAAGGATCATAAGAGACTACTAAAAGCAAACATATGCCAATGAAAGAAGAACCTAGAAGAAATGGACACATTCTTAGAAAGGTACAATCTCCCAAGACTGAACCAAAAAGAAATTTAAAAAGGTGAACAGACCAATCACAAGTACTGAAATTGAAACTGTGATTTAAATACTCTCCAAAAACAAAAGTTCAAGACCAGATGGCTTCACAGGCAAATTCTACCAAACATTTAGAGAAGAGTTAATACCTAGTTTTCTGAAACTCTTCTGAAAAATTGCAGAGGAAGGAACACTCCCAAGTTCATTCTATGAGGCCACCGTCACCCTGATACCAAAACCAGACAAAGATACCACAGAAAAAGAAAATTACAGGCCAATATCACTGATGAACATAGACCCAAAAATCCTCAACAAAATACTAGCAAACTGAATCCAACAATACATGAAAAGGGCCATACACCATAGTCAAATAGGATTTAACCCAGGGATGCAAGGCTATTTCAATATCTGCAAATCAATCAGTGTGGTACATCACGTCAACAAATTGAAGAATAAAAGCCATATGATCATCTCAATAGACGCAGAAAAATCTTTTAACAAAATTCAACACCCATTTATGATAAAAACTCTCCAGAAAGTGGGCATAGAGGGAAACTACCTGAACATAATAAAGGCCATGTACGACAAACCTACAGCTAACATCATACTGAACAGTGAAAAGCGGAAAGCATTTCTTCTAAGATCCGGAACAAGACAAGGATGTCCATTCTTGCCACTTTTATTCAACATAGTTTTGCAAGTCCTAGCCACGGCTATCAGAGAAGTAAAAGAAATAAAAGGAATCCAAACTGGAAAAGAAAAAGTAAAACTGTCATGGTTTGCAGATGATATGAAACTGTCACTCTTTGCAGATGACATGACTATACATAGAAAAACCCTAAAGATGCTACCAGAACACTGCTAGAGGTCATTGGTGAAATTGGTAAAGTTGCAGGATACAAAATTAATGCACAGAAATCTGTTGCATTTCTATACACTAAAAAAAAAAGATCCCAAAGAAAAATTAAAGAAACAATCCCATTGAGCATCGCATCAAAAAGAAAAACTAGGAATAAACTAGTTAGGCAGGAATAAACCTACCTAAGGAGGCAAAAGACCTGTATGCAGAAAACTATAAGACACTGATGAAAGAAATCGAAGATGTCACAGATGGAAAGATATACCATGTTCTTGGATTGGAAGAATCAATATTGTGAAAATGACTATACTACCTAAGGCAATCTACAGATTCAATACAATCCCTATCAAATTACCAATGGCGTTTTTCACAGAATTAGAACAAAAAATTTTTTCAAATTTGTATGGAGACAAAAACACCCCAAATAGCCCAAGCAATCCTGAGAAAGAAAAACAGAGCTGGAGTAATCAGACTCCCTGTCTTCAGACTATACTACAAAGCTACAGTCATCAAAACAGTATAGGTCTGTCACAAAAACCGAAATATAGATCAATGGAACAGGATAGAAAGCCCAGAAGTAAACGTACACACCTATGGTCAATTAATCTATGACAAAGCAGGCAAGACTACACAATGGAGAAGAGACAGTCTCTTCAATAAATGGTACTGGGAAAACTGGACAGCTGAATGTAAAAGAATGAAATTAGAACATTATTTAACACCATACACAAAAATAAACTCAAAATGGATTAAAGACCTAAGTGTAAGACCTGATTCCATAAAACTCTTTAGAGGAAAACATAGGCGAACACTCTGGCATAAATCGCAGCACTGTCTTTTTTGATCTGTCTTCTAGAGTAATGGAAATAGAAACAAAAAGGGCCTATTTAAACTCAAAAGCTTTTGCACAGCAAAGGAAACCATAAACAAAATGAAAAGACAACTCACGGAATGGGAGAAAATATTTGCCAACGATGTGACTGACAAGGGATTAATCTCCAAAATCTGGAACAGCTCCTGTAGCTCAATATCGAAAAACAAACAACCCAATCCAAAAATGGGCAGAAGACCTAAATAGACATTTCTCCAAAGAAGACATACAGATGGCCAAGAGGCATGTGAAAAGATGCTCAACATCTTTAATTATTACAGAAATGCATATCAAAACTACAATGAGATATCACCTCACACCAGTCAGAATGGTCATTATCAAAAAGTCTACAAACAGTAAATGCTGGAGAGGGTGTGGAGAAAAGGGGATCCTCCTACACTGCTGCTGGGAATGTAAATTCGTACAGCCACTATGGACAACAGTATGGAAGTTCCTTAAAAAACTAAAAATAGAGCTACCATATTATCCAGTAGTCCCACTCCTGGGCATGTGTCTGGAGAAAACCATGTTTCAAAAGGATACATGCACCCCAGTGTTCATCGCAGCGCTGTTTACAACAGCCAAGACATAGAAGAACCTAAATGTCCATCAACAGATGAATGGATACAGATGATGTGGTACATATATGTAATGGAATATTACTCAGCCATAAAACAGAATGAAATAATGCCATTTGCAGCAACATGTGACGGAGCTAGAGATTACCATACTAAGTGAAGTAAGTCAGACAAAGGCAAATATCATATGATATTGCTTATGTGCGAAATCTAAAAAAATATAACAAAAATGAACTTATTTACAATAGAGAAACAGACTCACAGACTTAGAAATCAAACTTATGGTTAACCAAAGGGGAAAGGTGGGGGGAATACATTGAGAGTTTGGGATTGACATATACACACTACTATATTTAAAATAGATAACCGACAAGAACCTACCGTATAGCACAGGGAACTCTGCTTAATATTCTGTAATGACCTAACTGGGAAAAGAATTTGAAAAAGAATAGACATATGTATATGTATAACTGAATCACTTTGCTGTACACCTGAAACTAACCCAACATTGTTAATCAACTGTATTCCAATATAAAATAAAAGTTAAAAAACAAAAAGAAAAAAGTAAAATGTGACATCAAAAACATAAAATGTGGAGGGGGAGGGTAAAACGTAGTGCTTTAGGATGCATTCAAACTTGTTATCAACTCAGAATACACTGTTGTAAATATAAGTTCTTACATGTAAGACTCATGGTAATCACAAAGCAAAAACCTATACAGTAGGTACACAAAAGATAATAAGAAGGAAATCTAAGCATACCAGTTAAAAAAAAATACTCATCAAATTACAAAAGAGAAGAGTAATAAAATAAGGAAGATACAGAGGAACTTCAAAACATCCAGAAAACAATTAACAAAATGCCAATAACTTCATACATATCAATAATTCCTTTAAATGTAAATGGACTAAATTCTCAATCAAAAGGCACAGAGTGGCTCAATGGATGAAAAAAACAAGACCCATCCATATGCTGCCTACAGAGATGAACTTCAGACACAAGGACACACACAGACTGAAAGTGAAGGGATGGAAAGAGATATTCCATGCGAATAGAAACCAAAAGAAAGCTGGGCTACTAATACTTATATCAGACAAAATACTGTACTAAGAGACAATGAAGGGCATTACATAATGATTAAAACGTCAAACAAGAAGATATAACATTTGTAAATATTTATGAACCCAACATAGAAGCACCTAAATATAAACAGCAAATATTAATAGACCTAAGGGGAAAAATAGACAGCAATACAATAATGGTAGGGGACTTTAATAACCCACTTAGATCAATGGATAGATCATTCAGACACAAAATCAATAAGGGAACATTGGCCAGAAATGACACATTAGACCAGGTGGACTTAACAAATATATACAAAACATCCCATCCAAAAGCACAAGAATAAACATTTTTCTCAAGTGCACATGGAACATTCTCCAGGATAGATCAATTGTTAGGCCACAAAATAAGTCTTAGCAAATTTTATAATACTGTAGTCATATCAGGCATCTTTTCTGACTACAATGGTATGAAACTAGAAATCAACTGCAAGAAGAAAACTGGAAAATTTACAGATATGTGGCAACAACAGGCTAGTGAACAACCAGTGGGTCAATGAAGAAATCAAACAATACCTTGAGACAAATTAAAATGAAAGTACAATATACAAAACCTATGGGATGTAGCAAAAGCAGTTCTGAGAAAGAAATTCATTGTGATAAGTGCCTACTTCAAGAAACAAGAAAAGTCTCAAACAACCTAACAGTACACCTCAAGTAACTAGAAAAAGGAAAAAAGAAAAAAAAAAAAAAACAAGGCCCAAAGTTAGCTAGTAGAGAAAGTAAACAACAAACTGAAAGGAGAAATAAATGAAATTGAGACTAAAAAGACAATAGAAAAGATCAATGAAAGCAAGAGCTGGTTCTTTGAAAAGATAAACAAAATTGATAAACTTTTAGCTAGATTCACCAAGAAAAAAAGAGGACTCAAAATCAGAAATGAAAGAGGAGACATGATAATTGATATCACAGAAATACAGCTGATCAGAAAAGACTACTACAAACATTTATATGCTAACAAATTGGACAACACAAAAGAAATTAGATCAATTCCTAGAGGCATGCAAACTTCCATGACTGAATCATGAAGAAACAAAATCTGAACAGACTGATTACTAGTAAGAAGACAGGATCAGTAATCAAATTTTCCAACAAACAAAAGTCCAGGATCAGATGGCTTCATTGATGAATTCTACCAAATATTCAAAGAAGAATTAATAACAATCCTCCTCAAACTCTTCCCAAAGAACAGAAGACGGAACACTTCCAAACTCATTTTATGAGGTCAATGTTACCCTGATGCCAAGACCAAAGAAACCACAAGAAAAGAAAACGACCAGGCAACATCCCTGATGAACACAGATGTAAAAATCCTCAACAAAATATTAGCAAACCAAATTCAACAATACATTAATGGGATCATACACCATTATCAATACATTAACGGGATCATACACCATTATCAATGGGGATTTATTCCAAGGACGCAAGGATGGTTCAACATCTGCAAATCAGTATAACTGATATACATTATATACATTATATGTATATAACTGATATACATATAATGAAGGATAAAAATCAAATAATTATCTCAATAGATGCAGAAAAAGCATTTGATATAATTCAACATTCATTTATGATAACTGTACCTCAACATAATAAAGGCCATATACGACAAGTCCAGAGTTACCATCATACTCAATGGTGAAAAGTTGAAAGCTTTTCCTCTAATAACATGAATAAGACAGGAATGCTCACTCTTGCCACTTTTATTCAACAGAGTATTTGAAGTCCTAGCCAGAGCAATTAGGCAAGAAAAAGAAAAGGCATCCAAATGAAAAAGGAAGAAGTAAAACTCACTATTTGCAGATGACATGATAGTATACATAGAAAAACCCTAAATACTCCCCCCAACTTTGTTAGAAATAATAAATGACTTCAGTCATTTAAATGGCAGTCATAATAAATGGCTTCAGGATACGAAATCTATACACAAAACTCTGCTGCGTTTCTATAAACTAACAAGGAACTGTCAAAGAGAAATTAAGAAAACAATCCTATTTACAATTGCATGAGAAAAGAAAAAAATTCCTAGAAATAAATTTAACCAAGGAGGTAAAAGACATGTATACTGAAAACTCTAAGACACTGGTGAAAAAAAATTCAAGATACAAATAAATTGAAAGATATTTCATGCTCATGAATCTGAAGCATTATTATTTAGAAAACGTCCATACTACCCAAAGCAGTTTGCAGACTGAAATATAATCCCAATCAAAATTCCAATAGCAACTTTTCCAGAAATATAACAACCAATCCTAAAATTTGTAAGGAACCACAAAAGGCCCCAAATAGCCAAAGCAATCACAAGGAAGAACAAGAAGCATCAAGCTCCCAGATTTTAAATGGTATTACAAAGTTATAGCAATCAAAATAGGATTTTATTGGCATAAAAACAGACACATTGACAAATGGAACAAAATAGAGAACCCAGAAATAAACCCATGCACATATGGTCAATTAATTTATGACAAAGGAAGCAAGAATATATAATGGTGAAAGGGCAGTCTCTTCAATAAATCGTGTTGGGAAAACTTTAGCTACATGCTAAAGAATGAATCTGGACCACAGTCTTACACCATACACAAAAATGAACTCAAGATTGATTAAAGGCTTGAGTGTAAGACGTGAAACAACAAAACTCCTAGAAGAAAAGATAGGCAGCAAGCTCCTGAGCATCAGTCTTGGAGATGATTTTTTGGCTCTACCCCCAAAAGCAGAGTAAATAAATGAGACTACATCAAACTAAATAGCTTCTGCACAGCAAAGGAAACCATCAACAAAATGAAAAGGGAATCTACTGAATGGGGAGAAATATCTGTAGATCGTTTATCTGATAAGTGGTTAACATGTAAAATTTATAAAGAACTCATACAACTTGATAGCAAAAAAAAAAAAAAACTGATTAAAAAATGGGCAGAGGGGGCCTTCCCGGTGGCACAGTGGTTGAGAGTCTGCCTGCCGATGCAGGGGACACGGGTTCGTGCCCCGGGACGGGAAGATCCCACATGCCGCAGAGTGGCTGAGCCCGTGAGCCATGGCCGCTGAGCCTGCACGTCCAGAGCCTGTGCTCCGCAACAGGAGAGGCCACAACAGTGAGAAGACTGCGTACGGCAAAAACAAAAACAAACAATAAAAAAAGGGCAGAGGACCTGAATAGACATATTTCCAGAGAAGCTATATAGATGGCCAACAGACAACAGATGTGAAAAAATGCTCAACATCACTAGTCATCAGGGAAATGCAAATCAAAACCACAAAAAGATACCACCTCACAGTCTTAGGATGCCTACTATCAAAAAGACAAAAAAATAACAAGTGTTGGCAAGGATATGAACAAAAGGAAACCCTTGTGAACTGTTGGTGGGAATGTATATTACTACATTAATTATGGAAAAGAGTATGGAGGTCCCTCCAAAAGTGAAAATAAAACTACCATATGATCCAGCAATTCCACTTCTGCTTATCTATATAAAGAACATGAAAACTCTAATTCAGAAAGATATATGCACCCCCCCTTGTTCACTGCAGCATTATTCACAGTAGGTAAGATATGGAAACAACCTAAGTGTCCATCGATGCATAAATGGATATAGAAGATGAGATATATACACACATGTGCGTATGCACACACTATGGGATATACTATTCAGGCATAAAAAAAAATGAAACCCATTTGTGACAACACGGATGGACCCTGAGGGTATTATCCTAAGTGAAATAAGCCAGACAGAGAAAGACAAATACCATATGA
Organism: Phocoena phocoena; assembly: GCF_963924675.1. NCBI lineage: Eukaryota > Metazoa > Chordata > Mammalia > Artiodactyla > Phocoenidae > Phocoena > Phocoena phocoena. The sequence continues at coordinate 16,874,751 of NC_089225.1, forward strand.
TCTCACTTAAACGTGAAATTTAGATAAGAATGCAGAGGACATGAGGATGATGGCGGAAGAGTAAGACGCAGAGATCACCTTCCTCCCCACGGATACATCAGAAATACATCTACACATGGAACTGCTCCTATAGAACACCTACTGAACGCTGGCAGAAGACCTCAGACCTCCCAAAAGGCAAGAAACTCCCCACGTACCTGGGTAGGGCAAAAGAAAAAAGAAAAAACCAGAGACAAAAGAATAGGGACAGGGGCTTCCCTGATGGCACAGTGGTTGAAAGTTCGCCTGCCGATGCAGGGGACACGGGTTCGTGCCCCGGTCTGGGAAGATCCCACATGCCGTAGAGCGGCTGGGCCCGTGAGCCATCGCTGCTGAGCCTGTGTATCCAGAGCCTGTGCTCCTCAACAGGAGAGGCCACAACAGTGAGAGGTCTGCGTATCGCAAAAAACAAAACAAAACCATACTAACAGCCATAAAACGGGAAATCAACAGTAACACAATCATAGTAGGGGATTTGAACACCCCACTTTCACCAATGGACAGATCATCCAAAATGAAAATAAATGAGGAAACACAAGCTTTAAATGATACATTAAACAACATGGACTTAATTGATATTTATAGGACATTCCGTCCAAAAACAACAGAATACACATTTTTCTCAAGTGCTCATGGAACATTCTCCAGGATAGGTCATATCTTGGGTCACAAATCAAGCCTTGGTAAATTTAAGAAAATTGAAATCGTATCACTTATCTTTTCCGACCACAACGCTATGAGACTAGATATCAATTACAGGAAAAGATGTGTAAAAAATACAAACACATGGAGGCTAAACAATACACTACTTAATAACGAAGTGATCACTGAAGAAATCAAAGAGGAAATTTAAAAAATACCTAGAAACAAATGACAATGGAGACACAACGACCCAAAACCTACGGGATGCAGCAAAAGCAGCTCTAAGAAGGAAGTTTACAGCAATAAAATCCTACATTAAGAAACAGGAAACATCTCGAAAAACAACCTAACCTTGCACCTAAATCAATTAGAGAAAGAGGAACAAAAAATCCCCAAAGTCAGCAGAAGGAAAGAAATCATAAAGATCAGATAAGAAATAAATGAAAAAGAAATGAAGGAAACAGTAGCAAAGATCAATAAAACTAAAAGTTGGTTCTTTGAGAAGATAAACAAAATTTATAAACCATTAGCCAGACTCATCAAGAAAAAAAGGGAGAAGACTCAAATCAATAGAATTAGAAATGAAAAAGGAGAAGTAACAACTGACACTGCAGAAATACAAAGGGGCATGAGAGATTACTACAAGCAACTGTATGCCAATAAAATGGACAATGTGGAAGAAATGGACAAATTCTTAGAAGTGCACAACCTGCCAAGACTGAACCAGGAAGAAATAGAAAATATGGGCAGACCAATCACAAGTACTAAATTGAAACTGTGATTAAAAATCTTCCAACAAACAAATGCCCAGGAACAGATGGCTTCACAGGCGAATTCTATCAAACATTTAGAGAAGAGCTAACACCTATCCTTCTCAAACCCTTCCAAAATATAGCAGAGGGAGGAACACTCCCACACTCATTCTACGAGGCCACCATCACCCTGATATCAAAACCAGACAAAGATGTCACAAAGAAAGAAAACTACAGGCCAATATCACCGATGAACATAGATGCAAAATTCCTCAACAAAATACTAGCAAACAGAATCCAGCAGCACATTAAAAGGATCATACACCATGATCAAGTGGGGTTTACTCTAGGAATGCAAGGATTCTTCAATATACGCAAATCAATCAACGTGATACACCGTATTAACAAACTGAAGGAGAAAAGCCATATGATCATCTCAATATATGCAGAGAAAGCTTTCGACAAAATTCAACACCCATTTATGATAAAAACCCTGCAGAAAATAGGCACAGAGGGAAATTTCCTCAACATAATAAAGGCCATATATGACAAACCCACAGCCAGCATCGTCCTCAATGGTGAAAAACATAAACCATTTCTACTAAGATCAGGAACAAGACAAGGTTGCCCACTCTCACCACTCTTATTCAACATAGTTTTGGAAGTTTTAGCCACAGCAATCAGAGAAGAAAAGGAAATAAAAGGAATCCAAATCAGAAAAGAAGTAAAGCTGTCACTGTTTGCAGATGACATGATACTATACATAGAGAATCCTAAAGATGCTACCAGAAAACTACTAGAGCTAATCAATGAATTTGGTAAAGTAGCAGGATACAAAATTAATGCACAGAAATCTCTGGCATTCTTATACACTAATGATGAAAAATCTGAAAGTGAAATTAAGAAAATACTCCCATTTACCACTGCAACAAAAAGAATAAAATATCTAGGAATAAACCTACCTAAGGAGACAAAAGACCTGTATGCAGAAAATTATAAGACACTGATGAAAGAAATTAAGGATGATACAAATGGAGAGATATACCATGTTCTTGGATTGGAAGAATCAACACTGTGAAAAGGACACTACTACCCAAAGCAATCTCCAGATTCAATGCAATCCCTATCAAACTACCACTGGCATTCTTCACAGAACTAGAACAAAAAATTTCACAATTTGTATGGAAACACAAAAGACCCCGAATAGCCAAAGCAATCTTGAGAACGAAAAACGGAGCTGGAGGAATCAGGCCCCCTGACTTCAGACTATACTACAAAGCTACAGTAATCAAGACAGTATGGTACTGGCACAAAAACACAAATATAGATCAACGGAACAGGATAGAAAGCCCAGAGATAAACCCATGCACATATGGTCACCTTATCTTTGATAAAGGAGGCAAGAACATACAGTGGAGAAAAGACAGCCTCTTCAGCAAGTGGTGCTGGGAAAACTGGACAGCTACGTGTAAAAGTATGAAATTAGAACACTCCGTAACACCATACACAAAAATAAACTCAAAATGGATTAAAGACCTAAATGTAAGGCCAGACACTATCAAAGTCTTACAGGAAAACATAGGCAGAACACTCTATGACATAAATCACAGCAAGATCCTTTTGGACCCACCTCCTAGAGAAATGCAAATAGAAACAAAAATAAACAAATGGGACCGAATGACACTTCAAAGCTTTTGCACAGCAAAGGAAACCATAAACAAGACCAAAAGACAACCCTCAGAATGGGAGTAAATATTTGCAAATGAAGCAACTGACAAAGGATTAATCTCCAAAAGTTATAAGCAGCTCATGCAGCTCAATAACAAAGAAACAAACAACCCAATCCAAAAATGGCCAGAAGACCTAAACAGACATTTCTCCAAAGAAGATATACAGATTGCGAACAAACAGGTGAAAGGACGCTCAACATCATTAATCATTAGAGAAATGCAAATGAAAACTACAGTGAGATATCATGTCACACCGGTGAGAATGGCCATCATCAAAAAAATCTAGAAACAGTAAATGCTGGAGAGGGTGTGGAGAAAAGGGAACACTCTTGCACTGTTGGTGGGAATGTAAATTGATACAGCCACTATGGAGAACAGTATGGAGGTTCCTTAAAAAACTAAAAATAGAACTACCATACGACCCAGCAATCCCACTACTGAGAAGACCATAATTCAAAAAGTCATGTACCAAAATGTTCATTGCAGCTCTATTTACAATAGCCAGGACATGGAAGCAACCTACGTGTCCACTGTCAGATGAATGGATAAAGAAGATGTGGCACATATATACAATGGAATATTACTCAGCCATAAAAAGAAACGAAATTGAGATATCTGTAGTGTGGTGGATGGACCTAGAGTCTGTCATACAGAGTGAAGTAAGTCAGAAAGAGAAAAACAAATACCGTATGCTAACACATATATTTGGGATGTAAAAAAAAAAAAAAAAAGGTACTGATGAACCTAGTGGCAGGGCAGGAATAAAGACGTAGACATAGAGAATGCACCTGAGGACACGGGGTGGGGGACGGGGAAGCTGGGGTGAAGTGAGAGTAGCATCAACATATATACACTATCGAATGTAAACTAGTTAGCTAGTGGGAAGCAGCTGCATAGCATAGGGAGATCAGCTTGGTGCTTTGTGACCACCTGGTGGGGGGATAGGGAGAGTGGGAGGGAGACGCAAGAGGGAGGGGATATGGGGATGTATGTATGCATATGGCTGATTCACTTTGTTGTATAACTGAAACACAGTATTGTGAAGCAATTATATCCGATAAAGATCTATTAAAATTTTTTTTTTAAATGTGAAATTTAAAATGAAAACAATAACAAACAAGCTCATAAATTCAGAGAACACATTAGTGGTTGCCAAAAGCAGGGTATTGGGGATAGGAAGAATGGGTGAAGGGGGTCATAAGCTACAGACTTCCAGTTATAAAATAATTAAGTCATGGGGATGTAATGTACAACATGGTGATTGCAGTTCATAATAATCCATTTCATATATGAAAGTTGCTAAGAGTAGATCTAAGAAGCTCTCATCACAAGAAAAAAATGCTATATATGGTGATGGATGTTAACTAGACTTATTGTGGTGATTATTTTGTAATGTTCAAATATTCAATATGAAATGCTGAATAATAACAAAGCACAGTATAGGTAGATGGTTCCTCTTCCCTCCCCTCCTTTTCTTAAGAAAAAACTATTTATCAAATGAGCCCATGCTTCTCATTATATTCCAGATAGTTTTAGATCTCCACAAATATTAACTCATTTAATCTTTATAATAACTCTAGTGATAATCCACATTTTGCATAAGAGGAAACTGAGGCAGAGAGAGGTTAAACAATTTGATTGGGGGCCATGCAGGTAATATACGGTAGAGCTGGGATTTGAACCCAGGAAGACTGCTTTTAGAATCTATGCTCTTAACCACTCTACTACATTTCCCACAATGGTATCATATGCTTCCATTGGGAAACAAATAGCAAAAAAAAATACACACGCTACATACATTTTGCATACATATGCGTAAATCATTTTTGGAAGAACACCAAAGGAGGAGTCAATACTGGTTGTCTCTGGGGCAGGAGACTGGGTTGTCATGGGAGAGGGATGAAAAACACCGCTGCAGACCCTTTTTAACCATTTGAAATCAGAACCATGCAAATGACGTACCTTATTTTTTAACCTTCTAAAATAAACACCACGTCCAAAGAACCATTTTATCACATGCCTTCTTCTCTTTCCCAGGGTAGCGAAGTCCCTTCCCAGCTGTGTCCACCAGAGGGCGCCTGGGAATGAACACGCCCTCAAGTAGACAGCCCCAAAGCCCAAGTCTCGGGGTCCCAGGGAAGAAATACTTGTGTCTGTCTTTCTGTTTTTCCTTTAACCCAGGTTAAAGCTCAGGTCTGGGCCCAAGTGAGGAGGGGCTGCAAGTAAACCAGAGAGGGCTTTTCACAGCTGGCCGGTGGGACTACGCATTGGCGTAAGAACAATTTGGAAGGATCTACGATAATTTAAAATGTGCAAGTCCAATAGTTCCATTTCTCAGCACTTACCCTTCAAAATAAAACACCTCCACACGTGCACATTCTCAGTAGGAAAGCAGGTATGTTCCTACTATGGGAAGTTAAGCAGAGCTCTGTACTGATCAGGCTCAAAATAGTGATTACTGAATTAGCCCTCTATACTGATCTGGTTGGTCCTCAATGAGTGAGGAAATGGAGTTCCAGGATGATAATATAAATATCCCATTTATGTAAGAAAAAAGTACAAAGCAACGACCATACGTGCTTTTGCAATGTGTTGGTAGCGGTGTGTGTGCGCGCACGCACGCAGAGCTGGGTGTGTGAGTTACATCTCTAAGTAAAATCGGAGAGAGAGTTCCAGAAGGCTATCCATTGAACAGTTGTGCTTCCTTGAGGGATGGCCGGTAGACAGAAAGCACTTCTGATGTATTTGTGATATTTGAATGTTTTACGGTGGGAAGATATTAATGCATTGCATCTGTAATTACAGATGGACAGAACTGAGAAGTTTAAACGGAGTAAGCTACCTTACCAAGCTCTCTGAGACTTGAAGCACACGGCAGCATGTGGCGCTGGGGTGGCAGACAGGGGTGCACACCATCTCAGCTAGAATATACCCCAGCCTCATGGAATCGGGACTCTTCTGGGACCTCACACAGGTTTTGCCGAGGGCACCACGGCTTTGGTTTCCCTGCAGTGTTTCAGCTGTCCTGGAGCTCTCAGCAGCTACAAGCTGCAGAAGAAGGCAGTGTCTAAGAGCAGGAGAGGGGATGCATTTTGGGACTTCCCCAAATAGCTGAGGGATGCCTCTTTCCTGCACGACTGCTTTCTTAATGTCTTCTAATACAGTACATATTTTACTAATGTATTTTATTAGTGGCATATAGCTCCAGCAATTAGAACAGTGACTGGCATATAAGGGCTCAATAAGAAAGAAAGAGAGGGGGAGGGAGGGAGGAAGAAAGAAAAGAAAAAAGAAGGAAGGAAAGGAAAGGAGGAAGGAAAGGGGAGGGGAGGGAAGAGAGGAGGAGAGAGGAGGGAAGAGAGGAGGAGAGAGGAGGAGAGAGGAGGAGAGAGGAGGGGAGGGGAGAGGAGGGGAGGGGAGGGGAGAGGAGGGGAGGGGAGAGGAGGGGAGGAGAGGGGAGGGGAGGGGAGAGGAGGGGAGGGGAGGAGAGGGGTAGAGAGGAAGACAATGAAGGGAAGAAGGGGAGAAGATCAGACAGAAGAGAGAAAGATCATTTGAAGGGGGCCTGGAGGTTCCGTCATACTGGGTGCTTTTCTGACTGGCTGAACCAACATTTTATTCGGCTAGCCGAGCCTGGATGACAGAGGTGACATAAAGCTAAAACCCACCTCCAGGCCTTGGTTGATACAGACAGGGCTGTGAGAGGCTATAACTTGGTAATGGGGATTCAGACCCAGAGCTAGCAAGGCTCGGCAGGTTGAGGAAGGCTGTCCATCGAACACAGCTTGGGCCAGCTCCCAGCCGCTCCACACTGTCGGAGCACGGAGATGTCCTGCCAACGCCAAGTCACTTCTGACGGCTCTAATCTGCGGACCCGAAGTGTGCTTGTGGAACACGCTGCCCACTGTCACCAGGTTAATCAAGACACGCAGCGTTTAAATCTTTAATCCTCTCAAGTCTTTAGAGAGGTGATGGCCCCCCTGGGGCGTGCCTGGATTTAGATGGGTGGCTATGCTCCTTTTAAAACTAACACCAATTGTCCTCCCTGGGGAAGTCATTTGTATTCATCTTATTTAAAATTTGAATGGTAGGCATGCCAGGGGATGAACAAAGGCATAAAAAAAATACTGAGGTTCCATCTAGAAGAGTTTATTCCACTGTAGCAATTGAACAGGCCCCTGTTGTTCAGGCCCCGTGAAACTCAACATTTAAGGAAACGATGCTTCCAAGAATTATGTTGAAAACATAAAACATCCAGGGCTTCCCTGGTGGCGCAGTGGTTGAGAGTCCGCCTGCCGATGCAGGGGACGCGGGTTCGTGCCCCGGTCCGGGAAGATCCCACATGCCGCGGAGCGGCTGGGCCCGTGAGCCATGGCCGCTGAGCCTGCACGTCCGGAGCTTGCGCTCCACAACGGGAGAGGCCACAGCAGTGAGAGGCCCGCGTACCGGAAAAAAAAAAAAAAAACCAAAAAACCATAAAACATGCAAATAGATCCTCCATACCCTACACACTGGACCTAAGTATATGCTGAGATTGAAATGCATTCGAATAGGTGGTACAGATACATCTCTGTTCCATGGTGCGTTTCAGACACTAGAAATGATCCTTCCAAGTTAAGTGAACTATGTGCGAGGCATTCGGAGAAGCACCTGGCACAAAGAAGACGCTATACAAGTGTTTGCTGCTGCTCTTATTACTGTTACCGCTGTTCCTATTATGTCCATGGGGCATTTTCTGATTCACACCCTTAATACACCTAAGTGGCCACTTGTTGGATCTGCGGCACAATGGTGCATCACTCAGAGGGGACGGTGAGTTCAGTAACTGATTTGCTCTGACACTTAAAGTAACTGGCTCTTCTCCCCGACAGCTGTTCACATTCTATCCTGGCATCCTCTTAGACTCTACTTTGTGCCACATTGTAGCAGACATGTTCATTTTGCATTCAGATGGAGAAGGACCCAGGGCAGGCCAGGAGATAGGGCAGGAGGAGGGAGAGGGAAAGACAGACAGAAAGAAGTGTCAGAAGTTGATGTAGATGCTGGACGGCCCTGTCCGCTTCTTTGCAGCAAGCACTCCATCAGGAGTCAGGCTTGCTTTACAGGGTTGAATTATTGATTACACGGGAAGAACGAGAAAGATAGTGTTGGCTTTGTGTTTGAGGCCAGCTCTTTTTGCCTGTTCCTAACACAACTGGGTCACCACAGATTGAGCGGGAAGAAAACAAGGCACCTGGAACAACTCTGCTTGAAGTCAGCCCAGCCCAGCAGGGGTCTCAGCCGTGGAATTCCACATTACCGAGTATTAGAATATGGTTCCAAGGCTGGAGTTCTGACCCAGAAACCTCAAGGCTGACCTGGCTGGCGGAGCCCGGGTACAGAAACTCTTTCGTGTACTGAATCATTTGTGTGGTGCCTGTGACTAGGGTTCTTCAGCAAGTTTCTTTACTCAGGGGCTGGTCACAGGGGCACCCACTCCCCACGTAGGAACAGTGCTGGAACTCCAGCAGGTGGGAACTGCTCACCCAGTGGCTCTCAGACATCAGTGTGTAGAAGAATTACCTAGGTATTCCTTAAACGCACAGACTCCCAGAACCAACCCCAGATGATTCTGACACAGGTGTCTAAACTTCCCAATTGCTACTTTGGGAAGGGAGAGAGCACATGCCGACTCTCAATGCACATCGTAATTCATTCGGGGAGAGGTCTTTTCGCTACCGGCAAAGGTTTCATCCTGCACGCCAACCTGCTCCCTCTCTGCTGTGCACCAGGGAAGCTTCCAGCACCCCTGCTGATCCACAGCTGTGGAGAGGGGGAGACGAGCTGATTTCTTCTTCATTGCTCTCCATGCTGGTCTATCCCTTTCCACCCCACTGTCATAACAAACGATCTGTCCTGTAAGCCTCACTAGAGGACAGGGTCCCCCCAAGGACTTCAACCTATGAGGGCGGGAATGTTTACTGTCCGCCACTCAGCTCAAGTGCCAGGTGACCGGGTTGGAAGGGGACGGGTTAGGACTGGAAGTCCAGGACACTCCTGGAGGTGACTAGGCCAGTGCTAGTTTGGCCACTGTCCACCAAGGCAGTTTCCTTCCTTTGGCCCTTTAATATCCCACTGGGATGGTTTTTCCTGTTCAAAACCTATACTGTGTAGGGTAAGTTTCTACTCCGGGGTGGGCATAGGTTTTCTGTAATGGGCTAGATAGTAAATATTTTGCCCTTTGCAGGTCAAATCATCTCGGTCACAACTACTCAACACTGATATTCTATCATGGAAGCTGCCAGAGTTAATACATGAACATATGGGTGTGGCTGTGTTCCTATAAAAATGCATTTATGGAAACAGGCTATATTACTCTGCTTGGGCTGCTGTAAGAAAATACCCCAGACTGCACAGCTTCAACAACAGAAATGAATCCTTCTCACAGCTCTGGAGGCTACAAGTCTAAGATCAAGGTGCCAGAAAATTAGGTTTCTGGCAAAAACCCTCTTCCTGGTTGGTAGATAACTGTGTCCTCATATGGCCCTTCCTCTGTGGTCTCTCCCTCTCTTATAAGAAGACCAATTCCATAGGACCAGCACCCTACCCTGTGACCTCATCTAACGCTAATTACCTCTCAAAGCCCCAGCCTCCAAATACCATCAACCTTGAGGCTTAGGACTTCAACACATAAATTGACAGAGGAACAAAATTCAGTTCATAGCACAGGCACTGGACCAGAATGGGCCTAGGGGCCATAGTTTGCTGACCTCTGTTCTAGTCTATCAAAATCCAATCATTGTTGGATTACACTGTCACATTATGAAATAATGTAATGTACACTGTTGTACACTACATTACATTACAAATAATGTAATGTACACATAATGTACACTGTTACATTATGAAATCTGTCCCTTCCACCCAATCTTTCCTCTCCAGGTATGAGAGAAGCAAACTACCAACAGTCTGGAACATTCGCTTTTTGAAGAGTATCATAAAGGATCTCTCTGGGTTCCAGGGTTGTCAGTGCTACTCTACCAAAGACCTTTGTTAGTTTTACACTATTTTTAGAAGCTTATCTCCATACTTTAAAATATTTTAATTGAACTGTCTCTATAGAAAGTATATTTTTGATAGCAGATACACACTTTGCAGATGGCTTGGAATCCATGGGGGTGCAGAAAATGACTACACAGCTTAAAGGGAAAATGAGAAAAGAAGGGTAAAGTCGGAAGACATGCTGAGGTGGTGAAGCGAGAGTGTCTGAGGACCCCGGCCCGCTGAGGCCCTGAGGCTGGGGTCAGGAGACCAGGGGTCAGGCTGGACGCCGCACCCCTGACTTTCAACACCACCAAATCGTGGGGAGGAGAGGCGAGGGGCCCCGGGCAGAAGAAGAAGGGCGGGTCAGTTCGCCATGAAAGTCTGTCCATTGTCCGGCACAGCCCAGGCCTGGCCCCAGTGAGCCGGACGTCACCACATCCATCGATCGATATCAAAGATAGAGAGATTTTTGTCATCTACGGTGGAACTGAAGATAAGAAAGAAGATCAAAGGAAGAAGAGGACTTCAGGAAAAGCCAGGAAAGAGTGCTGAGAGGAGAAGACTGAGGCACAGAGGTAGAATCCTTCACCTGCAGTCACACAGCTGCCGTATGGCGGACAGGGTCTTGGTGCTCTGGCCAGGTGTGAGGCCTGAGCCTCAGAGGTGGTAGAGACGAGTTCAGGACACTGGACCACCAGAGACCTCCCAGCCCCACGTAATACCAATCAGTGAGATGTCTCCCAGAGATCTCCATCTCAATGCTAAGACCCAGCTCCACTCCACAACCAGCAAGCTACAGTGCTGGACACCCTATGCCAAACAACTAGCAAGACAGGAACACAACCCCACCCATTAGCAGAGAGGCTGCCTAAAATCATAATAAGGTCACAGACACCCCAAAAAACACCACCAGATGCAGTCCTGCCCACCAGAAAGACAAGATCCAGCCTCATCCACCAGAACACAGGCATCAGTCCCCTCCACCAGGAAGGCTACACAACCCACTGAACCAACCTTACCCACTGGGGGCATACACCAAAAACAATGGGAACTACGAACATGCAGCCTGCGAAAAGGAGACCCCAAACACACTAAGTTCAGCAAAATGAGAGGACAGCAAAATACACATCAGATGAAGGAGCAAGGTAAAAACCCATCAGAGCAAACAAATGAATAGGAAATAGGCAGTCTACCTGAAAAAGAATTCAGCGTCATGATAGTAAAGATGATCCAAAACTTGGAAATAGAATGGAGAAAATACAAGAAATGTTGAACAAGGACCTAGAAGAACTAAAGACCAAAAAAAAAAAAAAAAAAGAAAAAGAAATGATGAACAACACAATAAATGAAATTTAAAATATTCTAGAAGGAATCAATAGCAGAATAACAGAGGCAGAAGAACAGATAGTGGAAATAACTACCGCAGAGCAGAATAAAGAAAAAAGAATCTAAAGAATTGAGGACAGTCTCAGAGACCTCTGGGGCAACATTAAACACACCAATGTTCGAATTATAGGGGTCCCAGAAAAAGAATAGAAAAGAAAGGGACTGAGAAAATATTTGAAGAGATTACAGTAGAAAAATTCCCTAATATGGGAAAGGAAATAGTCAATAAAGTCCAGAAAGCGCAGAGTCCCATACAGGATAAATCCAAGGAGAGACAAGCTAAGATACATATTAATCAAACTATCAAAAATTAAATACAAAGAAAAAATATTAAAAGCAGCAAGGGAAAAGCAACAAATAACAAACAAGGGAATCCTCATAAGGTTAACAGCTTATGTTTCAGCAGAAACTCTGCAAGCCAGAAGGGAGTGGAAGGACATATTTAAAGTGATGCAAGGGAAAAACCTACAATCTAGATTACTCTACCCAGCAAGGATCTCATTCAGATTTGATGGAGAAACTAAAACCTTTAGAGACAAGCAAAACCTCAAAGAATTCAGCACCACCAAACCAGCTTTACAACAAATGCTAAAGGAACTATTCTAGGCAGGAAACACAAGAGAAAGAAAAGACCTACAAAAACAGACCCAAAACAATTAAGAAAATGGCAATAGGAACATACATAATGATACTTACCTTAAATGTAAATGCATTAAATGCTCCCACCAAAAGACACAGACTAGCTGAATGGATACAAAAACAAGACCATATATATGCTGTCTACAAGAGACCCGCTTCAGACCTAGGGAAACATACAGACTGAAAATGAGGGGATGGAAAAAGATATTTCATGCAAATAGAAATCATAAGAAAGCTGGAGTAGCAATTCTCATATCAGATAAAGTAGACTTTAACAAAAAGATTATTAACAGAGACAAAGAAGGATACTACATAATGATAAAGGGATCAATCCAAGAAGAAGATATAACAATTGTAAATATTTATGCACCCAACATAGGAGCACCTCAGTACATAAGGCAAATGCTAACAGCCATAAAAAGGAAAATCGACAGTAACACAATCATAGTAGGGGACTTTCACACCCCACTTTCACCCACGGACAGATCATCCAAAATGAAAATAAGGAAACACAAGCTTTAAATGATACATTAAACACAATGGATTTAATTGATATTTATAGGACATTCCATCCAAAAACAACAGAATACACATTTTTCTCTAGTGCTCATGGAACATTCTCCAGGATAGATCATATCTTGGGTCACAAATCAAGCCTTGGTAAATTTAAGAAAATTGAAATCGTATCAAGTATATTTTCCAACCACAATGCTATGAGACTAGATACCAATTACAGGAAAAAATCTGTAAAAAAAAATACAAACACATGGAGGCTAAACAATATGCTAATAATTAACCAAGAGATCACTGAAGACATCAAAGAGGAAATCAAAATATACCTAGAAACAAATGACAATGAAAACATGACAGCCAAAATCCTATGGGATGCAGTAAAAGCAGTTATAAGAGGGAAGTTTACAGCAATACAATCCTACCTCAAGAAACAAGAAAAATCTCAAATAAAAAACCTAACCTTACACCTAAAGCAATGAGAGAAAGAAGAACAAAAACACCTGAAAGTTAGCAGAAGGAAAGAAATCATAAACATCAGATCAGAAATAAATGAAAAAGACATGAAGGAAACGATAGCAAAGATCATTAAAACTAAAATCTTGTTCTTTGAGATGATAAACGAAATTACCAGTAGCCAGACTCATCATGAAAAAAGGGAGAAGACTCAAATCAACAGAATTAGAAATGAAAAAGGAGAAGTAACAACTGACACTGCTGAAATACAAAGGATCATGAGAGATTACAAGCAAATATGTGCCAATAAAATGGACAACCTGGAAGAAATGGACAAATTCTTAGAAAAGCACATATTTGCAGACTGAACCAGGAAGAAACAGAAAATACAAACAAACCAATCACAAGCACTGAAATTGAAACTGTGATTAAAAATCTTCCAACAGACAAAAGCCCAGGACCAGATGGCTTCACAGGCAAGTTCTATCAAACATTTAGAGAACAGCTAACACGTATACTTCTCAATGTCTTCCAAAAAATAGCAGAGGGAGGACCACTCCCAAACTCATTCTACGAGGTCACAATCACCCTGATACCAAAACGAGACAAAGATGTCACAAAATAGAAAACTGCAGGCCAATAACACTGATGAACATAGATGTGAAAATCCTCAACAAAATACTAGCAAACAGAATCCAGCAGCACATTAAAAGGATCATACACCATGATCAAGTGTGGTTTATCCCACGAATGCAAGGATTCTCCAATATATGCAAATCAATCAATGTGATACAACATATTAACAAACTGAAGGATAAAAACGATATGATAATCTCAATAGATGCAGAAAAAGCTTTCAACAAAATTCAATGCCCTTCTATGATAAAAAAAAAAAAAACTCTCCAGAAAGTAGGCATTGAGGAAACTTACCTCGACATAATAAAGGCCATATATGACAAACCCAGGGCCAACATCATTCTCAATGGTGAAACACTGAAACCATTTCCACTAAGATCAGGAACAAGACAAGGTTGCCCACCCTCACCATTATTATTCAACATAGTTTTGGAAGTTTTTGCCACAGCAATCAGAGACGAAAAAGACATAAAAGGAATCCAAATCGGAAAAGAAGAAATAAAATGGTCACTCTTGGCAGATGACATGATAATATAGAGAATTCTAAAGATACTACCAGAAAACTACTAGAGCTAATCAATGAATTTGGCAAGGTTGCAGGATACAAAATTAATGCACAGAAATCTCTGGCATTGCGAAACACTAATGATGAAAAATCTGAAAGAGAAATTAAGGAAACACTCCCATTTACCATTGCAACAAAAAGAATAAAACACCTAGGAATAAACCTACGTAAGGAGACGAAAGACCTGTATGCAGAAAACTATAAGATACTGATAAAAGAAATTAAAGATGATACAAACAGATGGAGAAATATACCATGTTCTTGGATTGGAAGAATCAACATTGGAAAAATGACTATAATACCCAAAGCAATCTACAGTTTCAATGCAATCCCTATCAAACTACCAATGGCATTTTTCACAGATCTAGAACAAAAAATTTCACAATTTGTATGGAAACGCAAAAGACCCTGAATAGCCGAAGCAATCTTGAGAAAGAAAAACAGAGCTCGCGGAATCAGGCTCCTGGACTTCAGACTATACTACAAAGCTACAGTAATCAAGACAGTCTGTTAAGGCACAAAAACATATATAGATCAATGGAACAGGATAGAAAGGTCAGAGATAAACCCACGCACATATGGTCACCTTATCCTTTTTTGTTTTTAACATCTTTATTGGAGTATAATTGCTTTACAGTGGTGTGTTAGTTTCTGCTTTATAACAAAGTGAATCAGCTATACATATGCATATATTCCCATATCTTCTTCCTCTTGCATCTCCCTCCCACCCTCCCCATCCCACCCCCCTAGGTGGTCAGAAAGCACCAAGCTGATCTCCCTGAGCTATGCGGCTGCTTCCCACTAGGTACCTATTTTACATTTGGTAGTCTATATATGTCCATGCCACTTTCTCTCTTCAACCCATCTTACACTTCCCCCTCCCCGTGTCCGCAAGTCCATTCTCTACATTCGTGTCTTTATTCCTGTCCTGCCCCTAGGTTCTTTAGAACCTTTTTTTTTTTAGATTCCTTATATATGTGTTAGCATATGGTATTTGTTTTTCTTTTTCTGACTTACTTCATTCCGTATGACAGATTCTAGGTTCATCCACCTCACTATAAATAACTCAATTTCGTTTCTTTTTATGACTGAGCAATATTCCATTGTATACATGTGCCACTTCTTATTTATCCATTCATCTGTCGAGATCACCTTATCTTTGATAAAGGAAGCAAGAATATACAATGGAGAAAAGACAGCCTTTTCAATAAGTGGTGCTAGGAAAACTGGACAGCTACATGTAAAAGAATGAAATTAGAACACCCCCTAACACCATACACAAATAGAAACTCAAAATGGATTAAAGACATAAATGTAAGGCAAGACACTATAAAACTCTTAAAGGAAAACAGAGGCAGAACACTTTATGACATAAATCACAGCAAGATCCTTTTTAACCCACCTCCTAGAGAAATGAAAATAAAAACAAAAATAAACAAATGGGGCCTAATGAAACTTAAAAGCTTTTGCACAGCAAAGGAAACCATAAACAAGATGAAAAGACAGCCCTCAGAATGGGAGAAAATATTTGCAAACGTAGCAACTGACAAAGGATTAATCTCCAACATATACAAGCAGCTCATGCAACTCAATATCAAAAAAACCAAACAACCCAATCCAAAAATGGGCAGAAGACCTAAATAGACATTTCTCCAAAGATGACATACAGATTGCCGACAAACACATGAAAGGATGCTCAACATCACTAATCATTAGAGAAATGCAAATCAAAACTACAATGCAGTACCACCTCACACCAGTCAGAATGCCCATCATCAAAAGGTT
This sequence comes from Phocoena phocoena, assembly GCF_963924675.1. Taxonomy (NCBI): domain Eukaryota; kingdom Metazoa; phylum Chordata; class Mammalia; order Artiodactyla; family Phocoenidae; genus Phocoena; species Phocoena phocoena. Next base: position 16,890,914 of record NC_089225.1, read on the forward strand.
TACAAACAATAAATGCTGTACAGGGTGTGGAAAAAGGGAACTCTCTTACACTGTTGGTGGGAATGTAAATTGGTATAGCCACTATGGAGAACAGTATGGAGGTTCCTTAAAATACTAAAAATAGAACTACCATACGACCCAGCAATCCCACTGCTGGGCATATACCCTGAGAAAACCATAATTCAAAGAGTCAAGTACCACAGTGTTCATTGTAGCTTTATTTACAATAGCCAGGACCTGGAACAACCTAAGTGTCCATCGACAGACAAATGGATAAAGATGTTGCACATATATACAATGGAATATTACTCAGCCACAAAAAGCAAGGAAATTGAGTTATTTGTAGTGAGGTGGATGGACTTAGAGTCTGTCATACAGAGTGAAGTAAGTCAGAAGGAGAAAAACAAATACCATAAGCTAACACATATATATGGAATCTAAACAAACAAAAAAAGTGGTCCTGAAGAACCTAGGGGCAGGACAGGAATAAAGATGCAGATGTAGAAAACAGACTTGAGGACACAGGGAGGGGAAAGGGTAAGCTAGGACGAAGTGAGAGAGTGGCATGGACATATATACACTACCAAACGTAAAATCGATAGCTAGTGGGAAGCAGTTGCATAGCACAGGGAAATCAGTGGTGCTTTGTGAACACCTAGATGTGTGGGATATGGAGGGTGTGAGGGAGACGCAAGAGGGAGGGGATATGGGGATATATGTATAGGTATAGCTCATTCATTTTGTTATACAGCAGAAACTAACACAATAATGTAAGGCAATTATACTCCAATAAAGATGTTAAAAAATTAAAAAGAAAGGCAAAGTTGGAGCCACTACCTGAATGCTGTTTCCAGCATGGCCAGGATGCAGGTCTGTTGAGCAAGATTTGCATTTAGCTATTTTATAGTTCTGTTATATTTAAAGCCAAACCCTGCAACAGGGTCCTTTCTTCAGTGTCTCCAATATAACCAGAAGCCACCTCAGTTGTATAAGAAGCTGCTTTAGTTTTAGCAGGTCTTATCTTCTGTACTATCCTGGTTTTAACCATGGTGGATCCGGAGTATTGCTTGGACTCCATTGTTCTTATTTTCTGTTTTCAAGGGAGCCTCTTAAAGCACAGTATACATGTTGATGCGGTAACTTGTTCCCCCTCTGAGCTTAATTATTTTTTTCTAGATGTACTTATTTTCAGGAATTTTCTGGTTTTCTACGTCTTCTTAAAAACATCATAGTTGAAAAGAAATCTGTTAATAATTTTGTTTCTTTCCGAAAATACCATTTTCAAGTGAATTTATATTGCCAAAGAGATAATTTGGGAATTAAAGTGGCAATGTCACTTATTAAGGAGGTATTGGGTAGGGATTTCCCTGGTGGTCGAGGGGTTAAGGCTCTGTGCTCCCGGTGCAGGGGGCCCAGGTTCAGTCCCTGGTCAAGGAATTAGATTCCACATGCCACAACTAAGAGTTTGCATGCTTCAACTAAAAAAAGTTCCCACGTGCCGCAACTAAACAAAAAGTTCCTGTGGGCCGCAACTAAAGATTCCGTGTGTCGCGACAAAGATCCCGTGTGCTGCAACTAAGACCTGGCACAGCCAAATAATAAATAAATAAATAATAAAAACAAGGTACTGGGTAGTGTGTGGGGTCACTGTTCAGTTCTTTCTCTGAGATGCTATCTCTTGACTTACCAAAATGATCACTTAGGCTCAAAAATCCCATTCATGGTTTCTGGCAAACACAATGGGAAATGATATTAGATCACAAGCTAAGCAAAGGGAGTTTCAATAATGAACCGCAATCACTGGTCATCTTACCAATGAAAATAATCTGGGAAGAATTATACTCATTGGAACGTAAAGAAATACTACTGAGTTGAGTGTCAGAGGATCAGGTTCTTCCATTAATTTCTTCCATCAAGTTCTGGGTCTTGAAGAAGACTTGATCTTCTCATTAACTGGCCTCAGTTCCTTGTCTCTGAAATGGGGTGGAGGAAGGTGAAGTGGATAAAGTCCATGTTTCATTTTGCTTCTGAGATGATTCTTTACCCAGTAGAAAGAACATGAACCTGGGAGTCCAACAGGCCTAGACTAGAATTCTTGCTGGAGAAAATTGAATAAGGCACTTAACTTCTCTAAGCCATAGTTTATCCTCTTGAATAGGGAGAAAACTACACCTATATAACAGAGTTTAAAAAATTAAGAATGAGGATTAAGAGGACAATGCATGCAAAGCTCCTATGACCATGCCAGCCCATAGTATGTGCCTAAGGAATGTCAGTTTCCTTGGCTTGAGGGTTTTTCTGTTTTTGCTTTTGCTTTTGGTTTTTTCTTTTAAACTAAAAAGTCACAGCTACCATGGAGAAGTGATAGGGCTGGGAGATGGAAAATTCAAGATGAATCTGGAGTATCTTATCTTACGGTGCCTAAAGTATGGAAGTGTTCAAAAAAAGGATGGGGCCGGGCTTCCCTGGTGGCACAGTGGTTAAGAATCCACCTGCCAATGCAGGGGACATGGGTCTGAGCCCTGGTCTGGGAAGATCCCACATGTCGTGGAGGAACTAAGCCCGTGTGTCACAACTACTGAGCCTGCACTCTAAAGCCCACGAGCCACAAGTACTGAGCCCACGTGCCTAGAGCCTGTGCTCCGCAACAAGAGAAGCCACCGCAATGAGAAGCCCGCACACCACAATAAAGAATAGCCCCGGCTCGCCACAACTAGGGAAAGCCCACGCGCAGCAACAAAGACCCAGTGCAGCAATCAATCAAACAATCAATTTACGGAAAAGGATGGGGCGTGTTTAAAGGACACAGAAGTCAACCTCCCAGTGGATAGCTGGAGCAGTTTGAACAATAAGTAACAAAAGTACTGTATTAGAACCCATAAAATAAAGTGAATATCCATAAGTTCATACTGATATAAATAAAATTGAATAAATAAATACCTGGAGGAGAAGGGACAGCTCTTCCTTACAAAAGAATTTCAAGTAATAAATGCAGAAGGAAGAGAGAAACAGAAATTAAGATTATACCACCACAGTGCTAACTGGTGAGGGAAAAATCCACTGGTAGATGCTAAAATTACTGAGCAGTGTTTGAGGGGAAAGAGGATATTTGTAGAATTTCAAATGATCTCCTTCAAATTATGTATTAAATAAAAAGGGAGAAACAGTCACTTTACAGTGGAGAAACCCAGCAGATAGCACCTAATTAAGCGATCAAACTTAACATCACCAGTAACAAGACATGTTGACATCACACACCCCTTGATGTGATGCATGGAGAGGTGATGGGCGTCCCTTCTGAGTGTTCTTGTTCCCTCAATCTGATCATGAGAAAACATCAGAGCAACCCAAATTGAGGGACAGTGTACAAAAAGCTGACCAGTCCTCTTCAAAACTGTCAAGGTCACAAAAGATACATGCACCCCAATGTTCATAGCAGCACTATTTACGATAGCCAAGACATGGAAGCAACCTAGATGTCCACTGACAGATGAATGGCTAAAGAAGATGTGGTATACATACTAGGGCACAAAACAAGCCTCAATAAATTTAAAAGTATGGAAATTATCTCAAGCATCTTTTCTGACCACAATGGCATGAAACTAGAAATCAACCACAGAAAAAGAAATGAGAAGAAACTGATTACAGGGCTTCCCTGGTGGCGCAGTGGTTGAGAGTCCGCCTGCCGAGCAGGGGACGTGGGTTCGTGCCCCGTTCTGGGAAGATCCCACATGCCACGGAGCAGCTGGGCCCGTGAGCTGTGGCCACTGAGCCTGCGTGTCTGGAGCGTGTGCTCCGCAATGGGACAGGCCACAGCAGCGGGTGGCCTGTGTACCGGAAAAACAAACAAACAAACAAAAAAAAAAAACCCAGAAAAAATCAATAAAACCAAGAGCTGGTTCTTCGAAAGGATAAACAAGACGGACAAACCTCTGGCCAGGCTCACCAAGAAGAAAAGAGAGAGAACCCAAATAAACAAAATAAGAAATGAAAAAGGAGAAATCTCAACTATCAAACATTTAGAGAAGAGTTAAGACCTATCCTTCTGAAACTCTTCCAAAAAAGTGCAGAGGAAGGAACACTCCCGCAGCTCATTCTACAAGGCCACCATCACCCTGATACCAAAACCAGACAAAGACACCACCAAAAAGGAAAATTACAGGCCAACATCTCTGATGAATTTAGATGCAAAAAATTCTCAACAAAATATCAGCAAACTGAATCCAATGACACATAAAAAAGATCACACACCACGACCAAGTGAGATTTATCCCAAGTTCACAACGATGGTTCAACATATGCAAATTGATGTGATACACCACAAAAACTAAAGAAAAGACAAAAACCACATGATCATCTCAATAGATGCAGAGAAAGCATTTGACAAAATTCAACATCCATTCATGATAAAACCTCTTACCAAAGTGGGTATAGAGGGAACATATCTCAGTATAATAGAAGCTATTTATGACAAACCCACAGTCAATATAATACTCAACGGTGAAAAGCTGAAAGCCTTCCTGCTAAAATCTGGAACAAGGGCCTTCCCTGGTAGTCCAGTGGTTAAGACTCCATGCTTCCACTGCAGGGGGCATGGGTTCAATCCCTGATTGGGGGACTAAGATCCTGCAAGCGGCATGGCCAATAAATAAATAAATTAATTAATTAATTAAATTAAATCTGGAACAAGACAAGGATGACCACTCTCATCTCTTCTATTCAACATCGTATTGGAAGTCCTAGCCACAGCAATCAAAGAAATAAGAAGTATCCAAATTGGAAGGGAAGAGGTAAAATTGTCATAATATGCAGATGATACGATACTTTATCGGATGATATGAAACCCTAAAGACTCCACACAAAAACTACTAGAACTGATAAACGAATTCAGCAAGGTAGCAGGATACAAGCTTAACATACAGAAATTGGTTGCATTTCTTTACAACAGCAATGAAATATCGGAAAGGGAATGTAAAAAAAAAAAAAAAAAAAACCTTTTAAAATTGCACCCCTAAAAACAAAATACTTAGGAATAAACCTGACCAAGGAGGTGAAAGACTTATACGCTGAGAACTGTAAATCATTAATAAAGGAAACTGAAGATGATTCAATGAAATGGAAAGATATCCCATGCTCTTGGATTTGAAGAATTAATATTGTTAAAATGGCCATACTACGCAAAGCAATCTACAGATTTAATGCAGTCCCTACCAAACTACCCATGACACTTTTTACAGAACTAGAACAGATAATCCTAAAATTCATATGGAACCACAAAAGACCCAGAATTGCCAAAGCAATCCTGAAGAAAAGGAACAAAGCAGGAGGAATAACCCTCCCAGACTTCAGACAATACTACAAAGCTACGGTAATCAAAACAGCATGGTACTGGCACAAAAACAGACATATGGATCAATGGAACAGAATAGAGAGCCCAGAAATAAACCCACACAGCTACGGTCAATTAATCTTCAACAAAGGAGGCAAGGATATACATTGGGAAAAAGCTAGTCTCTTCAGCAAGTGATGTTAGGAAAGTTGGACAGCCACATGTAAATCAGTGGAGTTAGAACACACCCTCTCACCATACAGAAAAATAAACTCAAAATGGCTTAAAGACTTAAACATAAGACATGACACCATGAAACTCCTAGAAGAGATCATAGGCAAAACATTCTCTGATTTGTACCAATGTTTTCTTAGGTCAGTCTCCCAAAGCAATAGAAATAAAAACAAAAATAAACAAATGGGACCTAATCAAACTTACAGGCTGTTGCACAGCAGAAGAAACCATAAAAAAAAAGAAAAGACAACGTACAGAATGGGAGAAAATATTTGCAAATGATACGACTGACAAGGGCTTAATTTCCAAAATATACAAACAGCTCATACAACTCAACAACAACAAAACAACTGAATCAAAAACTGGGCAGAAGACCTAAACAGACATTTCTCCGAAGAAGACATACAGAGGACCGACAGGCACATGAAAAGATGCTCAACGTCGCTAATTATTAGAGAAATGCAAGTCAAAACTACAATGAGGTACCACCTCACACCGGTCAGAATGGGCATCATTAAAAAGTCTACAAACAACAAATGCTGGAGAAGGTGTGGAGAGAAGGGAACTCTCCTACACTGTTGGTGGGAATGTAAGTTGGTGCAGCCACTGTGGAAAAAGGTATGGAGGTTCCTCAGAAAACTAAAAACAGAATTGCCATATGATCCATCAATCCCACTCCTGGGCATATATACAGATAAAACTATAATTCAAAAAGATACATGAACCCCTATGTTCATAGAAGCACTATTCACAATAGCCAAGACATGGAAACAACCTAAATGTCCATGGACAGAGGAATGGATAAAGATGTGGTATATATACACAATGGAATACTACTCAGCCATAAAAAAGGAACGAAATAATGCCATTTGCAGCAACATGGATGCAACTAGACATTATCATACTAAGAAAGACAAATACCATATGATATCACTTATATGTGGAATCTAAAATATGACACAAATGAACCTACCTATGAAACAGAAACACGGACATAGAGAACAGACTTGTGGTTGTCAAGGGGGAGGGGGTTGGGATGAGCAGATGCAAACTATTATATATAGAATGGATAGACAACAAGGTCCTACTGTATAGCACTGGGAACTATATTCAATATCCTATGATAAACCATAATGAAAAAGAATATTAAAAAACAATGTATATATATGTAAAAAAAGATGTGGTATATGTATGTATATATGTGTATATATGTGTGTGTATATGTATGTCTATACATATACATGATGGAATATTACACAGCCATTAAAAAGAAATGAAATCATGCCATTTGCATTATTTATTATTTGCATGGGTGGACCTAGAGATTATCATACTAAGTGAAGTAAGTCAGAGAAAAACAAGTATCATATGATATCACTTCTACATGGAATCTAAAAAACAGTACCAGTGAACTTATTTATAAAACAGAAACAGACTCACAGGCATAGAAAACAAAGTTATGGTTACCAAAGGGGAAGGGAAGAGGGATAGATTGGGAGCGTGGGATTAACAAATGCACATTACTATATATAAACAACAAGGATTTACTGCATAGCACAGGGAACTATATTCAATATCTTGGAATAAAGTATAATGGAAAAGAATTGAAAAAAGGAATACAGATATATACATACATATATGTATAATGGAATCACTTGGTTGTATACCTGAAACAAACACAATATTGTAAATCAACTGTACTTCAATAAAAATGAAAAGTGTTAAGATCACAAAAGGCAAGAAAAGAGTGAGGAACTGGTAACTGAGATTAGAGGAGGAGACATGACCATGAAATGCAACGTAGGATCCTGTAGAGGATCCGGGAATAGAAAAAGGAAAAACGTGTGAAATCCAAATACGAACCATGGCTGAATGAACAGTATGTTAATTTCTCAGTTTTGATCATTGTACTGCCGTGATGCTAGTTATTAACATTAGCAGAAGCTGGGTGAAGGGTACACGGAAACTCTCTACTATTTTGGCAGCTTTTCTGCAAGTCTCAAATTATTTCAAAATAAAAAAGTTTCGTAAAAGACGCTGGTATTAGGTGAGGGACAAGTCTATATCATTTTTCTATGTTCTACCCCAAAAAATGCTTCAGTGAAACGTGACTGACCACCGCACATGCTGATGACCAATAACGTACGTATGTCTGTATAGGTGACAGAGGGTAGCCCCAAACGTCTGTGCTATTTAATTACTTCCTTTGTGCCTCAAAGGCCTTGGGGGCTCTGGAAATGACTATTTTTCAGTGTGATGGGCTTGAGGGAAGATTACTGGGGGAATGGTTTTCCCCCTCTTCCAACGTTCCCTCAATTAGCGCAACTCCTGGCCTCTCTAGACCTCTATTCCCTCTTCCCCAAGGGAGGTGGAGTGACATATCTGATTGGTAAATTTAAGAAGACTAAACAGGGCACATGCTGTTCATCCCCTTCCTTATCTTTCTTGGCAGTGAGTGGCTCATAGCAAACAGGTGGTCTGCCCTGCTCCCCGGGGCAAGAAACGTCCTTCTCTGGCTTTGTTTGGACTGGGTAAACCAGCTAATTTGAAGATGCTAATTTGGAAAACTGTTAGACTTTCCCCCCAAAGCTATTCCCTCCAACCTAGTCTATCTTAGTAACAATGGTGATCTTTTGGGCCTCATCTGTCTTGTTCCTAGTTTTATTTCTCAATTTGCTCAGAACCTGGGTAAGAAAGAAGGCTGATAACCACTGAGTACCCTCTAAACCCCACCAGGTTCTATTGGACCCAGTTTGCACAGTGTCCTAGAACTTAATTCTATAGCGACCGTCTGTGGGACTGGGAAGCATTTTCCAACTGATCTTCTGCTCCAATAGCCTCTGGACTTGGAGAATCAGAAACAAAAACCATTTAACGTTGTTTCTTTTTTTTTTTTTTAAGAAGATGTTGGGGGTAGAGTTTATTAATTAATTAATTTATTTTTGGCTGTGTTGGGTCTTCGTTTCTGTGCGAGGGCTTTCTCTAGTTGCGGCAAGTAGGGGCCACTCCTCATGGCGGTGCGCGGGCCTCTCACTATGGCGGCCTCTCTTGTTGCGGAGCACAGGCTCCAAATGCGCAGGCTCAGTAGTTGTGGCTCACGGGCCTAGTTGCTCCGCGGCATGTGGGATCTTCCCAGACCAGGGCTCGAACCCGTGTCCCCTGCATTGGCAGGTGGATTCTCAACCACTGCGCCACCAGGGAAGCCCTAAAGAGAGCTTTTAAGAGTCCATTACTTTTCACCCCATGTTGTATAATTTAGTTCTAAAGTCAAACTTCGATGGCAAACTGCTACTTGTGTGAACGCCCCTCTGGGAGTAAGGCTAATCTTCCTCTACTCGAAAAATCACCAACACTTACTGCACCGGAGCTATGATTACACTAGAGTAACTATTCCATGCAGGACCAGGAACAGCTCCTCAAGGAAAAATGCTTGGAAATGGGTAACCGGAATGAACTATATGCATTTTCACTGAGTTTCGAAAGAAACTGGGAGAAAAAAAATCTTCCATTTGTTCCCAAGTATTTTTTTTTCTTTTTCTCTTAAAGAACACCGTGTGAGGAATTTTGATAGTCTCTGCGTTCTAATGAGGACATTTCGGGAAGAAGAAGCTCATCTCTAGGTACTTGTGCCTCGTTACTGCCACGACGGGCACCATTCATCAGACATAAGAGGAGGAGAAGACCTGGAGGTAGTTTTTTCCTGGACAATTCTGTGTTCTGGCTCTTAAGTACTTTTCCTTTGCCGTGGATGTGAATGTTTTAAAAGCCAAAGATGCCCCATCCACTGGAGCTGCAGATGGCCACAGGAAGGAAACAAGAATGCTAACAGTTTTTAAAGGGCCAAATAACAAGGGAGGCGCCAGGGTCTGGCATTACATATGCGTACTGACACCGAGCCGTCCGCCCAGCCTGGTCTAGTTTGGTGGAACCAGAAATTCAGGGTAACGCAAAGGCACCCGACTGACCCCTACGGGCAAAAACAAACGTTTGTCTGTTCAAACAACGGCCACAGCCTCAAGAACACAGACATGAAACAAGATACCTCAAGAACATTCTTTCCTCATAACAGGGAGGTGTTAACGTCATTATTCAGAAGGCTTTGATTATCCCTTTCAAAAGTTTTTGTTGTTGAGTTTAATTTTCAAGGCTGCTAACCACGGATGCCACCTTAATTATAGCAAGCAAACAACCCACCCGTAATGTACGATGCCAACTGTTAGTCCTACTTGACTTTCACATGAGACGTGGACTTCTCTGCTCATTTATAACTTTCTGAGCCAGGAAGGTTTCTGCACAGACACTTGTTTTTCCTCAGCTGGTGTCTTTGTTCCCCCAGTTTGCCGTGGGGGACTGAGGGAACAGATATTTATGACTTATTATCTCACTATTAACAGTGCCCTTCAGTGATTTATGAAACCGTGCTCTTGCATTTTTAACCCTGAAGGCCTTCTCATTATTGTTCCAAAATGGCAAAGTTAACATCACGGGACCCAAAGATGATGATCAGTTTCTTGCACACAAATTTACCCGAATTAGGGACAACAGAGTCCTCGGTGGCCTAATGGCTCCAGATGGGAGGGGCCGAGAACATCGAATCATTTAACTCAAGGCACCCTTGTATTCGTCGCCACGAACACATCATTCTGTCCTGTAGAAAATATCCTCACGCGGGCTTCCCTGGTGGCGCAGTGGTTGAGAGTCCGCCTGCCGATGCAGGGGACGCGGGTTCGTGCCCCGGTCCGGGAGGATCCCACATGCCGCGGAGCGGCTGCGCCCGTGAGCCATGGCCGCTGAGCCTGCATGTCCGGAGCCTGTGCTCCGCAACGGGAGAGGCCGCGGCGGTGAGAGGCCCGCGTACCGCAAAAAAAAAAAAAAAAAAAAAAAAAAAAGAAAATATCCTCACGCTAAAATTTAGTTATACTCTTACAGCTCATCATTCAGTGAACCAAAATTCTGAAATGTCACATACACCTTGAACTAAACATCGGGACATCACTTGCTAGCGTATGTACTTCTTTCCCTTTCCAAAATGTGACAGGTGGGAAATTCCCTGTGGTCCGGTGGTTAGGACCTCCACGCTTCCACCGCAGGGGGCACAGGTTCGATCCCTGGTCTGGGAACTAAGATCCTGCGTGCCCCACAGCACAGCCAAAAGAGAAAAACGTGACAGTGATTCATGATGGAGGTCCTCTGACGACGCATTTCAGTGTTTGTGTTACGCAAAAGAGCGGGTGATGTTCGGGCGGGGAAATCATCCCTGTTATTTCTCCAGGGGGCCTGGAAGCACTATGCTTGATTCTTTCCGGTTTTGTGCGAGGATTTCTCAGAAGGTGATTTGGCAGACACTGACAGCCACCCGATAGCCGTCCTCTGCTTTCTTCCTTACAGCAAACAGTGGCCACGAGAAAACATTCTGATCAACGAAAGATAAGGAGAAGTCTCTTGGGGGGACTCTGGGAGAGATTTTGTTTTCTTGTTAAAAGGAAAAGCTGGAGAGAAAAGCTCCTTGGTGCTATCCCTTCCCTTTAATTGAATATAAGTAGCCCCCTTGTGATCAAGAGGCAGTTGGCCTCAGGACAAAAAGCAGATGCTTAGGAAAATGAGCAGGAAAATGGAGAAAACCTGGGTCTTCGATGACATCACTGAGTTGTGGAAGCAACCCCAGGACATCCTTCTTCTGGATCATCTTGTTAGGTAAACAATACAGGCCTTTAAGACTCGAGTCTCCATTACTTGCCACTAAAGACGTTCTTAAGTGATACAGAAAGTGAGGTCCAGAGTGGAGGTAAGAACATAAAGGAATCTGGCAGCAACAATGGCTGGTTCTCTTTTGAAACTATGTCCCATAAACCAATGAGGGGAATAGACCTAAATGCTTCTTGATGCCTGAAGCTACTGCAGCCAGAACTTCTTCGAGCTTCAACATAAGAATGACATCCAGGTCTTATGCCAATGATATTAATGATATTCAATAAACAGGGCAAGAATACAAGCAATTAGTTGGATTCTTAGAGCCTAGCGAAAGTGTTAAGTGCAAGTCAGACCATGGGAGAACAAAAACGTAAAACATAGTCTTTTTTTTTTTTTCTGCTTCTCTCTGTGGTTTAATTTTCCAAAACCAAATGGTTTAGAAGTACATCTCCCAGCTGAAAGTCTGGATTGCCTCTGTCTCATGGGACCTATCCATTTGTATTTTAAACTTGCATCTCCTGTGCGGGAGATGCCTGTGGAGAGGGAACAGAGATTTGTTGGGGGAATATGACTGCATATGGAGGGACTGGTTTTCTTCCTAAGGGAGTTCATGACAAAGGCAGATCTCAATGTGACAGAGTTCCAAATACTTAAACCTCCAGCTGATAGAACTGGCTGGGTGGTGACCTGTTCTCAGCTTGAGTAGCAAGTTAGTGGAATGTTGCAGAAGTAGGGTGTGCGTGTGTTTCCAGAAAACACTCCTATTCAAAGCACATCCTTAAAAGCTGACCTACTAGAAAAACCGGGGTGGATTACACTTCAGAGTTGTTCCTTAAATGACATTAGCAGGCATTAGCAGACTCTTCCCAGTTTAACGAAAAAGCAAAAAGTATATTCAACTTATCTTTGTTTCCTCTTATGATAGAGATTTAAGCACCCTCATTTTCGATATATTTTAAAAATACCAACAGATAAACCTATTTATTTTAGCTTGAAACTTGATTTTTCAAGCATACTCATTCAGCAAATATTTATGGGATGTCTGCATAGCAGTGAGTGAGTGTAAAGTATATGTGTGTGAAAGAGAGATAGGGAAGGAGGGGGAGAAACAGAGAAACAGCGAGAGACCGAGAGAGACAAAGGAAGAGGGAGGCAGGCACAGTGGGCTTTCAGGAGCCCTGGGCACAGAAATGAACACCGGGAATGGACACTAGTGAATGAAGCTACAGTTCAATTCGATTAGGAAAAGATGCTCTAAAATACTAAAGGATCCTGCACCAGGCAAACTGCTGGCTGGAGAACACTGAACAAAAATAAAATTGTCAGAGCAACCCTCTGTCATTCTCCTGTCATCACCGACACCAGGGAAGGTCAATTCCAGAAGCACAGGTAAGCAGGGCCCCCGGTTGGCTTTTACACACGGACCCAGGTTTTACACGGATGGTTTAGCCTCTCTGGATCTCAACCCACTCTTATGTAGAACTGCTTCTGACCTGCTTTCTTTTTTTTTTCCCCCTTCCAACGGCCAGTGACAGGTTGAGTAGAATGATGTTTGGCCTCTTTAAAGAAAGTCAGCGAACTTCCCTCTCCAGGTGCGGTCCCATCCACTCGCGGCCTTTCTCTCTGAAGCCAGGGAAATTCTCGAAAGATTATATCTCGCGGCTGGCTTTGAAGCCGAGATCCATTTGGATGTCCTCACTGGGTGGAAAACTCATCAACCTGCCTAGCCTCTTGTTACCTCTGAAGTTACAGGAGACCTGAGTGTTTTGGCAGATTTTGCATAAGCGGCAACGAAACAGTGCACAAAACCCATCACCCAGCATCACTTTGGGTGCTCTTTGAAGCAGCCTCAGTGCAGGGCATCCGAAGCTGCTCTGCACATTCATATTCACAGCGAGTACAGCACGCTGGACCACGGCGGGGGGAGGGCTGAGAGCCTCTCCGGGTATCACCGGCTCCTGGCGCTGTCTCCACCCATCCTCCGCTCTTACCGACAAGTCCAAGAAATAGGAGAACATCAAAAGCTATTGTCCATGTCCAGTGAGAAATGAAATGCCCTGGACCAAGTATCACAACTTCCTTAGAATAATGCAACACTTCAATCACTTTTGCATCTGGATCCCTCTCCTGGTTTATTGCAAAGTCAGAAAGGTGGGAATCAGCGTTGCGAACTATCCCTGCTTTATTCTATTTAAATGCATTGTTGAAAAAAAAGCAATTTATTACAGACTTTTTATGGTTTCACCTTATCGAAAGCACTTAATTCAGTCCATCTGCTGCTTTGCTTTGGACTGTTGAAGGCGATCAGAAGGTTGGAAGTAATTTATTAATAAGGGAACATGTGGTATAGTTTTGGCTGGTGAAGACGGTTCCTGAATCACAATAATAGCCACAGCCCAAAGTTTACCATGGATAGGAGGAATTAGTGACATATACCATAATTCTTTTGTTTATTCACAGGATGATTCATCACAGGTTTGATTGAAGCTCCTACTTTATAGATATGGCCTTTTGTGGAATGCCCAGGGGAGGAAACATTGTCCTCCACCAGCAATTCTCTTCCCCCAAAATACAATCACTTGCACCACAAGGCAAAGAAGGATTCAGCTTAGTCTTTGAGAGGGAAAGAAAAGAAACTTATACCTTCTGAAGGAGCGAACAGCTGTGCCTACATGAAGACTCTAATCAGTGGCTTGGTTTGGGAGAAAAAGGCTAGATTTGCACGTTTACTGAGTATTCCTTGTAGATGATCAAATCACACCAGAATCCCATCTCCTTAACTACAATCTCTCCCCAGAATACTTCTCAACCTGCTCAACCCTCAAGCCTTCTCAAGGGAAGAAAGGGAAACGGACTCATCAAGATGCTTAAGCCCTCAGGAAAGAAAGCTACAGTCTTCTCATCTGTGAAATTATAAATGAAGATCTCTTCTAGCCTAAGAGGTGCAGGGTGCTTGAGGGCTATGGTCTGCGGGTGAGGCCGGATGTTGGGATGGGCAGCTGGGATCACCGATAAGAGCTTCTGGCATCAGGAATAGCCCACCCAAGATGCCTGAGGATTCTTGTGGCTAACAGATGAATTCAAGGTCCCCTCAGGGAAAAGCAGATTAACAGATGGCAGTGGATAGGGAGGCGACGGATGCGAAGCCCAGTGCTGGGTCCTTTGCCCCACGGCTCCCTGGGACAGCTTGCTCTTGGCACAGGTTTTTCGTTCCACTCAGCAAACCGGCTAATTAGCCCCTGGAGTTCCAGGTTCACAGCCATGCCCTCTCCTAACCCCATCTCATCCCACCCCGCTCTAATTGAGGGACTTGCCAAGCCTGAGTTTCCCCTTCAGACCCCTGTACGAGCAAGAGGAAAGGTGCACCTCAAAATGGGATGTGAAACAGGTGCACCTTGAACACATTATCCTAAGCGAGAGAAGTCGGTCACGAAAAATCACATTTTCTGTGATTCCATGTACAGGAAATGTCCAGAAGAGGCAAATCCATAGGGACAGAAAGTAGATTAGTGGTTCCCAGATTAGTGACAGCTAACAGTTACAGGGTTTCTTTCTGGGGTGATGAAAACATTCTGGAATTAGATTATATTCACAACTCTGTGAATATACTAAAAACAAATCCATTATACACTCTAAAAGGATGCCTTGTATGGTACGTAAATTATATCTCAAAAAGATTGTAATTAAAATCCAGAAAAGAAATGGTGTTAGAGTGATCGAAAAAATCCTGGGGAAGGAAAAAGGACTTGAATTCCAGTCCCACTGGCTGTGTGGTCCTGAGCAAATTGCTACGTCTCTCTGCATCTCAGATTCACCAACTATCAAGTGAATATATTATCTCACTGTGAACCTTCCAGGCTAAGTATAAGGACCCTATCATAAGGAATGAAAGGTTACACGCAAGGACTCCTTCAGTCTGAGAAATGAAGAAGTAATATGTAACGTAACTTAGGCTCAGGTGTCTGGGCCAGCCTTCAGAGGCAGCTACGGAGAGTGAACGAGGCAACTCCTGGTGAGCATTCCGGCAGGTTTCCCCCTTTAGTACTGGTGCCTTAAGGTGGTTATACTGACAGCATTCCTCACTGCCTTGCTGTATCTCATAAGAAGACAGGTGGCCTGTTGCTACATATTACAGCGGAGAAAGCTAAGCCCCTGGGATGTTAAGTAACCTCTTTAAAGTCACCAAGCCTGGGAAACCTGGAGCATGGCTCCTTGCTCCCTAAAGGTGATGGATACCCTTTCCATTCAACTGCTGACAACAGGGGTTAGGGTGTGGGCTACTACTGCACAGTGCGATAATAAACCTTTCCCATGTTTGGGCATGAGAACCTAAGTCAGTTAATCAGAAAAAAAAAGAAAGAGAAAGGGAGGGAGAGAGGAAGGTAGGCAAGACGGAAAGAAGGCGGGAAGGGGAGAGGGAGAGACAGAAAGCAGGCTGTATATTCAGGAATATGTAAGGGAAGCAGATTTCCTTTTCAAAGTTCAAAAGGAAACGGTGTGTTTTGTTTTCATAGTTCGTTTCATTTTTCACTTGGGAGAAAAAACCCAGCTTTGAAGCCTCTCTGTTTAAACTCATTAGGAAAACCATCAATGATGGAAGCTTTCGTGAAATCGCAGTGGGAGGAATTAAGTGTTATGGGAGAAGCTGGATCAACCTTCAAACGTTTCATCTCTGGAGATGGGAGGTCAGCCCTGGCTGCTTGTTCAGCTGGAAAGTTAACATAAACAAATACTTTACGTACTGGAGAGTCCGAGGGACTAATGACATTTGATATTCACCCTCTGAAGACCTGCTCAGAAGTCAGCTGTGCCTGCCACATGAAAAAGATGGGCGCATCTTGAGAACTAAGTGAATAATCGGATTGGCAAAATGTCTTGCTCTGGAGAGAAAGGTGTTCTTTCAGGGTCCCACTGGAAAGGAGGCAGTGATATTGACATTCATCGCACAGAATCTTTCCCCGTGTAATTCATAACATTATTGAGGTTGGCATGGAAACCTTTTTAAGCAGGGCCGGTGTTAATATATGAGAATATCTTTCTTGACACCTGAATCTTTTTTATTTTAAAGTTTTTTAATCTGTTGCGGTCTCCCTGGTAAAGTTAAATCATGGTGATTATTTTTTCATTTTTGTTCTTTACTTTATTCTTCGAGTGGCGTCCATAGCCCATCTCAGTGATGCAAAGTGGATTTGAGAATGAGAAAGTAAGGGCTACAGGTAGGATGTTCAAAAGGGAGATGAGGGCTTCCCTGGTGGCGCAGTGGTTGAGAGTCCGCCTGCCGATGCAGGGGACGCGGGTTCGTGCCCCGGTCCGGGAAGATCCCACATGCCGCGGAGCGGCTGGACCCGTGAGCCATGGCCGCTGAGCCTGCGCGTCCGGAGCCTGTGCTCCGCAACGGGAGAGGCCACAACAGTGAGAGGCCCGCGTACCGCAAAAAAAAAAAAAAAAAAAAGGGAGATGACAGGAGAGAAGAGGTAAGAGAAAAAGATATGGAGCAGATAAAGGGCACTAGAAGATTAACAAACATCACTGGTACTCTGAACAAAGATGTTCTGGGGAAAAGAAATTAGAAAACGTCTTTGTACGACCTGAACAGCTACAAAAAAGGAGGATGCAATATTTTCACTTCTTTTCTCACAAGAATTATGTTTGTGTGTGTTAATTGATATAGGCAAAATTTAAAAATATACGCTCATACATATATATGCCATGTGTGTGCGCTTTAAAGAATCCGGGTATAAAGGGACTCTGATATAATATTGATAAGCAAAATTGGCCCTTCTTCCTGCCAGGACCACCCCAAAGACAAACTACAGCCTGTTATTGTAAATCTTGGTGAAACTAAGCAGAGCACAGCCTTAAGAGAACATAGGCCGTGGTTAGCTTTCCACTGCTTTCTGCTAAGAGTGGGTGACTGATTAGAGACCCCAGGTCCTCTCTTGCTATCCCCTTATCTTTCGATAGCTCATGGGAAAATAAGGCATAAAATTACCCTGTCCAAGGCATCGAGCCATCCCTGCCCAACTTAATGAGCAACTAACTAACCCCAAAGGAAAGTAGCCATTACTAATACAGCCATAAGGTAGATGCAACATGGCATATAAATCAGTGAACTCGTGTACTGCAAAACAGACAAATAGATTAATGCCTGTTGCAAAGGATGGGTGAAGAGATCGATTAGCTTACTGATTCAGACCATGAACTTTCTCGCAATATACTGCATTTAACTTTTAAATAAGGTTTAGGAGAACCCGTAACATTCTGCTCAGTGGCAGAGCTATATTTTGCTAGGGGCAGAAATTGGCTAGTCTATAAAAATTAAATTACGCCCCTTTCACTGTATCTAGTCAAGAGGAAAAACTCTAATTACAAGATTGCACTGTCAAACAAATGCAGATTCACGTTCCTTATACCCTGGTTTTAAAATGCATGGGCGGGGGGCTTCCATTCCGAAGTGAAAATCGATATTTGAAATATTTTGCAGAGGGCGGTGATAGGCGAAAGCAAGAGAAATGTCATTATCAAGGGTGCTGGTTCATAGACACTAACTCATTAAGTGCAGAGCTGGAGAGAACAAGTCATTCATTATGCAAACATTTAAATATCAGTTAGTAAGGACAATGAAAGACGCTTCTCTTCCCCACAACCCATGTCTTATTTCCCCATAAATGACCAAAAGGAAAAGGAGCAGAGAATCATCTCAGCATCTAACAGGAATGCCGCTCTGGGGAATAGGTAAAGGTCCTGCCAGTCGGTTCTCCTGTTCTTACAAAATCCACTTTGTGGCTCGTGCGCTGAACCCAGTTCACTAAGCCTACTAGGTGAGACTGGTGGGTGTGAGGATTGTCTAAGTCTTTAGCACTTTACCTGAATTATCTTTGCAGGTAACCCTAGCAGCATATTTTACTGTGTAAGGTGCTGGCCCAGGAAGCAGGTGCCTCGCAGTAACCGTTGGCTGACAGACGTGGACCAGACATCTAATTTCTCTGGCCCTCGTTTTCCTCCTCTATAACACAAAAAGGTTGGTCCAGACCAGCAGTTCTCAATTTAGGGCACCCCATGGTCACCTGCGGGGGCTGACCCACGGCCAGTTACACCACAGACTTCCAGAACTGGCCTCTTCAAGGAGGGGCCCAGACATGTGGACTTGAACAAAAGTCCCAGATTCCAATGTGCACCCTTGACTATAAATCAACTACCCACTATGGTTTATCCCTGTAAATATGATTCTTCTGTTGTTATATTTACTTATAATCTTTACGCAAAGGTAGGTTAGTTTTTGTGTATGAGCTGCAAAAGGTGGTGAACTTTCTCTGTTAAAGGAGAAATTCAGGAAGTGGTTACACGAGATGGAGTAGAAAGAAGATTGCTAACCCCCCTTTCGTAGTTTTTCTTGTAGAAAAGTGTATATGATTTTTTTTAAAATTAAAACAACAACAACAGCAACAGAAGCCCTTCCGATTCCAAAGCACTAAAATTCTTGGAGCAGTATATGTTACCGATCAAGCACAAACGATTCTGGCTTCGATTCCTAACAGCATCATTGAACAGGTGGGACTTCCTTGCTCCAGAGGGGAGAAGGTGACCCCGCAGCGTAATTAAACACGGTGGGTCGCGGCCTGGGGAAATAAGGGCCTCAAAAGAGGATGCTCAGATTTCAGGTAATTTCCCCCACGTAAAGCACAGGGAAAGAGCCTCCTACACAGGGCACACAACAGGAGTTAGCTGTTGCTACAGTGATGAGTATACCATGCTGTGGTCACTTAACAATCAGAGTTTTTAGCTTGGCTCTCCAGCCCTGCCAACAAGGGGAGGGTTAACAGCCACTTAAATTGATTGGTCTCTAGCCATCACATGATGACAATGGAAGCGCCTTGGAAATTTCAGCCCACTCCCCCTCCTGCCCCCATCCCTCCACGAACATCGCACTTTAAGCACAGAAACGTGCATTTGGCTGATTTCTATTGAATTCAGGCTAAGAATGCCTGGTTTCCACGTGTGCAGAGCTTGCATCCTTTCCCTAATAACCGGCTTTCCCTCTGAGCCCATCAACTGTTTCTGCTTCTCAAGCTTCACGATTGAGCTTGCCTTATATCTCCAGTGTCTGTCATCCTCTAGCCTATGACATGTGGTGGGAGAAACCTGGTTTGGCGACAAAATGCCCGCCTTGACTGAGCTAACAGCAACTTCAGGTCAGGCACTGATGGACTCTGCACTACAGCTTTGCGGGGAGAAGCTAGGCGTTATCAGGCCAGCACTGCCTTTTTTTTTTTTTTCAGTGTGTGGTGGAGGAGAGGGGGAAGCTAGATGAAAAACCACACTTTGAAAATGGAGTTTGTAATGTTCACCTCAGATACACTTTTAGAGAGCAAGTAATTTGGTTCATAGCTTGTCCTCTTCTCGTGGCAACCATATCCCAGGTTATGATATATGATACCCAGGTAAGCAGTGGCCTAGAGGACGATGAGAAAGTTTCACAACCCCATTTTTGTCTGGCTCTAAACTACTGCCTGGAAGAAAGCTACAGATGTTTTGAGAGACACAGCAAAGTGTTCAAAGTGATTCTGAGGAAAATTACGGGAGTTCCTCAGGTAGAAGGGCCATCATCCATTTTTGCTCACATAAAATTCTCAGGAATGAAACAAGCAGAAAAGAAACAACCTGTCAGAATCACGCGTGTCAATCTTAGCTATAGAATCATCACTACGTTTTGTTTTGCCTTTTTAACGGTCCGAATCCCATATGACAAAACAATGCATGCTGCTTTGTTTGAGACGTTATTCTTGCGAGCGATTACGTTTCAGACTTCCCAGAAGAGTGATTCTGGTGGAAAGACTCCACACCTAGACTGCTAATGACCTATGAAGAAGAGCCTTTAAAGTTGCCTGCACGCACGCCACGTCACAGCACAGCGACCAGCTATCTGCTCCCCAGGTTACTAGGTGGTAAGCCACAAGGCACTTCCAGGCCCTTCTCTTTCCGAAGGTGCTCACTTTAAAACTAGAGCCCTTGCATGAATCTACCAGCGGACTAAGGGAAGTCACTTAACAAGCTGGACCCTTCACCAGGCTCCGTGGGCAGGGCAGGGCAGTTCAGCAAACTCAAGAGAAGCAGCGCTTGGGGGCACTGAATATCATTCACCCATCTTTTCAACATCCTTACAATGGCAAAGTCTATGTTCGTGGACCTGACCTTGGCATTGAAATTGCAGTTGACCCGTTTCCCCAAAGTTCCAGTTGCACTTTTTGGGGGGCTTTGATTTCTGATGAGACTACTGGGCGAGAAGACTGCAGGAAATGAGTGAGGTGTTCTCTCACAAGACCCCTTTCTTTTTTCGCCTCATGCCCAGGCCCTCCGTCAGCCAACTAAGCAGCTAAGCTTGTGGGGCGGGGAACTACATTCCCTTGAAAGATCTTTGGCAATTTTTGCCTGGAATTTGATGCATTAGTTCTAAAATTAAAGAAAGATGCTGTAGTGTTCTTCAAGGAAATATGGCCTGGCTCTTCGACAAAACACATTTTTCAAGCATTGACCTCTGGGAACTTCAACTAGCTTCATATGTCAGGCTGACACTGCTCACAGGCTACTGTCTAGTTGGCCAAGCAGAGCCGGTTATCCATACATTTTCCAGTCTCCCGATCAGCTTTTAGCAGAGGGAGGTGAGGGCAGTCCATAAAAAGAGGAGAGCCACTCATTGAAATGCACTCCCCCCCACCCCCAGCCATATGAGCTTCTTCTCGGGGAGAAGCCCTGGTAATTAACTCTAATGAGATTAAAGTAACTTGGAACTTTTCATTCTCCCAGCTCTGGAAAAGTAAATCTGGGATAACCAGTGGGTGCGTTATCTCAAAGTCAATCCCTTTTCCTGTAATGCAATGGCCCCCTCACTCCCACCTCAGCCCAGGCTGGAGAGGGGAGGAAAAGAGGGGCCTGCCGGGCTCTTACCTGCGCTTTGCTCCATCACTTCTTTCTGACACATGTCTTGAACGTTCACCGTGCAATTCACGATGAACTCGGGGGAGGAGCAGTCGTTATTCAGTTGGAATTCTTCACACTGGTAGCACTGGATTTGCAACGCAAAGCCTGCGGGACAGACGCAGTCGGATTCAGACCGGGCCGCCCCGAGACTACCCCAGAAGCCAGCATCCTGCCCCTCGCTCCAGCCAGCTGCGGCGCCCTCCCTCCTGGGTCTCCCCGGAAGGCGGCCGCGGTTGAAGCCGGTAGAGGGCGGCGCGGCCACCGAAGGTCCCGCAGGATATAAAGTGGGATTTGGCCCGCGAGCCCTGGACCCACTCGCCAGAAACAAAGAGCCCATCCGACACCACACCCGGCTCTTCCCCCACGGAAGTTGAAAGGAGGGCTATGCCGCCCGAGAGCCGAGGACCTGACGTGCGTCGGCTCCAGCCTACGCCGAAGGCTTTGCCTAATTGTTAATTGGTTACAAATGAGTTAATTACTATGTCGGCACCGTTCGCGACTACCTTCGCAGACGCCTTTTCAGTTTTCTTTGATAGTCGAAGCCGGCATCCCTGTGCTGTGGCTCCGAGGCCCCCCAGGCGGACGAAGGGCCGGGCGCTCAATGCTGCTGCGCCCCGAGTCCCCCGCCTTTCTTCGGGACGGTTCCCGAAGCAGCAGGGGTGGCCGCGGCGTGTGGCAAGGGGCGTGCGTGCGTGTGTGCGCGCGCGCGCGCATCCGCGGCCGCGACACCACAGTCCTTCCTTCCCGGCTTTCAGGGCTCCGTTTGGCTAGGGCTCCCGGTCCGGGTCCCAGCTCTGCAGAGCTGGACTGGGAGCCGCTCCTGTACTGGAGCGAAGGAGCCAGACGTTTCTGTACCTCTCCCCGCCCCAGCCCGACTGCTCCGCTCGGATCTACGGGCTCGCGTCTAGGCCCAACTACCCCCGGCTCCCGGGCAGATGAGCCCCGGACCCGGCGCACCTCCCCTCCCAGACCCACAGCGGTCGCGCTCGGAGCGCAGCAACTCAGCCCCGGCCAGCCCAGGCCACAGGCTGACCAGCGTGCCGCTCACCTGTCGGCGGCGCCACTGCCACGGGTTGCTAGCGACGCCTGACAACTTGGCGGGTTCGCGGACTGTCGCCCCCGCTCCCTCGCCGAGACCCTGCACGGCTCGGACCTTCCCTCCTCCCCAGCCCAGCTTCTCCTTCCGCCGCGCAGCCCGGGCATCTGCAGCCCGAGTCCCACCAATCCGCCGCTGCCGCCGCTCCTCCAGCAGCGCAGGATTTGGGCACTTTCCCATCTAGCGCCCCTGGGCACCACTCGCCGCCGCCGAACTCCCGCCGGGCCACCCCTGCACAGCACGGGCGCGGAGGTGAGCGCCCAAGCGGAGGCAGAGCGACGGGCGGGTACACGGGGTGTGCGATCCCGGCCGGACGGCTGGCCGCTTCGTCTTCTTACCTTGAAGCAAGAACAGTCCGCAAAAAGTTGCCGCGATGCCGAGGACCCACATCCTCCCGGAGCCGCGGGGCCGGGAGCGGGCAGGCGCATCAGAAGCGGCGACCGCGGCGGAGGCTGTCCGGGCCGCAGCGGCTGTGGCTGCCGAGACTGCTGGGGCCCGCGCTGCCGCCGCCGAAGTGCCCGCCGCCGCCAAGACGAGCCGCAGGTGCCGCCGGCGGCGCCCGCATCGCCCGCGCCGGGGCCCCCGGCTGCGGGTCGCCGCTTCTCTGTCTCGCGCTCCCGGGCAGTGAGGGCCCGGCGTCTCCGGAGTTGGCGACGGAGGCTGAAGGAACTGCTGGCGATCCGGAGCACCCAAAAAAGTCTCGCCTCTTCTCCCCACCTCCCACTCCAGGCACCACGTGACGGCTGCCGAGTTGGGGTGGAGGTGGCGAGCGGGGAAGGCTGGGACAGTCTTTTCACGTGTCCACCCCCTTCCGATAGCCCTCCTCTCCCGCCTCCGCACGTCCCCTGGGACGCCTCGAGGGGGAGAGGGAGAGTGTAGTTTTCGGAGGCTGGGAGGCTGGAGACTGGGGAAGGAGGCAGGAGGGCGCAGCAGGTGCCACGGCGGTCGGCCGGGCGCCGTCAGCAGTACGTAGGAGGTGGGGTGGGAAGACTGCTTGCCTCTACTTGCAGGGGCGCTTGCCCCCCTCCTCTGCGCCCCCCGGGGGCTGGTGGGTTGCCCGCGGCAGGGTCCGGTCCACCCGGCAGGGAGTGCGGGGCCGCGCTCCCGTGCGTCTGGCAAAGTTGCACACTCGCAGGCTCCCTAGGGTATCCGGTGCAGCTGCGCCTTCTCTTCCTCGGAGAAGCCCCTGGGTCGTTACCGGGCTCGGCTTCAGCTGCGGCGCAGTGGGCGGGGTGGGCGGGGTGGGCGGGGTAGGCGGGGACCCTGCCCAGCTATGCGCGCTCGGGCCTCGGTTCGTCTACCGCGCGCACCGCTGGAGGGTGCGGTAGCCTAGCCTAGGAGAGGACCGCTCTGGGGACAACCGTGAATGAGCTCCCACTAGAAAGCAAATTGGGGTGAAGACGAGAGTTGCTCTCCTCCATCCCCTTCGTCCAAAAGGCCGGGCAGCTTCCTCTGGCTCTATTCACGGCGTCCTCTCGTACACCGCGCCTTCCCAGCCCAGGACTCGGGCACTGGCACACCCCTCGCCACCTCCCCCCACCCCATCCCCCCACTCTTGTACAAGCGACCCACCTGGAGTACTCCCGGAACGCCAGCTTGCTACGTTTGCCTTCCTGGCCGCCGAGCCCTGCCGCAGGTGGTACGGGAGCCCGCTAGCCCGCCCGGAACGCCTGGGAGCCTCCGCCCCCAATCCCGCACGTTCCCACGCCTGTCCCCCAAATACCTAGGCAGCATCCATTTCGGTGGAAAGGGCTTCGTAAGCTTCGCCCCTCTTCACCTCCTTCTACTCGGGCCTCCTGTCTTAGGAGAAGGAAGCTCTCTTAGGCCGGGATGCTGATCATTTATTTCCCTATCCTGCCAGCAGAGCGGGTCCGGAAAGGGGCTTCAATGACTTTCTTGTCATTCCTCTGCAGAGATCGTTTCCTATCTGCCTCCGGCTCCTTATCTCTCCCTTTGCACCCCTCTTCCTCTCATTTCTAGTTGGTTAACCCCTCAGGGAGACGAAAATGCTTTGACCATTACTCGCTAGTCTGCAGACTCGAATCTTACAATTGGCTGAATTACTGCTTCTGGAGGAATAGGGCCAGTTTCCTTATTAGTCTGTTTATTCCTTCGGGGGAATGCGTCGTTGGAGCGCGTATGAGATTCAAATAACTAATTGCGCCGAAGGGTCCTTGAAGAAGCTCTTCTAAGCTTTCAGAGGGTGCGATTGTGATATGACGTTTATTCAGAAATGAAACAAAAGAATCTTAAAAAGTCTGAAAGACAATGACAAAATTTTCATTTAAGACAACAAAATTCAAATATAACAAATTGCACAAATTAACCAAATAACACTGACCGTACAATACTCTTTAAAGAAACAAGTGTGTACTAAAGTATCCATATAGATCCTAAAAATATCTGTTATGCCTAGTTTACAAGCTCCTGTACAAAAGCAATTATAAATAGTTCGCATCTAGAAAAAATACACGGTAACCTTTAAAATAGAATTTATCCTTACATATAAACAGACTTTGTAGGAAAAAAGGATATTAAAAAGTAAGAATTTTTCATAGCACCAACCATTTTATTTTTTACAAAGTGAACACTGCAAACAGGAATTTACTTTGATTTATAGATTGACCAGGTTTTAATCAAAAGAGCCAGAAGATAAAAATCAACAGATAATGTTGAGAACTGCAGAGAACCACTACGTAGAAGAGGATGTAAGGAAATGATTGGAGGGAAAGTAGAATTACATCGTCTCTGATACAAATAGCTTCTGATCAGTGTCACACTTGAGTACCTTCCTCTACAGTTTTCAGTAGAAGCAGAATTATACTTATTACTAGAACCTGAATCTCTCTGGCAACAATTTGGAAATTGCACTGGGATTAAAGTTTCTATCGAATTGAGATTATGAGATGGAGATGAGAGACAGCCCTCTGGTTTTTCAGCAGGCCCTGTTTTCTGTTTACAGAGTGTACCATCAAACAATTTGAGGCCTAGGACAGTGACCTCAACAAAAACTGGAGTTGGAATTTTTCAAAAATATATTATCAACTTCTAAGACTTAGGGCATCATTTCAAGAGCATGGCACTGATTCAATTTATTGCTGTCTTTTTAAGGTTTTTTTTGCTACAAATATAATTTCTTTTCCAAAAAAAAAATTTACAACTTCTGTACAACTTCTTTTTCAAAAGAAAAGTGCAAAATTAAGACTTCTGTATCCTGGGTGTGTTTACTTTTAATCCTCATGGAACACAGCAAGTAGAGTCTATCTTTATTGCCTTGTCAGGGAAGTAAGCTCCAGTGGGCTGCTGGCTGTGAATCTGACAGTGTCGGCCCTGGTACTGCAATAGTTTATTCGTTGCCATCTCTACCTGCCCCGCTTCCCAGCCCTGTTTCCTAAGTGCTCCATTTCCAGCTCACTAAGGGGAAAAAAAGTCCTTTACACATCATTTGAACCCTGACTTGCACAGGAAGAGAAGCTATCATATAAAGAATCACTCAAAGATTCCAAATTGTCTACCCCAGGCCTATCAGAGTTACTCAAAGAGGCCTCTTCATTTTTTTCTTTTTCTTCCTTTTGTCCTTCAACCTTGTTCAGAGAGTTCGTCTCTTTTTCTAATAAGATCACAGTATTGCCATTGTATTTATTGAATGACTCCAGGGAAATTTTACGTAATCTATTCTCAGGATCTTCTCTTGTTTCTTCAACTTGTTTCAATTTCTGCAATAAAAAGAGGAAAATATTATAAACATATTTCTTTGCAAAATCAAGTTGTTCTATCCAATATTCAATTATTGTCAGTATAAAGTACAATTTAAAGGGACAGAGGGAACCTACAAGTCTTTAACAATCTTCCAGTACAATTTAATGTAATAAAGCCAATTTTAGGGATAAATCAAGACTTTAATCATTTTACTGAGATAAATAGGTCCCAATTTGCAAATCAGTTAAGTGCCACTTAATTTTAAATGGATCCATCTCAAATGTGTTCACGTAAAGTGCCTTATTTTTCTTAATCAAAGTTTCGAACTCCTTTCTTTACTTACTAAATATTATTAGTTGTCCTGTTTCTAAATATGGATAGGGACTGAATTTCAGCCAGAAATGACAGTTCTATGAAAAAAAAAAAAAAGCATGCAATCCCTTAAACTGACATAAAATTTAAGTACACATTAAACTCGTCATATGCATTGTCACGTGTGTATTTTGTCCCTTTACAAGTCTTATGCTATTTGAAAGAGATCCCAGGTGTGAGGGTATAGATTCTTCAAGGCCCAAGGGCTTAAACATCATAGTAACAGGTCTGCACCCGAGTAACCTCTCCCTCCAGGAGGTTCTAGTAAAACCAATGTAAACAGGAATATTTATAGGCTGTTACTGGTAGTCTCTGGGACTTCATAAAACACTGCAGTCATATTCGATAATTACTGCAGGTAAACTCTGTAAACGTGAATATATTTAGTTGCTCAAGTGACTCCTGAGGTCTGAGGTGAGACGGAATAGGAAGGCATACATGCAAAAACTGCAAGGGTGGAGGTGTTAAAGCCACTAACCACATTTCTCATTTCCTTGTCCTCTTTCAGGCAAAAATTCCATCCAGGAAGTAGGAACAGGGCCTCAGAGATGATAACAATAGCTACCATTTATTAAGCATCCACCATGTAAAAGACACAAAGTATTTTATTTATAAGCCCTTTTTCACAGACCTGTAAGTTACACATCCCCACTTTAGAGAGAAGGAAAACAAGGCTCAGAGTGACAGGGTCACTTGCCCAAGGTGGCTCAGCAAGTGATGGAGAACAGGATTTGAATTCCTGTCTGGTGGCCTTCCACACTCTTGTAATAAAGGACAAGATGTCCTGTATGTTTTTTTTTCATTTGCCATCCACGTATGCCAAACCATCTCAATTTGCTACTGTCCAAGGCCCTAACGTAGGCAGCTCCATCCCTCCCTGCAACATTGCTACGACGGATGTCAAAGGTACAATGAGGAAACTGTGTTTGGATCTGGGCAAAAACAGACATAGCTAAAGCCTGTGAATTCTCACATGCTAAATATTTAATAGAAAGAGAAAAGAAAAAGATACAGAAGTGGATGGTTCCGGTGTCCCGAGAGCAGGCTCAGACAGCATTTCTCTCTCTGCTATGGGGAAACGGTGTAATTCTATGGGAATACTTGAAGATCACCCTTGAAGTGATGCTTATTTCATTACACTATTAACGTACAGGAGCGTTATTCACAGAGCAAATTTTCAATCTGAAATGGCTACCTCGAAAAAGAGCTGGGCCGAGGAACAGATTCCTAGGTGATTACAAAAAAGTGGCTCCATAATTAGGAATGAATCCACGCAGGAGCCCCTTCTCATGGCATGCCAATTTTGAGCGTTCTTTAAAAAGAATTATAAAGTACAACATGAAAAATACACGGAGGGAGTAGGAAAGCTTTGATTGTACCAAATGTAGGTAAATAGAGGCCATTCAATGCAATTTCCTCCTCACCTGAATATCTTCTCCCTTTTTCCTTATTCAAGAACCTTTTCCTTGCCTATTTCTGGTCAATGTGGATCTCAAGTTCATTCAATAAACACTCACTAGAGAAGCTATCATGAGGCAGGGGGAAGGTTCTGGTGCTGAGGATACACAGCTGAATAAAATGACGTCCTGTAGGAGGGGAGTGAGGCCCTGGAGGCAGGCCGACTTGAGCTGGAGTCTCAGCTTTGCCCTTTCATTGGCTGTGTAAGTGCCCAAGAGCACCCTTCCTCAGGTAAAGTTAATAAGACATACCTTTATTTTAGGATTGCTGTAAGTATTAGAAAAAGAACACCTGAAGACCCTGACACATAGGAGTAGGTGCTCAATAAACGGAACAATAAGTAAGAGTAAGCTAGCATTCTTATTCTAGATCAGTGGGTCTTAAACTGTGCTCTCCAGGCAGCTTCCAGCATCAGCATCACGTGGGAGCTTGTTAGAAATGCAAATTCTCGAGTCCCGCCCCGACTTAACTACCTCCGTAATGCAGCGTCCCAGAAAAAGTTTTTAACAAGGTCACCGGGGGATTCTGACACATGCTAACATTTGAGAATCGCTAGTCTAGAAGAACTTGTAGTCTTGGAGGGGAGACAGGTGAAAAGCATAATTCAGTGTATTCAGGTAGTGATAAGGAAAGGATTATTTACCAAGAAAACACCC
This sequence comes from Phocoena phocoena, assembly GCF_963924675.1. NCBI lineage: Eukaryota > Metazoa > Chordata > Mammalia > Artiodactyla > Phocoenidae > Phocoena > Phocoena phocoena. Next base: position 16,919,427 of record NC_089225.1, read on the forward strand.
ACTGTCTATGGGACACAAATAGTGCATCTTGTTTTCTAAACGTTTCCTGCTTGTAGGTTTGGCTCTTCAGTTAATTATGACCAAGGCCTACATCGGCTGGGGAGGCGATGGAAATGAAGGAATGGCCCATTGTAAGAAAGATCACATGCCTTCATGGTCTTCCTTTTATTTTCACAGTTTTGATGAGGGGTGGGTACCGAAATATTTCTGGACTATAAGAACAACATCAGTGTAAGAGTGACAATGAGGACACACTGACATTCAAGCTCAGTGCTGGGGAGCTACAGGGAGTGGTGAGGAGCGTGGTCAGCTCAGGAGTACGTGCCTCCTCTAAAGGCAGCTCTTTAGAACTAGCTCATTGCAGCTGTGCAGAAACATGGGCCCAGGTCTTTGCTTTTAAAGGTAAGGCCATGGATCTAGAACAATATTTGCTTATACTTAAAATCCTCTAATTTTAAGTATTTGCTTATACTAAGAAGAAAAACAAATCCATAATAACAAAAATAACCCCCACTATGTATGTCAAACAGCAATCTTTGCAGTGTGTGAACTTCTGAGCTAGCCATCATGTTTTATACTTCTTTTGTATGTCCTAGATGACCCCCCTCATCCCCCTTCTCCCATCAGCTTTCCCCCTAAAAACCGAGCCCAGCGCTCATCGGCAGTAGACTCTCGATGGAGACTGGATGATGGACTCGGCTTTCTCTACCATCGGTAGAGTCTCAACTGTTGGCTGGGATTTCTCCAGTGGTCCTGCCAGCTTACTTCCCTGCCTCGAATTAGAATTATATATATATATTTAAAATTTTATTTATTTATTTATTTATGGCTGTGTTGGGTCTTCGTTTGTGTGTGAGGGCTTTCTCCAGCTGTGGCGAGCGGGGGCCACTCTTCATTGCAGTATGCGGGCCTCTCTTGCTGGGGAGCACAGGCTCCAGACGCGCAGGCTCAGTAACTGTGGCTCACGGGCCCAGCCGCTCCGGGCATGTGGGATCCTTTCCACCAGCCTTGCCTCTTTATTGGCTTTAGAGCGGCCAGCAGCCGGGCTCCCACTTTCGGTAACAATAGTGCACATCAGTTTGCAGCAAATGTATGTGAAGGTGCTTCGAAAACTAATCATGGTAATAACAGCATTTAATTGAGTGCCTGCTCTGCACAGACGCTCGGCTAAGCACGTTGCATGGATTATCTGTTTTCATCCTCACGTCAATTCTATGGGGGAGGTGTCACTGTTATCTTCATTTACAAGCAATCAAGCCTGGAGGAAGTTAGGTAACTTAAGGTCATGGAGCAGTACGTGGTGGGGTCTGGATTTGGACCCAGGCAGTCTGCCTGCAGAGCCCAAGTTCTTAACCTCTATCGTGGAAAAGAACTTCACAAATATCGGCCCATATTACCTTTAAGGGGAGCCTCTGAGATAAGAATCCCAGAACAGCAACAGTAATATTAATGGTAACAAACCCAGTAAAGATTCCTGAAGATTGTGTCATAAAACATTGTCATTTCCTTTGTATAACGTACTTCATTGAAATTATGATAAAATTAATATACTACACTTGCCACCTATAGGTGGCAACAGTTGTACAGTTCACTTTTTGGTGGGGCTTTTCACTGCACTTGGGAACAAAAGTAGGGCTCAAAAGGGTGAGAATGTATTTTCAAGTTTAAAATAAATAGCTATGCTCATTCTTAAATATTTTCCTATCTTTCGTGTAACGATGACATTGTTAACAATAATGCAAGCAAGAAGTAGTGACATATTCTCCAGAAATCCCTTAGTAATTATACCTTAGCTAATTTAATTCCTTGTAGTCAAATAATCAATCAATCAAACCAATCTACTATATGAATAATCTGTGCGAATAATTATGTGGTCTTGATTCTCAGAGACAGTTTCATAGAAAAGGAGACGGGGCTCTTGGAACGCTTTTGAAGGGTGAATAGTATTAAGATATATAGTAGGTAAGAAGGAGTACATTCCAAGAAATTTCCATTTCATGTGCCCCTACTGCATCTGTAGACCATTCTATAGTCTATCTCAGGTCTTGTAGTTGCCCAGATAGTCTATCTCTTGCCCTTTAAGATTCCATAATGGACAGAATCACCATAAAGACAGAAACACAGAGCTATGCCTATCCCAAGGGGTTCCAAGAATTCCAGCCCAGATTCAGCAAAGTATCAGCCCAGAAACCTGGGTTATAAATAACAAATAGTTTTTATTTCCAAAGAGCTTTCCCATCTATGATCTCACTTTGGTCTTACATCAGACTGGAAGGTGAGGGAGGCTGGTGTCAGCTATACGTTACATGGGGTATTTATGGAATTTGTGGTTCACACAAATTCAAATTCAGGTGAAATTAGACCTGGAAACTTGGTTTCCTGATTTTCAACACAAACACACACCATTTTTCCTCCATAGTCAACAATAGAGATTCTGCCTACACCAATAACCTGAACACAAGGAAGGATAAAGCAGAAGGTGATACGTGCCCCTGTCATAAGAAAAAGATGGGGAAAATGTATAAGGCGATACAGAAAAACTCAAGTGATAAACCAGAAAAAAAAACTCACGATGAGACCAGCTTCAGAGAGGCACATGTTGCACATGTATAGCCAGAAACTCCTGCCCAAGGCAGGGGAGAAACAAGTAGCAAATTCATGAACTTGCACAATGGATTCGTGTTCTATGATGAAAGCTACTCTTGTTATTTCATGTAAGTTTCCATCTGTTGATTATATCTTGAAAATACTGGTTAGTCGGTCTACTGTAAAATGTCAGGAGGAGATTCAGATCTACCTGTGGAATTGAAACGTAGCATCATTCCTCAGCTGGGCACTAATATTTGCAAAGAGGACTAGACCTCTTAGCATAAATGAATGTAAACAGTATCTTCATCCACATGAGTTCTTATTTCTCTATTGCTATAATGACTCACTGTCAATCAGTTCAACAAGACACGTGGTAGGAAAACAACAGCTACATTTATAAAGCGTTTTTACTATGTGTCAGGTACTGGGTTGAATGCAGTACATGAATTATCTCATTTAATCCTTACACCGACCCTCTGAGACAGTACTATTTTCATCCCCATGATACTCATAGGGAAATAGAGAGTAGAGAGGTTGAAATATTTAGGCCACATACGTATGGCTAATAAATTAGGGAATCAGGACTCAAGCAGGAGAAGCCTGACCACAGAACTCGGGATTTTAATCACTAAGTACAAGACCAGGTATTTGAAAGCCAGTGTTCCGTTCCTGGCACTGTGCTAATTAGCTGGGTGACCTCTCTGAGCCTTAGTTTATTGTTTTTTGATTTTTTTTCGGTACGCGGGCCTCTCACTGTTGTGGCCTCTCCCGTTGCGGAGCACAGGCTCTGGACGCGCAGGCTCAGCGGCCATGGCTCACAGGCTCAGCTGCTCCGCGGCATGTGGGATCTTCCCGGACAGGGGCACGAACCCACGTCCCCTGCATCGGCGGGCGGACTCTCAACCACTGCGCCACCAGGGAAGCCCTGAACCTTAGTTTATTTACACTAAAGATTTTTTTTTTTTAAAGAATCTTCCCACTCTGTAAGCTCCGTGACTCCAAAATATTCTGAATTGTGTGTCTTCTATGCATCCATTATTGGAATTTCAGATAACACAATAAATACTTCTCTTCCCCACCTTAGTTCTGAATGAACTGGAGAAAGAGATAAAAGAAAAAGGCTGATGGGAGGCTAAAATAGCAGCTTTATTACTGAGAAAGCTTATAGGGAGAATGACGTTTCTATCTTCAAAGAAGTGAGTTTCTTAGCAGTGGTCTAGAAGCAGACAGTGTTAGACTGGGCTGGCAGCCCTGGGCTGGGAGCAGGTCTTCTTAAACCTACAACACGAGTGCTGCTTCTCCAGCCAGCCTGACTCCTGAGAGAGGGCGGGGAGAGCAGGAGACGGGCTCAAGCTTTCCCTGTTCCCTTCCTAAACTTGCTATTTTTTAATTTTTTTTATTGGAGTATAGTCAATTTACCGTGTTGTCTTAGTTTCAGGTGTACAGCAAAGTGATTCAGTTATAAATGTATAATACCTGTTATTTTTCAGATTCTTTTCCCTTTATAGGTTATTACAAAGTATTGAGCACAGGTCCCTCTGCTATACAGTAGGTCCTTCTTGTTTATCTATTTTATATATACTGTGTATCTGTTAACTTGCTAAACAAGCCACTCCTCCGTCTCCTGAGAGTCGACTGAGCAGAGCTTAGAGACACCAGGAGTGTTATCCTAGGGAACTCCTTCCACATGGCAAGAAACACCCCCGAAATTGGGGAGAAATGTCAGCATCACGCCCCTACCACAACCCCACATTTCTCATTATGTGTGATGATGCAGATTTTAACCAGTCATATATGCAGTGGGGCCAGGAAGAAGCGGGAAAGTTTGGAGACCGTAGTGAGTTGGTTTGGGCAGAGAAACGTCTCCCTGGGTGAAGCAGTGGGAGTAAGATGATTTAGCAGATGAGAAATATAGCCAAGCTTCCATTTGGAAGCAGATGGATCAAAGAGAGGAGACGGGTTGGCGAATCCTGAGCTTTGAGTTGGAGCAGAAGGTGTGATTTCCCCCATCCCTTTCCTGATGAGCAAATCTTGGGCACTGGAAAGATGATTATGTGTTATGCTCTTGTGGGAACGGGGAGGAAGTATTTTAATCCTGGGTCTCTTGGTTGAAGACCTGTGCACATACAAAGTCTATGTTAAGTGACGTTTGCTGGGGGCAGGCCAACCCCAAGGAAAACGATGCAGCTCAAGTCATTTCTCTTTTCTCAGAAGCACAGGTTAATCTCTTCTTTAATGCCACCTCTTACCGTATTCCTGGCGGAGCTACTTTCTGAATGAGACACAAAAATAGATAAAGTGACCTTTGGTGAACAGGGAAGACCCTCCAGACTTTTCTTGACAGTTGTGGTGTTGACCCTGCTAACCTGGTCAAATTCCAACTTGGATAATTACTTTCTCTCGGTGTTCAGTTCCCTCTATTACCTCAACTGGACACATTACTCTTCACTTGCCCTTCTGAAAAATTAATGTGACAGACAGGTAATAGAGAACTGTTCTCTCCACCCAACCACACACTGGGAGATACGATGCTGCACTTGGGGCACTCTGTTTCCTTACTGGGTTCCTGAAGATCCTCAGTATCTCCAGGGCAAACTGGTTTTATTAGGTGAAAGAGTAATTTTCAGCTGAGATGTGCTTTTATGACTATATTATTACCTGTATTGCTGTCCCTTACCAGGATCAATGACTTTCAATGACCTCTGTTAGAAGCCCTGAACCAGAGGGGAAAAATGAGCTTACTTTTTGGAAAAAAAAAAAAAAAAAAAGCAAGCAGAGAAAAGTGCAGTAGGAAGCTTAGGGTCGTTAGAAAATAATATATCTTGCGGAAAGGAAAAAAACTTAGCTTGGAGATAAACAGCGGCTGCGAAGGACATTTAAAGACCAGATCAAAAGGACGGAAGGAGAAGGAAGTCACTTTAAGGATATGGAAAATGGGGGAGATGTGGGACCAGGTCCCGCAACGGGAAGAGAAAAAAGGAACGTAAAGAAAACCCTAAACTTTATGACAGAGAAAGGCATTTGTGAAAAGGAAAGGCATGTAATCACGATTAGGCAAAATGATTATACGAACGTGCAAAAGACACATTCATGATTTCTCTAACGTTAGTGCCATCACGTGAAATGCCCATTTGAAAACTTGTATATATTTTTTTGCGGTAGGTGGGCCTCTCACCGCCGTGGCCTCTCCTGCTGCGGAGCACAGGCTCCGGATGCACAGGCCCAGCGGCCATGGCTCACGGGCCCAGCCGCTCCGCGGCATATGGGATCTTCCCGGACCGGGGCACGAACCCACGTCCCCTGCATCGGCAGGCGGACTCCCAACCACTGCGCCACCAGGGAAGCCCGAAAACTTGTATTTCTTAATTTTTGTTTCCTAGGAGGTGGATGCACCCACAAATTTAATTTAAAATATAGGTTAATCACCTTAAGTAATACATCAGATTTGATCACTATTGGTCAATTTCTCCAAAAGCAAAATCTGCACTGTTTCACAGTGACTTAGACTTGGGGAAACAAGCCAGCTCATTGACTGTATGATTAGCTTAACTAAATGTAACATGCTTATTTGTGTTGTCAGATTTTTCTTCTTCCAACATAATAATATTAACCAAAATGTTTATTTAGGAGTGAGAATTGAGCAGGCTCTGGGCTGGAACTCCTAAGTCTGTTCATCTTAGTGTCAGGCTAATGATTCCAGCTGATGAGAGTGTGGGCACCAAACCTTTCTGGCCTTTCATTTACAGGCACCATTACGGATAAAAATAAATTCATATGCTACTCACTTGCCTTAAAAGATTGATTAGACTTTTTTCTTTGACTAGCCTTTCCATCATCTCATGTCTTAAATAGGATACCTATCTGTCCAGCGAGCTTGGCCATGCCTGGCTTAGATGTCAGTGTACTTGTAGCATAAAGAGCCCATGAACCTCGTCAGAGGAAAATCCAGCATGAAGGGACCATTTGTGTATTCTAGTACCATAGAGCTATGTCTTCACCTTGGAGTGATAGAGTTTGGGCTACTCTTTCAAGAAAAAATAAAACACACTTTTTAGGGGGGATTGGGTGAATGTTAAAAGAAAGTTACACTATTTTTTTTCATGGATGTTCCCTTTCCAAAGGAACATCTCCAATATCACCGTAAGGCTGGACATCATAAAAATGTACCTGAAAAGGCTAAGCTTTTATTACGAAGTATGCTGTGAGGGCCAAAACCGGGGAAAAACATTCTGTGTTACTTATTCACCTATAAATAATGAGGCAACCTGGAATTCTAACAGAAGTTGGTAGACCCTTTGGGAGTCACAGTGCACTGTGGTATCCAATCTATGAGGTGCTTTGCAACAGCCATGGAATTCAATGAGACTGAGTGCTAAGGGTCATCCAGAGACACACTGATATCTGTGGATGTAAGAGTGTTAGCTCTACTCAGGTTTAAGCTATTCATCTCCCAATGTCATTTATGTTTCAGTTCGAGGGCCAGTCAGCCTTTGCTTTGGATAAAGTTATTTCCCAAGGATATCTGACATATCGAATCCCGAGAGTCAGAGCAACTCAGAATCAGTACCAATTTCCTGATCCTTATTCTAAAGAGAAGATTCCTTGGTGGAAATTGTTCTGAAGATTTAGAGACATTAAGCTTTATATTGTGTGTTGCACACAACTGTAAGACGCTATTATTCCTCATTACCCAGTAAGCACTGGGGGTTCTAGAATGGAAGGATGTGCTAGTTGAGAGAATGCCAATGGGAATCCACGTTTGTTCTGGATTCCATCCTTTGCCACAATATGACACTGACAATCACTACTTCAACTCTGGACCTGGATTTAATAAATATTTAAATAGGGATTACACTGCTCTTGCCACATCATTTATTTATTCAAGAGATATTTGTTGAGCACCTTTTACGTACAGGACAGTATTCTAGACACCGGAGATAGAGCGGCGTATGAGACAAAGTTACTGCTCACATGGAACGTACATGCTAAGGATTTTTTATTAGGATGTCAACAGAGAACAAAGCTTCAGCTATATTAGGAGATGATTCCCTGAGAACTGTTAGGCTAGTCTACCAGCCTACTATCTGGTCTGATAATGGCATTTAGAACACAAATATCCTGTCAGACTCAAAAGTTCTGAATGTGCCCCTTTACCCTAATCCTAATTTTTAAATAATTCCTTAACTTGCTTCGTTTCTTTTGACCTCCTCCCATTTTTAGTCTTTAAGATCCTTCAGGCAAATGTTTTCCATAGGTTAACTAATGACTATTCACATTCACCTTTCTTAATCTTTCTGGGCCTAGTTATCTCCTAAATTTAACATGCTTAAATTGGAATTTTTTCTCTTTTCTCTAATTCCATATCATTGTCAATGGTAACCACATTTTATATCTTTTTTTTTTGGTTATTAACAGCTGCTGGTTCTGTTTCTACAGTACCTAATCCACAGGGGTCTTTCTATGAATTCCTGGCCTAAATGGCCACATTATCCATTTCAACCCTGAACTTATATTCATTCTATTATGTAGTCTCTTTTCATATCAATGTCTCACTTCTCAATTAGATGACACACTTCTGGAGGCCATGCACTAGGTTTGGTTCTGCTTTCTTCTTCAGATTCTGACACCATATCTTGGAGTTGCTATTTATCGCATATCAACGAACAAAGTCACTATTAGATCTATTTTCACTACATCGTTCCCCTTCGGAGCTCAGAGACTTGTCTGAGATTTCTATAATGTCTGCTTTTCCATGATGAAGACGCATGTAAAATAAGGTCATTTCTGATGTTCATCTGAGCTACTTTCCAGTCCCTAGATACACTAGCAGAGGCATGGTCTCGGGATTCCAGGGCGGCCTCAAGAACCAGGACGGTCCTTGGATTAATGGATGTCTGACTACTGTTTACTTTGGCAAAAGCAATTTCCTCTCTCTGTCAAGAGCAGAGACCTGTGCACTCACATCCCATGGCCATGCTGGTTGGGCAACTCTCCTGAGCAACTGGGGCCTTCTTCTGCACCTCCAGGTGGGCTTGGCTTGTGGTTGGATGAAGCAGAAGCTGCCATCGCTTCCTGGAAATGCAGGAGCCAGAGCAGAAACAATAAGCTTCTGTCTTGGGGTGCAATGTTATTGGAAGGATCAGGCCCGTGATAAACAGTACCAACGCTGGCTCTACCATTTTGTTAAGTGCGTCCTTCAGCCAGCAAGTGTTGTCTTTCCGGTCTGAGCCAGTCCCAGCCATTTGCTTAAGTTCAGATTCCTATCTCCTTAAGACAGGGGAAACTTGGTGATGTGTTTTGCTGCTTTTAAGTGAGAGTGTAAACAGGACGATGATGACATTCTTAGAAACGTCAGTAAGACTATCTGGGTGATGGTCAGGGATATTACTGGGTGTATGAAATCAAGAAATGAAACTGTAAGGAGATTAAATTACAGCCACCTTTGGACAACATTCTAGTACCAGGCAGCATCCAGGTGCTTTTTATTCTCTCCCCGCCACCCATAATATATTCAAATGACAAACTGACTCTCGCATTATAGAAGGGATTGTGTTCATGAACCGCCTAGACTAGCTTAATGCCACTTCATAAGGTTTACGTCACCCATCCGCGACAATAAACATAAGCTTTATTTTTGTCTCACACGTGCAGAACGATTTAATGTTTAAATTAACGCAGAAGTGAAAGGAGCCTTGCTCCAAGTGAAGTATGCCTGCCCACCACGACTCTGGAAACACAACTTGATGGCAATGAGAATTAAAGATGGATCAAACAAAATCAATAGTTAATTGTGTAACTCAGGGTCTTTCATTTCAGATCTAATCTGCAAAGAAGGTCCAGGGGATGTTTGCTTTTCATTTCCTTAAAATATCATTTCAAACCTTTCTGTCAGGCAAAGGAGTTCACAGGGTCTTTGCGTCATTTCCGTAAATTATTTGGCTTCTGAGTGGTCGGGGTCATACTGATCGCTCGGCCTCTCCAGTTTTCATTTTACACAACCACGCCATCTCCTATCAGCAAAATATACTGCGCTGTGAAGATACACGATTTTGTGCGACACGGCAAGACACGTGAGGTCGGGTTGAGCCCGTCTGGATGAATATGCTGTCTGTTCCGGCATTCCCAAAGGGACCAGAAGGACGGGGTGCTGTTTGAATAGGATCTAAAAAAACTCTTCCAATCTCATTAGCCCAAATGGATGAGAAGGGAAGGAGAGCGGGGAGGCCTCCTTTGCAAAGGGAATAGTACAATAACATCCAGAAGACCACGGGGTTAACAGACGCACCGCCCTGACTCCAGTTATATTACAGCCGAGCTAAAAATGACATCTTTGAACTTCTTTTCCCTTTAAAATGGAACTTTTCATATAATAAGTTAAGCCCTACTCTCTCTTACATATTGTTGGAAGCCTTCATCCATTTGGGGGACTGAAGGCCAAATAATTCTTGAAATAATGAATCATTTTTCTTTTGCCAGCTTGTCCAGAAATCCCATGATTATTTTACTGTTGCAGACAATGACCTTCTCAAAGGAGGCCTATCGAACACTCAAGATAAATAATGAGAGGGTCTCTTTCTCCTGCCTCAAGGAAAAATAACTGCTGAAAGGGAAAATGTTCGTGATGGCATCAAGATGTACATCCCGGGACGGATAGCAGCATGCTTCCAGTAAAAAGGAGCAGCATGTGTGTTTACGTGTGACCAGGGGCCTCATTCAGCGGGACTCCTGGGGGGTACCTCGGGGGAGAAACACCCAAGCCCTTCACCCAGTAACGTTGGAGACAAATGTTCTGCTGATGACAGGCAGAGGAAGCTTTAACCTCTTGATCTGTGAGCAAATTAACTAAAGGGAAGGAAGCTCTAGTTAATGCCGCCTTCCAACGAGCTAGAAAACCATGGTTCTGATTTATCAGGTCCAGGAGGTAAGACGAATCGTAGCAAATTCCACCCTTCCGCCCACATCCTTGCCTTCCCACCAGGCAGCAGATCCTTAGGGGAGTGAAAGGAACCATTCTCTTGTTGTTGTCCCCGTGGAGGCAAGGTCTTAGAAACCAGGTAGAGGTGCAGTTGAAAAGCCACCTTCTCAGGTGCTTTGGGGATGCATGGGAACCTGATTCTCAGGGCAAGAGTCATCTGTCCGTCCTTTTATGGCTCTTGTACTTAAGTCTCCGTGGACCTGAACAAAGCTCAGAACTTCAGGACGAGCTCCGAGATTCTTTCCATATATGCCCTGTTAGTCTCCTTCTTATCTTTGCTGAAACTCCCCCTTTTCCCCATAGATGGCTGACGGATGACCTGGTTCTAGACCAGGGGAAGAAAAGTCATTGCCAATGGAGCCCACTGGGAAGGATGTGACAACAGCGCAAATGCATGGATGGCATGAGTGGGTAGCGGGGATGGTGGTGAACCCAAGTGCCCTTTTAGAGGGGCAGCTGCTGCTAATTTAACAAACATCCACGGAGCGCTCGTTCTTGTCCTAAAGACTGGACAGAACTCTACAAGGCAGGTACCATTAGTTACACCATTTAATACACGAGGAAAGGGAGGCATAGGGAGCTAAGGTTCCTGCCCAAGGCCACACGGCTGTGAGGAGGCAGGCAGAGCCTGTATCCAAGTCCAGGGGTCCAGCTTGCAGGGTTCCCTCTCTCAATCACTCCACCTCCTGCCTCAGCGCCAGCTGAGTCTTACCCTGTGAGCATGTGGGCTCATTCTTGCCAGAACTCCTGATCTTTCCAGAGAAATGACAATCTAGAATTCATATATGAAATCTCCCAATATGTATTTAAAACAAACGTGTGGGTCCAATGAAACTCATCTGTATTTAATTTGTGACTCTTCCCTATGACAGCCTATCAAAATCTGGTGATATTTAAGCAGGGGGCTTCCTGAAGCTCCTGGAAAAATGATGATGATTGACACACTACCCACCCTGGGGCGAGGGCGTTTTAAACAGCTGGTAAATGCCGTCATAATGCTTCTAAATTCTTTGCCTCTCCCCTCCAAAAGAAAAGAAAACCCCCGAACAAAAAAACTTCAAAAACCACTCCTTAAACATTAGGGATAGCAGGTGACAGACCTCTCTGATATCTGTAAACTCACATCCAACACCTAGGCCACTGCTTGGTCTATGACCACATAAACAAAGTAGGTAAATGAAAGATGCTTTTATTCTTAACCTTACACTGACTTTCTACTCTTTCCTTGGCTGGAATGGGTGGGAAAGGTGTTGTCTATTGCCCTTTGACCCATGTATCAGCAAACCACACACTACAGGATATTTTTTCAGAAGTGGGGGGCTGCAAGTGACTACTGAGATTTTATATGGGGCCTTTCTTCAAAGAGCCTGTGAACTTATTTACTGTAGGGTAAGGAATAATCAAAGCCCAGCTCCACAATGAAGATACTGTGAATTTCCACAGGCTGACTGCACCTGTCACTGCCTTGCATAATATTGCCTTCTACAGTCTTTTTAATGTATTATTATTATTATTTTTAACATCTTTATTGGAGTATAGTTGCTTTACTTTGTTGCGTTAGTTTCTGCTCTATAACAAAGTGAATCAGCTATACATATTCATACATCCCCGTATCTCCTCCCTCTTGCGTCTCCCTCCCACCCTCCCTATCCCACCCCTCTAGGTGGTCACAAAGCACCGAGCTGATCTCCCTGTGCTATGCGGCTGCTTCCCACTAGCTATCTGTTTTACATTTGGTAGTGTATAGATGTCCTTGCCACTCTCTCACTTCGTCCCAGCGTACCCTTCCCCCTCCCTGTGTCCTCAAGTCCATTCTCGAGTAGATCTGTGTCTTTATTCCCGTCCTGCCCCTAGGTTCTTCAGAACCACTTTTTTTGTTTTTTAGATTCCATATATATGTGTTAGCATACAGTATTTGTTTTTCTCTTTCTGACTTACTTCTCTCTGTATGACAGATTCTAGGTCCATCCACCTCACTACAAATAACTCAATTTCGTTTCTTTTCATGGCCAAGTAATATTCCACTTAGGTTGCTTCCATGTCCTGGCTATTGTAAATAGAGCTGCATTGAACATTGTGGTACATGACTCTTTTTGAATTATGGTTTTCTCAGGGTATATGCCCAATAGTGGGATTGCTGGATCGTATGTAGTTCTATTTTTAGTTTTTTAAGGAACCTCCATACTGTTCTCCCTAGTGGCTGTATCAATTTACATTCCCACCAACAGTGCAGAGGGTTCCCCTTTCTCCACACCCTCTCCAGCATTTATTGTTTGTAGATATTTTGATGATGGCCATTCCGACTGGTGTGAGGTGATGCCTCATTGTAGTTTTGACCTGACCACTGTCCTTTTTGTTCTCCCTCCATCCCTGCGCCGACTGTTACCATGGCACCAGTGAGCCTTTGTGGTGTACTGGCTGCCATGGCTCACTCTCTCATGTAGGTACTATGACCCTATTTATCTTTGCATCCCTTGGGCCCAGAACATCTGGCACATAGGAGATCCACAGATGTTAGTGGAATAAAGGGAGTTTGCTAATTATATTTCTTATTTACTGGTCACCTTTCTTTTTCCTATCTTTACCTTATCTTTCACCTCTCTAACGCCCTTTATTGTCTTTGAAAGTGACTGAGTTCCATGGACAAGATGCTATACAGTCTGGTAGGGAACATTCATTTATTTCCTGAGGGGTAGTTAAAGCTCTAATCACCCAGAAGACATTTAGGTCTCCTTTATTCAGAAAGTAAAGGTAACGACTTTCCCAGTAAGTAAACAGGAAAATGGATTTTGATTTTCAAAAAAACTGATTCACAGATGACTTTCAAGTAGCATTTCTTTTGCCATAAACCGAGCTCTTTGAAATAATCAGCAGCACGACAGACTGCACGCTTAGAGAGTAAAACACAGGAAATAAGTGGGGATTATATCATCTAGCAATGCGAAGACTGAATATGTCAGCAAGGCTCTTTAAACATCCAAGTAGTTTTATGTGAAGGAAAAAAGGCCTCATTGTGCACAAAATAAAATGGGGAATTGCCTGAGAATGAAGGTTTGAAATACTGGGATGAATTTAAAGAATACCGGATGTCCTTAAAGAATACAAGAGATTTTTGAGAGGCCTGGAGTGACTGAATCCCTCAGTGCAGGACAAAGCGAAACCTTACGGTCACCCGGGGAGATGTGTGGCCTGGGCTGTGTCCTTTGGGGCACAGAAGAAAAATGCGATGTGGAAGAAGCAGACCAGTGCAACAGGTAGTAACTTGTCATACATCAGAACTGGCACCAGGTATAATAGTGAGCATGGAGGGGGCAGAGGGGAAGATAATTATCTTTTCTTCAACTGTGTAAAAACCCAGAGTTTCGGTTTGACGTGACTGGGCTGATGTTTCGCTTGGCTGGCTAACAGTGTGGAGAGTTTCTCTGCCATGTATATCAGCAGTTCTCTTAAGCGACTGGAAAAAAATACTTTTCCTTAAATCGCTGGTCAAGAAGTTGCTGGCACACTGTCCCTTAAATATGCCTGTCGGGTGATACCAAAAGGATTATTTAAAATTATGAAACTAATCCAAAGGCTGCTCCTCCCTGGAAAATGACTAGGAAAGAGATGTTTAAGTCCAGGCCGGCTACACACACACACACACACACACACACACACACACACACACACTCTCTCTCTCTCTCTCTCTCTCTCTCTCTCTCTCTCTCTCCTGATCTTTTAGGAGATGGCTACAGAAATGCCATTGTAAGCAAGGGGGAAAAAAGAATCGCCTCTCACAGAAGTGTTTAAGTACACTTTGGTCTCTTCGCCAGGGCCAATAAAGATCTCTTGCTGTGAGCCAGCTAGAAAAGAAACCAGGGGAAGGATGCTACACTTTATGTGGTCTGAGTGTGATTAGTGATTAGTGCCCGTAGCTTCAGTCACTTGGGAATAGCAATCAGGGGTTCTCTCCCGCAACTCTGAACAACTACAAAACGCCACTGGCTCCCATCCCATACGATGATGGGATATTAACTGAAAATCTAATTAATCTGTGAATGAATTATGGCCTAAAAAATAAACTGTTTTATAATCAATTTGAAGTGAGTCCCTAACAGAAGATAAGATGAACAAAAAGCTCTAAAATTATCAAAGGTTGGTACATTCTGTTCACTGTGACTGATGATTTTAAGGGGGATAATTTTACAATCCATCAAATTTTTGTCTTTTCGAAAATCATGCCTCCCAATGTATGCTGTAAATTAATTTTTAAATTTACATATTTCTTAAAAATCCTATTGCAAACAGCAGGAAGGGAGCCCCCTTTGAACAATAAAATAATGTTATTGCACTGGAGATAAAAAAAATTAAAAGATTTTTTACTTTGAGGTAATACTCATATAAATTGCTATGTGAATTAGTTAAACCAAGGATTTACATTCACCAGAAGCATCAACGGAGTATTAAAGATCATCCCCCAAATCGTCATTTTGGGGAGATGAAGCCAATCTCACAACACGTAAAAGGCACAGGAAGACGAATAGGGAGGTGAAGACCATGGTGCTTAGCCTGTGGGTGAGCACGTCTGACGGGGGGGGCCGTCAACAATCACTCTGGGAGGAGGCGCAGACACGAAAACCCCAGGCCTGCCTTTTGGGTGGTAGAACGCTTGACTTCATTTCAAAAACCTCTTTCCAAAGAGATCCTCGACTGTACTTCAGAAAGCCTATTTGGCTAACTTTCCCATCCAATATGGAAGCCTTGCCTGAGGTACAGACCATCCCCGATGTCTGCATTAGCCTCGGCTGTCAAGGGGCTAGGTACCAGCTGGGGTGGTCTCCAGAGCATGCCGGGAAATCACTGGCAGGGCACGGGGTTGTAGTCAGAAGCCGATGCCACACCAGGTCTGAGTGAACACCACTGTTCACTCTCACTCTAGATTAACCTCATAATAGACCGTCAACTCAAAGATCTGGACCCGAGATACGAACTGCCTGGATTCATCAACAGAAAGATGAAAGCGTCAGAAGGAGCAGAGCTGGTGTGAGACACCCTGTGTACTCGCTACAATAAGGGATGATCCACTGGGCTGAGCCGACACCAGGTGCCCTCCGCAAAGTCCTGGGACAGAAGGGGGCATGAGAATACATCTTTTTCATGAACTTCAGTTTAATCGTGGCTATTTCCTTCCACGGGGGATTCACGATAGCTGTTATTACTGTCTTTAGGAAGACCACCGAGGTCCCTTTACGAAGCGCTCTCGGTGAGGGGATGGTTGCCACTGATCCTGCTGTGCGGAGCCCACTGCTTCGGTGCAGGCGTAGCTAACCCTGGCACGCACGTGGCAGCTGCCCGCTCCTAGGCCCACAGCAGGCGCTGCTTACCAATCTCTGTAACCCGCCTCCTGCTAAAGACGGATACAGCCTCAGAATCCTTTTTTTTTTTTTTTTTTTGCGGTACGCGGGCCTCTCACTGTTGTGGCCTCTCCCGTTGCGGAGCACAGGATCCGGACGCACAGGCTCAATGGCCATGTCTCATGGGCCCAGCCGCTCCGCGGCATGTGGGATCTTCCCGGACCGGGGCACGAACCCGTGTCCCTAGCATCGGCAGGCGGACTCTCAACCAGTGCGCCACCAGGGAAGCCCCAGAATCCTTTTTAATACAGTAATTCAGGCAGCCTCTGCACACTGAATGTCCTTAGCATTTGAGATGAAGGCCATTCGGCATCCTTGCTTGTGTAAAAAAAATATTACCTATACACACACACACACACACACACACACACACACACTAAGTGTATACATGTTTGCATATCACAGAATCTATATGTTAATGAGTAGGTAAATCCCTTAGTATATGTGCCTACTATGAGATATGTATATTGATGTCTTCGTATATGGAAACTTGAAGTTATCTTTGACCCCTCTCTCTCATACCCCACATCCAACAGTCTTTCCTGGTAAATTGCCTGTTTGTTCTCAGATGCATTCCTCTCCTTTTCCCCTGCTTTGCTTTGTGTCACCGGGAACTATGTCTCCCAGGCTCCCTCTTTCTCTGGCTTCTGAGGAGGTGCCGCCAATGAAAGGCAATGGCAGAATCCTGGAAGGCAGGAGGAGAGGAGAAAACAAGGCATTTCTTCCCTTCTCCGGGACTTGTGCTGTTCCTGGCAGCAGCTGCTTCTCCTCCCTGGCTCTGCCTCCTGCCAGATAACCCCTCCCACCTGCCGCTCTAGCTCCCATTGGATGGTCCAGCTTCTGGGGTTTAATGTCACCTTCTGCTAGCATCCCTCCATCCCTAGGGAATGCTTGGGACTTCTTGCTTTGGCTAATCTCTAGATTGCCTGTCTCCTTTTACCTTCTCAGCTAGTCCATCATCTGGGTGATTCCCTGTATTTAATTCTATCTACAGAGAGACCTAGAATGGTTCCTGGTCCATGCTAGACCCTGACCAATACAATCATCAAACTCTGTTCACTCTACTTTTTTCTTCTTCTATTTTGGCTGCACTTCACAGCCTGCGGGATCTCAGTTCCCTGACCAGGGATTGAACCCAGGCTATGGCAGTGAAAGCCCAGAATCCTAACCACTACGCCACCAGGGAACTGTCAGTTTGCTCTATCTTTAAAACATATCCTAAACCCATTCACTCTCCACCACTTCTTTTCTGCTACCACGGTCAGGCCAAGTTACCACCATCTCTCGCTTGGATGGCTGCAATCGTTTCCTAAGTGGTCTTGGCACTCCCACTCTCACGTCTCAACAGTGTATTCTCCATCCAGCAGCCACAGCCGTCCTTAAAAACTGTAACTCAAATCACGATGCTTCCCTGTTCAAAAGCCCCCAACGGTTTCCCTTTGCTGAGAACTTTAGAAACCCGAAGTTACTGACACAGCCTACGAGGTCCTATGTGATTGGCCCCCAGATTCTTCTCTAATTCCCTTCCTCTCCCTCCCTTCCAGCCATAATTGTCTGGGGACACATCGCATGCCCCACTTCAGGGCTTTTGTACTTTCCTGCACTCTCTGTCAACATGCTCCTCCTACAAACAGTCGCATTTCAAAGTTTCACTTCATTCAAAACTCTTCAAATGTCCCCTCTTCAGAGAGACCTTATGGGATCACTCTCTCTGAGGTAGTACCCTCGTTATTTCCTACCCACTCATCCTGCTTGATTTTTTAATAACATATGTCATTACTTGACATTAAATTACATTTTGTTTGTCTATTATCTGTCTTCTCATCTAAAACATAATATCCGCAAAGGCAGGGACTTTGTCTTTTTCTTTTTTTTTAACCTTGCTTTGTCTGCAGTACCTAGAACGTTGCCTATCAAGTAATATAAACTCTATAAACATTCTTGAATCAATAAATAATAGGTGATGAATCTGAATTAATAAATAACAGGTGAAAAACAAGTGGCACAGGTAAATATTGCATTATTAGAATAAGGGAAGACAGATAAACACTTTTCTCATTAAGTCAACATACATGTTCAAAATGGAATCCCACTGCAAACCAGGGTATTGCTGGGGAGTTATGGCACAAACTAAGTTAATGAGTAGACAGTGATCAGAGAGGAAGTCCCCAAGAATTACACATCCCTGCCATTCCTCCTTTTCAAGCACTGCTGCTTAGTACCTATGTTTAGTGCACTTGCAAGTAATGTTGGAAATACTTTTAAATTTCCATGTGTCAAAGGGAACCAGATAGTCTGTGAATACAGTTCTTTGGTATGCTTACTTTAATTATATAAGGTAGGAGAAAATATAAATATATCTGAGATGTCTAGGGTTTTTGGCCTGCCAATAATGGCCCGGAATTATAGCTAGGAATGACCACTTGTTTAAGGGATGTGACACTGATAAATCCTAGGAACTCACTTATCAAAGCTGATTTCTTCCTACTGAAGCCAACTGTCTTATCAATTCCTCTACCTTGTCATCTTCAGTTTTTTTTGGCTTTGGGTACTCTTAAGGGTCAAACTGTGTCCCCTGAAAAGCCATGTGGAAGTCCTAGCCCTTGATTCCTGTGAATGTGACTTTATTTGGAAATAAGGTCTTTGCAGATATAATTAAGGCCTAAGTGAGGAGGGGTCATACCGGCATAGGATGGGTCCTTCATCCAAGATGACTAGTGTCCTTCTAAGAAGAGGAGAAAAGGTGGAGAGACAGACACACACAGAGGGAAGGCAGCCATGTCATGACAAAGACAGAGACTGCAGCTGTACGGCTGTACACCAGAGAACACCAAGCATTGTCAGTGGCCACCAGAAGCTGGGGGAGCATGCGTGGCCCTACCGATACCCTCATTTCAGACTTCAGGCCTCCAGGACTGTTGCTTTCAGCCCCCCAGTTTGTGATTCTTCATTACATTATGGCAACCCTAGGAAACTAAAACACGTACTCTGTAGAAGACTCATTGTCAACTGGAGCCATTTTATGACACTAAAATTCCAGGTTTTACAAACATATGCTTATGAATTTTTTTAACTGATGAGAAGAAAAAAGGCAAGCTTATTTTTTGCCATTTTTATCTTTACTGGACTTAGAGATGGATGCTGAAGATAAAAAAAGAAAACTTTGTTTAACTCCGTGCTATGTTGAAATTATGAAACTATGATTACATTAATTCTGTAAAATATTAAAGAATACTTCATTCGAAAGGAAAAATCATCAGAAAGGAAATGAAGTTATACTTAGAGTATCAGGAAACCACGGAATGCAACATTTCGCAGGCTGTCTCTTTTTATGTACACATTAGCTCTCTGGCTAGTTACACTGTTCCACCCCACCCCATTGGCTGAGTCCATGAGTAGAGGAAAATTGTAATCAACATTTCCTTGCAAACGTGTACTTGGCCCAAAACTCTTTCAAGTAAGTTTTAGTCCCAAGGTTTTCCTTTCTTTAAAAATAAATTCAAATTCAATTCCCTCTCACAATTTGAAAATGCTGGATTTAGGCCCAGGATTCTATTCCCAGCTAGGATTTCTCCCCGCAATATGCCAGGGGAATATACCTGGTGGGCTGTGAATATAAATGGCTTAAGTTCCTTCACTCCCTTAGGGATGATAACCAAGTAAGTGAGTTACAGACTAAGTTAAACGCAGGCCAACTGGGGGGCCATCTGGCACAATGAACAGAGTCAGACCAACTTCTCATTTGAAAGCTTTTCCTAAAATCAAGTGAAATATGAATTGCCTCTTTACAGAGTCACTGTTGTGTCATGAAAGTTAGGTTGGCTTAAGAATATGGGTCCAGGATGAGCTCAGGTGCCATCCCCCAGTCTCCAGCATGGTCCTCAATAAAGTTGTGGACTCATGTGGGCCATGTCTACGCTTAGGAGGAAGGAAGAAGTCTCTTCTCCAAATGGGAAAAAAGTTGTTATTTTCTTGGTAAAGAGCAAAAAGCTTCAGAGTGAACAGCAACATCTCTGCCCTGGAAGGTCTGTCAAGAGTGACACCTAGTTCAGGGGTGGGAAAATCAATCTGGGAGGATAGAAATGTCAGAGCCTGCCTTGCCTTATGGGAGAAGTGACCTTTTGATCCTGGAACTTCCTTTTATTCTTTGCTTCATTCCTGGCCATGGCACCCACCTTGTGCTCCATAATCCCTAAATAAATGATGGCTCATGACCCGTTCTCAATGGAATTGCCTTTTTCAAGAGGAAGTGTGCCAGTATTCAGTCTATTGGTTTCCTGCTATGACCTTTGATGCATAAGGTGGGAATGAAGCCAAAAAAGGATGCCGTAGAAATCTGGGGGCCTAATAATATAAAATTGTGCCTTTATTTGAAACAGGATACAATGATACTTTGGTCATTCCTGTTACATCAGCTTGTCCATACCACACACATGTGCATTTCTGCCATTTGACTCTTTTAACCTTTTACACACCTTATAATTTTACTTCTTCTCTGATTATCTATTATTTTCCATTTAACTCTGAAGATCTTTAAAAGTATCTCATTTCAGAGATCTCTTCTTCCAAGTTTTGTTGAATTGTTTTTTCTATTGAAGATTAAATGTGTTTCCAAATACCACCTACACCAGCAGTTATCTTTTCATGTGAGTATTTTAGCCAACCCAATGCTAATAAATCCTAGTTTGTTTCAAAAATTCAACTCTGAGTAAAATTTAGTTTGCAGCACATATGATGGTGCATACATTTAATTTAAAGTAGCAAAGATTGGCTTTGTATGTCAAAATGAGGCCATCATGACCCCACAGAACTGCAGGTTCACAGCTTCTATTTTTCAGTCGTGAGAATAGATTTCTGCTGGTTGGTCCCTTCTATAGCGTCTAGTCCTCCATAGACCGAACCTTATACCTACAAAAGCTTGCTAGCTTTGGAATGTTCCAGTTCTTGTGAACAGTTAATACTCTTATTTGTATTAAAAGCTAATTGGCCCATGTGGAGACAGTGATCATACTACCACTCACCGAACACTTCCTGTGTTCAAGGCTCTGTGATAGAGGTTGTGTACACATCATCTCCTTTAATGCCTACAACTTTACGGAGGTAGATTCTGTTGTGCCCGTTATAGAGGTGAGAAAACTGAGGTTCGGCAAAGTTAAAGTGTTTATGTAGGGACAGAAAGGGCTTTCTGCTTCCAGTGTTCCTAGTCTTTTTATTGGCAAGAAAGCTTAATCATCTATATTCACTGGCCATAAAGGTAGACAGTTAAAAAGCTTTCAGACTTGAAGACGAGAAAATCAAAATGAAGGAGAAATTCTCCTGGACTCACAGTTGGCAACTTTTTAAATGATCACATTAACAATCTACAAATTGTTAGAGTAATCTAGAGTAATTAAAAGAGGACAAGGTAAGAGAGATCCCAGGGTGGCTGATGGTCTCAGGTCCCCATGCTTCTAACAATCCCTTAAAGAGCAGTCACCTTGGAGGAGTTGGTCTTTGGGGTTGCCTGTCAGGATGTGCTCCCAGGATGCACGGAGATCAGTTCAGACCAAGCACTGTGATACATGCCACTTGAGTTTACAACATACTTTGGATATTTTGTGCATTTAAACAGCAGAATTGTAACTGATAAACTGTCCACATCATCTCTGTCATTCTTTGTTATTAGGATACTGAATCCTCTGAGAGGGATGTCACATTAGAGCATATTTCTTGCCCTGAAAAGTTGTAGGTTTCTGGAGAGATGAAAGTAACATGGGGAACACTAACAAAAGTAGAAAGAAAAATGGCATCACCGTTTTCTGTTGAGCATTTTGACCTTTCTAGAGGCTTCCACAGGTCAGCTTCTGGTACCATCTTTTTTTTCCATGTCCTGAAGGAAGCTAAGTGTATATACGGTCACATTTTTCATTTTGATATAGTTGATCTATTTTCCAGACTGTAGAAAACTGGGAAATGACTTTTCATTTAAATATAAGTTGAAACCCTTTGGGAAGGTAAAAGAATTCAAGAAATCTAGAGAAATGGCTGTTTCCAAGCCAAGAGGAGAAAGGGAGAGTCTTTTAGGTTTTCAAATTAGTTGTTAGGGAAAACGATTTTCCTCCCATCAAACTTTCACTTTTCCTTCTTTAAAATAGATTAATCATAGCTGTGTAGGTTTAGTTTTCTGCCTGTTTGTTAAAATGTGGAAAATATGAACAGTGGTTTCAAACGTTCATGAGTAAATTGTCACTTTGTGCCTTTTATTAGTCTGTATTTCAAACCCTACATTGCAAGAGCTCACTCTTTACTTCTGTGCCTTTCACTGGTAAGAATACGCTAATGGGTTATGTAGACCATGTCTCTATGAACTGACAGTACAATTCCAAAGGACAAAATAGCTTCCAACCATAATCCAGCAGTATCGAAGTGCTGCTCTGCCAATCTGATGCATTATTGGAGTCCACAGATTTTAGACTCTCGTTAGATACAGACATCTGCTCATTTTTTCCGGCTTAAGAAAGACTGCATTCGTTTTGTCTTCTTATTTATCTTTTCTGAAATTTATACTTGTCTATTTAAAAGCCAAAATAGCACCCTTGAAAATTATACAACCTGCTTTAATTTTCTCTAAAACTAACTCTTCAGAGCACAAAAGGCAGACACACTTGGCAGACCTGGGTATGGATACGGACTGTGTGACTTTGGACAAGTCACTGAACTTGTCTAAGGCTCAGTTTTATTACATTTACAATAGGGAATGATACAGAGCATCTGGAAAGTAGTATTGCTCAACAGGTAATCACCAGACCAGAAGCAATGGCAGCACCTGGGAACTAGTCAGAAATGCAAATTTTCAGGCCCCACTCCAGACCCAAAGAACCAGAAGGTTTGGGCTTGGGGCCTGGCAATGTGTGTCTCAACAAGCTTCCATGGGATTCTGATGCACATCCAATTGTGAGAACCACAACTCGACAACAAAAAAACAAACAACCCAGTCAAAAAACAGGCAGAAGACCTCAACAGACGTTTCTCCAAAGAAGACATACAGATGGCCAACAGGCACGTGAAAGGAAGCTCAATGTTGCTAATTACGAGAAAAATGCAAGTCAGAAAGACAGTGAGGTACCACCTCACAACAACATTGTCAGAATGGCAATCATTAAAAAATCTATAAGTAACAAATGGGATCCAGCAATCCCACTCCTGGGCATATATCTGGACAAAACTGTATTTCAAAAGGATACATGCACCCCTATGTTCATAGCAGCACTATTCACAATAGCCAAGACATGGAAGCAACCTAAACGTCCACTGATAGATGAATGGATAAAGAAGATGTGGTACATATATACAATGGAATATTACTCAGCCATAAAAAAGATGAAATAATGCCATTTGCAGCAACATGGATGGACCTAGAGATTGTCATACTAAGTGAAGTAAGTTGGAAAGAGAAAGACAAATACCATATGATATCACTTATATGTGGAATCTAAAATGTAACACAAATGAACCTACCTACAAAACAGAAACAGACCCACAGACCTGTGGTTGTTAAGGGGGGGGAGGTGAGGAGGGGGAGGGATGGATTCGGACTTTGGGATTAGCAGATGCAGACTATTATGTATAGAATGGATAAACAACAAGGTCCTACTGTAAAGGACAGGGAACTATATTCAATATCCTGTGATAAACTATAATGAAAAAATATAAAAAGGAATATATATATATATATATATATATATATATATATATATGTATATCTGAATCGCTGCTGTGTGGCAGAAATGAACACAACATTGTAAATCAACTATACTTCAATAAAATAAATCTAAAAAAATTAATTTCGAGAACCATTGCTGTGGAGATTAGAATGAGCTATACGGAGGACTTGTGTGCCACATCTTAGGAGTTCAAGAAATAGCAACTATTTTCTTTCTGTTATTACCCCCGTTATATGGAAGAAACTGAAGCACAGAGCCAGGTGGTGACAACGCTGGAAAGAGCACCTGGGCCTTCTCGGTCAGCCGAGCGGCCGGCGTGGCCCCCTTCTCCACTCTGCACTCTCTGTAGGATGTGGCAGACAGTTCGACAGACCTCAGTTATAAGTGCACAAAGTGTAAGTGGAGAGCACGGCTCTCCCAAACATAATCTAGTAATACTAACCCATCTCCCTGCTGGGGCCAGGTGATAAGAAATAGTCTTTCTCCCGATAAGAACTATTTTAGAAATTCTGAAATCACAAATTGCGATCTGCTTAGAATTACAGTTTTAGAGGTGGAAGTGGTTTACAGATCATCCAGTTCAATTTTCACACTGTGCTTTTCAGAGATCAGTGGAACTCCCCCCAGGCTGCATGTTAGAATCTCTTGGGGGACTTAAAAAATTCTAATGGGAACACCCAACCCAAAAGATTTTGCTTTAACTGGTCTAGAATTTAGTTGGTTAAAAGTTCCTTAAGTAGAGTTGCCAGATAAAACATAGGAAACCGTATAAAGTTGGACGTCTAGGTAAATACTAAAACATTATTTAGCTGAAATTCTAATTTAACTGGGTATCCTGTAGTTTTTTTTGTTAAATATGGCAACCCAATCGGAGGACTCTAAGGTCTGGCTAGGGGTGAGAAACCCTTGTAGGGTTTCCTCTGAAATACTACAGCTGCCACTATAGTGACTTGGGGAAGCAGGGCACCATCTATGCCCGTCAAACCTGCTTTTTTTTTGTTAACACTTTTACATTACAGACGCTTTGTAAATTTTTATATTTACATTACAAAAATTTACATGTATTGTCTGTCTTAAGCATTGGGTCTCTGTAATAGTTTGCTTGCAAAAAAAGTTTTTGTTATGACTAAAAAAGATGTGTAATCCTCTGATCTAATTCAAAATCTTCTTTCTGGGTAAGACCCAGAGACTCTCATAGCTAATTAGATGCAAAACCAAACTTCTCCATCAGAGGCTACTGCTAGGACCCTTTTCCTTTTTTCTGAGCTATAAGTCAGGAATAAGAGGTGGTATGATCCTACATCTGAAAGTGCTGGATGAACATCTGGCAAGCCCCTAAAGTTTTGCCAGACACTGTACTCAGCCCAGGTATTAAGGTGTGATTTCAGCTCTCAAGAAGCTGAAACACAAATAGTGTAGCTGTCTCTAGAAAAAAATGCCACCGATTTCTACGGCTTGTTCCCTCCATAATTTGACTGTTCAAAGCACCTTTCTTTGATCTGCAAAATGAGAACAGTGAGGCCGAAGGACTGCACTGGGTTTCCCAGAGGCAAATGGAATCTAACCTAAATTTCCCCTTTGAAAGTTAAAGGAGTGAAGAATATATGATGACAAATGACATAGGGACGAATCCCTGCCCTCATGCATCTTCCATTCCAGTGATAGACAAGATAACTTCTAAGTTCTCTTCTAACACAAAAGCTCTAGGTTATTAGATATGGGGAGAAAAAGCAGAAAGAGAGAGAGAGAGAGAGAGGCGAGTTTTCTGTTTGTTGTTTTTCAGCGAAGGCTGCAGGACAGATTCAAGTTGAAAGGCAGATTCTGGGAACAGTAACGGCAAATCCAAGGCTGTTCATCACCCGCGTTCTGTGCTGGTCCTCTGCTCACCTCTCAGACTCACTGGCACACACAGATCACAACCACTCCCAGTTGGCACCACCTTTATGTTATAAATTTCTCTTGTAAAGCCACATGAGCTCTGTTCTGCTAACTGCCTATGGGGAAGACTGGTGGTCACTGCTTTTTTCTGACCCTTTTTTCACTCCCCAACTCCCTCACTAGCTCCAAGCAGAAATTCTCTTCTCCTTTACGCCAAAGTGAAACTTGATTCTTCAAGACTGACCCCAAAAGTCCCTCCAGGGAGATAGCCTCACCACTTCATGCCTTTTGCTGGGAACCCTGCTGGCTTTCGATCTCAGAGTCATAGACCGTTCATACACCCAGCCCATCGATAAACATTCAGCAAGCCCTTGCCATGTGCCAGAGCTTCAGTGGAAGAGGTCACAGTTCCTGCTGTTAAGGAACAAGCAGGGGAGGCAGATGGGGATAACAGCAATTTGATGGTCATGGTGAGAGGAGGGGATTATGGAATCCCAGGAGAGGGACAGAAGCCTAGATCTGGAGTTCTGACTTTGAGTTGATCCACTCCATTTGAAATGGGGAAAATAAGTCTTCATCTGACATGGGAAGATAAGACCCTATGATGGCCCATGATGTAAGGTCACTGAGTAGGAGCTGTGACAGCAACAAGCAGGCATGGGCACGGGTGGGGTGTCTATACCATACTTTTGGAAACTCTGGGAACTTATTTCTATGCTGCTGGTATTTTTTTTTTTTTTTGGCCTCGCCTTTTGGCTTGTAGGAGCTTAGTTCCCTGACCAGGGATCGAACCCAGGCCCTGGCAGTGAAAGCGCCAAGTCCTAAGCACTGGACCACCAGGGAATACCCTATGCTGCTGGTATTGTTAGTGGCTTTTAACATTTCTAACTTATTCTCTCTACAAGTAGACTGTAAGCTCTGTGTGGGCAGGACCGTGCCTCACGCTTCCTCTCTATTGCCCCCAGGACTTAGTGATGATTCGTGGTGAGTCCCCGGTCAGCACTAACTGAGTCTACCCATAAGCATGGCCGAAGGAGAGGTTTCACTCTGCCCAAATGGCCTAGGAGCCTCCTCTTGCACACTTAACTTTCCTTCCTTGTACATCTTCAGGCCTGTAATATGAGTCCTCCAAGAATCAGTCAATAATAGGACAGCACACTCTATGAATCGCCCCAAGGTCCTTAGAAACAAAGGATATTCCTTCACCTGGATATGGGTCATAGGATCCTTTTCTCATTAATTAGGCCCGATGGTGAAGTGACTGACACAGCAAACTCCAGAACGTGGGGATGAAAGGGCCAGGCTGGCCAGGTGGATCACTGTAATGGAAGAAACGGGTATCTTTCCATTTTCCCTCAGTTACCAGACTGTCTGCTTCATAGCTGGTCATAAAGGAAACTGACTGATCTTCTCCTTGCTAGAGTATCTCTTTAATAGAAAACGGACATGGAACAACTGGAGAGTCAAATTGTTTTAAAAAGTTGGATCTGTATGTGAGGACAAAAATACACACTGTCTGGGTACCAGGAAAAAAAGACATGAGTTTTTTTAAAAATTAATAAATTTGGAGCGAGCAAAGGCTTTCTCAAAAGAATGATGAGCTTGGCCCTATGAAAATAAAATCTTCTATACTGCGAAGAACACCCTAAGTGATGTTCCAAGCAAATGAACAACTGGGAATGACAGGGACAGTTTGTATCACAAATGAAGGAATCATCTCCCTAAATGTTACGAAGCTCTTAGAAATGGTGTTGGGAACGACTAACAGCCCAGTCAAAAACTGGGCAAAGGTCACTCCCGGATGATTCACAGATTCAGAAATACAACGACATTTAAGTAGATTTAAGCAGAAGCTCTCAGCCTTACACTTCATAAGAGAAATCGAATCCAAACCACACTGGAAATATATTTCTTCTATGTAAGATTGGCGGAGCACAACAGGTTGACCTTGAATCTGTTGGTGAGGCTTTGGGGGGACCAGGCACGTCAATCACGGCAGGTGGATGTGAAAACGGCCCAACTCCTCTGACGATGCGTTTACTGTGACTCAGAAGTCTAATTCTGGGAACCCATTCCATAGAGGACTAGTTCCATTAACTATGTACCTAGTACATAGCTGTGAGAAAGGAGGAGGAAGACTTTTCCGTACTGACACGGAGCGATCTCCAGGATATGTTGTGAATCGGAGGAAGACAGAACAAAACAAGATGCAGCACAGAATGTACAGTTTGCTTTACTTTATACACAAAGTATTTATTTGCATCTGCTTGGTTTGCACAAAGAAAGACTCGAAGGATGAGCACGAAACCAGCAAAGATGGTTAACTTATGTGAGGCGCGCGGCACAGAGGTAGGGCAGAGGCTTCTGCGATCCAAACAATAAAATCAAGCTGTGCAAAACGAGACCTGAGGAAAACTCTGAGGAGCTCTCCAAACAGCAGGGACTGCTGGATCCTGAAAGCTGAAGCTTGATGTCCGAGTCACTGTAGGCTTTCTTTACAGCGATAGAACATCAGGCCTGGTGGCGGGGGTGGGGGCTATCCGGAAGACATCCAGCTCGGGATTGGCTGAATGAGGGCAAGACAGATGTTTGCTCAAGATCACTCAGTAAGTTACGGTCCAAGAAGGCACATGCATGCTCCAGGATGGGTATCTGAGCCCTTGTGCACGTCTCAGAGATTTCGTGGGCGCTGTGGTGCAGTGAACGATGCCAGCATAGCTTTAGGTCTTCCCTCAAAATACTGATCCTTGGTTGTACAGTACGGATATATTTGTAGGTTTCTGGCTGGTTAAGGAGGGGTGGTTGGGATGGGGGAATATTAGAAATGGTCTCTTTTTTCTTCAAGTCTGAGAACAAAATATGCTAAATAGTTAGAATCCATGCCTCCTTTCTCCCCACACCTCAAAGCTTTGCACATCCCATTCTCTTTTTGCAAACATTAATAATTACCTCTAGAAAGATTTCCCCTGAATACCGAGCTCCTTCTTTTCCCCACTGACCCTATTTCTTCAACAGAGCTCCTTCTACCGACCTAGGCTTTCTATTCCTGAGATTTATGTTACTCTTCTTAGTCTGAACCATTCTGTGGAAGGGTCCTGGCAAGGGGCCCTTTCCAAATGTCACAATGTGCTTTTTAGGCAAGTAGGAAACGCTGAGGTCCCCCAGGGACCCCAAACACCTGCTGACGATGTTTTTTCTTCTTTTTTAACATCTAACTGCAGTTTACCTGCTTCGCTAGAGCAGCGTGAGGATTAACTGTCCTCGGGTAACTTGCAAGTCTGTAAAGGAGTCCCGCCTCCTCTGGCACGTGTTCTCTAAGAGAGACAGAAATGAAACACTAATAAGAGGCTTAATGGGTAGCAGCCTCAAACAATCTGCGGTCTGTGTTAGTACTTCAGACGGTCGCCCTGTCCCTGACACTCAGACAGAGGCACCGGACCGGACGCCACAGGCCATTGTGAGAGGCCCAGACAGAAGCACAGACATCCCTTCCAAAGCCTCTCGGAGGACGTGCATCTTAACCCCCAATCAGGTAGCTGGGCCAGGCCTGATGCTGGGCAGGCAGGGGGATGTGGCTGCTGTCACAGTTTGGCACAAATATTTGACAGCTCGTCCCTCCCAACAAACATTTCCGATACGCGGAGGTTAATCTCGTCCCGGCTGCTTCTCAGCCCTGCTGACATCCTGTGCAGGATAAGACTTTGTTATTAGGGCCGCCCTGTGCGTTATAGGAGGTTTAGCAGCGTCCATGGGCTCTACGTACCAGACAGCAGCCCTCCCTACCACCTGTGAATTGTGACAGCCTGTAACGTGTCTGGACATCACCGAGCGTCCCGTGGGGAGCACAGTCAGCCCGTTTGAGAGCCACTGGGCTAGATGACCTAGAGTGAACACTGGAGGTATCCCTCGGATTATGGGTAAGCGCTACACAAAAGTCATTTTCAGACGCGCTTCTGGGGCTGCAGGGTGGCAGGGGCCTTGGAGGTCTAGCAGGTCCTTCTGCGTCCCCTGCATGAGACTGAGGAGATGCACGCATTTTCACAAATGAAATGGCATCCGATTCATTGCTTATTTATTTAGATTCACTGCCCAGCTTTCTTTCAGTCCAGGCAGCCAAAGATTGCTATTTTGCACAGCACTCTGTGTTATTTGCTCTCCCTACCTAGTCCACAACAAGCAAGGATTTGTTCTGTGCTTTGAAATTCTACTTTGCAAGCTCCTGTTTAAATGTCTGGGGCTGTGTTGGAACTTGAGGTGGTAGCACTGGGGGAGCTGTGGTAATGGTTGGGGGGGGAGGGGAGAATGTCCATCACAGAGTGACAGACTCTACGGGGGCATCTCTTCCCTCCAAAATGTCTCATTCGGGTCCCCAGACTTAGTCCGCATCTCCTCTGTATCCCGCGGTCCAGTTTAACTGAGCGACGGCCTCACCACGGCACACGGCTCTTTTGATCGGAGGGTAAACTCATTCCGTC
Organism: Phocoena phocoena; assembly: GCF_963924675.1. Taxonomy (NCBI): domain Eukaryota; kingdom Metazoa; phylum Chordata; class Mammalia; order Artiodactyla; family Phocoenidae; genus Phocoena; species Phocoena phocoena. The sequence continues at coordinate 16,949,440 of NC_089225.1, forward strand.
CATCGTGACATTTGCTTTCTTAAGGGCCTCACAGTATGCAGCTTTAATAATTAATTAAATGCAGGTCACATCGCAGCCTCCCTTTTCAAGCCTGTCTGAGGACACAGCGGGTTCCTTCTGACGGTTAGCTTCTGACCACGTGGTTTTTAGAAGCTGGTGGGGTTTTCTGTTTTGTTTTGCTATTGTGCGTAACACGTGGGGACACTTTTCCCCACTAAAAAAACCCCCAAACTTCAGCAGAGTGCAAACCCAATCGGAATAGCTGAAAGGGCTGTGGCTTTTCTGATGGGGAATAAATGGTGACAGAGAGAAATTTGAGAACCTGGCTCCAGTAAGGGTCTCCGAGCAGCCTGTCTGTCCCGGTCAGTACTTTCCATTTGTCATGCAGGAAAGTTCAATGCCAGGAGACACATCCCTGGTGTTTTACTGCATGTATCTATTCCCCTCAAGTTGGGATGGGCTTGTCAATATAAAGCCAATCTTTAAAATGATCTAAATAAGAGAGAAGATCCAGGAAGGACTAAAGAGAACTCTTACTGCTAGTGTCCATTTGAAACTAAAGATTTCTCCAGGGGAACTCAGAATGATTATAACGAGTTTGGATTTAGTTTAACCCAATGCTGATTTGGCATATTACAACGATTTGTCATCTTTAAGCCATGTGCCAGATGAACGCTTTAAAATAGATGCAACTTTGCGTGAATTCTCTACAATATAGCAAAATCTGATTGCTCTATTAATAGCCAAAGTCCTTGGCCTCGGCAAGACAGAGTGGCAGCATTTTTAAAATTCATCATCTCTGCATAATTAGTTGTGAATCTCAAAATATTCAAGCTGAGGAATTAACCAGGAACTGGAGCCGTTATCCTTCAGTGTCCCTTTTCATAGTGGTCCACAGTCATCATGTCCTTGTGTTTTTCTAATTACTGCAAAACCAATTGTTTTTAACTCAGCTGCCCTGGCTCTTTGTACTTTGTTGAATGTAATCACCTTGAAATGAAGAAAACGTACTTCTCGTTCAGGAAACTGGGGCTTTTCTAGAGGAGCAGTTGGCTGTGGGACCGTGGTTCTGGAGCTTTGCTCATGGGACCTGATCAGTGCATTTGAGGGTGAGGGGTCAGAGGAGGGAGGGAGTGTTCTTGAAACTAAGTTCTAGACCACAGTGATCTACAGACCCTAGTGGGAAGTCAATTTATGAAAACTAAAAACAAATGAAGTTCCGGTTCCTCACTCTGAGCGTGGCCTTAGGCAGTAGAACACAACTGTTTAGGACTCGAGCAGCATCTCTCTCAGATGATGCTTCGAGTCTGTAGGTCTGCTTAGAAGCATCAAGGGAGCAGGGCTATGTCGCTAACCTGCCCTCAAACGCCAGTGTCCAGCACTGGCCTGGACACAGAGTCAGAGCTGAATAAACCAGATGAACTAGAGTAGAGGTCAACTCTCTTCTTTGCTTTTATTCTTTCTGTCAATCTTGTTTATCTACTAACCACTCCAACTTAGAGATTTTCAAAGAACAAATATTGGAAGAGCAAAGGTTCTCAACCATTGTCTCCTTCAGGTCTCAAGGGTGTGAGGCATTTTCATCAATAAGAGTGACTCTCTGTGACAGTAACTCCCAAGTTGGGGCAGAGATTATGAAAATCAAGCCAGGGGACCGGGACCATTTAAAAGAGACAAAACAACACAGAGGAGTCTGATATGCCTCCAGCAGCCCCCATGAAGAATCATCATTAAAGAGGAAGCTGAGGGCTTCCCTGGTGGCGCAGTGGTTGAGAGTCCGCCTGCTGATGCAGGCGACACGGGTTCGTACCCCGGTCCGGGAGGATCCCACATGCCGCGGAGCGGCTGGGCCCGTGAGCCATGGCCGCTGGGCCTGCGCGTCCGGAGCCTGCGCTCCGCAACGGGAGAGGTCACAACAGTGAGGGGCCCGCGTACCGCAAAAAAAAAAAAAAAGAGGAAGCTGAATTATGTCTGTATCCAGGAGAAAAATTGGAAAAATGGATTCACCAATTCCTCTAGCATAGCCATACAGAGAAGGAGACATGTCCTTATAGAATTTCTCTCTGTAGGTGGATGCTCTGGGTCTTTCTTTCTCTGGCCGAGGAAAGGCCCAAATGGATGATGAACGTTGCGTGAGGTTAACCAAAGCCTTAACCAGTCCTGTGTTGCATTTTTTTTTCAACACTTATGATGCTGTTTACCATTTATTCAACACCTATGATGTGCCGGGCCCTGTGCTAAGTGCCGAACACGAATGAGAAGACAGAGAGCCGGGAAGGCAGGCGTTTGTACAGGGAAAAAGAGAGGTTCGAGCTTGGATTTTGGCCCCTTGAGGTACCTGGCAGGGCAGGTGATGGCGGTGGGCAGCCAGATGGATGAATCAGAAGCTTGGGGGAGCAGCCTTGGTTAGAAATTGCTCCTTCACCTTTTGCCAGCCAGGTCCAGGGCCTTCAGTCAGGGCTGAGACTCCCTGGCGGGGCTTCATCGCTGCATGTCCGCTGGGTCTTCCCTGTTCTACATTCTGGCCCCGGTTTGCTCTCTCTCTCTCCTTCCCCTTCCCACCTCTGTCCCTTGCTCCTGCCTTCTCCCAGGCCCCACCTGCAGGAAAGGGGCAGGAGTATTTGTTACGTCTAGCCTGGCAATCTGGAGAGGGCAGCTCCATGGAAACATGGACTCACTCCACCCACCCCTTCACCTGCTGCGTCACCTACCCAGCTGCTAAAACCTGCTCCCACCGCTGCCTCTCTGCTAACACCCTGGCCTTTCTAAACACATTTCAGAGTCACCCTAAAGAAACCAACCATGAAAGGAAAGACGTGTCTTCACTTGAGTGCATTATGAGCCCTTAGGCAGGGTTTTGGAAGGCAGGATTCTTTTGCATAAGAGGTCGAGGCCACCGAGTGTCCATTTCCTAGAAGCCTCGGAGGACAGACTGCCACTGGCAGGTGCCCTCCCCTACCTTAGGGAAATTTCAGGGAACCGGGGAGAGAGGGTGTGTTTCAGAAAGGCCAACTAGCTTGGAGAACATCCATTAAGGCTTTAAGATCTACTGGCACATTCCATCCTGCAGGTTGGGGACCTCTATTACAAAACCTTTTTACTTAAAGAGGGAATGGGCTCGGGGTGGGGGGGCTCGGGGCTCGGGGGCAATCTCACTTCGCAGGCACAGGTGACGAAAGCAAGGCAAAATCGTGACTCCAAAGGGGAAAAAATCTCTACTGTACACCCGAGGCATGTACTCCTTTTATTAGTGTTTTTCTCTTAATTGTTGCTATTTTCTTTTCCTATCAACTTTGCCAACATCCAAAATGTTACCGGTGCTGCATCGACCCCGAACGTCCCTTCCCAGGCTTGCTGGAAGCCAGCACACACCCACAGGCACGCCAGCCGTCCGCACGCGTTTTCCCTCCCTGGCAGCACTGACATCAGCCAGGGCTGGGGGGTGGCTGGATCGGGCAGGGTGGGCAGATGACAGAGTTCTGGCAACAAGTCCATGTTTAAAGACAGAGGGCAGATGCCTGGCTAGAGGGAAGGCTCTTCTTGCTGGTTGTGCTGCTTCCAGGGTTACTCTGCACCTTTTCCCGAGAAGCACCACGTGCACAGAGGCTAAAGCAACAGAATGAGGGAAGCCTGCACCTCTCAAACGGGGATTTGCTCTGGTTGGAGGGAAGAGGATGAACACGGTGAGGACAGAGAGAAAAAAACCTGAGGCTGAGACTCACTTCAGTTTGCAGGGGGATAGAAAAAAACGGTAAAGGAGCAAGTTCGCTGTTCACCAGGATCCGTAGCCATCACCGAATGCGTATCCCTTATTGCTCTGCGCAAGTCATCTAAACAAGCCGGGTTAAAACTCTGAACCCTAAAGTGATTTCTCTCCTACTGACAGGTACATCCTCATTCAGAGTCAGACAATTTGTCTTAATCTTGTTTCCTTTTTTGGGATGTTTTCAAACTGCCTTTAGACCGTCCCTCCTTCCCCATCCCCACTTCCTTCCCCCACCCCTGGAACCCCACTACCAGTGTGAGAGACGGGTCTCAATACGAAGACTGTGTCCCTCTTTTTAGCAAGTAGCATATGGAATCGTGGGATTCCTCCTTGACATACTTTTTCCACTTGGCTTCTGAGACGTCACGTTCTCCTCTGCCCCGCTCACTGCTGGTTCCTACCCAGTCTCCTTTGCTGGTTCTTTCTCTTCTCCACGACCTTTACACGTGGGAGGGTGAGGTCCTCTCTCTGTCAGCACTCTGTCCTCCTCTGATCTCAGCTGGACCCAGGGCCTTAGGTGCCATCGACACGCTGACACTCCAATTACCTCTCCAGACAAGACCTGACCTGCCCAACTCCAGACTCACAGCCCACTGCCTAGTCACACCTCCGCTTGCAGTGGGCACCTCGAACTTAGCATCGATTACCACTCTGCTTCCCCCAACCTCAGCCTTCTCCACTGCAGTGGGCAGAGCTCTGTCCCTTCTAGGACCCCACCTGGCAAACCATCCTTGACCCTGCTTTTTCTTTCACCCCCATCTCCAAGCCATCAGTGATTCATGTTGTATTTTTAATCAGAACTGGAATGAGACCATTGTCACTCCTTGTGTTGTACAGTGACCCAAATCTGGCTATTAATATTGAAAGTTAATTGAAATAAAAACAAATTAAAATAGAGGAAAATGGAACTCTTAGGGAAACTACAGCAAAAATGAAATTTAGACATTCAGTTCCTTACACTAGCCACATCGCAAGAGCTCCTAAGCCATGGGTGGGTGATGGCTACGGTATTGGACAGGGCCGAGACACTGCAGAGAGTTCTATTAGCTCGTGCTGCCCACTGCTCTCACTGTTACCACCCTGGTCCCAGCCACTGACACGTCTTGCCTGGATGAGTGTCACAGCCTCTTAGTCGATCTTGTTTCTTCAGTCCTCACGACACGGCAGCCAGAGCGGTCCTCTGAAAACATCTCAGATCATGCCGTTCCTGTGCTCAGAGATGTCCAGAGACCCCCATGCGTGGCTCTCGGGGAGAAGCAAAGACCTCAGAAATGTGAGCAAGGCCGTACGAGAGCTCTGGCTCCTTTTCCGTTTACTGGACCTCACCTCCCCGTCCTGCAACATACCCCCTCTACCACAGCCACGCTGGCTGCCCGCGGCTGCTGTCTCAAGGCCACGCGCTCCCCCCAGGTATCCTCCAGGGGCTCACTCCCTTCCCTCCACCACATCTCTGCTCAAACACCAACTTCTCAGGGAGCCTTGCTCTGACTGCTCTATTTTTTTTTTTTTTTTTTGCGGTACGCGGGCCTCTCACTGTTGTGGCCTCTCCCGTTACGGAGCACAGGCTCCGAACGCGCAGGCTCAGCGGCCATGGCTCACGGGCCCAGCCGCTCCGCGGCATGTGAGATCCTCCCGGACCAGGGCACGAACCCGTGTCGCCTGCGTCGGCAGGCGGACTCTCAACCACTGCGCCACCAGGGAAGCCCTCTATTTAAATTTTAACATCCGCTCCCACCCAACCACCACTCAGGAGCAGCCCTGCTCTCCCGTCCTACCCTGCTCAACCTGTCTTTTCCATATCTCCTTTCAACAAACTATATACATTTACTAGTTTATTCTACCCATTTTTTTTTTACTGTCTGGCAGAGATCTTTGTCCATTTACTCACTGCTGGAAAGCTAGCCCAGAGGAGGCTTTTTATAAGTATTTGTTCAATAAATGAATGGAGTTTTAGAGCCGGAGGCACAGTTGAGGGTCAATGAGGTAAGGTTATTCTTCACTGTGGACCCATGTTAAGTTCAGGGTAAGAGCTGGACTAGGGAGCTGGCCTGGCCTAGGCGTCTTCATGGGGAAGGACCCATGATGATCAACTCTCCTTCCCCTTATTTGTCACAACCAGAGGGACGCTGACGCAGCCCCGAGAGCTAACAAGGACAACAGTCTAACTAAAACACCAGGGGGTATTCTCCACTTTCCTCTTGGTAAGCCTTTGCAGGATTCACCCATCTGTCCTGCTTCTCTGGTGACTTGTAGGATGCAAGCAACAAAGAGGAGGCTCAGGTTAATGACTATCCCTACACACCTATCTCACCCCCAGGTATCACGAATGTCAAGACTCTTGGAAAACCGGAAACACACAGGGTTGCTCGATTACGTGTTTTTCAAAAGCAACACATCAGGCTTGTTTTAAAAAGGAAAGTCATGGTTTCATCACATAATTGCCAAATTCGTATTTGAGAAAAGCTGATTAGGACAAAAAGAATGATTCTCCATTGTATCATTAAAATATGTCTGACAATCTAGAGCGGATTAGAAGAAAAGCAGATCCTAGACCACATTTTGTGTTCGGGGATCATCTGTCCTCTTGTATCTGTAAGGAAATGCCATCTGAATATATATATTTTTAAATGCCTCGGGATGATGGTTTTTCTACTGCCAATTCTCTTTCAAATAAAAATAATGTGAGAAAGTTTGAACCTCGTATAAACAGACGTGCTCATAATGGCATGCGTAACAGGTCCAGAGTTACAGAGCAGGATACGAGCAGAGAGCCTGGGAACACCCCATTCATGGCTCACTGGATGACTTAACTTGCCGAAGTATGTAATTAAGAACAAAGTTATCTTTATAGTCATTCCTTCATTATGCAGATAACTCCACCGGAGACTTTTTGGGAGACGCCAGATAGGAAATAAAATCCTTACAGACTGTACTGCCATGTCATTAAGATAATACCAGAAAGCAAATTGATGCATGTAGACAATCTTCCATAAGTACCAGAAAATTAGATCTCGGGAGAGACATGGAACTGAGATGTAAAATCAAAGCGGGGTGGAGACAGAGCCCAGTGAAAGGCGTGATGGACAGCTTCCCGAGAGACAGGAGCCCCGAGGGTCCCGGGGCCCCGGCGTTCATTACCTGGGGTGGCGCTCTTCATCGCTTTCACTAACTTGCCCCTTCCAGCTCCAAAACCATTATTTCCATAGTCGGGGTCACTGTCACTACCACTGCCACCGCTGGCAGAGTACGCACACATTCTGGGTACCTTGTCCTAAATGAGTAACATGAGACCGTTAAGATTATTCACACTAGTCAAAACGGGCAGAGCATCCCGTCAGGATGTTTGTACCTGGCTGTTGGCGTGTGCACAGAATTGCATTCCCGCTGCCCCACCCCCAGTCTGCCTGGTCCGTCAGTCTGCCTCACGCGGAGCTGGTGAATTCTGCTCAATTACCAGAGCTGCAGATATGCACCTGCACTGACGAAGCCACTGACCACACGCTGCCACTGTGTCCCCGTCACAGGACAGTCCCCACAGTTACCCGCTCTGCATTTGGTACAGTTTTTATGGAGCCTTATTTTTCTCAAGTGCCAATTAGAGCTGCTGTCCCAGGCCTAATGGCTTATTTATTTATTTTTATTTTATTTTTTGGCTTATTTATTTAGCTGATCTCACCATTGGCTTTCAGGTATCAGAGGGTATGACAATAATCAACCTTGGGAACAAAAGAATAAATGTTTACCCAATACCTAATTTTATGCCAGTGCCTAAAAGGATAGGAGGCTTTAGGGAGGAACACAACTGCTAGCCTACAGGGTTATACATAATCCTTGAATCTACTAACTTGGTCTCCCCGCTTACTCACACGCACACATAGCCTGACCCAAGAGGACGTTACAGGTGTGGCAGTAACACCAAGTTCGGGAATTGTGGACGTTGTTGATACCATATGGATGGTTCTTCCTGCTGTGCACACAAGTGGAGTACTGATATCTAAGACCGCAACTCTTGTGTGTAGAATCAAGAGCATTTGGGGCTGTCTTTTATATGTTTGCAGACTGCCCTGTTAGAGCCGATTATTCCACACCGATCCCAGAGAGTTCAGGCACAGAGGTATGGGATGCGTCTCTAAAGTCAATCCTGTTTGGGAGGGTGCCATTTGGTGGGAAATTATAAAAACACATTTTAGGATGTAAGCGCCCACAGCTGGGGTTATAAATTCAAGCTGCTACTTATTTCCTTTATTCCTTCATTCACGGAATCATTCATCTACCCATTCAAAAGACGCCATGCTAAGCGTCTTAGTACCCACTCTGTGCTAAGTGCTGTTCTAGGTCCTGGGGGTACAGAGCTCTGTACAGGAGGTACTGGTGGTCTAGCAAGGGTGATGTTTGCGAAGGATGACAAGTTTACAGCAGTGGTCCCAAGGGAGCCCCACGTCTAGAGTTCCAGCAGGATGCTGGGTATGACGAGATGCATTTTTTCATTCCTCTATTCAACAGACACAAATGGAACCAGGCACTGTGCTTGGAACTGGAAATATAAAGCTCACTCTTACTTTAAACTTTCCTTCCCTGCGGTCAATGAAGCAGAGCTGTGAGTTCCAAGCCACAGTTGTGACTCTTACAAGTCAGGGCAGGACTTCCAATGGGCAAAGCTAGTGCAGGAGGATGAAGGGGACCCCAGAGAGGTGTGTGTGTCGGGGAACATGAATGTTGGGTGAGGAGTGCCCTGCCATCGCACATAGAGGGGGTAGCTCCCTCCCGGCCAGCACTGAGGAATTCCCTTTCTCTTTCTCTCGCTTTTCTCTGTTTTTTTCTCCTTGGAATTGCTTGAGCCCCGCTATCGCCACCTGTTGTTTCTGAACTGTTTCCCCCTCCAACTCTGGATGTCTTCTAGGATTTTCTCAATGTTTTGGTCCCCAAATCAAGCACAGACTTCTTGAAAGAGTGCTCCTCAAAGTGTGCCCTGTGGACCGGTAGCGCCGTCATCACTGGGGAATGTATTAGAAGTGTTCGGATCTCACCCCATCGGTACCAAACAGGACACTGGCTGTATGTGGAGAGCAGCAAGATGTACCACCCTCCAGCTGATCCCGATGTCTGCTCGTTTAGGGAACTACTGCTTTGGAGAAAACCGAGAAAACCCTAACACTTAAAAGTTAAGTCATGATAGAATACACCGGTTTACTCCTTTCAGACCCTTGCTCTGAGTGCTGGACATGGAATTCAGAGGGCTGAGTTCTGACGTCAGTGTCCCAGTAACTTCTGCTTGGACCTTGCCCATGGTCCAGCATCTCTGGAGCTGCTGTCCTCTGCTGTACATCAAGGCTGTAGGCCCAGGGGATCGCTTCGCCTACTTGTCCAGGGTACCGTTTCCATACCGAGGTGCTAAAGACTGAAAGAAGGCTCTACCAGTCTGGCTGTGGGGCATATCAGATGTGGGCTGATCTGGGTATTTCGTCATCAAGGTTGGGTAGCAACCCTAGTAGAGATAGTGATAGGGCCTCCTCATGCCGGGATTGGGAGAGCCAAGGCGGCAGAAGCAGAAGGGCCAAGGAAGGGCCGGGAAGCTCAGGTAATCGATCCTAATTGTCCTTTCTCCCACTCTTCTCACTATAGGTACCACCAAAGACACCGAAGTGGACCAGCCCAAGGGCGAGCTGAGAAATCGTGAACAGGCTGAATACGGCCCAAGTAATTAGTTGGAACAGGTAAGCGGGAGGGCACTGAGGAGGGACTACCACATAGCACCCAGGGAGGACCCAAGACTCCCGGAGCCCCGAGCTCCTCCCCAGGTCCAATCACACTTCAGGAGGCCTGTGTGCTTGCCATCTCAGGGCGGATGAAGAATCCCCAGCAAAAATGATGGGGATTGAAGAAACACACGTCTCACTGACCCCGGCAGGTCACCTGACCGCTCCAGGCTTTAGTTTCTTCATGCCAAAAGGGAAAATAATTACACCTGCTTTACTGGTTTCATGGAGCAAGGTAAAAGACAAAGTAACTGATGATGAAAAAATATCATTGAATCATTCTAAGTGGTGCTCTTAGGGCTTGGGAGAGTGAACGGCCGTTCCACAATGTCTACTCAGGGCAGAGCATCCTTACCTCAAGAGTTGGGATGCAGATGGATGGAATCATTTGAATTACAAGAACTCACAGTGTTACTTAATAATTCAGGAAAAAAGGAGAGCCTTGGTCTTTATGCACTAATCCCACAACAAATCTGACTTAACATTAAAATCTATCACAGAAGTGGTTAAGGAGGTCATTTTTCACACTCAGGACAATTAGGTGGAGGGTGCCCTCCTGTCGACTCTCCTTACCTGGGTCTCCGCAGCAGTGCCGTCCCCCCCCCAGGCTAGAAGTGGCTTGCTCTCCACTGCCGTTGTGTTTTCAGCATATTCGAATGACGAACAAGTCTGAGGCCTTGGCTTGGCTTCACTCTGCATTTGGGAATTGATTTTTCCTAAATGAGGAAATGTATATGAAATCACAACCAGCTTTCTTCAACTCTTTAACAAGTTTAGGGATGAGGGTAGGGGAGATAGTCAGAAATAATCCGAAGGGTCCAAACATGGTAACAGCTTGGTTTCCCAACATTCTGTCTCCTGCAAGTCTATGCTAACAGAAATGTCTGCATAATTACGTGTATCTTTGGAGGATGTCCACCTTGGAGTCCCAAATGCAAACTGTGCTTGGACCACTTTTCCAAAAATTGTTGACAAGTTTTTCATGTTAGAAAGGGTTCAGTGGGCAAACTGCTTGGGAAACGCTGATCATTCCTCAAACAGTGTTATACATCAAATAACAAACAAGCTTCTGTTTTGGAGGACTTCTCGGAGCCTTCATTATGCTAATGGGGATTTTCATAATTTCCAAAGGGAGGATGTGAATCCACAGCCTTTCCCAAACATGTTTGCTCAGGGAACCCTGATTTCCCTAGGAAACTTATGAAGGTCATTCTGAATAAGGTGGTTTGCGAAACTGCTCAGAGGCCCTTTAAGATCTTGCCGGGCAGTCTCAAACTCATATGTGTATATACCTCAGCCAAGCTCTTTTTACACTGCAGGTTCTGATTTGGTAGGTCTGGAGCAGGGTCTGAGAGCTGGCATCTATGACAAGCTCCCAGGGGCTGCTCTTGGCCCATGGATTACATTGTGAGTAGCCAAGGGTGCAATTAGCAGAGAATGATTAAAATGTCTCCATTACCCATAATAGTGGATTAACCTGCAGAGTGTAGTCTTTCCTCCTGTCAGAAAGGAGAATTGCTGTCATTATCCTTCAGCCTCAGTGATTATCAACAGGACAGGCTGTGAGAGCCTTTCAACAGCATTTTGCTTGTGAGCACAAGTGAGGTAATGTATTTTCATCAGCACTGGGAGGTCTGTACGGTTCCTTCCATCTTTGATACGGGGATAAGAAAATAACTAATTCAAATGCATATATTAACCAGGAATTGACTGCTCAAAACCACTTTCCTTTTTCTTTCTTTTTTTTTTTTTTTTGCGGTACGCGGGCCTCTCACTGTTGTGGCCTCTCCCGTAGCGAAGCACAGGCTCCGGACGTGCAGGCTTGCGGCCATGGCTCACAGGCCCAGCTGCTCCGCGGCATGTGGGAATCTTCCCGGACCGGGGCACAGACCCGTGTCCCCTGCATTGGCAGGCAGACTCTCAACCACTGCGCCACCAGGGGAGCCCCCACTTTCCTTTTGTTCCAACTAGATCTCCATTCCTTAATATTTAAAATGAGTAACCAATGGCCACAGAAAAGAGAAAAGCCTTGGAAAGGCAGCCCTGCCTCTGACCCGCAGTGACAACATCTTAAGGTAGACAGGAAGCTTCGCGATGGACGGCACAAAAAGGTCCTGCAGTGTGTTGACCTCACTCTCTACCATCTACTACTTTTTTGTTTTTACAACTCTTCATGACAAGCTAATTAAGACACAAAACTAAGAAAACCGGTGCACTGAATATCAGCAGCAAGATCAGAACAATCTCCTTCCTATCCCCTTCTTATGAAGCAATTCGAGGCTTGCAGTTCCTATTCAATTTGTTATAATGACCGCGTTTAATCATGGAGTCCGCTAGGCAGCCTGCCGCTGAATGGAGGTCACACACGTGACTAGTCAGGCATGGAGCACATCATCTATAACTGCAATTTCGCCCCTGAATCTCCGGAGGCTGTGTCATTCATTAACAGTACATTTACTTCAAAAATAATATATGTCCCAGCGTTTTCCAATGTAGCCTTGGCTTGAAATAAGCAGAAGTTTGTGATGAAACATTCACGGCAGTCAGTACTACTGCATGGAGGAAGAACTCAGCCATGGGAATAACCCAATCACACTGACTCACAGATGTTTAACGAAAAGTCTTCTAATTTCTCAGAAGCCCATGGTATAATCTCTACTTGTGGTTGCTTTCTCATCATCCAATCATAAATGAAAGTCTTTAGAATTCTAGTTCATGTGCTTATAGATGTCATAAACGCACCACGAGGCGCACAAGTTAAAAGTTATCTAGTGTCATCCCAAGCTGCAATAAATATTTTTAATCTTGAGGGAACAGTGAAAAAACTTTGACCCTTAGCCTGGCCCTATCTTTAATCACGAAAGCTTGTTTCCACTGACTACAGCAAAGGATGGTACTTCTCAGTGGGAGGGCTCCCTCCATCCCGTTGTAGTTAACAGACAATCTACTGCTAATATATCAAACTACGTTTTTTATAGCTCAACGTATAAATACATTTGAGCGGGATAGGAATATGTCAGAAGACATATGTTTCTGTGAGAGGGCAAACAACATTTCAGTTAAATTTACGTCTACGCTCAGAGTTATACTCTGGTCTATACTCAGAGTTAAGTTTTAAAAGACAAAATGTGAAGTCTACGTTGTATGGTTTTTTCTTTGTCAATTTATATATCCATCTACCTGTGCTAACAACGTGCTTGTTTCCTTTATGTGTGTGTACACTCCTTAAATAATACTGAGAGTAGATGATGTTTAATACTTGTTTTCTTTTTATGTTTTGGTTGAGGACATACAGGGATTTCATGCATCTACATTTCCACTGGGCAGAGGTCACTGACTGACCTCCTGGTGGAAATCTTTTCTGCTGCCTGTTCTCCATTTTTGTCAGCAAGTGCATGATTCTAGTGAGCAAACAATCTCATCTGGAAGGTAACAGGCATCTTACCTGAGGAGGCTGGCTTGGGGAGGCGACTCTGAAGAGGTCGCATCCCTCTGGCAGTCATGATGGGGTCGGATGTGGAATGAACAATGGCGTTGTCTTTAGATCCCCGGCTGTCTGCAGAGGAAGGCACTTCTCGTTCAAGGGTCTGGGCTCTTATGGAGGAAGCTGCACAAAGGGCTGGCTGGAGAGACAGGAGGGGCTCAGTGTCATCGGGGGAGTCTGCTTGGCACAGGTGCCGTCCCGCTGAGCGGTTTCCTGAGTCTGGGAGCGGGAAGGTTCCAATCCCACTGTCCAGTGTCCTCATCTGGCAGTTCGTTTCTAGACAGAGTGACATAGTGAGAATTAGAGACTGCTCACGTAAAAGGAGAAAAGGATCATGGGCATTTGGATCTGGTCTGGAGGAAAGGGGATATCTAGAAGGAAGAAATACTCGTAAGGGTGTAGTAGATTTCCAGGGAGTGGCATGAAACAGACATCTAATTGAACACGGAAATTTTCCCTTAACATAATACGGAGTAAGAAGGTTAGCCATTACTGGCAGCGAGAGTCACGTGTACATACAAAGTACATGGTTCTCTAGAGTTATTAGGTTAAAAGAACGGTCACTGGAGACCAAAAATTATTTTTGATCACCCTTATTTCAATTGGGAATCATATGACTTCAATCAACTAGGTAACATTTATTAACTGAAATAAGATGAGTAATGAGCACACGTAATAAATTGAAGTGATGTCCTAACAAAGGCAGCTGTGCATCTCTTACGTGAATTACCATCCGCCAGCAGTTAACTAAGTCTCTGGCCTCTCCATTTGACTGTGAGGACAAGTAATTCACATACTATAAGGGTCATCCCCAAAGGTACATCACTTATCATGTGGGCTTCCTATGACTCAACTGCTATCTGAGGTCTCACAGGGAAGGTCACAGAGCCACTTTCTGTCTTTCCATCTACCTTCACGTAACGACAAAGCTCATCAGTACTCTTTGGATCTCTTGTCAGTCCCAGGGCTCCCACTATTCCCTAAAACAAACCAAGTTGATTTCACCATATGTGTGACATATTCTGCCAATTACATCTCACCTTCAAAACATTTTATATCCAAGAAAAATACAATATCTGAAAAAATTATTACAGAATTAATTCCTGAAATGTGGTGTAGTTTATCTAAGCCAATGAGACAGCTTCCAAGATCCGCTTGTCACCCAAAAGCCTCCTGTTTACACAATAATCTTAGAGTGAAACGGCCTTAGTAGAAGTTTGTATTAGCATCTTATCAGTCTAGGACTGGAGAAGAGGGACATCTTAACACCGTGTTAGGCACGGTGGGGAATATAATAGACTATGCTGTGATCTTTGTATCAAGAGGCTCGACGGCTAACATTTCAGTGGTGCTCGGGAGTCTGGTCTCTGCTAATAACTAATTGTGAGAGCCCTCCACATAAGAACCTTAACCCCTCAAGGGCTCAGGTTCCTTATAGAGTTTCTGTGAGAATAAAGATATGTTCACTGTGGAATCTCTTGAATTTAGAATGACCCCTAGCACACCGCAGGATAGCTGAATGAAAGAAATAATGAATGACGACGTATAAAAAACACTAGATATATTTATTAGATTTCAGTAGATATCTGACAGGTAAATAGTTTATCCTTCAGTACCTTCCTCACACAATCTCATTTGATGCTCACTAATTAGTATCTGAACTTCAGAATTTGACCATTCCCCTACCTTTCTCCTCAAAACGTCTCTGCTCTGAGTACTAGAATTCTGCGAAATTCCTAATACTAAGGTGAAAACAAAGGGGTGGGGGTGGGTACAGAGTTAGCTTTTATAGGTTCTAGTAGCTTTGGTCCTTGGCTTTAGAAGCACTAGAAAGATGAAGTCCCTGTCAAAAGAGAGGATTCAGTCTCCAAAGGGATATTTAGTAGGAAGATACAGATACCCTTTCTCCAGTACGGTGCCATTTAGCCATCTCAAACGCCATCTGATCTCAGACTGATCATGGACTCCAGGAGCCCTGAGTCACGTGGCTACAGTCTGAGATCTTTCCCAGAACCACAAGGGCTAAGTTTTAGTTCCATTCATTTCAGGGCCTCCACCTGGTCAGCTTTCCTCTCAACCGGCTTCTGAGATTATTCATTATCTTCTCTATTCATCTTCTCCTCAATTAAGCCGACTCAATTGCTACAAAATAGCCTTTTGGAGAAATAATCAGCTGTTTGCATGGGAAGGCAATGCCAGAAAAGAAAGATCTTCTTATTCAGAATTTGGTGTCCCTTCTTCATGTTAGCCTAGACATACGACACACCTCATATTTAACAATGTCCATACGTTGTACTTGGAGCAATTCTAAATGTCTGAACTATTTCAGTCTCACACAGGAGTAAGTGGATCGGAATCGACCCAGTCTTCAGGGATGGGGATCAAAGAGTCATGGGATGTAATAGCTGTGTCAGTCCCTACGTGCCCCAGGCTGCCTGCCATAATAATTTCCTCCCAGCATCTCCAGGATGCCTACCTCTGAACAAAAGAATGCTCAACATGGCAACATTAGGGGTTCTTTTCCTTTTGTGAAAATGGATCATCAAGTTTGGCTGCAGCGAGGAGTTCACTGCTTTCTTTGCATCATCCCTTCATCTTCTCAACCTCAAAGGGTAAGAACTATCATTGCCATCTACAAATGAGAAATCATGGCTCAAAAAGGTAACTTGTCCAAGGCTGTATGCTGTAAATAAAGAGCCTTGGATTTGAATCCAGACTTACATAAATACAGAGACCACGCTCTTAGCCACCAAGCTATACTGATTCTGCCAAAAAGTTCAGGGAAATCCAGAAGTGGGGTCTGCTCTGTCAGCAGCCATTGAGGCAGCCTTGTGAGCTCAGAGTACACAGAAGGGCCCCCTGCCTCTGGCCAGTGCGCCCAGCTTCTCCTATGGAACTGGTGCTGGCCCTGAATTCCAGCTGGTTCCCATACCTCCCATCCTGAGGCTGGAGTTAACAGTTGGCATTCCCGGCATCTGCACGGTTCCCGAGAGCCACAATTGTCCGGTACCTCTTCCCCCACCCTCTTGGATCGATCGCATCTGTAGACTCCCATGCCAGGGTTTTTCTGGCATTTATCTCATCTCTCTGGCCCTGGTGATAGGCATTGCCTGCAAGGGCAATATTTTTCTGGCTTTGTCTAAGAACTCTCTCCCTTATAGGTATTTTATGAGTTAATCCAGTCCCTTCAAATGGAGACTCAAAAAGCAAAGTGGGATTCTTGGCAACCTTTTCAGTGATTTTGCTGGGGAAAGGCCCCAGACACTAAAGCCCATGTATGTTGGCCTGGCCTGTAACACCAGGCAGGAAATAGGGCAGGGAGAAATCTGGGGTAGGCAGAAAGACGAAGGAGGTCTAACTCTGGTGCCCTTCTGAGGACACCAGCATTTTGGGGCACCTGTCCCTTTATACTATTTTCTTTTCCCTTCTTTCCCTCCACAATACTGTCATAATCAGAAGCTATAAAACAGGATTTCTGGTATTCCTGAGTTCTTTGATCCTCTAAGAATTGTGTGCACTGACATTAAACACAGAAATCACCTGTTATTAAAGCCCCCTTTTTATTTCTAAACATTACAGATGCCAAAGGCAGTGAATTTGAAGGACTCACTTGTAATACCTACGAAATGAGGTATGGACAGTCAGGAACTCAGACACCATATGCCAAGTTTCCCCCTCAAGCGAATTTCTCCAGAACGCATAAACCTTTGGAAATAGAGTTTATACTGAAAATGCTGACACCTTCTTTATGTAGTCTCTTTCAGGCACTGTAAGTTTCTTACAGTTCATAAAAATACTGTAATCTGAAACAGTGTTAGATATTGTACTTTTGAAGTCAGTTTCTTTTCTCAGGGGATTATAAGAACTCACAAAATAATTGAATGGCCGTGATAAAGATAACGTTCAAAGGGACAAGCCAGCCTTGCATCCAGAATGAGTTGACTCAGTTCTGAGCTCACAACATGTTTAAGTTCACGTTGTGACTGTGAGAACAGCTGTCAACAGGGTCTTGCTAATGAGTCAAGGGTTGGATCACTAGACGGACCAGTGGGTTTCATCCTTTCAAGGTCACTAATGACTTCTCCTACCCTGATGACTTCTCGTCATCCCATTTGCCTTCTGTCTCTTAAGGTAAGTTCTCTCACTTATCACCACCAACAAGCCCCAGATGTTTCATGGGATGACTTAAGCAGTGCTTCCCAGTCCTTTTAAAGTTCTGGCACACATAGGAAATACACACATACAGCTCACTGAGGAACACACCGGCTGCCCCAGGACCCCCGGATACCTGAGAGCTGAGGGCTCAACATCTCAGCACACCTGGGGTAAGTTCAGGGCACGTCAACATGGTACGGAATCTCTTCCGTACAGAATGGACTTGGGACCTTCTTTTCCTGTCCCCTTGGATGCATTATCGTGCATACCTCCAGCAGGAAAGTAGATGGACAGCCTTGTAGTCCGTTAGCAGCTGACAGGAGAATTTTTAGGTCCTTCTTTTTGGAAGGAACGTTGAGAGTGTTGTGTTAGGAATACTGTCTGGCCTCAGAGCTTCAGTAAAGAGGGATTTATCGTGCCTGAGAGGCGGGGGGCGGGGATGAGTCAGCGGAGGGTGAGCAGGGCAGCCAAGATGGGGGACGTTCTGCGTGGGATGGTGGCAGAGAAGACATTTTGGAGAAACAATTCAACCAGGGGTTTTTCAACTGTTAACTCAGGATGTGCAATACAAAATCCCCACTCAGCTCATCAGTGAGCATCAGCCCTCTGCTCCTGGACCAGGTGCCCCAGCAGGTGGCTTTAGGTTCCTCATATGAAAATTAGATTATATAACCTCCATCACAGGGACGCTCTGAGGACTAGCTACATAGCACATAATAAACATAGCACGATGCCTGGAACAGGTACACAGCTATTATTCAGAAAATGGCAGCAATTCTCAAAATAAGTGTTATTAGACTGCTAGCAGCCTGGGGGCAGATTGGGTTTTATCCATCTCTTCAGAATTCCCACGTAAGCCTGTTCCTGACTCTACATCGCCTTTTTCTACAGAATGGCAATTATATGCTAATAGAGCTGATGATAACTATAGGCTGAGAGAGTGCCTGATTTATTCGCCATCACCCACGCTCAGCACAGAGCCTGACACATAGCTAGCACGGAGTGTAATGAAAAAATAGGTGGATGAAATAAGCTCTCATCTTTAGAAAATTCTTCCTGAAATTAAATTGAATATGAACTTTTCCTTTTGAAATCCCAATCTGCTGTTTTTTTGTTCTCACTTCAGCAACCAGAGAAAGCAGCTGACTTCCTTTTTCTGTGCAGCTATATTTCTCATACAGCCAGACTTCATTAATTCAGATAGCCAGGGGGGATAAGATCATTCAGAATTATTGAATATTTTAAAGACAGGTTTCTTAATACTTCCAAGCCCTTAGAGCAAGGGTCAGGGACCAAGACGAAGGATAGTGCAGGGAATGTGGCTTTAGTATCTGCCTTGGCCCCCGCCCCTACCTCAAAGCATCACTGGGCTGGAAGGTCCCCGGTCTGGCCTCATTCCTCCTGCTCTCATCCTCAGGGAGTGTAGATGCCAAGCTGAGTGCCGGCGTCACGTTTAACATCAGCACGCGTAGTAGCACAAGAACCAGGTTATCACAGAGGCAAGTTCCTGGGAGCCATTTGTAGTGAACAGATGAGATTACTCAGGGACTTCTTATATGTCCTTACACAAAACAGTGAGGTTTTTCTCTTTTAAACAATTTGTTCTCTTAATTGGCTTCTTCTTGCATCTTCCAAACTTGTTTTACACTATTCATTTACATTGTAACACTATATTTAAAATAGCTGCAAAGGGAAAAGCTTATTTCCAGCACTGTTTCAGTTAATATAAATTTCCAAGTTAGTGCAGTCTGTATTAGCACTGATTTTGAGTGTTTGGGAAAGGCCACTAACTCATTTTTTCCTCAGTCTTCTACAGATTAAAGTATCTCAATTTTTTTTCACGGATCCTATCTCACAAATCTTTAATTGCTTGAATGTATAAACCAAAACTCTTGGTATTATTAATGTATCTGCCCATAGAGATTATTATATAGGACAGGCTTAAGCAAACCCGACTTGAGTTCCAAGTTCGTCTAAATATTCGGAAGAATGAAGCGAAAAGAAAATAGGCTTCAGAGTTGGAAAGACTAGGCTTGACGATCTGCTTGGCTACCTGCTGGCTGTGTCACAACAAGGGAATTTTTAAAACATCCTGACATCATATAATCATAGCTCACTGGTAATAACGCTCGTTACAAAGTAGGTACTCTGTAAGTTTCCAGAAGGGGTTGTCAAGGAGAGGTGAGGGCCCCTGCAGGTACATAATACACACACTGTCTGGAATCGAAGACAAACCAAACTCCCCCTGTGTGGTCAGTGTTCTACTGCAGCACCTGGGTACATTTCACTAAACAACTGCCCCAGTTATTTCCTAAGCAAGTGCCATGTGGCAACCATTTCCTTGGGGGTTACTTGATCACATCGTTATTGAACGATTATAAACATGGAGCAAAGTATTTGGAGTTGGTTGCAAGCTGCCTCATGTATAGAAAAGAAGGAGTCCATTTTTCCAAGAAATCCATTTTGGAATAGGCACCAGAAAGGCTTTTTAAAAAGCTTAAGCAAATGATGTTTCCAATTATCCTTTGTTCACAGACTCGCTACATTCTCAGGGAATATCCCCAAATTAGTAAGCTCTGATTTTCAGTCTGTCCTAAAAGGTTACACTTGCTTCTGTGCAATGATCTACCCTCGCTTATATATTCAAACAAACTGCTTCAGTAATCACTGTTTTTTTCCCCTCTTCCACACTCGTAAATCCTAGGAAAATGGAAAACTTTAAAACCCAAGCTCATTTTTACTTTGAGAACTTTAATCATACCTACAAAGTTTCAGCCAAACAAAATTTCAAATTGTGTTGAATGAGGACTCAACCCAATTCACCAGCCAGAAAGAGCAACTCACGGGTGTTTAGTAGTCATACCGTATTACTAACTGGCATACTTTCCTATAATGCAATTGGTCGTGCAAATAAGTCTTTGTATGAGTTCTCTCCAGGTTCCTAAACATCTTAAGCTATGTGTGGTACTGGCAATAGAAACTTAACTACAGATGGGAGAACAGATCTCTTTATTTGCACATCTTTCTCTTCATCTGTATGGCTGAAATAAGCTAAGAAAAACTAAGTCTGTTGCCAAAGCCACATCAATTAAATGTGGGTTATTCATTCTGGGCTTACTACCCTGTGGTTTTGTTAAAGTAGTCCAAAATGACTATATCGGCTCTTTATTCACAAACATCGGGTAACTTTTGACTGTGGCATTAAGATGAACTTCTGGACGAGTAAATTCAATTTGATGGCTTCAGAATATGCATGTAAATACTCAGCTTCTAAGTTCAAACTGGATTTAAGCTTTCTGAGATTTGAAAAGTATATAGGAGAATGTAAATTTATTTTCTAACCCTTGTGTTCTCTTTGACATAAAGGAAGACTGGAACTTTGGGGCTCTGGTACACTGGTACATAGGGAATAAATATGAGAAAAAAATGAAGGGCGTTAATGTGACAAAAAGTTTTAAAAAGAAAAAAGCAGATCATAAAACTCCTCTGTCAAGGTGAAGGACAAGTTATTTAAATCAATATAAAAGACACGTCACCTCAGACTGGGTTGATACCCTGTTAACCCAATATTATGTCTGACAGTGGTAGCATCACATAAAATATTGTAGTGGGATGTGACTTAAGGATATAGACCGGAAAAGGTCAGAAATATGTTCCAAATGCCCATGCAGACCACGAATTAATAGAAATCCTCCTTAAATTTATGTAATTATTCATCTGGTATAAACCCTGAGGAAAAAATTCCTTAGGTTCGCTATAACACGTGCTTCGCCTTGTGACTGACACTAAGACAACCTCTTCAGAGGTGTGGGGGATGGCTCTTGGTCTAGTATTCTGAGATTTGTTATGCAACTTTCCAAACCCTTCCTGATTTTACAAATTTTAATCATTATCTCTAGACTCTTATTCTTCTAGGCTGAAAAATCTTGAGACCTTCACATAACTCCTTCACGTCTTGCTATGCCACTATGCCTGTCTTGTAAAACAGTGGTGAGATTTGCATGTGATATTTACTGTGATATATAAGAGTAGGCTAACGTGATCACTACAGTTTAAAAACCAGTATTTGCTTGACTTGGTCAGCTGGTCTAGGAACAGACTTGGATCCCAGATGGCTACATCTTGTTTTGGGAGTCACTCTGACTTCCAGGTCAAAGTCCTTGTTGACGAGAATACAACACAGATTCCTCCCAATTCCTCACAGAGCGATGATTACCACTTAAACACTTTCCTATCCATATGTCAAGTCTTGTCCTCCTCAGCTATTTTTCTAATTGGAAAAAAGAAAGCCCTTAATTTTATTAGTAAAACTTTCTAGAGTACCATAAAAATGTAGACCAACTATGGTTCCAGCCCTGATCTGTGTCCATCATTTTGCTAATCGAAGAAATGCCAATTTAGCTCTCCCTTTTGTTTCCTGTTATCCCTGCTCATTCTGTATCCATGACAAAATTGCTCTATCCTCAACTTTTTTCCCCCAATCTAATGATAATCTAGCTATTTGCTTGTATCTTCCTTTAATCCACTTTCGTGCTGGTGCTTATGAAAGGCATATTAAAGGTCTAAACAAATGATGTTTACTGATTCTCCTTGGTTCACACACTTATTACATTCTCAGATCACACTCCCAAATTAGTAAGTCACAATTTCCCCTTAGAGAAGATACAGCGTATTTATCCTAAAAGGTGGTCCTTGTATCTGTTCGATGATCTACCCTCTCTCTTAGCTTCACTCCATCTCTATCTGCCCTGCCAAAAGGAAGTGAGAAGCTGAACAATTATCTGGTGAATCTGAAGGACACAGATGGCTATTATGGGTAAACCTGTCTCTCTAAATCTCTAACATTCCATATCGGGTTTGCTGAATTATATGGACAACTGCCTCTGCTCTCCATTTTACCTGCCTGGATAACATCTGCTTTGATAAGGCAAGTGAGGGAAGGGAGGAAAGAAGATAAACTGGAGGTAAGCTGCTGCAGGAAGAGAGTCAAAACAGCTTTCCTTGGTACGGAGCATATAAAAACAGAGAAGCAGGAGGAGATTCAGATCTATCAATTTAGCAACACATAAAAAATTTATTAAAGATGTTTACAAGAGGTAAAGCATCCTATGTATTATTAAATTTATTTATTTTTGGCTGCTTTGGTTCTTTGTTACTGCGCGGCTTTCTCTAGTTGCGGCGAGCGGGGGCTACTCTTTGTTGTGGCGCGTGGGCTTCTCATTGCGGTGGCTTCTCTTGTTGTGGAGCACGAGCTCTAGGCATGTGGGCTTAAGTAGTTGTGGCACGCGGGCTCAGCAGTTGTGGCTCTCAGGCTCAATAGCTGTGGCACACGGGCTTGGTTGCTCCGCGGCATGTGGGATCTTCCCGGGCCAGGGCTCGAAGCCGTGTCCCCTGCATTGGCAGGTGGATTCTTAACCACTGCGCCACCAGGGAAGTCCTCCTATGTATTATTAACCTATTTTATTTATTTTTAACAATTTTATTTATTCATTTTTGGCTGCGTTGGGTCTTTGTTGCTGGGCGCGGGCTTTCTCTAGTTGCGGCAAGAGGGGGTTACTCTTCGTTGCGGTGCATGGGCTTCTCACTGCGGTGGCTTCTCTTGTTGTGGAGCACGGGCTCTAGGCACGTGGGCTTCAGTAGTTGTGGCATGCGGGCTCAGTAGTTGTGGCTCGTGGGCTCAGCAGTTGTGGCTCGTGGGCTCTAGGGTGCAGGCTCAGTAGTGGTAGTGCACAGGCTTAGCTGCTCCGTGGCATGTGGGATCTTCCCAGACCAGGGCTCGAACCCATGTGCCCTGCATTGGCAGGCGGGTTCTTCACCACCGCACCACCAGGGAAGTCCCTAACCTATTTTTTTTAATTAAAATTTTATATACTCTAAAATTACAAATTATTTTAGTTTTCTTTTATTACTGTAATTATATTTAATAAAAGGCCCCAGAAAGATAAGAATTTAAAGCTCATAGATGTTTTTTTCCATTTGTCTCTATATTTATTCAATGTTAATGATTTTTCAAATTGTATGTGGAAAGGAAAAAAGCTTAAGTCTTCATACCCTGAAACTTTAAATAAAAAATTCACTTTAACATGCCTTACTTGCTTGGTTCAGGATTTTAATTAATATAAGTTAATCTATTTTAAGTGGATATTCAAGGATCATTTATTTTTCTTTTATGTGACTGTAGCTGAAATATGGGTGAAGAGAAGGCTGAAGCAGATATGAGCCTATCTTTCCATTTCAGCTGCCACTCTCCACTCTCCAATATTCCATGGTTGTTTCTACAGGAAGATAATAAAGGAGTAATGAAATCCAACAGACCAAAGGATATGAATATGGGCAAAAATATAGAGAGATATTTGCTTCTGTCCATTAATGACTAACTGTAACAGGAACAGCATATACTGTTAACCATTGTTTTCAGACATTAGACAATAGGCAACATAAAACTTGATCTCTGACTCAAGGAAAACAAATGAAGCGAGCTCTATAATCTCTGTAGCCAACTGCCCGGTGATGGTTTCCAGACTGAAACACTGAGAGAAGAAACATGAACAGAGTCTGGAGGGCCTGCTGAATTCAAGAAGAGGTAAACACAGGCGTGTGGGTGGAGTAGGGAAGGGGCTGTCTAGGCAGCTAGAACTTGCAGGGCTATGTATTGCAAAGAAATGGTAACAGCAGAGGTTTCGCTATAGTCTTCCGCTGTGTAGTAATGCATGAGGTCAGAAAAGCAATGACTATGAAGCAGTAGGTTGAATCATTTCATGAGCTCACGTAAGGCTGAAAATAGTTTGTATTTTCACCATCCAGAGAGGATAGGCCTCCCAAAACGTGGACCACACAGTACAGTCCTAAGAAGGGTCAAGCCATAGTCGTGAGGCTAAATTATTCCCAGAAAAAAGGTTCCCTTGAATTTGTCATAACAAAACATAAAAGGAAGCCTTGAAAAATGAAAATAATCTGCAAGTAACTTAAATGCACCTCAAAATAAAGAACAACAGTCTTTACAGGAATACAATGAAATCTAGTACTCCACAATGTAAAATTTACAATCTCCGGCATCCAATTAAAAATCACCACCAGGTATGAAAAGAAGGAGGACAATATGATCCATATTCAAGAGAGAAATTAATCAACAGAAACAGACACAGTAATGAGAGATAATGAAATTAAACAAGAACTGAAAAATATTGTAGATGTCACAACTATGTACAAAGATGTAAAGTAAAATTTGAACATAATTAGGAAATAATAAAATAATAAAAAATAAAAAAAAACAAATGGAAATTGTAGACAGGAAAAACTATATTTAAATTTTAAAATACACTATACAGAATTAATAGCAGACTAGCAGAGCTATTAGATGTCGCAGGAAGAAAGATCAGTGAATTTTTAAACATTACAAAATAAATTATCCAAAATAAAACACATAGAGAAAAAAGACTTTAAAGAAACAGAC
Organism: Phocoena phocoena; assembly: GCF_963924675.1. Taxonomy (NCBI): domain Eukaryota; kingdom Metazoa; phylum Chordata; class Mammalia; order Artiodactyla; family Phocoenidae; genus Phocoena; species Phocoena phocoena. The sequence continues at coordinate 16,974,054 of NC_089225.1, forward strand.
CATCAGTGATCTGGATGTCAATATGAAATGGTCTAAATATGTATAACTGGAGCCCCAGAAGGAAAGAAAAGAGAGAAAGGGGAAAAAGTTATGTGAAGTAATAACCAAAAATGTACATATTTGATAAAAAACTATAAACCCCAAATCCAAGAGACTCAATGAACCTCAACCTGAACCAACATAGGGAAAATGACATTTAGGCTCATCATAATCAAACCACTGAATATCAGTGATAAAGACAAAAATCTTAAAAGCGACTGAGAAAAAAGATACTTTACAGAACAAAGATAAAACTGACAGTAGAATTCATGTCAGAAACTACATAAGCCAGAAGAGAATGAAATAACATCTTTAAAGTCTTGAGAGGGAAAGAAACAAAACAAAACCTGTCAACCTTTTAAAAATTAATTCTAATTAATCAACTTTTCAACTAATTTAATAACCAAGAAAAAAATATACGCTTTTCAAACTAACAAAAGCTGAGAGAATTCATTGCCAGAGAATGTTTAGTGTAAGATATTAAGGGAAGTTTCACAGGCAGATGAAAAATAGGTATCAGGTAAAAATCTGGATGTATACAATAGAATGAAGAACGCAAGAAATGGTAAGTATATGCTATATAAAGTATATTTTTCTTATTTTTTAATCTCTTCAGGAGATAATTCACTATAGCCAATATAAAAACATATTGCAAGCTTTCTAACATACGTAGAAGTAAAATATACAATAGCATAAAGGGTGAGAGGGGTTATGAGAAAGTAATCTGTAATGTAGATAGATACATTACAGATAGACTGTGCTAAGGTAAAGATGTAGTTAAACTACATGTAAACATTAGTTCAATCACTAAAACAAACCAAAAGAAAAAAAAAAACCAAAAACCAAAAAACCCACTAAAACCCAAAGATGTATAGCTAATAAGGTGCAAATGGAGATAAAGTGGAATCATAAAAAATTCTCAGTTCCAAAGAAGGCTGAAACAGCCCCAGAGAGCAGGGGGACACAGGCTCCCTGGGGACGGCTCGTAGAGAAAACATTTAAAAGAAATTGTCCGTGACCTGATGCATTTGATTATGTGGAAAATAATATTGAGAGGCACCTTACAATTTTGTTGGAGAACTTGGAATCAATGATCAGCACCTAGGAGCCTAAGATAATTGGGAGAAAATGTCATTATTAATGCTAGAAAGAAGTCTAAGCTGTACAAGAAAGGAAGTGGGATCATATTACGCTCTAAGTAGTATAATTAGTTCATCAGTGAACAGTATTTACATAATCATAAGGGTATAAACCATACATATTGACCAAAATCTCTAATACAATTTTTTGGAAGAAATAACGGAAGAAGAATGGGTCAAGAATGCAAATTCATAATCTCTCATGATAGAAAGTCAACAGATAAGTTTACATTTTCAAAAACTCAAGAAATGGCAGTGTAGGTTTATCATCTCAGAATATGGAGGTGCAAGGCCGAAAGAAATAGCTGAGAGACTAGAAACTAGCTGTAGGCTGTAGGGCCCAAGGCTGTAAGGATTGGAGCAGAGAAACCTGTTTTTGTTACAAGTCTTAGAGAATTGTTTAACTTTTTAAAATAGATTAAAAATTAAATTACCAGTGCAAAAACAAAATCCAAAAAACAGAAGCAGGCAGAAAAAGAGGCAAACATATAGAGAACAAATGGGACAAATAAAATACATAGTAAGATGGTAGATCTAAACCCAACCATGTAGATTAGATTATATTAAATGGCCTAAATATCCCAATTAATAGGCTGAGATTGTCAGATTTGGTTTTGAAAAAAATCAAGACCCAATTATATGCTGTTTATTAGAAATCTGCTTTATTTTATTTGTTTACCATTACAAGGGTTTAATAAGATGTAATACACATAATACATGTGAATGCAAACAGCACATTGCCTGGCAGCCAGTGAAGTTTTAGTAAATATGGTTGCCATGTGTCTGGTTTTAAACCAGACAGTCCAGTATTTGAGTTTTCTTTGAGAAATAGATTAAGAAAAGACCAGACATATAAATGTAAATATGAGTAGGTGCTATTATTACTACCGTGACATGTCTTATGCATGAATAGTGGAGCTTCCTCTCACTAGGAGAGTTTGCCACGAGGAATGATAGAGAGCACACTACGCAAGACATGCTTCAAGCGCCACGACGTGGGAGAGCCCAGCACACACTTTGCCAAGTACCAAATTCCATTGCCATTGTGAGCCAGGTGCGAGGGGAGGGCCCTGCAGTTTTTCTCAATGTTTCCTTTTACAGGTACAATTCCTAAATGTGTTTTATCTCATCTCCTCGTGGTCCTTTTCAGTAAGAGATATTTGGCAGTTTTTTTTCTTTTTTTTAATTTAACATCTTTATTGGAGTATAATTGCTTTACAATGGTGTGTTAGTTTCTGCTCTATAACAAAGTGAATCAGCTATACATATTCATACATCCCCATATCTCCTCTCTCTTGCGTCTCCCTCCCACCCTCCCTATCCCACCCCTCTAGGTGGTCACAAAGCACCGAGCTGATCTCCCTGTGCTATGCGGCTGCTTGCCACTAGCTATCTATTTTACATTTGGTAGTGTATATATGTCCATGCCTCTCTCTCACTTCATCCCGGCTTACCCTTCCCCGTCCCCGTGTCCTCAAGTCCATTCTCTACATTTGCGTCTTTATTCCTGTCCTGCCCCTAGGTTCATCAGAACCATTTTTTTTCTAGATTCCACATATATGTGTCAGCATACGGTATTCATTTTTCTCTTTCTGACTTACTTCACTCTGTATGACAGACTCTAGGTCCATCCACCTCACTACAAGTAACTCAATTTCGTTTCTTTTTATTGCTGAGTAATATTCCATTGTATATATGTGTCACATCTTCTTTATCCATTCATCTGTCAATGGACACTTAGGTTGCTTCCATGTCCTGGCTATTGTAAATGGTGCTGCAATGAACATTGTGGTACATGTATCTTTTTGAATTATGGTTTTCTCAGGGTATATGCCCAGTAGTGGGACTGCTGGGTCATATGGTAGTTCTGTTTTTAGTTTTTTAAGGAACCTCCATACTGCTCTCCACAGTGGCTGTATCAATTTACATTCCCACCAACAGTGCAAGAGGGTTCCCTTTTCTCCTCACCCTCTCCAGCATTTATTGTTTCTAAATTGTTTGATGATGGCCATTCTGACCGGTGTGAAGTGATACCTCATTGTAGTTTTGAAGAAATGTGCTTTAAATACATTCATGGGTCAGAATATTCAATATTATTCAGATGTCAATTCTCTCTGAATTGATCTATAGATTCAATGGACTCCTAATCAAAGCACCATCAGGCGTTTTATAGACATTGAGAAACTGATTCTAAAATTATTTAGAAATGCAAACATTTTTTTAAAAAGTAAAACACCGTCTGAAGACTGACAGTACACACTACCTGAATTCTATTTGGCTACAGTAATCAAGAGAAGGATTTACATATAGATCAATGGAACAGAACACGTTCCAGAAGCAGACTCACAAATATATTGTCAGTTGTTTCCTGACAAAGATGACAAGGTAATTTAATAAGGGAAAGATAGTACTTCAACAAAGGATACTGGAAACACTGAATATTCATACGAGGAAAAATGAACCTCACCTCTTTCCTTATACTATACACAAAAATTAATGCATAGACTGAAACGTAAGAGCAAAAACCATAAAAATTCTAAAAGAAAACAAAGGAGAACATCTCTGTGACCTTGGATTAGGTAGCAATTTCTTAGACAGAGTCAAAAACATGAATCATAAAATTAAAAAAAAAAATAGTTAAACTTGATCAAAATAAAAAACATTCTCTTCAAAAGTACTGTTAGGAAAATTAAAAGGCAAGCAACAGGCTGGAAGAATACAGTGAAGTTATTTCTAATAAGGGATTTGGATACAGAATAAAAAGACCTCTAATGCAATAATAAGGACAAGCAACTCTACCAAATTGAGGAAAAAATTTGAATGCATATGTCACCAAAGAAGATACATGGAAAAGATGCTCAACATCAGCAGACATTAGGGGGATGCAAATTAAAACCACAATGAGATATCATTATACTCCCCTAAAATTAAAAAGACTAAGAATATTAAATGTTGGTAAAAATGTGGAACAAGCTGAATTCTCGTACACTGTCGGAAGGGATACAGAATGGTAAAACTACTTTGGAAAAGTTTGGCAACTTCTTCTAAAGTTAAACAGACACCCATCATGTGACCCCACAATAATCCTGTTCCCCAAAAGAAAAGAATATATATCCACCCGAAGACTCATATATACAAATATATATGGCGGCTTTATGCATAATAGCCCAAATTGGAAATAACTGAAATGTCCATAAGCTAGTGAATGGATAAATAAACGTGGTACATCCACGCAGTGAAATGCTTATGAGCAATAAAGCACACGCGTGTGCGCGCACACACACACACACACAACTGAGGATACAGATAACAACACGGATGGTTCTTAAAACCATTAGGCTAATTACAAGAGGCCAAACGCCAAATACTATATACTGTATGATTAGTTCCATTTACATAAAATTCTAGAAAAGGCAAAACTATAGTGATACGAAGCAGATCAGTGGTTACCTGGGACCAGTGGTGTTGAGAGAGGTTCAGATGTAAAGAGGCACGAGGGAATGCTTTGGGGTGATTAAAATGTTATATATCTTGATTGTGGTAGTGGTTATACAAGCACATGCATTAGTCACCGCTCACTGAACTGGACACTTGGAATGGGTAAATTGTGTTGTATATAAATTACAACTGAATATACCTGATTTTAAATATTATGCGCCCAACCTGCCAATAAAGATTTATTGAAATCCCAAAGTATAAGCAATCCTGGTTGAACATGGCTGAACAGAGGAACTGGGCTTTTGCCATGTAAATCCTGAATAACCTTTAGAGGCATTAGAAAGTGATGTTGACGAGGGAGGGTCTTCAGGAGTAGGAGTAGGAGTAGGAAGCAACACGGGAGCTAGTCCTTAATCCCAGATCCAGGCAGCACACACAAGGCTTTGTGTACTCCTTCGTCTTTTCAACAATCTTGGGAAGTAGCTACTATTATCCCCATTTGGTATAAGAGGAAGCAAAGCTCTGAGAAGTGAAGATGGTGATTGGACAGAGTGCAAGTCCAACTCCAAAGCTCACGTCCGCTCTACTCATCAACCTGTCCCCCAGTAGGGTTGGGGACCCCCAGTATCAGAGAACCTGCCAGGGACTCTGTAGCCCAGCACTTCTCCAGCTTGGGGCGTGGTGCCTAGACCCCTGGCGTCCCTGGCTGTGTGTACCAGATTCCTTTGCAGCAAGGGTCCTTAAGGAGCAGAGCCACTAAATCGTGACTGCACCAGCAGCCTAGGCACGGTCTGTGCCGATGCACTTGACCTTCATCACACCTCCTATTTCTGCAGCATAACAACATGTGCTGACCGCTTACTGCAGGGCAAGCACTTTGCCTGCATCGGGTTACTATGCAATATGCAATGGACACATTTTACATGTGAGGAAACTGAGGTTTAAGGAGGTTAAAGTTGCCCATAGTCACACAGCTACACGTAGGGGAGCCAGGGTTTGGACCAAGGTCTATATAAGCCACAAAGCCTGCATGCTTGACTACGACGTGATTCCAGTACTGTCTTCTGTATTCAGTTTACTGAGCACTCTGAATCAGGGAGGATGCTTTCGGAGGAAAGTAACGCATTAAACAGTAAGTATGTATTAGCTCACGGTCCAGAATTAGCGCTAGCTTCAGGGCTGCCTTAATCTAGGCCCTTTGCTTCCCTTTCCCTGCGCTTCTCTTGACTCTGTGCTGCCTCTGCATCTCAGCTTTATCTTCATGTTGGTAGGAGCTGGCTGGAACAGCCCCATACCAGTCAGCTCTACGCTCCCAAGACTAGAGGGAAAGAGAAGCTGACTCTATGTGATTCTCTCCGAACCTCCAAACACCCTGTCCCCTGACAATGAGTCAGATGAGGTCACAAGCTCACTCTTGGACCAATCCACGTCACTGGGAGGATGCCACTCAGTGAGTGACTCAGGCCTGGGTTCTAATTACTGCCAAGGACGGTTACCACGACTGTCCTAATCACCTGGTACCCCTGGAGACAAATACTGGGGCCTCAACCATAACATGTGCTACATTCTTTCTTAGTCATTATTTCAATGGAATTGTATAGCAATGCTATGTTTCAGTGATCATTTCCATTTTACAGATGAGAAAACAAATGCACAGGGAACGGATGTCTCTCGGGGACGTGAGTAGATATGCAGCAGCCAGGATTCAAAGTCAGGGCTTCTAACTCCAAGGCCAGAGCCCTTTCTACTACTTGGCAACTATTATGACCTTAACCCATGCTTCCACTTCAGACCAAATTCTAAGATGCTGCTGAGAATATATTCATCTTCTAGGGTCTCTCTTCTGGTATTTATCATCATTTTTTCCTAATTTGATAACCATTTCATTATGGACTCCAGCGAGCCATTTATAACCAAGTCAGGAGGCTTTTTTTAAAAAGCACTTCCCTTCTAATGAGGTTTTATAGCTATCATTTAAAATAGTCTGATGTACCTTAAAACCTACTTCGTGTGATGTAACTTTCTTCTCTTTTTCCTCTTCAATCCCACTTTTTCAATAAGCTCATCTTCAAAAATACTGTCCTTTTCAAATTCTTTTTTCACATCTACCTTCAGTATGCTATCCAACCGTACCCCCAGGCCTTCTGTTCTCACCACCTGTATTCATTCTCCATAATGGACCTAATAAGGAGTCTCTGGCCTTTGGGCTTTTAAAGCAAGAGGGTCATAAAGGTAGCATCTTTTTCCTTTAAAAGATATGTAAGAGAAATGACACTTAGCTACACAGGGCAGTGTTTCATCTAGAGTACCAACACGAATGGAAATAGACGACTGGCCCACATACGACTATGGCTTTGGTACCTAACAGAGCCCCGGACGCTGGTATAAAGGAGTCCCTGGCACTTGGGGCCCAGCTTACATAAAGAATGTGCAGCCATGAACTTCACCTCCTTTGACTTTCCCCACAATCACGAGCTGAGCTGGGGAAGACAGAAACCAGTACGTACAGTCTACAGATATGGAAACCAAGACAAAGATCTGCTTAATTAATAAAGGACAAAACTGTAACTGAAACTTAAGTATCCTGGTTCCAGGATCAGTGCCGTTTATGCTGCATTATTTTGATTCCTGAAAAGTTAAGGAAGTTGTGTAAAAAATGTGAAGGCTCAGGACTTAGTTTAGTACCGCTGACCCTGGATTTTAAGTGTGAATCTTATACATATTTGGCCTTTTCTGTGGTGTTCGGGAAAAGTAAACAAGACTTGACAGAAAATATGATGAGTAGCAGCAAACATTCAGACCCAAGGTCAATATATAAAAATTCAAAAGATGTTATCAAGAATATACGTTGGTACCACGTAAGGGCATCTGTCATACCTTGGCTTTCCAACAGAAAGATATTATCATTGCATGTTGAATAATGTTGAACGTGCTGTTGATTCTTTAGAAACTGTGTACCTCCTGAAGATAAGAGGAAGGAGGTAAAGAGGCATCAAAGAAGAGTCTCATTTTTCTAAATGTGAAGACTTGGGAGTACAGTCATGGAAGGGCTCCTAAAATAAGGAGCCAAGTGAGAGCACTGGGGAAAAATCATCATAGGAATGTAACCATAGGAAGTAACCATAGTAACCATAGGAAGTAACCATAGTAACCATAGGAAGTAACCATAGGAAGTAACCATAGGAAGTAACCATAGTAACCATAGGAAGGAGGAGGTGGAGAAGCCTAATGGAATCATGATGGTGGAGGCCATACCGGAAATATCTAGAGCTCAGGTGGGAGATTTTGGTTGTCAACACAGTTGCTGGGGAAAAGGGAAGGAAAGCTATGACAGACGGCATTGTTGAAGGAGGGATTAAGGCGGAAACCAAAGGCAGCTGAGAGAACTCAGGATGTAAAGGATGAAAATGTCTCTGGCGAGCACAATCAAGTCAGGAGACACTCAGAGATCCCTCCGGGCCCTCCCTTTTCCCATCTGACGGGGAAAGAGTCAGGGATGGAACAGAATGAGGAGAGCAGGGCAGAGGCTGAGAGGGTCTCTCCGTGGGGTCCTGAGGGTTGCAGCCCGACGGAACACGCAGAGCTTCAAAGGCTTTTGCCAGCTAGACCTGCTTCAATATGCAGGGGAAGGAGAAACTTCGGTCTGAACAACACAGCTCAACCCATCTGTTTCTACAGAATGCATCTTAGCTCCTATCCATATGCCTGCAGAATATCACCCTGGAAGTGGAATCTATTATTCTTGTAAATACAAATTCACTAATGGGTGTGGCTCATTGTGAAGCAAGGCACGTTGCACCACTGCCTCTGCCTGTTGCTACTCTAGAGCTTCTGTCATCCTGGGACACTTCACTCGACCCAGCAAGGTTCCCATGCTTGGTGCGAAGACTGTCCGGCGTCAGGGATCCCCGTGCAGTGAAGGAAGCGGAAGGGGTTCTGTGGATGTCACTCTTAGGTGTTGCTTTCTCCTACAGAGGTTAGTGCACAATGGGAATTTCTCCGTGCAGAGGGGATTGTCTTTCTGCCTGGCAGTTTCATTACAACATTCCATACAAGTTATATCTGTACATGATGACCAAAAGCACAAATTCAGCACAGCAGCCCACCTATTGTGGGGTCCCGGACAGGCTAGTTTGGGTGAAAGGAGGCCATTGAACCCGGGTCCCCTAGCAGCCCAGTCTTCTTGCAGGGCACAGTCACATGCAAACTGTAAGGCCCATTAATTGGCATCCATGATCCTGGCCACTCAGCACGGTCACCTACACGGGAAGCAACTCCCCCCGATTTCCGCAGGAGCGTCTCTGACCTCTGAAGCCACTGTTTTTGGCTTGCAAGGAGGTTTGCTCTAAAACACAAATTCTCTTTAATAGGGAGCCATTACTGTGTAATGAATGAACATGCCATGTGCTGGCATGCAGAGCCCTCGGGCCCTGTTCTCACGCACAGGTCTCTGGAATCTTCACGCCTACCGGGGAGAGGGGAGCACATCTGCAGAGGGCACACAGCTCCATGAAAGTTCACTTCTTACAGATGTGCGAATGAGTTCTGCTTTCAGATCCAGTTGAAGTCGAACTATCTTGCTTTGTTTGCTCACATGAAACTGGACTGCTCAACCAGAAGGCTTTTAACAACTGGGGCTTCAGCAGACCCGCCCACCCCACCGTTTTACATCAATGGTGATGACATGTGCTGCCTGGTGTTCGGATCCTGGCGTCTGCAGTTTCCCTGCCCCTGCCCAGCTTCTAGGATGCTAAGTTTTCAGCTCTGTTTTCCTTGGCCTGGATAAAGCAAAGTGAAATCTTCAGCCACCTGGACAGATGACAGCAGTCTGACATCCTCTAACTAGCTGATAGTCTAATCATCCTGTGAAAATTGAATTACATGTAATTTCATTAGAACTAAGAGGGCATGTGTGTGTGTGTGTGTGTGTGTGTGTGTGTGTGTGTGTGTGTGTGTGTGTCTGTATTATAAGGAACTGGCTCATGTAATCACGGAGGCTGGCAAGTCCCAAGATCTTCAGGGTGACTCAACAAGCTGGAGACCCAGGGCAGCCCAAGGCTTAGCTCTAGTCTTGAGTCCTGAGTCCTGAGAACCAGGTGGACTGACAGTGTAGTTTTGGTCTGAAGGCCGGCAGGCTCGAGACCCAGGAGAAGTCACCAGTTCAGCGCTAGTCTGAAGGCAGGATGGCTGACCTCCCAGCTCAAAGGCAGTCAGGCAGGAAGACGAATTCTCTTCCTTGGGGGAGAGTCAGGCTTTTTGTTCTATTTGGGCCTTCAACGAATCGGAAGAAGCCCACTGCCTTTAGGAGGGCCATCTGCTTTATTCAGTTTGCTGATCTAAATGTTAATCTTATCCAGAAACACCCACACAGAAATATCTAGAATAATGTTTGATTAAAGATCGGGGCACCCTGTGGCCCAGTCAAGTTGCCATATAAAATTAACCATCACGGTAATTTAGGAGTCATTGTTTGTGACACACAGCAATGATTAAAGAGACAAAATGGTGGGGGGCATTTTCTAATTAAAACATAATTCTTATGCCCCCTTCAAAGAAACACACGCAACACGGCCTATTGAAATGAGCTCAGCGAAACCTTCCTGCTAATTCCTCCTTGCCTCCACTCCCACCCCACAGCTTTAAAAAGACACCGTTATTACTTAGGAATGAATTCATTGTTTAAACCTACCCTCCCCGTATTTTTCTGATGTAGACTCCTCAAACCTTGTGGAAATCAACTGAGAATAGTTCTCTCTTCTTCCTGGATGAGGCAAATGAAGCACAGGGGGAAGAAACAGCTTGTCCAGCAAGCTGATACTTGGAAAACAAATGCAGCTGCATTTTAAGAACTCAGGATTGTAGTTTTTCGCCCTTTTTCTATGAGTATGCTGGAACTTTCACAGGTAGAAAATGATGGCTATCTTAGTTATTAAAGAGCTGGCTCAGATACAGATAGCAAGCACAGGGTTTGAGGGGATATTATTTTTAAAGGGGGGAACTTCAAGGGCTGCCCCCTCAGCAAGGTAGCTCACTTTTCGGGAGACTTGGGGCCGACCTGTGATACCAGGAGGTTCTTTGGCAATTGGGTAGCGTGCTGGCCACTGCTGCGGTCCATCCACCTTCCTGGGGCCTTACTACTTGAGTGTGCCCCTGCTGAAATTCCAGTTGCCAGTAACTGCACCTCTCTGCCTAAAGCTAACGGGCCCAGAAGCAGCCGTCAACTTATCAGTGATGGAAGGTGGTGATGAATATCCAGGTCCCTCACTCCTCAGATGGGAAGACTCTCAGACTTGGGCTCTATACCCTAGAGTTTCTCTGAGATTAAACTTCTGTCACACACACACTCAGGGCCGGTAGCATGTATGTGTGACCTGTACGGTCACACATACATGCTTGTACTCTGCTGTCGCCATCTTGAAATTCTTAATAACTTCTGAACAAGGGGCCCGGATTTTATTTTGCACTGGGCTATGAGAACTGTGCAGCCAGTTCTGGTGGTAGCTGGCAGAACACACCTTTCATTGGCTGGGTTCCCTTCTCTGTCTGACTTCTCCTCTTGGTCTCTCCTGTACTGCCTGATAATTTACTTGTCCTTGAATCCTTTGCACAGGGTCTACTTCTGGGAGACCCAAACTAGACTGTTGCAAATGTCATGGTAATCCTGAAGGACACTGGAAAGAATTAATGAAAGCCATCCTCCTATTTTATTAGAATAAAACAATAATGCATGTGGGTTTAACCGTCACTAAAGATAAAATCACAGTTATATCATCTGTCAATGCCATAACATATTGTAATATCTAAGAGGTTTTATTAGGAAGTAATCCCCAGCTAAGCTTCCCAACTTCTCTGCATCCCAGACCAAGTGCCCAGGTGAATCCAACATGCAAATATCTCCCTGAAGAAGCAGGGTAGTAAACAGCAGCGGAGTTGACATTTAAACAATAGCTCTGCATGCCATGTGTTTTAAAGAAATTATTTGTCTTTGCCAACATGTCAAGAAAAAGAAGTTCACATAATTTAGGGGCTACTAAGGCATGTAAGTCCTCGATTATTTACAACGACAGGATTATCTAGAGCCATCGCATTTCTTTACCGACAAGATTTTTTAAAAAACGGGTCAGAGAAATTGACCTTTCTGTAGAGTCCAGTAATGAGGCAAGATATCAGAGTAAGTAATCCAATCTCAAACCAAAGTTTAAGGAAAAGACGTAAACAAGGATACTGGTTCAGAATCAGATCAGCTCATCAAATCGAGCCCACGTATTCTCAATTTTTATGTCCCTACGGTCCGGCACAATGCCTGGAATGGCGTCGATGCTTAATAAATATTTAGTAACTGACTGAACTTGGGTATGGCTGTGCCTTGAGGCTTGAGTACCAGGAAAGGAAACTGACTCACCCCTACCTATGAAGAAGCTCTAAGTTTCCCCCTTAGTCCTTTCTTACAGACTGGAATTTACCAAATGGGTGTAACACGAGTGCAGAGAACCGTGTGGGAGGGAGACAATGGAAGGCAGTGGGTCGGCAGCAGGTGCGGGTGGGATGCTGCACGCGATGGCAGCTGTGGTTCAGGTCCATTTGCAGTAGGTGAGGGATGCAATATTTGAGAACGGGCTGGAGAACTAGAAGGCCGCCTTAGGCCTTTCTCTCCACGTGTGAGACTTACGGCCAGGAGCTTCTAAGACCAAATCCATCCATCCGTAAGGCATGTTGGTCTTCGACAGGAATCCTGTCATCCCCTTGCCGTGGACTATGGACATAAAAACCTCACTGCGCTTCACTTTCCTCATCAGTCAGAAAGATGACATCGAGGTTACCTGCAGTTTACATCAGTGGACTGAGATGCTGACTCCACTTCACTCACCTTTCCCTGGTACACAAGCTTTTGTGCAGTTTGATTGTTAAATGCAGCTGTCCCCAGGAAGGTAAAGCTTTTTAGGCTGCTCGCTGGATAGATGATCAGGACAAACGAGGTTATAGAAACATTTTACTTTTTGAAACATTTTAAAATTCAAGATTTTGTCCTGACCAATTTCTGAACATGATGTTTCTTTCCGCTTAAGTTATATCAAAATATTTTTACGTGGTTTATAGAAGTATTACTTACAATAGCCAAGATACGGAAGCAACCTAAGTGTCCATCCGCAGATGAATGGATAAAGAAGATGTATAATGTAATGCTACTCGGCCATAAAAAGAATGAAATCTTGCCATCTGCAACAACATGGATGGACCCGGAGGGTATTAGGTTTAGTGAAGTAAGTCAGATGGAGAAAGACAAATACTGTATGTTTTCACTTGTACGTGTAATCCAAATAACATCAATGAAACAAACGAATGACTATAACAAAACAGAAACAGACCAACAGATACAGAGAACAAACTAGTGGTTACCAGTGGAGAGATGGGTGGGAGGAGGTACAAGATAGGGGTAGGGGATTAAGAGGTATGAATTACTAGGTATAAAATAAATGAGATACAGGGATGTAATGTACACCACAGGGTGTATAACCAATATTTTATAATAACTTCATATGGAGTATAATCTATAAAAATAGTGAACCACTAGGTTGTACACTTAAAACTAATATAACATTCTAAATCAACTGTACTTCAATGAAAAAAATATTTTTCTGCGGAAATTCCTTTTTCCCTCTTGCGTACGACCTTTCTAGACAAATAAATAAATAAATAAATAAAAGCCTGGGTGAGCATTTAGGAATGAAAAAAATGTAAAGTTTTGATTACTGACTGAAACACAGTGATTTTGTGTCAATGGGAGAAATCAAAGCCCTGGCACCTGGGGAGGCATGGGGTGGTAGACGTGGAAAAGGAATTAATAATCTTTCTTTTTCAGAACTGTTCCTGGAAGCTTTCTCCTCTTCCTGAATGAAAGGTCCTCCTGCTACCTTTCCAGGATGCTGTGAGGGCCTTGAATTCAAACTGATGGCTGAGCCCAAGATCACCCCTGATAGTACCAACTGTGAAAGGGCGAAGGTGGCCCAGCTCCTGTGCTTTCCACACAGAACACTTACGAATGTCACCCACACCCGTGTCACTGATGGGCTGATGTCACGGAGGAGCAGAGCTGTTTGCAATTGGCTGCAATGCCTCTGAAACCAGAGACCAAACCGAAATCTTCTAGACCAGATTGGGGATCCTAGGGATGGAAACCCTGTCGGGGGAAGCCACCTTGGGGGCCTGCTAACCTGTACCATCTGATTAACAAATACCCTGTTGGAGGGCCTTAATGATAGTAGACGCTTTGTTTCCAGAAGCACCAAGTACCGTGCACGGGAATGCCCTTCCTGGGTGCCTTATCCGTGACTATCATGCCTGCCTCAGCCCTGGACAGAGGCATTCACGTCAAATTCAACTTAGTTCAGAGGCCCCAAAGGGAAGAGCTCAAGTCAACACTGCAGTTTGGTCTCACCCTGCTGTATGGAGTCCTGCAGATAATTTTGCCGTAACGATGCTTTGGACAGGGCCAAGGTGATGGATTGTGTACGGAAGAGTTTTCACAGCGGGCCTGAGAGTGCTGACGCTTATAAAGGCCCTCTTGCAAGGTGGGCCCTTTACTGGCACCTGGGAACGTGAATTTCGAGAGGGTTCCCACCACCTTAACTGATAAGAGTTACTACGCCTGAATGGTTGGTGCAAACAACAAGCGTGGTTTATGCTGAACAATGGCTTCCCTTCTGGGGAACTGGGAATTTTGAAGGCGTGAGGCAAGATGGTGACCGTAAAAATCCTGGGCTCTGAGTCGCTCACGAGCTCAGGTAGTTAGCATTTCACATGTGTTGTCATCGCTTGTCACTGGGGGAGTTTAGCGTGTCCCATGTGACTTTCCTGGAAGGGGACCCTGGGCCCGGTTACCTCCCGATGCTGCCCCATGGGCCATTTCCCTTTGCTGGTTTTGCTGTGTAACCTTTCACTGCAATAACTCACAGCTATGAGTACAACTAGAAAAAAGAAAGGAAGAAAGGAAGGAAGGCAGGAAGGGAGGGAGGAAGGAAAGAAAGAAAGCTAGCTGATATCCATACTATCTACACTTTATCCATATCCTTTTTAATAACAACAAAGAAGGCCAAAATGGAGCTCTTGCTAACTCCTGGCATGGTGCCGAGCACTCGTATGCAAAACACTCAAACCTCCCAACAATATTTCAAAGTAGGTCTTGTTATGATCTCCATTTGGCACACGAGGGAAGGAGAGAGAGAGAGGTTCAGGAACTTGCTCCAGGTCACAGCATCTGTTAGGTGGCAAAGGGGGGACGGGAAGTCGGCTTATGTGACTGCAAACCCCAGGTGGGGAGACTCTGTTGAGGGGATCAACGAAGCACTCTCAAAAATGCAAAACTCTAGGCAAATGCACGGTGGTGACATTCCTGTCATGAACGAGGTCTAAGTCCTGCCCAGAAATCACTGGATAAGATTTGCAACTTTTCGAGTTTACTCAGGTCCTGGGATTGAAACCCCTGTCTTCCCACAGATACACAGGAGCTGGGAACTTGACACGGAAGTGTATTTGCAAGTTCAGATATACCCTCCTCCCTCAAAGAGTGTTAGAACTTTGGGCCAGAAAAAACATAAGAGAGCATCTGGAATAAGTCCTTCATCTGATAACTGAGGAAACAGAGAGATGCAGCAGTTTGCACTAGGCTGCGGAATGGACTCGGGACCCCAGCCCATTCGTCTCCTTAGTGCACTGCTTCCCCCTTGTCATATTTCTCTTTTTAAAAGTGGATTCAATCGTAACCCAGCATACGAGAGGTACTTTCATTTCTAAAAGTATGAATTACACAGGAAAGAGACCTGTTTGAAAGGAGAAGTATGCACACATACTTTTGACATCCTGGAAACATTCTGATGACTGGGTTAATGGCGAGGGGAAATGACATCTTTGGAAATGCAATCCACCCATTTGAAAGCAAGGCAGCCGTTGCCCACTCCAAATGTGTTCTCATGCACACAGGATTCCTTCCGAGCAGGCTCTGAAGGCAAAGCACACCGCTGAGTTTCAAATGGGCAGAAAGTCACCTTAAAGCATATTTCCCCTCCTGGGAGTTGACACAATCGAGTTACAGGCAGAGATTGTTTATCACACTGGCATGAAAGTCTCTCTTCAAATTCCTCTTGCTTTTATAATCAAACAATAAACATCTCCAGAGTATAGGTTTTAGCTACATAAGAAACATACTGGAAATTGATTCAATGTTCCTGGCTTGGCTGTGACAATGTTTCATAACCTGGTAACCTCTCAGCTTATTCTTCCCCTTTCCTGGAAAGCTTTTTGCAGCACCAGGGTGGCAAAGCAAAGATAACGCAAACATCCTCCTTTTATCTGATCCTGCACAAAATGAGAGGAGCAGGCACTGTACCGCTGATAAGATTTGCTAAATGACTCTTCTGGAATTCTATCAATGGGCTGATGAAAGAAACTAAGACTGACATTGATACATCATTTTCTCAGGCACAACCATTTTCAAAAATGAAGGTGTTTCTTTCGAAGCAGTTAAGCCCCAGTTGCATGTCTGTGACTCATTAAAAAGTGCGAAGATCGGCCCCGTGTTGTTAACAGATTTACTGCAATGCTTTACTTTCTTTATATCCATTTTCTTTTTCTCTAGCATGTTTCTTGAATAAGGATTCATTCAAGTCAAAACCATCCTGTTCCCAAGATCACCATTCCTCCTTTTATTCCCCCTCAGGTGCATGTTTCATTACACAACTCAATTTTTGTTACCACAATCTGCCACAGCCCTTACCCGATCTAGCGCTTTACACCTGTCTCAAGCTAAAGTGTTTACTTGAATGTGCCAGACTTAATGGACACACCATGGGGAATCCCAGTGGACCGAGTGCGCAGATCACCTTAACTGAGACGTTTTTTCATTAAGTATATGTGATTGGGTTCTTACAGTCAGGACAGCGCATTCCTTCCAAGCTTGATTACAGGCTTCTGAAAAGCTACAGACTCCTGTCCGGCGATTTTTTTTTTTTTTTAAATCACTGCTGCTTCTCTGTTACTAATTTTTTATTACCTTCAGGATTAAGAAGAACCGCTGGTGGGCTTCCCTGGTGGCGCAGTGGCTGAGAGTCCGCCTGCCGATTCAGGGGACACGGGTTCGTGCCCCGGTCCGGGAAGATCCCACATGCCGCGGAGCGGCTGGGCCCGTGAACCATGGCCGCTGAGCCTGTGCGTCCGGAGCCTGTGCTCCGCAACGGGAGAGGCCACAACAGTGAGAGGCCCGCATACCGCAAAAAAAAGAACTGCTGGTTTTAGCAGTACTTAAGGCACAGACAGTTCAACCTATCTGTAATGTCTGATCAACCTGGAATTATCTGTGGTAACGTGGACGACAAAGAGATTACAATTCAAGAGCTGCCCACAACCTCTGTTTCTAACTTACTCCTCTGACACCCGATGGGCTTCAGGATTGATGATGTAACTTTATATCTGTAGTCAGGACGCGTCCCTTTCCTGCTCTTTCTTCTCTTGGCTGACCTCGCTTCTGGAGATGCTAATAAGCTAGTCCGAGGGCAGACAGGAAGAGGACGGGAGGTGGCGGGTAGATGGCATAGATCAGCCAAGCAAACGGAAGGCCCATTCAGCCCACGCACATGTTTTGTTTTGGACGGTACTTTAGTTTTTATCTTTTTAAAACAAATGTGAAATATACTATGAGCACGAGTGCATACAACAAATAGTTACACTTAAATCATCATGATCATATGATCATAAAATCATCAACCCACCTTAACAACTCAGTGGTTTTTTCTTTTTAGGCACAATCTTTAATATTTATTTTATTTTTTAAAAAGGTATTATAGAAGATTGCGGAATTAAAGAGACACAAAACAGCATATATTGAAAATACTCTCTCATTCTTGTGTCCTTTACACTCAGGTCTGCTCTCCTGAGGCAACCAATAGTACTGGTCTCTTGTGTTTCACTTCTATTCATGCCAACAATTGTGTGTGTGTGTGCACTTGTGTGTGTGTGTGCGTGTATGATATTTACACTTGAATTTAAATTTTTACTATATATGTATGTGTGTTATAGTCCTTTCTCCCTTTTAAAAAAATCAAGCATACTATAGGTACTATTATGCTCCTGGCTTTTCTCATTCAATAATGTACCTCAGAAATTGTTCCTTATCAGTAAAGATCTTCCTTATTTCTTTTTTTACAGCTGTATAATATTCCATTTTCGGAATTCATTTGACTAGTACCCTATTAAGGGACATTTGGTTCACTTGTGATTTTTTCCTATTACTATAAACAATGCTTTGGGGCACGCATTATTTTTCATATGTGCAAGTATGTCTATAAGATAAATTATTTGATTGGAATTGCTATTTAATAGCATTAAGTATGTGTGACTTTTATTAGATATTGCCAAATTCTCATCCATAGACGTTGTACTAGTACCCTCTCACCTAAGTATGTAACAATGCCTCTTTCCTCACATCCTTGCCAACAAAGTTTATCTTAAAACTTTTTTTTTTTTTTTTTTTTTGTGGTATGCGGGCCTCTCACTGTTGTGGTCTCTCCCGTTGTGGGGCACAGCCTCCGGACGCTCAGGCCCGGCGGCCACGGCTCACGGGCCCAGCCGCTCCGCGGCATGTGGGATCCTCCCGGACCGGGGCACGAACCCGCGTCCCCTGCATCGGCAGGCGGACTCTCAACCACTGCGCCACCAGGGAAGCCCTGTCTTAAAACTTTTTAAGCTTTTCCAATGTGATAGATAAAAAACAGGATCTAAGTGTCATTTTTAATGTGGGTTTCTTTGATCACAAATGCATCTCTTTTATTATGAATGTGCCTTTCTGACCCTGTTTCTGTAGAAATGTCTTTTTCTCGGGCCCTTTTCTGCTTCTTCCTTCTACTCTTAAGGACCCTTGTGATGCATTGGGTCCACCCCAATTCTGAGGTCAACAACTCTGTTTTTAAGCCACTCTTGCACCCCTTCCACTAGATCCTTCTCTCACTACTTCCCCTCCATAAGGTAACCCATTGTTGGATTTCATGCTACTCATTCATTTGCTGTGGTTTTTAAATTTGTTTTTGTAGTAAAAAAAAAAAAAATGTAACACTGGATTACATTCATGTATAGGCCCATGTGCAGAGGTGCACTGGTTTATGATGTAAAAAGTTACTACTGTGGATACTAGTCAAAAAAGTTTGAAAGGCCTGGCTCTATTAAAACCCTTGGCAACTGTATCAGGGAATATATACCACCATGGTGACCCTAGCAACACTGTCATAATTGCAAAACATGGAAAACAACCCAAATATTTATCAACAGTACAAAGGATAAATAAAATTCGAACTTTTTCTGCTCTGGAAGACCGTACAGCAGTGAAAATTAATGAACTACAACTGCAGGGACCATCGTTGATTCAGCGCAAAAACGTTGACTGAAATAAAGCCAGTTGTAGTAGAATATTTACAGTATGATGCTATTTGTATAATAAGCAAAATTAACAATAGCGTGTTAAGACTAGGTAAATAAAAGTGAGTACTACGTGCAGACTATAAAACTATACATATGTGCACACACACATCTACATACACACACGTATACATACACACATATATACCATGAATTCTTTATCCGTCATCTATCAACAGACCAATACCTTGGCTATTGTGAATGATGGTGTAGCTAACTCTTTGAGACAGTGATTTTATTTCCAAACAGAACTATCATGCAGTCTAGCAATCCCACTTCTGGATATATATAGGAAGGGAAAAAACTCACTATCCTTAAGTGTATATTTCCTTTTATTTACCTTGCTTGGAACTCATCTGGCTTCCTGAATCTGGGGGTTGGTAACTTTCTTCAATTCTACAAAATTCTCAGCCACTAACACTTTTAAAATTGTGTCTTTCCCGTTCATTCTGTTCTCTGCTTCAGGAGCTACAATTAAATGCATGTGGATTTCATCACCTTTTACTTAATTTAACCTCTCTTTCATATTATCCATGTTCTTGGCCCTCTGTGACACATTTTTGTGTACTTTTTCAATTCTATCTGCTAGTTCAGTAATTCTCTCTTCAGTGATGATAAATACTATTCTGACAACATTTAATTTTTCTGAAGTTCTCTTGTGTCCTTTTTTGAAATTTGACTGCTCATCTGTTTGTTCGTTAACTTTCATTTCCATTTTTGTTTAAATGCATTAAATATCTTTGGTTTATATCCTCTATTGGATAATTTCCAAATCTGTAGTCTTTGCAGGCCTCATGCTATAGCTTTGGGGTTTTTTTTTTCTCCTGATACTGACTAATGAAGTCATTTTTTCCCCTCATGTCTTTAGTGGTGTTCTATTCTGAGTTAATTTTCCTTAGAACTTTATCTGTATGCAAATTTTAGAGTGGGTGCAAGAGAGGATTTGAGTTGGGTTCTGCCACATGCCTGAGAGTACTACCACCCTGAATCTGTGTTTTTTTCTTTTTAAATCTTTCATTATGATAAATATCCAATATTCTCAAACAGTTTAATGTATCCTCATATACCCACTGCCCAGCTTTAAAATATTAATATTCTGAGATGGATAGACCTAGAGTCTGTCATACAGAGTGAAGTAAGTCAGAAAGAAAAAGACAAATACCATATGCTAACACATATATATGGAATTTAAGGGAAAAAAATGTCATGAAGAACCTAGGGGTAAGACAGGAATAAAGACGCAGACCTTCTGGAGAACGGACTTGAGGATATGGGGAGGGGGAAGGGTGAGTTTTGACAGGGCGAGAGAGAGTCATGGACATATACACACTAACAAACGTAGTAAGGTAGATAGCTAGGGGGAAGCAGCCGCAAGGCACAGGGATATTAGCTCGGGGCTTTGTGACAGCCTGGAGGGGTGGGATGGGGAGAGTGGGAGGGAGGGAGACGCAAGAGGGAAGACATATGGGAACATATGTATATGTATAGCTGATTCACTTTGTTATAAAGCAGAAACTAACACACCATTGTAAAGCAATTATACCCCAATAAAGATGTTTAAAAAAAAATTAATATTCTGCCATTCTTGTTTCATCTATTCCCTCTCCCAGTTCTTCTCTGGAATATTTAAACTCACACCTCGGACCATTTAAAATTGTCAAGCTTGGACTTCCCTGGTGGCGCAGTGATTAAGAATCCACCTGCCAATGCAGCGGTTCAAGCCCTGGTCCGGAAAGATCCCACATGATATGGAGCAACTAAGCCCATCCGCCACAACTACTGAGCCTGCGAGCCACAACTACTGAGACTGCGAGCCACAACTACTGAGCCCGCGAGCCACAACTACTGAGCCCACGTGCCACAACTACTGAAGCTGGTGCGCCTAGAGCCCGTGCTCTGCAACAAGAGAAGCCACCACAATGAGAAGCCTGTGCACCGCAATGAAGAGTAGCCCCCATTCGCCGCAACTAGAGAAAGCCCACGCGCAGCAACCAACACCCAATGCAGCCAAAAATTTCAAAATATAAATAAATAAAAATTTAAAAAACGTTTGTCAAGCTAGGGGGCTCAGGGGACACAAAGAGAGACTGAATTACTTCCCTGACCCACATGACTGTGAGCTAATGACTCAGAATCTTCAGAGGAGACATGTTTTTCCTTCTCTTTTTTTTTCCCCCTAGAGTTGAGACAGAGTTGAGGCTGAGTCAGGAGCTTATTCCCACTGTCTTCCTCCGTGGGGTACGTTTGTCACCACTGCTCTTGGGAATTCAGCTTTATGCTGGATGGGGAAGGGGTGTTTTTGATGTAACATCTCACCCTGCTCAGGCCCTAGGCTTTCATTAGGCCAACACTTTAGCCCTTTAACACCAGGCTCCAGGTAGAGTGACCAACTGTTCCAGTTTGTCCAGGTCTGAGGGGTTTCCTGGGATGAGGGACTTTCAGTGCTAAAACCAAGAAAGCCAAAGTCAAACTAGAACAGTTGGTCACCCTAGTTCGAGGTCACCAGAGACTAGTACGTACCCCTCGGGCAAGGGGTACTCTCTCCCCTCTGCATTCAAACTTTCTTGCTGTCCCCAGCCTCTGATCAATTTTTTGCCTGAAGCTCAACCATGCGTTTAATAGGTATATTTTTTATATTATATTCTATGCTCTTAGGTGTGGCATCCTGTGAAAGGATTTTGAAATCCTAATTCGAAATATTGCCAGATAAAAGGAAGTCTCTGAAGAATTTACTTTTTTGAAAACTAGGCCCAGATTTTGAAAAGTGTCATATGTTACATAAAAATCTAGACTTTTGGCTTCTGGTGAGAAACGGAAAGACGTGGCTACTTAGGGCCAGCCTTCTTCTATGGTGACAACTGGAACTGGCAAGCAGCTGCTCCCCTAGAATGGGCTGTGTTCTCTCCATGTCTCAAGACTCCCATCATTCGTACGGTGTATGCCCGTGAATGTCAAGTCCAGCCCATCTCACTCATTGACCCAGGGGCTCGGTTGAGTTTGCAACCCCTGACCAAGCAATCTACTAAAGGGATCCTTGGTCTCTGATGCCTGCAAGGTGACCCAAAAAAGTGCCTAGTCATCATTTAGCATTCTTGGGGGTTTATTTAACTTGACCTCACAGCCGTGGACTAAGCACTGGACGATGGTGCCACTCCATACCAGCCACAGCGCTGAGCAACATACATAACCTTTCAGGACGTACATTTCCTCATCTGCAGAAGGGTGAGCCCAGTCCTTAGTCTGCGGGGCTGATGTGAGGCTAAAACAAGGCAACACACATACCAGCACTTTGGCCAGTGCCTAGCATATAGAAAGCTCCTGATAAAGAGTGAGTATTGGTATCATACGTGACATCGTCTTCTTTCAGAACTTTCTGTCACGTTGGCAGCTTTCTGGTTCAGAGGCTGAGGCGCTCCGTTGTTCGACTTTGCTTTGACCTCCACCTCTTCCTTCCTTTGCCGTAAGTCACACACACAGTCTTATATTTACTTTAAGTGGATGAACTGTCTTTTAAGAAATTGAGGGAACTGTACAAAATGAGGTCTCTCTACAGCTCTTTCAGATTCCCCAACCATGTACTTTAGAGCAATAGGCCTTGGGAAAAAGGGGGGGGAAAAAGACAAAGCTTATTTAACATAGCCACTTACCACCTGTTCAGTGGGCCCTTTCCCCTACTAGCACGTGGATGAATTAGTGTCACCCCCTAGGGCTTCGTGCCTGCCTCTGCCCTCGCAGCTGAGATCCCCGTCTGAAAAGCACCGCCCTTATCGGGTCTTGCTGGTGCTAATGTGAGAGACACTGTCAGTCAGTGACACTCAGTGGGTACCCTTCCCAAACACCAGCTGTATTATAACAGGAGACGTGAGCACCTGTACCCAAAGGAGTTACCCACGGGTAGGACATTTAGGTACACCCTGATAGATCTCCAGGAGAGTTCTTTTGGGGCAGGGAGCCCTTTGACAACCCTGAAATAATCCATCCTTTTACACGAATGCGTGACTCTACTCATCACGGCACACCACTTGTGAGGAAACAGTACGGTGACTAGTGCGTCTGGTTGGTCCAAGGCTAAAGGAGAGAAAATGAAAACATGTTTTTATGTTAAAAGTCTAAGCATGAGCATCATAGTGATTGGATGGCCACTTCTTAGCGTGTTGGTCTTTTAAAACAATTTTCCACTGTCTATGTATTGTCTTTAGGATTACGTTCGAACACCTAAGCTTGGCTTTCAAGGTCTCCACAATCCGGTCCCATCCCACAAAACCCCTCTGTCTGTACCTCGTCCTCAAAGCTTACCCTCTGCTCTAGCCGGGCTGGTCCTCTGCTGACCCCCTTCCCCACAGTGTGCCGTATTCCTATCTCCAGGTCTCTGATTACGCTGCTTGCCTTGAGTTGAAGGAAATCTCTGTCCCCTTTGCTGATGAAATCCTACCCCTTAGGAAAGTGGTTCCCAGACTTTGCTGCATGCTGGAATCACCTGGGGATCTTTACAGACTACTAATGCGTGGCTCCACTCCCTAGACCTTGTGATTTAATTGCTATGGGGTGTGACCTGGGCATCAGCATTTTTAGAGCCTTCCCGGAGGATTCTGATGTGTTGCAGAGTTTGGGAGCCACTGGTATCAATTGCAAACACTCTTAAACTTCAGTATCTCGCTGTCTCACTCTTGCCTTCTCCTGTTCATGAACATCAACACTTCTGGATTCACCAACGGTGGGCTCCACACCCTGCCCTGTGTACTCATATATGGAGAGCATGTCTCTAACTTATCTGTGATTACACGGCATCAGAATTATTTGTTTGCGTCTCTGTTTCCCTACTGAACTGGAGTTCACAGAATATGCGTACTGTGTCTTACTCATCTCTGTATCTTTGGCTTCTAAAACAGGGCATGGCTGGGAGAAGATGCTCCATGTAGGCTTGTTGAACTAAAGAGAACTCAGCTCCTTGGTGCAATCTACAGGACAAATATTTTACAGGAGTGAAAAAGCCATACTTGCAACTCTCTAGGGCTACAATTCTCTACCTCTCTAGTAAAAAACAGACAGAGGGAGTCACAGACTACGATTCACTATGCTCCCAAATATGGAAATCTCCACCAAAGCCTTATCTCAGGCCCGCCTCTGGTATTTAGAAGGAAGCACTCATAAGGAACAAGCTGACAGATGACGAAAACAGAGAACCAGCCGCAAGGGAGTGAGACACAAGAAGGATGACGTGTAATGTTCCAAGCACAGGGCTTTGTACATAGGAGATACTCAGTGGATGGAAACTAACATTACTACTTCCAGTCCTTGGTCAGAAAGAACCGCATGGTCCTGTTTCCACGGGTCTACCTTCATGACAGGTGGGATTTATATTTTGGGCTGCCAGATGCCAAGCCCCCCCCCCCACTTTGAAGTTCGGCGCTTGTGGTTATAGATGGGTGAACTCAGTGCAGCCACGATAGAAACTTCCTTGCCCAAGCTATTACCCCATAGTACCTCTCAGGTGTCATCTGTATGTTCGGACATGCAGAAGTATTGTCACCCTGGGAAGTATTCATGTGGATCCAGATTATGGAAAACGATTCTATCTGATTCCTCATCCACAGGTATTATTATCTAAGTGGTTTCCAGTTCAGAGCCAGTCTGTTACAAGTCACCAGAACATTCTCTATTGAATATCCGAGTCGTTACTGAGAACATGTGTACTTCCCATTCACATTTGTTTTGATGATCAGTAGCTCACTCTTTCCACAATTAAGCCACATATGTCAGCACGTTATTCAAAAGGTGACCTTTGACTCAAATGGACTTCCACTCAAAAAGCTGTGAAAGCCTGATTAGCTTTCTGAGATACTTTAAATTTTATTTTCACTATGAATGTCCTTCACTGTGCTTTGGGCACACAAACTTGCATTCGGTAACAACTCTTTAGATTTGGGGAAATACCATGCATCCTTCACTTCACGAGAGTCTACCAAGCAGCCCTTGTTTTCTTGGTTATCATTTAATTCAGCTTGATTTCTTCCTCAAACTCCTCAGAAGACATTTCTTCCTCTTTAAAGGAATTTCCAAATCCCCTGTCTCCTCTTAGGAGATTATTTTTGATGCTATCACTGGCTGATGTTTTTAATATAAGACAATGTCATCTGAATTCCTACTGACCATTTAACCCTATTAGATAATTAGTGTAATACACTGGGTGAATCTATTACAGTTAAATAGCAAGAAAGAACAATTGGTGTTGGTGATCATTTGTGTAGGCTAGCCTAGTCATTTGCTCGTTGCTTATTAACATGAAAGTCTGACATTTGTTAGGGCAATTTGAAAGAAAAGAATCTAGTTGCATTATTTAACCTATTTCATGAATCTTGAATTTCAATATAGAGCAGGTTTAGTTAACAGCATCCTGTCTTGTAATCAACTCATACCGTTTGGATGAAGCCAACACGATTATCCTTAACCACAGAAAGGCAAACATTCAGATTCACAGATTTTTCTGATTGGTGTTCTCTGTCAAAGATACTAGCTGTTGTCTGGTTAGAAGACGACCATATTTAGATTTGCTCAGTTGCTGTGACTGGAAATATTCTATGGTTATAAATATTGGCAGGATATGTGATAACACTCAGTCTAGACAAAATGAAGAACACTGGGATTCGCAGGGTGCTAAAAAAATATTTTTTCAGTCATGTTTGTGCGATAAAGATAAAGAGCCACTCGATTTGTTGAGTCTCATTCAGCCTTGAAATGGATGAACTTTTTAAAAGGCCTGTGGTAATACTGATTGGCTAACTCAGGGAACACTTTCAACCCTCTTCTCTCTGCTACCTCACGCGGTAGAGGCTGGGAAGCAACATACTGACTTTCCCAGCATCCCTTGCACCTAAGATTGGCTTTATGATCTGGTTCTCACTGATGACATGTAACCTGAAGTCTATGGTGCGGGGCAGTGATTCTGAAGGAATTTTTACTTTTCCTTGCACTTTGTGTCCCAGATGTAGCTGGGATGCCTAGAGTGGTGGGAATTAATTTGCAACCAGAAGTGACGAGCATGAGGACCAAAAAACAGGGTTTTGGACAGAATTGTCGAGCTGCTGCTTCTCTCTTATGTTTCCCTTCCTCCAAACTTTTAATTATATAAGATGACTCAATGACTTTATTCCTTAAGTCATGGCTAGTCAGTTTTGTTGTTGTTACTTGCTGCCAGGAGCAGCTTGTTCGGATAGGTCTCCACCAGTTTGAGGAGATGAGTCTACAATTATGTGAAACAGAAACAGAGTCCAAATTTATTTCCTTGAGAGTAATCTAAACCAGCACTTTCCAGCAGAACTTTGTATGATGAGGGAAAAAGAGGCCATGTAGAATGCGTGGCCACTGAGTACTCAAAATGTGGCTAGTGCAACTGAGGAACTGGATTTTTAATTTTCTGTAGTTTTCATGAATTTAAACTGAACCTGAAATAACTACATGTGACTAATGGCTATCATGTCAAACAGTACAGATCTAAAGAACTGCTAGCCTATAAAAAAATATGCAGATTACTATAGCTCTCTCTCGAAAATTCAGCCTCTAACTTTACGTATGTTATTGTACCAGCCCAAGAATACCTCATTATGGAAAAATGATGACTCAGTGGGGCTTTACATAGTGCCACGTTTGAAGGTTGCTGAACAATATTTAACTTGTGCGTTAGCTAACTACACAGAACTGACACTAATTTAAGCATTTTACTGACAACTGTACAACTGACATTTTACTCTCAGTTATCGCTGACAACTAAGTGTACTAAAGGATGTCTTTCTGGAATAATACTCTCATTCAGACTCCACTCATCCAGCTATTTGTTAAGACTTTTGTATTCCCAATTACAACAGAAAAGAATAATAATGGTGTGCCAGTCTCATTAAGCTGTGAGGGTATGATAACTCTCTGAGATCAACTGTAAATTATAGTTGGGAGAAGGCAGCTGGGTAAGCTGGAAAGGCAGCCGCAAAACATACCAACATGGCTCTAGGAGTGGTGAGATACTGAGAGTTGGCAGCTAAAGGTACTCCTGGGAAAGGGCAGGAGCCGTGCATACTGATTATACCAGCCACCAGAAAGCCGGAGGGCCGTCATGCCCTAGAGGATGGTATTCAGTACTGTCTACTACACCCAAATGTGATTTGAAAAAATGATTCTCTCATGCCTTGATGTTTTGTGTAAAACTAAATAATCAGCATGCTTACATTTCACAGCTATTTTTTAGAGCCCAAAGAACAACTAATTTTGCAAGTGTCCACGGTGACCCAGAGCTGTTAAAGTTATCACGTCTTCTATCTCCTGACAAGGACCACCGTAGCAGACAGCTACTCTATTACCAGCTACTTCCTGACTGCTGGAAACAGGTAAGCCAAATCCCTTCGTGTTAGAAACCTGAGTTCCTTCAACGTGGGCTCATGTAAAATTTTAGGACAGAGCTGACAAAGCAAAGGTATCTCCGAGAAAGGACTGCCTATAATCAGGGTTCCAACAGAAACGATGAAGAAAATGAGGTGAATTTGGCAAGCCGTATATACTTAATCTGTTTAGTTCTATATGTGTAAAACATATCCAATTTAAAAAATATTCCATATAAGAAAGCTACCACTCCACACTTCTAACCAATGATAGTGCTCCCTGAGACAGTTACAGAAACTGGATCAATTCAACGTTGATTTTTTCCGCAGAGAGAAATTATTTACACTCAGTATCATTTTCGTTTCATATTGACAAGGACTCACTTATCAGTTGGCATTGCGCTCCTTTGCAAATACCTACGTTTTCTTCATAGGTTCTGCTTTGAGCCACTTATTTTATGGTGGCTTCCAATGCCTAAGAAGATAAGGGTTATCACGCGTGAGAAGTTAAGACCCAGTCCTGGTAGAGGGCATAAGACATGACCTTTAGGAACACACCGTGTCTGAAATAAGGTCGCATGTAGAAAGCATCTCAGTGAAAGGCATATTGAGACATGAATTTTTACCTATGGCATGGCTCTGAAATGCAGAATCTGCAACTGTATCTTCTTCATCCTCTTGCAAGTGTTCATTTGCCTCTTTTATCTGCAGTAACAAGGAAACACTGTGAGTTCCTATGTGTTATATTAAATCGATTGTGATATCCTCAGAATATTGGTACATTCTATAACAAACATGTGGGTGTGCCTGTGTGAGTGTGTGTGTATATATACATATATATACACATATTTTCTTCACTCCATTTTCCCCTACTCTATCACTTGGCTTTATTACAAGTTTTAATTATAAGAGCATATTTTCAGAAATATAACCCCAGCTCTGAAAGCAAGTTATAGGGTACCTGATTCTACATAAGATTTTCGAGATAACAGCGATAGTTCTTTTTAATACTTAATAAAGTCAGTAACACAGAGCTGCTGGGAAAAATTAAAGTCTAAGGAAACATAATTCTTCCAGGGACAGTGACTCCACCACAAGTTATTTTAATGAGAATAAAGAAATACACTTAGATCTGTTGACCTTCTCCTAGAGTATAACTCTCTAAGAAAATGTTATTTTGTTGTTGTTCTTTCCAGAATGAAATGTGAGGTGATTATGATGCGTGCTCAGTGAACTAGAAGGCTGATGCATTTACCTAGATTTTTTCAGGTCAGAAACATCCGCCTTACATTTCAGCTGGGATATCCAGAAGCTGAACGCTGGAGTACCAAATGGAACTCCAGCAGGAATCTAATACAGTCACAGTATTTTACGAATGAGAATTCTGAGATCCAGCAAGTTTCCTTGAACATATGTAAATGTCAACACTAAACCCAGGCCCCCTACTTCCCAATCTAGTAGCGGTAGTAATAACAATATCAATAATAATAAAAACAGCGAACATTTAACTACTATGCAGCAGGAGCTGTTTTAAGCCCCTCACACCTGTGCTCTCCTAACCTTGCAACGCCAGGAGGTAAGTGCTATCGTTAGCTCTGTTTTGGACATAAGGGGCCTTGAAGAAACAGACAAGATAAGCGATTGTCCAGGCGGTGGAACCAGGATTCAAACACAGCAAATCTGGTTTCGGTGTTGTGTTCATTTGGTGGAACTTTGTTATTCTCAAATTTCCATGGGACTATGCCGGTGTAGACTTGGCCACAAGGTCAAGACAGCTTATGGTCCTTGGCAGAATGACCCTAAGTAGCTCTTTGAAAATACATCCCAGCCGGTCACCTGGGCAGCCAACGATAATAATGAACTGTGCAATGAACGCAGTGGGGGGACATTAGAGGTTGTCAGTGGATCTGCTCGGGGGCTCGAGTGGAATGCCAAGAAACCATTATTTTATACTTACAATATAGAAAGTCATATGCTGGTCAACTGATCCTGAGCTAGACTTAGCTTTCTACTTTTTAACCTCTTATTTTTCATGACTAATGGAATCAGACCAATTATTTACATTTCATGACCATGGTTCCAATATCAGAACGTAATTGGCGCCTAATCCGTATGTACTGAGAGCCAGGAGATGGAACACTCAGGAGTATGTCAATGACTGTCTGAACCCTGAAAGCAGAGGGTGTTAAGGGCTGAATATCCAGAGGCCACGCGTCATCACTTCCTTTCCCCATCAGCTGTCTGCTGCGAGCACTGCCTTGTTTGTTAGTACCCCCAGCAACATCAACCAGCCCTATTTCTCGTGTTTATGGATGGCAGAGAGGAGAAGCTCTGTGCGCATCATCAAGACTAACGAGTTACTTATTCGCCTTCCAAAGTTCACCTAGCTCGGTGACCTCTTTGTGACAAAGCTACCAAGAAACCCAAAAGGAAGGAGACCCAAACACCTTAATTTCCATTAAGAGTCCAACAGGAACTTTCTATCCTCATTTACAGAAGCATCGAGAAAATCTGTATTTTCAGCCCGTTCCAATACCTAAGACAGGATGCTCCATATTTTCGCACACCTGTTAGGTAAGACAGTATTTCCTTTGGGTTTTTCTAAATCAACCAATTTTAAACTTGAAGGGGTGCCATGCTAACCTGCTAGAAAGTGGGTGAATCATCACCTCCATCAGCCTATGAAATTCTGAACAGAAGAATGTAACGATTACAATACGGTTCTCATCTTGGAGATAAAGGAGAAGAGGCTTAGAGAGGGTTAGTGATCTGTTCAAGGTTATAAAAGGATGTCAGTTTTGGAGTGACCCCTATTCATTGCTGTAATTTAATTTTTCAGCGTGCTATCTTGTCACAGTCATCCCTTCCAGACCTTCCCAAGAACTACTGTCTCTTTCTTAGTGTCTGACAATTAGGTAGGCAGTATTCCAAATACACATAAACTATATTTTTATTTAAGAGTAGCAAAAGAGTCTTCTGTTTGTGCGTGTTAGTGCCCTGCTTCTCTTTCCTACTTGTTCCGACGCCTTCGGTGGAACTTAATCACCACCTCTGTCCGAGTATCATATTTAAGAAGGAAAATAAAAACCATCTTGAGGTCCTACCTATCAGCTCCTTGTCAGAACTTTTCTAGGGCTTTAAGTGCTTAACAGCAAATGCTAAACGCGGCCTCTTGGGTATTTATCAGAGGAACTGGGCTTGTAGACAGGAGTTTTTTCAGCTCTCCTGGGATAATGACCCCTGAGCAGCGAATGACACAGGAGGGGAAGTTTTGAATTGGAAGGGGAAAAGATGAAGAATCCACAAAGGAAAGGAAAATGGGGGAGTGCCTTAGAATGGCATACTTGTCAGCTCTAATTATCCATACAAATAGATTTCAATGCAAAGTGGTGAGTAATTTAAAAAATCCATTTCCATATGGAAACGAGGGGCATGATTTATTTTGACAGCAGATTCCCCTTGCCAATTGTATTTCTCATAGGCTGAAATTAAAATTAATTTTCACTCTTGACCACACAGTGGCTGTGTGTTGGAGAAAGGTTGTGGAACTTTCCTGGGGGCAAGGGCCCGCGAGCTCAAGACGAAGAATTCGCCGAAGCGAATTCTTCACGTGGGAAAGCACTTCACAGATGGGAATGCAGGAGGAGGGCAAAACAGGCATGCTTCTTATGAGCATCCAAACAGGATTTAGAACAGAACTGTTCAATTAAAGATGTTGAAATTATAAAATTTTGCAGAACTTAATAAGACGATAACAATTTGTGTAATTACTGTACCATTTTATGCTACTTCACCACCACGGCACAACTTTAATGGGATTGTATTTGATACTTTTTTATTAGCGTATGTGATTTTTTCAGACTCTGTGACACTGGGTGAAGAGGACACTCATAATTTAAGTTAAAATACCCATATTAAAATGGCCATCTCTTTCCAGCTATATGATCTCATTAATTTCATTAACGATTTTTATTTTGTCCAGTGACAGCTCAATAAGGAGCTGGGAGCTGTTCCTTTGAGACTTCTCATTTCAGAAAATGACCTAAATCCACAGGAAGGAAGGACTTACAACATGTAGGAAGGAGTGTGCATTTCTTTCTGACTTATTTACTTAATACTGATGCAATCTTTTCTGGGGATGCCTTTTTCCCCTCTTATAATGATTTTGCAGAATTTAAGTAAAAGTGCAAAGTAACATGGCCCTTGTCTAAATTACACAAAAGTCAGAGCTAAGTGGTCTGTAAATGACAGCATAAATGGGGACATGAGCCTCTAATTAAGGCTCTGAAAAGAGAAAAATATTTAATTCAGTAAAGCATTAATGAGACTTTTATACATACGGTAGAATGCATCTAGCAATCTTGAAAATGGATATGCAGTCACCAGTGAACTAAGTGGAGGTGTGCTACGTACATGGACTTGATATATGTATGGAAATAATTTTTCTATTATATTACCACAGATTAAAATAATTTAAATGCCTTAGGACCCTCATAACTACATATAGCCTTAGTTTGTTAAGGGCAAAGGATGATGGTATATTATGGTGTAAGATTTTTTGGGTATTTCTGGCTGCACCTTGCGACACACGGGATCTTAGTTCCCCGGCGAGGGATCGAACCCGCGCCCCCTGAGATGGAAGTGCGGAGTCTTAACCACTGGACCTCCAGGGAAGTCCCTGGTATAAGATTTTTGAAGAGTGGTTTTATTCAGGAAAAAAATGTGATATGTAATGCATTATGCGCAGCTATTGTTTTCACCCAAAATAACTACTATGAGAAGAATTCTCTGCGACACACTTTAAAAGAAGCAGAGAGCAAATTTACCCTTGAGCCGCAGGAGGGGAAAATTCCCTTCAACTCTTGATTTTAAAAGGTTCGTGGGTACTCACATCAATGTGCTATGGTATAAGAGTGTATCTCATTTTGCATCTAATTTCCTTTCTATATAGGCTGATAACACACAATGAATAGGTTTTCACTGCTGTTCTTTTACTAGTCCCCAAGGGGACTATGGCCAATGTCCTTTCTAAAATTAGTAATTTTAGTCCGATCCCCATTGCCGATTATCGAGGTGAAAAAAAATTGCATTTTACCTTTGAAAAAAATGACTAGCTGTTCAACTATCTAGGTTAATAATAGTCCTCTATATGGAAAGCTTCCCAGCCTGACTAATTTTCCTCTTGCAGCTAACTAGAAAATTAGCTTATCCCTATGGATGATGTATATTTGGTGGTTAGGGAATCCTTGTACTTCACAGAGAACAATAAGAGTGTTTCTTGCAGATATTCTGGAAGGACCAAAGGAAACATTATTACACTGTAAAAGACTTCAAATGAGAGAAGAAAAGGCAAATTACTTTAGCATTAGGAAGTAATAAGAAAGTAAAAATGAAATTGCAAAAGCTAAACAGGTTTTTTTTCTTTTTGGTATCTCTGTACAGTGAAGATATACCCCAAGCTGTCAGCACCATATTTAAATGGGGCATAGTTAAATTGAGTGCCTCTGATAAGGGGCTCTGCCGGCCTATCAAAGTTTCAGATCAGTTGGATTGAATTTCTGGCATACTGCACATTTCCACATGTTTATTCTCTCTCTTTCCTTTCAGTGACACTACAGAGGCAGCCTTAGACACACTTATAATTTGTGATTTTATAATGCAAGGGACATCTATGCTTTCAAGAAGGCATGATACCATGGAAGCCAAGAGCAAGAAGTGGGGAAAAGGAAAAAAAAAAAAGCTTTTGCAAAGAACATAGTCTGCATATGATTTCAGAGGGTTTGGAAAAGAAAAAAAAAAAAGAACTTGAAGCTCTTTAGAGTCAAGAGCTGTTTGAAAAAAAAGCATTTAAATGTACATTTGTCTCAAATTAAAGTGAAACTCTAAGGAACCCTAAACATCAATAATAATTAAAAACTAATAATGCCAATCATGATTACTTCTAAAATCTCCTCTACTCTTGAACCACTCCAGAAAAAAATGAGTAATTGCTTCACGTTTCACCTTTTCCCTAGGAAAATGGTAGCGCATAGTAGATCTTATAATCACTTGTATTAGAGCCCCAAAATATATGGATACAGGAATTCTGAAAAGATACTGTTTTTTGCTCAAGTGCTTTAAAATTTACATAAAGGAAGAAGGAATATCACCAGTGATGCAAGAACAGAAAGAACATAAGGAGAGGAAGTTCAATTTAAGGTAATTTTAAAACAAAAATATTATTTGAAACTGGCATATCCTTGGGAAATATAAAAATGCCTTTTATTCATTTTTTTAAAGGATATTACCCCCTGAGTTCTGGACCTCATAATTAAAACACTAAATGATAGGGAGTCAAGTTCCAAAAAGGATAACTTTCTTTTTTTTTTCCTCTTACATGTATTTTATTTTTTATTTATTTTTTAACATCTTTATTGGTGTATAATTGCTTTACAATGGTGTGTTAGTTTCCACTTTATAACAAAGTGAATCAGTTATACGTATGCATATGTTCCCATATCTCCTCCCTCTTGCGTCTCCCTCCCTCCCACCCTCCCTATCCCACCCCTCTAGGAGGTCACAAAGCACCGAGCTGATCTCCCTGTGCTACGTGGCTGCTTCCCACTAGCTACCTATTTTACATTTGGTAGTGTATATATGTTCATGCCACTCTCTCCCTTCATCCCAGCGTACCCTTCCCCCTCCCTGTGTCCTCAAGTCCATTCTCTATGTCTGCGTCTTTATTCCTGTCCTGCCCCTAGGTTCTTCAGAACCATTTTATTCTTTTAAGATTCCATATATATGTGTTAGCATGTGGTATTTGTTTTTCTCTTTCTGACTTCCTTTACTCTGTAGGACAGTCTCTAGGTCCATCCACCTCAGTACAAATAACTCAGTTTCGTTTCTTTTTATGGCCGAGTAATATTCCATTGTATATATGTGCCACATCTTCTTTATCCATTTATCTGTCGATGGACACTTAGGTTGCTTCCATCTTACGTGTATTTTAAATGATGAAAAGCTGTCCATGACAGTTACAGAAAATGGATGGAGTTACCTTTTTTGGAAGTTCCATTTATGTGTATCTGTGTGTAAATCTGTGTGTGTACACACACACACTTTTTAACAAGAGTTAAATTAAACTCCCCACGAAAACTCATATATGGGAAATGTTTAGTGGGCGTCCTCACTTATGGGAAAGCTCAACAAGATTTGGGAAGAGTCATGGGACATTCATATTAAAATAGGAAATACAGGCTATCTTCAAATGGCTCCAATCTATATAAATCCAGGATGGAAGTCATGCAATTCTGAGACATCTAATCAGGATCGTTAGTTTTAAGTTCTTTTCCATGTTCGCGAAGCTCTTTCAAATGCTTTCTGCTTTCAGCTTCTCTTGGGAGACGTAGCTCTCAATCCTTAAGGGTGAGCACAAAGCATGTGTATTTGGAATTTTAACGTGTCCTCTTTATGAGATCCGGATTCTAGCGACTTTGGTTCTAATATTTAAACTCTAAAATTCTATCAGCATTAATCTCAGTTGAATCAAACTATACTCATCTGCCCAAACCATCCTTTTTCCTCTCCCCTAAAGTATTACTAAAATAGAAGCAAACGGCTAGTATACTTTTTTAGATGTTTGAGGATAGAAGATCATCTAGTCCAGTAAAAAGAAAAGTATAAACCAAGGAAAGTACTGCCGTCGCCTTCAAAACTGGTACCCAAAGAGGATCAAAGATCAAAGATAATACCAAAAGCCTCAACATGTGCAAATCTCTATTTCTACCCCGCATTCTCCAAAACAATGTAGAAACTGTACTATTTCACAGGAAAAAGCACCCCCTGATCACTTCCCCGAGACGGTTTCCACATCAGCGATCTTGCACTTCAATTTCCCAAATCCAGCCTGATCCCCTGCAGATGACAATACCTCTGTGAGCTGAAATAACGTGCAAATTCTGCCGTTACTGTTGGAAATCACTCATTCCCGATTCACGGGCGGTGGTGAACGGGTCTGGATTCCTGACGTAACTAAGGAACTTACAGCAACAGCCAAGCTTCTCACCCCAGCTTGCTGGAAACCCAAACAGCAGTCTGTCTTCATCTTTTAGAAGCTGATGGCATTCCCGCCCAAGACCCCCATGCCATTCTGCTGCCCCTGTGCTTTGTGACCATGTCGATGGCCCGGGGTCGGTAGTTTCGGAGCTCATTCCACAGCTGGAATCTCTCTGTCCAGATTCACGATGGAACCAACAGATCAAGCAATCTTTCGTACAACCCAAGGTCCAGCTGTCTACCTTATCACGATCGATCGAGGTGTCCTAGGAATTAGCAGTTCTTGGTTACGCAGCACGTCTATTGCAAACAGAAGAGAAAACCCTTCAGGGCAGCTGGTCAAGCCGAGAAGGAAAGGAACTTCATGGGAGTGATGAAGGCGGTTCTTGACTGGACGGAGCTTTTCTCAAAGCGATGGGTGGATCTTGAAGGCCTAAGATGTTTTCTGGTTCATTTGTCCCGAAGCAATTCCTCCTCCTGTTGTACTGGAAATAGCTGGCCGCTCCGAGGGTCCAGGGTCACCACCACCACGGACACGATAGGAGACACGATTTTTGCTATCACGTTGCCTTGTGGGTTGCCGAACGAGGGATAGCTGTCTCCGCCGAGCGTGTTTCCGTGGCCGTCACGATGGGGGTGGCAGCTGCCGCTGCCTCCTGCGGGCGGCCTGGGCCCGGGCGGGTAGCGGTCATTCTCGAGGTCCCTGTCGCTCAGGAAACCTGGGCAGCCTACAGAAGCCCCGACGTGCAGCCTGCACGGCGGACCACGCTAGCTCCGGGGCTAGCGCCCAGTCCCAGGACAGCCTTGATGTCCCGGCCGGGAGCATGGGGCACAGCTCCAGGCTCTGTCCCCTCTCCCTTGCCCTGCAGCATCCAGGCCTGGCTCCAAGGATAAGTTTCTTAAGTCTTAACACCGTCTGTCTTAGGTAGGATAAGTCGGTGTTTACAGCTTTAGGAAAAATGCTTAAATCAAATCATCAAAATAGCCAATGTTCTCCTAAATTGCTCTGCACTTTTATTTTTTTACAATCATTTTCGTTCCTTTTTGCGTTGCTGGAAATGATGGAAAGCATCATCAGGACCAATTCCCAGCACAAGGGTGTAATTGGAAGATGACACCCGCAGCATCATTTGCCTGCACTGTGATTACACCATCCTTCTGAAAAGGGAACTACAAAGGCAGCGAGAGTGGAGGGAGCGAGGCCCATTCCAATCTAACTGCCGTCACTCCGCTACAGCGTCGCCAAGGTTTCCCTCTTTTTTCTCTTTGGCTTTAACTTTCCCTTTCCCCCTTAATCTCTTGCCTATGTATTTTCATCAGCAAAGGGCAGACAGAACCCAACCAGCCCATCTCAGAACCTGACACTTCATAACCAGGATGGTAAAAGACTTACCAGGGAGCCTTTCGGTATTTCCATATCTGCTTTGGTTTTGATGTTCTTCTTGTGGGTTCCTTGAGTGCCGATAGAGCTGCCGGTGACACAAGAGCCCTGGGAGCTGCCCTTTAACACGCTCCTGCAGGAAACATTATTTGATCCACTTTCAGTCTGTTGAGCTGCTTTCTTATCAACTCTGCAGGTAGAAAGTGATTCCTCTGATCAATTACATTGCTCTCCTGCAATCGCTCTACTTTTCCCAATCCTTTAATGTTTAAAGTAACCTCCATGTGTCTCTTTGTCTTTAAACCCTTGGGTGATAAGTGTGTCTCACTGGCCTTGGTCAAATCTTCATCTGCTATTCCGGTAGTGTGTCAATTTAGAGTTGATAATGCAATGATTTATTTTTATTTTTATGACTGCTTGTGAGATGGCGGGTGTGTGTGTGAGGGAATAGAGTAAAAACCACCGGGGAATGATTGCTAAATATATTTCTGGCTTAAGATCAGCAGAATCTGTAATTACCTCCGGAAAGTTTCTAAGTTTGCTCGGTACGATCAGTGGGGTCAGCATCCCTTAAAAACATATGTGTAGTTTTCTTCCATTTCATGCCATGTGGGTATATTCATGATTTCTACTGTACGCTGGATTTCCATCAACCTTGATAAAACTTACCATTCTTTAATTTCGAAGACCACTGGTTTGGTTACCAAAGTAACGTGGACTAAATTACCATTTTATTGCTAACTTTTATTTCATTGTTTAAATTCTGGCTAATGTGCAAAAAGATTGCTACGATGAATTTCTGCTTGTATGAGAAACATGCTTGACTGGTATTCAGTATGCAGGAAACAAACAACTCTCCCTGTTGGGGGGTGAGGAGTGGGTAGGGTTCTGCACTGCCCTCTACACTGCCACCCTCTTTGCCAACACGCTACCTGTTTAGGAGTTCCGTCATAAAGGTATCTTTCGTTGCACACGGAACAGGGCTGGGTCTATTTCTCGATACAAACTTCACTTGGTCATAAATGTCTGGCGGTGTTTTCAGGTTATTTCTGTTCTGTAAACCACTGTCTGGACCATCTGCCAGCTCGATGTCCCTGTTAAGTTCATTTTCCATCTCGCATTGTAGCTCAGGCTTCTTTTTCTCTTTCTTTCTCTCTGATTTTAGCTGTTTGTTTCCAAACCCCAAAGCTTTTGCATCTTTCTTTTCTGCTTTGGTTTTGGAGACATCCATCTTCCTGCTACTGAGAGCCGGCAGTCTGCTCCTCCGAAAACCGAACCAGCTGGCAAAAGAAGGCCCGGGCTTCGGCTTCGCATCCACAGAGGTGGACTTTGTTTGCACTTGGCCCTTTTCCACATTTTCCTGAATGCACAACATGACCTTTTCTTCGATTGTGGGTGAGAGGGGGGCTTCTGGGCTCACAACACCGGTCCTGGTTGTAGACGTGTCTGGATACCTTCCAGAAGTTTCTAGCTTGGAGGTCCTGCTGGTTTCAAAACTGCTGGGATGCCGTGTCCTCCCCGGACTCTGAGGGGCTCCCAGGCCGTCTTTTGGGGTGGACGGGCACCTGCCGTGGTCGCTGCCTGC
Organism: Phocoena phocoena; assembly: GCF_963924675.1. Lineage (NCBI taxonomy): Eukaryota > Metazoa > Chordata > Mammalia > Artiodactyla > Phocoenidae > Phocoena > Phocoena phocoena. The sequence continues at coordinate 17,012,496 of NC_089225.1, forward strand.
TTCCTCTGGTGCAGTCACCCTGACGCCTTCTCCCTGGGCGTAGGCCGGCTGCTCTTCTGTTCCAGGTGGGGCGAGGGGCCCTTCGGATTTTGGAAGGATCCTCAAAGGCAACTTGCTTGGACTCCCGTGCTGGCTGCTGGAGCTGCCTGTACTCCCCAGGGAGCCCTGCCTGGAGGAAGGATGCCCCAGGGGCCTCCCAGCACCAGGGAGACCGTCAGACAGGGGGGCAGACGCCGTCTTGCTGGGAGAGCCTTCCGTGGAGGAGCTCTGCCGGGTGAGGGAGTTGCCCCTCTCAGCAGTGTTGGTAATAATCTGAGTCCGGACCTTGCCTGGCCCTTCCACGGAGGCCGTGGGGGGCTTGTCCCCTGAGTGAGCGCTGAAACTCTGGCTGCGGGCTTTGGCTCCGTTCATGCCTAGAGCTGGTTTTAGCAGCGGTTTGTTGGAGGACAGGGATCTCTTCACAGATTTGTTTTCTACCGCATCTTTTCCATCAGCCCCAGGCGTGCTACTTTCCAGTGACTCTGGCGTTGCTGTTTCCAGGGGAAGCCCTTCGGCCAAACTCTCCTGTGCTCGTAAACCCAGTGGAGACACAGTTCTTTCGCCTCCTGTGGTCTCAAGGCTGTTGGCGTTCCTGGAGGTCCCTGGCTTATCCTTGCTCACAGCCGCGGAACTTTTCGAGGCTTCGTTGAGGCTGTCTTTTTCGTGTTTCCCTGGCACTGTAGAACTCTTCCTGAGCAACTGGGGAGACTTCATGAAGACTTTGAGCCCAACGGGGAGGCGAGTTTTCAGTCCTCTCTCATGAGGGTTTTGACAACCCTGCGGGGTGTTGTGGCTTTTGGAGGGTGCTGATGATGAGGGACTGCTAACCTGAGATGATGGTGACTCATTTACCCCTAAGAAGGAAGGCTTGGGGGGTGTGGAGACACTGTCATTCAACTGTCCTTTTCTTGCTGGAGACACACCTTTGGAAGACGGTATTTCCACTGGCTCATGGGTAGAAGGACAGTTCTTGGGAGTCCGTAACCCTATGTCCGTTTGTGTGGTCCCAAGTGTTTGGTGAGGTGGGGTTTTGGGGACATTTCTCTTTGGAGAGACCTTTGGGGGCCCTGGGGCCATCCCAGCAAACGAGCTGGAGGGGCTGTGAGCAGGGCATCTGGTTTGGATTGCTGTTTCTGTGGAGGGCGGAGGGGGAGTGAAGACCGGCTTTTTGAAGGCCACAGAAGGTTTCTTCCCCTGCACTTCTGTCACGGTCTGATTAAAATAAATAATTGGAGCAGAGGATCCTTTCAGAGGGGGGGATTTCAATACTGTCCTCGCCGCCTCACTGGGGACCCCGCTTTCTGGCTTAGCCCATGAAGGTGGCGACAGATAGTCGTAACTGGGCCCGGCGAGTAGGGAGACCGACCTGCCTGGAGGGGACGGCAGGGAGGGCGATCTCACCCCGGCCTCTGGCCCCGGGCCACAGTGTTTATCCCTCGTGGGGGGCTCGCCATCGTCACTCGGCTCAGCAGGGGGCCTTGGCAGCAGCTGTGACGCTGGAATCTGACTCCTGGAGTACTGGACCCAGTCCCTTCTGCTGAACATTTTGGAGCCGTGAGGGAGCTGGGTGGAGGGTTTTGGAATGTGTGAATCTGGCGGTAAAGCAAAGAGGGGCTCTGGGCCTTCAGACTTTTTGAACCGTGAGAGTTTCCCTGGAGCTGGTGATCTCTCAAGAGTCACTGGGCCAGCTGAGGGGACCGTGAGGGAGGCTTCAGGCTCCATTATCCTTGATTTCTGAGGTGAAGACTTGCCCCTGGTAGGTATTTTTGTCAGACTTTTCTTCTGATCGATGCCCGTGGCCACAGAGGACCTAGAATGACTCTGGCATGACGTAGCGTGTGCTGGTTTGGTCAGTCTTTGTCGCTGAGTGCTTTGCGTCACTGTCCTGGGGTGGAAGGATTCAGTGGGTGCCACGGCAACATCATCTACTTCTTGTCTTGGAATGTTTCTCTCAGTTTCCTCTTCAGATCTCTTCAAGAAAGGATAGTCTCTAGCAGCAGCCCCTGGCTGTAAGCGAGCAATTCCCTGAGGTAAAAGTTCAGTGTGTTCTGTCTGGGGCCCAGCAGGGGCCTGATGGATGGAAATCTCCTTTCTGGTAACAGTGACCAGGCCAGTCTGGTGAGAGCTGAACTCAATGGGCTCGCCATCTTCTGCATCAAATATGACAGTAATACATTCTTCTGAGGAAGTCCGTTTTACGACCCTTTGCTGCTTAATGCAACTAAACGTCTTTGGCCTGCTCTCGAAGTGGACGGGTACTTGTTTTTCTTCCTCCTCGGGAGACCCACGTTGAGATCTTCCAAATCCCACGCGGACGTCCAGGTGCTCCACGGACTTGTCGGCGTCCACAGTCAGAGACGCGTCTGACGGGCTTTCCTCATCACTGCTCTCTATGTACAGCTCATCCAGGGTTCCGGTGTCATCAGTGTCTGAGAGCTGGAGACTGACAGACACGCGGCCCTGGCCGTGCGGGCCCCCCTCTCTCTGTACCTGAGGCCCCTGCGCACTTGGGCACTGCTTCCGCTCCAAGGGACAGTTGCTAGCACAACTGGTCAGCCTCTCAGGCCTTTCCCAGGGGTAGACCGAGGAAGTGATTTCTGAACAGCGTTTGCCATTCAGCTCCCAGCCAAAGAGACTGTCGGAAACACTGTGGGTTAATTTACAACCATGCAGCCTGCAGCCCTGGTGTGGAACTGCTTGGAGCGAGGCCAAGGAGGAAGGGTCCTCTTCGGCATCGTCGTGAGAATCTGTGTCATAAGCAAATGCCTTGTGGGGCTCCTTGCAGGGGCTCCCCGTGTCCGTGGGTTTGCAGGGGGGATATTCCTTGAGGCTGCTACTTTTAATTCCTGGCGAATAGATTCCTTCATTGGAGTTCATGCAATCTTTATAACCCCATTTGGTTATCACTGATGGGGGTTCAAGTAACACTTTTCGCTTCTGGAGCTTTCTGAGTCCTTCCAAAATGTGGCTTTCCTTGATGCGAGTCGGAGGTAGTTCATCTGTGGGACTAGCAAAGCCACTCGGGAGTGAAGAGTCAATACTTAACCTTTTGTCCCAATTTTGTGACGACTGCTAGGAAAGAAAAGGAGACATGAGAAATGATTGAGCTCTGTGGATCACCAATTTATAAAAGGAAAAGGCCATCATTAAACTTAATTCCTTCTAGTGGTTGATGAATATTCACATATAAATGCATTTATTCATTAATTAATTCAAACTAATTCATTAACTACGCAGCGAATCTCTACCTTGCCAGGTCCTGAGCTAAGTAGCATATGATATAGATAAGTAGAGGATGAGGACCCTGCTTTCAAGGAGCATGCAACCCCCAGGAGGAGGTGAGCTCAAGGAACCATAAGTCAAGGGATCATATGAGACATACAGGGGTAGCAGGTACTCCAGAATTTCAGACGAGGGAGACCACATGTCTGTTCGGGAAAGAAACACAAAAAGCATATAAGTTTCCTTTCCTTTCCTTTTCTTTTTTTAAAAAATAAACCTAGCCCTAGAAAGAGAGATAGGTTTGCCTTAGTTTAAAAGTAGGGGAAATGATTTCCAGGTAGAAGAAATGGGAGGGCAAAGACCTGAATTGGAAAAGTATGCTTAAGGAACACTTAGGGAGTAACCAGAAGACACTATGGCTCACTGCTCAGCGTATACGGCAGGTAAAGAGGGTAAATGGAAAAGCGAGCTGGTCCCTTCCATTCTAACGACTGAAAGTTAGAATGCCATGTGGCTTCATGACTTCACTCATTGATAGGCAGTGAACATCTGTGGAATGTTTACACAGATAGAGCAGCTGGGCATTTGCTGTTAGAACTCATAGCAATGGTTCACCTGCTAACTTCAAAAGGTCAATTTCCTGTTCTTCATATTTCTCCAAATACCAGTGTTAGTTCTGGAGAAGTGACCAAGAAATGACGTAGAAAAAAACGTGGCATTCTACTCAGACATTCAGATTTATCAAATTACTGCTAGCAAGAAACAATGGCAGAGGAGGAAACTTACATTGACCAAGCATTTGCTGTGTACCAGCCCCTGACCCAGTGCTTTGATTTAATTTTCAGAACAATACCATGAGGGAGACATTATCAGTTCTAATTTACTAGCCGGGAAAGTGAGATCCAGCAAGATCTGTCCTTTGGAGATCACACAGTTAAGGAACAGCTGGAGCAAAGGTATGAACTCTGGTCTCCTGGGTCCTTCCTATGACCATTTCTGCAGTGGCTGTGTGGAGATCTGAACCCAGGCAATCTGGCTCTAGAGACTGCACCATCGATGTGGATACGATGCTGCTGGAATGAAGCTTAGCCTCTGTTCTACCCTCTATATTAGTGGAAGTCATAATAGACACCATAGGTTATTCCAACACCCCTCTTTTGAATGGAACTTGTGGAGTTTAATCACAAACCGGCACTCGGGGAAACTGGGAGGCTCTGACCTAATGACTATTTTCTTTTAAAAGGCTATATAATTAACGATGAAGAATGTCTATGAATGAATCTGGTGGTTTCAGATGTGCGCTCTGCACCAGTCTTGGCTAAGAGTACAGCTCCTGTTGGCATCTCCACACTAGCTGCCCTGCTGCTCCAGGACTCTGAACACCTGAGCGCTCATAAGCAGAGGTCAACTCCGTGTCAGAAACTTGCCTTGGAATCTCCGCTTTTTAGTAAGCTGTGAGCATCTGCTTACATCTAAAACTTTCTCATAAAAATTTTATGATTGTCAAAAATCATAAAAATCTTGTCATCAACAATACGTCTTGTTTATTTTTTCTTTAGTTGTTATATGTATATTTGGTTTTAAGTCAAATTATATATTCTCTTTGGAAAATTCTCCAGGGTCAGAAGTTGCTGTGCATAGATTCTATTTTGGTGATGCTTCCCCTTCCCCCTCCTCTTCTGCTGTGCCATTAAAAACTCCTTCGGAAATCAGAAGAAATCCCTTCGGTAAGTCTGGGTATTATAGACTGACCAGTGAGCAGACTGCCACAGCTTGGGTTTCTAAGAATTTCCATGATCCTGATGTCACGTTCACAAAAAAAGAAGAGAAGCCAGGCAAAAGCACCCTCTTAGAGCTTGAAAGGGGCAGATTTGTTCACGCCATAGGTGTGCTCTGTGTCTGCTTACCCACTTCTCTTCTGCCTCCCCGCAGCCTGCCCATGCTGTGGTCTGCGTCATCCCAGGGCCCAAGGCTGCAAACCTCCCAGGGCCCTGGCTCCCCACCCTGGGAGATTAGCCACATTCCTCCAACAGTTTTCCAAAGGAGGTCATGGTATTTAATAGCTTGAGAAAGGTTGAGGATAATCTTGAAACTTGAAGAAAAGCATGAAATCTCCTATCGGGGAGATGGTGGGACGAAGCTGGCATTTCATATTGGCGGCTTCATTCTTTGCAGGGAAAAGTCAGAAGAGACTTGCTCTGGGGAGCAGGGCAGCTGGCTGAAAGATGCTGCTGATAAGGTAGGAGCCTCGGTTTAATGCCCACAGTTCTTTCCTATTTCTTGACTAGATAACAGTTTTACACATTCTTTTTTTTTCTTTAAACGACGTTCTTGGTCTTAATGGAAACAAACCCATCCCAACAACTGGGACTCCTCCACGTTTTAGGCTGATTCAAGGAGGTCAGTCTAGCAGAATGGTTAAGGTTCTGGAACCAACTGCCCAGCTCCGCTTACTGGCTATGAGACCTTGGGATGGATATTTAATTTCTCAGCACCTCAGTTTACTTCTCTGTGAAATGGAGGAAATAGGAGAACCTACTTAATAAGCTATCACGAGCATTAAATGAGCTAGTACTTATGAAGAGCTGACAAAGCTGACATGTGGTCATTACTCAATAATACAAGCCAGATTCCTCCATGGAGGGCAGGCCAGTGCATTTCACGTAGGCTTCCCTTCTGTTTCTACACAAAAAAATATTAAAACAAAATACTTATGAACTACTAAAGAACCACTGGTCATATATTTGTTATTACATAGGTTAATATTATATTCACATTCAAATTTATATTGTATGAATTTATTATGTATGTTAATACTAAATGAGTACCTGGTACATGGTAAGAACTTAAGAAGTTCCTTAAATAATATCAACTTAAAATGTCTTCAAGACTTCTTCCCTGGTGGCCCAGTGGTTAAGAATCGCCTGCCAATGCAGGGGACACGGGTTCGAGCCCTGGTCTGGGAAGATCCCACGTGCTGCGGAGCAACTAAGCCCGTGCGCCACGACCACTGAGCCTGCGCTCTAGAGCCCGCGGGCCACAACTACTGAAGCCCATGCGCCTAGAGCCCGTGCTCCGCGATAAGAGAAGCCACCGCAGTGAGAAGCCCGCGCACCGCAACGAAGAGTAGCCCCTGCTCGCCGCAACTTGAGTAAGCCCGTGCGCAGCAGTGAAGACCCAACGCAGCCAAAAATAAACAAACAAACAAACAAATAAAAATAAAATAAAATGTCTTCATGAGACTGGGTCTAGTTTGCTGGATCCCTGAGAATTAGGACTTTTCTCTGGGAGATGTGACAGGCACGCTGGTACTCCACAGCCATTTTGAGATGGGACACTGTTAAATCTCCAGATGATGGCTAACGGAGTGTGTATGAAGTGCCTTAAGAACCTTATTTCTCCTCTTTCAGGGAAGAGATGTCCCTAGGATATCGAGGGTTGTTCTAACTGGAAAAATTTCAAGGAAGAAAGAAAAGAAAAGAAAAGAAAAAAGGCTCAGAGAACGAGAGAAAGAGCTGTGAATGAAAAGAGCAGAGCAGGGGGCTCTGGGAGCCAGCAATATTCAGAGACAAAGAGAGGGAACACCCCCCACCACCACCACCTCCCGAGTCTGCTAAGGGCCAGGTTCCTAGCAGTCATTATTCAGAACTCCGAACAGCTCCTTAGAAGGAGCAATTCTGATAACACCCCAGCCTCCGCACTTTGCACTGTAAGTCTGAGTCCAAGGGAATAAGCTCTAAATTCCAGCTTGCAATCTTGTTCTGAGATCTTGTTCAGAGTATGAAAAACCTCCTCCCTCACCCAAATTTTCTGGCAGTTACGGAAGTTCCCTGGTTTCTTATGCTTCTGAAGTCATAAACTAAATTTATACAGATGACAGAAAACCGATCTCCAAATATCCGAATTCAGGGTTTCCATTCTCCTGTACTCTTTGTTTTTCTTTAACGTTAGGAAACTGCAGAAACAGCGATTCCAGATTCTTGGCTTATACCAGTGTGCAAAGATGTTTATTCAAATCATGAAGGACTCTTCAGCTGGGTGAGCCCACTTTGCAGATGGAGTCATTCCAGCCGTAAGAGTTATTTAAAAATCTGGTAGAGGAACTCCTGGCATCTAAGCAGAGACATGCTCAACTTTCACTGAAGCCACAGCGCTTGTCGTCTACCATGGAATTCTCCCTCTCTACTGTGCCACCCTCCAACTCACAGCCGTAATATTAGTGTTTTATGAGGCTATTGCCTTGATTAAAGGTCAATATAATACATGCTATTTTTTGAGCAGTAAACTCCTACAAAGCTAATGAGACTTCCAAACCTTTCGGCCATTCATTCGGAGAGAATGCACCGCTCTCCCTATTCTCTAGAAGAAAACCTTTTCTTTGAGTTCTCACGGGATGCTCAGTCTGGAGTGACTTGGCACGTGGGCAAGGCCACTCTCGTTTGCAGCGGACGTTAACAAGTCTCTCTGAGCATCACAGGCATGATGTCCATAAAACTACTCGAAAATGTCTTAGTCGGTCTGAAGCGTGGTCAGTTCCATTAGGCCAGGGCTCCAGTTCCAACTCGATATAAATCTGGGAATTCGGTGGGCTCCATCCACCAAAGCACAGAAGGGAAAATGTCCTTCTCTCCCAAACTCCCTCCCGTGATGGCCTCGTCGTCTGAGGTTAAATCATCATGTCACTTCTCACTGGCTGTGTGACTTCTAGCAAGGAACTTAACCGTCTCTGGCCAATTTCCTCTTCTATGTAATGGGGAGAAGCGTAAACAAACAAGAACTCAGCAAATGGTCATTTCCTTCTTCGCCTCCCTCCCACCTTCCACCTTCCTACCGGAAGAGGCTTCTTTTCTGGTTCTGACGCCGCAGTGCCCTGAAAGGAGCCTTACCCTTTTCCTGAGGTTCTTCCCATCGTGCCACGTGTAGGAGGAGCCGCTGGAGTATTCGCTGCAGGCGCTCGAGAGAGACAGCTCGCTGCTGCTACAGCTGCTTCGAGTACAGAGATGACCGTGGATGGCAACCCCCATGCCAGGGCGTTTCAAAGCAGGGGTTCCTGATTTTGTGTTCAGCTGGCATTCCTAAAAAAAGCAGGACAGCTCTGAGCGAGGACTTTGCTAAGGGAGAGAGGAAATCCCAGCTCAACATCTTAATGAGGTAGGAGCGAATACAGCACTGCGGTTAGAAACACAGACTTTGGGGTCGACAGACTAGGGGTTCCGATCTTGGCTATGACTCTAACGTGCCTGGGAAATGATGCAATCTTTTAGAGCTACATTTTCTTTTTTAAAAAGTGAAGAATAATAATACCGCGCACCGTTTAGGGTCACTGCAAGGACCAAGTGAGTTTCTAGATGAGAGGCATACAGCATAGGATCTGGCCTAAGCAGGTGCTCAATTATTATGAGCTGCCATCATCGTTAGGCAGGAATATGACACTGGTAGTGTCCCATTTTATCCAGTCATGCTGGTTAAAGAATCAGATCAACATCAAGACATGACTTTAATGCTACAAAAGGAAGAAGACAGAGCAGCATCTTTGGCTTAAGGGTTCAAGAGCATGGGCCCTGGACTGGAGTCTAGCGACCTGGCTCTCAGGCTACCAGTGCCACCAGATATGAGATATTGAGAAAGAAAGCATTTAACTTCCATGGACCTTATTGTCTGCTGGTATAGGGTGGGACAGTTCTCCCAGATCACTCTTATAATCCCTATGGCTCTGATAACATCATTGTAAGTCTGGGATCGAATGCCCGGGAAGCCATGTACTGTAATGGAACACCAAACCTGGGAATCACAAGGCTGTGTTGTAAAGATCCTAGGACTCTGCATATCAGTTGGCTATCCAAATGGTAAAGATTCTCACATCAAACAGATCTGGGTCCCGCACAGAAGGATCCAAGCAGTTAGAATTCTAGTGGGTCTGCATAAGGCACAGGTGACAAAGCTGTAGACACCCCAGAACATCTTGACAGCCACATTATAGGCCCCTAATGTAACGGATGAAGTGCCCCTAATGTAACAGATGAAGCTCCACTAACTGGACAGGCTAAATTAATTTAGCATCCCGATCACAAGAATGGGATCTCTCCATTACAGTCTCATTCCTGTCCCCTATCTAGAAAAGCTTTGTCTCAGAAACTCATTGACGGGAAACCATCTGTCTTTGTGTCACTGGCGGAATGGCAAGTCTCTTACTTGTGCAATCTATTGACACTTTATGGCTGCCTTTAGTACCTGGGTACATATCACTGTTCTCCGAATGCAATTCCAACTGACGATGACTAAACACCAGCTCGGGGAAGGAAGGTAATGCTGTTCTGGGAGCACTCGTGGTCAATAGGAAACCCCTGCGTCGGTACAGAGGGCATGTTTAATCTGCTGTCTAATCAACATCCATAATGCTTAATAACGTCAGATTTTCAGTATCAGGCATCTGCCTTGCTATCGATACTTCATTTTGGCCGCACAATAATCTCTTTAAGTGATCTGAAAATGCCAAGGAACTTTACTACTCCATTTCCCCCCCTGAAATTTGGCTCTAAATACCACTGAAAGGAGAAAGTCGTCTTAAGATCCAGCTTTCAGCAATAGTTATTGATTTATGACCTCATTTACTGCCAGACGTAACTTAGTTAAGGGGAGTTCACGTCTGTATCTCAGCAACTAGCCTCTGCCCGTGGTCCCAATGAACAGGAGCACGATGCAGTTAGGCCTCAGGCACGGCACACACATCCGGAGCATGCCCTGCACAGACCTGCAGAAATACCACATCGTGAGCTGCTTGCACTTGTGCGCCTTCTCTTTTCTCCGTCCCATTCTCTGGTATTTGGCTGTTTGGTTCAGCAGGGTGCTGGCTTTTATTTAGGACTACCTCTGCTCTGAAACTTGCGTCTACTATCCGGAGAGAGATCACATCCATGTCCTCTGAGGCCATCCGATCTAAACTTCTCCCATGGCTTTTTTCACACCCTGCACAGGTGTCAGTCACCGTTTATATTCTACCTTTTCCCAAAGTACTGAAGCTTATCTGTGATTTCTCTCTGTCTTTCCCATCTATACCTTCCCACCTCACCTATCCAAATACTGTCTATTTTCACAACTCAACTCAGTTCCCAGGCCTCTATTTAACAAATAAGCTTCCTTGCCCAGTTGTCACACGTGTGCACCTCGATACAGACGTTGGATTAAGATGACAGGACTAGAACTCAGAAGATGAGCTGGAGGAGGGAGGCATTGTTGCCTCTCCCTTGACCTTGAACTTGAGATGCCCAGATGTGATGGACGACACGGTTGGGAGGTGGGGAAGGCCCATCAATGTCACGTGGGTCAGGCAGGGCTGGGCTAGTTATACACAGAAGTGTCCTCTAAGCCGGGCTTTTCATCCTTTCATGGGCACAGAAGTCATCCCAGATCTTGTTAAATACAGACGTTGACTCAGTAATTCTGAGGTGGGGTCTGAGATGTAGTATTTTAAGAAATTCCCAGGTGCTTTGATGCTGCTGGCCCAGGGCCTGTGCTTCGAGTAGAAAGCCCTTAGCCTAGGAGGAGCGATGAGAGATGATTACCTCTCATGTGCATTACTTGGTAGCAAGTTGTGTGTCTCACAGTGTGACCTGGGCTATGCTGAGGAGGATGAAAGGAGTGGTGTGAGCCCTCCCTCGGAGCAGTGTACTGGGGAGGGTGTGTGTGTGTGTGTGTGTACGTGTGTACGTGTGTACTTGTGTGTGTGTGCGTGTGTGTGTGTGTGTGTGTGTGTGTGTGGTGGGGTGATTACAGAGTAATTCTTTGCCAAGAAGAGGAAGGGGCGAGTCCTCTCTACTGGGAAATTCTCCCACCTTTCCCTGACCTTGGGCGACCAATGTTGGAATTTAATAAGGGACCCAGAATCTCTGACATCATGGCTGAAAAGTGAGCTCCTCTGTCCTGAAGTTTCTTCCCTCATCAGCACATGATCATGTAGGATTACCTGCTCCAATAAATAACTGTTCTGTGATTGAGCGGTTGAACACCAAGGCCACTTATAAGGTTTAAATCCTGGCTCTCTCACTGGCTAACCCTTTGACCTTGGGAAAATTATTTAACTCCTCCATGCCTCACTTTCCTTCTTTCTACCTGGAGATAATGAAAGCACCTACCACGTAAGATCAATGTGGAGAGTGAACAGCCCCTGCCAATCAGTAGCAGTTCGCTTCATGATACTTAGTAATTGTTAGTGACAGTAAAACTTAGTAACTCTCAGGTTTTACTACTATTACTAAAAATGTTTCTTTTTTTAATATGTGTGTGTCTTGGCTTTTCAACAAAATTATACTTTATAGCCTCCCTAAGGGACCATGCATTACACTTCTTAATATGCCATCATGGTCTTACACATGGGCGCTGCGATGAGAAACAGCCAGAAGTGTGTGTACTTTATTTCTACGGGTCACTGACGTGACCTTCTGTAGAGACACACCAGTAGGCACTTTTCTCTATTCTCATTCTCCACCTTCGCCATGTCCTTCTGTGGCCGTGGCACGCGGCCAAATACTTAAGAACGCAAGAGGGTTAAAGCAGCGGAGATCTCGTTATGGCCCCTAACTGTTGGCAGCTACTGTGTTATGTACATTTTGTATATTATCTTATTTAATCCTCACTACAACTCTCAGAAATAGAAAAAAATTATCATTTTTTCTCATTTTCCAGAAGGGGAAGCTGAGGCACTGAGGTGTTCAAATCTTGTCCAAGGTCACCCAGTCAATACAACATTCTGATGTCAGGCCCAGGCGCCAGCCTCTATGATACAGCTCCAAGTAAGGCCCCTGACAATCAGCAGAACTCCTGCACGTATACAGACTTCCTTCCAAAACATCCTCCCGAGAAGAGTCGTAATTAGTAATAGATAATGATTATCATTAAAATTCTTCTTTGCCACAAGATGTATGTTGTTTCCGTTGCAACATTATCTTAATTGTGTTGATTTAATTGGCAAAGTATACCATTTACACTATTCAAAGTGTCTTCTTCCCATAGTGTGTTTTAGATTACCACCTTGAAGCACTCATATGCTTTAACATCCTTACTATGAGAAATGCAATACAAAATCCATAATTTTAGTTAAAAAAAGGAGAGAGACACGGAGAATGAAGGCAAGGATTTCTTGGATAAAAACTGCAACTTAAAAAACTTCCTGATCTTAAGGCCATATTATAGATTGGATGCCATTAAGGTCTTCATGAATGTTTAAAGTGACAGCATTCCACTGACATTTAATTCCAATCTAACTTGAGAATATTTACCTTCGATATAGACTCACGTAGCTACACTTATAAAATTATACAGTAAAATAAAAGGCCGGTCATCCACAAATGTCCATCTGTCATTGTTTTAAGCCTAACGCTTTTCATTATATATTTATTTGGCTCTTGTGTTTTTCAAGATACTTTTTTTTATGTCAATGAGAGTTAAAAACCACGCTGGTTAAAGTTTTGCCAAATAAGCACAAAGATAAGCCTAGCTAAAGAAAAAAAAAGTACAGACCATGAATTTTTAAAAGTTCATACATAATGTATCATAAAAGTAGGATGAGTAATATGGGACATGGGCTTTAATAAAAAGCTCCTTGGCCATTTCTCAGAGACTTTGAGATGTAATCAATACCCAAAAAGGTATCTTGGGGACGAGGCAAGATTTACGATATTTTTGCCGAGAGTGACACTTTCTGCTTACTTCATCAGCTGGGGGACATGATATTGAATTGCAGAGAGCACAAGAAAGGAAAGTATTTTTAATCTGCCTGACAGTGCTTCAAGGATGCGCTTTATGGTTCACTTGTGACATCATTTCTGATGGAAGGAAGGAAAAGAACAACCTGAACAAGTGTTCTGAAGGCGACAGGGAAACTCACGTGCATTTCAACATCAGTTCGTGAGTGCGTCAGACTCCGGCTTCTTTCCACATCTGAGAGCAAATCCCCGGTTGAAAGATCTGAGATGCGTGAGTGAAGTTTCTGGGTAAAAACAGGCAGACATTTTGAACAGTGTTGATTTAATCGTTTGTTTCAAATCTTGCCTTGGACAGGTAAATCTCAAAAGAGTTGACATTTCTAGATTAGATAACATATCCTAACTCAAAAGAGTTTATCTGAGTTTATCAGTGTTCTGTATACACACGTGCAATTACACATTATAAACAAGAATCACACTTTCATAGTCTGTCGGTATGTGCTGGAAAATAAGTAGTAAGGAAAAAGAAACAGCAAGAAAAATGTGAATGCCCCAATACACTTATTGGCTTTTGATACTAACATTAAATTAACTTTTGATATTCACATTAAAAAGCACTCACCATGTTAACCTTATTATGTTGAGTAGTGGTTAAAATCTGAGCAAATGATTATAAAAGGGACCTTATTTCTAAACAGCACTGATCTTGTGACATCTTCCCTTGCACACATTTTAACTCAAAGTCATTAATGTCATCTGTTAGGAACAATTAATGTGAATAGAAAATAATTGCATCAGGGATCTGGGGACTTGGAGGGCTTTGTGCATTAATATTCACATGCTATTCGATTATATACTCAATTCTTTGTTTCAGCTTTGCTTGGGTGGCCTGCTAAACCAGGGACATTTCACTATATTAATCTTTATCCTAACTATTCAGGCTTTTCTGTAGATATTAAATTTGATCTTTTTAATTGCAAATACAATAAAACTCGTGATTTATGTCTAATGTTTCTGCTAGGCTGATGACATTTTAAAAATGGTACTCACAGCCTGGTTTGTCTTGGTTACAACTTTTGTGACTTCAGACACTAAAAAATCGAATCGAATAAGTAAATAACGTGGCTGAGATGCCTCCCTCACCTCTGAAAAGTTTTTCTATTCCTTTTCTTCCCCGGAAAGGCCTTGCTGCATACTGATGTTGATCTGGGAAACGAATAGTTCTCTGCCAATAATTAATGCTAGGACCATCTTAGCGTGCAGGGGTTGCCCAAGGGTCACTTTGTCCCAGCAGATCCACCATGTTGTCAGCAGGGCTGTGAACTCCACTAAAATGAGCCATATTTACTGTTCCCCATTTTCCTTCAGGTTGAACTTGTGTGAAAGCCCTGTGTACCTGGTTAGTTAGTCACTCAACAAACATCTATTCAGCACCCACTGAAGGATAAGCACTCTGGTAGCATTGCACTGCATCCATCTGCAGGAATAAAGGCAGTTTTTGTTTTTTTTTTTTCTGCTATGGATCAGTTCTCCTTCTTTTCAGTAGAGCTTAAAGTCATTTGCTTCAGACTTACACTCTTGCTTCTCTCAATTTGTGTTTGTGGAGTTACTTTCACCAAAAAGAACATAAATCCTAGATATCTGGTTTTCCATTATTTTGAAGATTCTAATTTCTCCAACAATGGCAAGACATCAATAGGTTACTAGAGCCAGGATGTTGTTTCTGCACAATATTTATAATCCTTATCTCGAGCTCCCTCTAGAATCAAAGACATTTTAAGCCCCGGGATCTGTCACACGACGTGTCACACTCAGTAAGTACCCAACTGGTGCTTGCTGCAGTCCATAAAGAAAAAGATGTCTATATTTTCTCCACCCACATACAGGTTTTAAGGATTCAGACAGTGCCAAAAGAATGATAACATTCTAAGACTTAAGAACACATTTATCAATATGCAAAGAGTCAAAGAATTTACGGGAAATGACATTCAACAAAAGAAATGATGATTTTGAGTGGTATATCATGTGATTTGGGGGAAGAGTCCTCATAGATTAGATATTTGACTTCTTATTCAGTTCATGGTTACACTTCTTACCAGATATATGATGTCATTGTTTTGCTTTCTGAATGAATATGTGTATATATAAACCCATCCTCCTAAATGAGGTTATATTTTAGTTATTTTTATGCAAATGGTCAGTTCTCTCCATTGAAATAAGTGAAGTCATGAAGGAGAGGGGACAGATCCTAGGGCAAGGGGACCTGAGTTTCAGCCCGAAGGCACAGATTTTACCAGATCTCAGGATGTAATTGAACCTCTTTGTCTGAGATTCCCTGCCTGTTACAAAGGGATGGAAGAAGCTACTTAACCTACCTCTCAGGTAGGGAGAGGTATTGCCATAGTCAGAAAGGATAATAAATAAGATAGTACTGTGAAATTTACATAGGCTTATACCAATTAATTGTCGTAAATGAGAGTTGGTAATTTTTTTTTTTTATCATCTTCATTGGAGTATAACTGCTTTACAATGGTGTGTTAGTTTCTGCTGTATAACAAAGTGAATCAGCTATACGTATACATATATCCCCATATCCCCTCCCTCTGCGTCACCCTCCCACCCTCCCTATCCCACCCCTCTAGGTGGTCACAGAGCACCGAGCTGATCTCCCTGTGCTATGCGGCTGCTTCCCACTAGCTATCTATTTGACATTTGGGAGTGTATATATGTCCATGCCACTCTCTCACTTCGTCCCAGCCTACCCTTCCCCTCCACGTGTCCTCATGAGTCCATTCTCTACGTCTGCGTCTTTATTCCTGTCCTGCCCCTAGGTTCTTCAGAACCTTTTTTTTTTTTTTAGATTCCATATATACGTGTTAGCATACGGTATTTGTTTTTCTCTTCTGACTTACTTCACTCTGTATGACAGACTCTAGGTCCATCCACCTCACTACAAATAAGAGAGTTGGTAATTTCTTAAATGCTAAGGTACAAAGGAATCATTTGTTGTTATAGTTTACATGTATGTAAGGAGAATAAAAACTGACTTAGAGGAAAATAAAATCTACTTCTGTGTTAAGGCTGTAGGTAAGAAAATAAAAGGTAAATATCATCCTTTCACATAAACATCCTTCATGGTTAAGTAACCACAAAAGCTCACAATACATTAGGTGTTATACTTTTATAATAAGTATTTTTATGAAAGGTTTATATTTTCTACATATACATATATAATAAATAAATTTCCATAGAGAGAGGGAGAGAGAATATTACTTTTCAAACTGGTGTTGTATGTTATCTGGCCTTAATTCAGGTAGAATATGTACATAAGGAAATCAATTAAAATCATTGACAGAGTATAACTGACAGGAGAGTACCCCTGCCTCTTCAAGGAAGTCCACCTGCTTAGTTTGAGGGCAAATTCACTATCACATGACTACCTACCTACAGTTCATGTATACTGAATAAGTGTCCATTCAGATAAAATCTCCCACCTGAAAATTTTCAAACTTGAAATCTTTAGCCTACGAATCTGGATGAATCCTGGATTTGACTCGGACATGATTTTGTGTGTGTGTGTGCGTATGTGTCTTTGTGTGTGTGTTTAGACATGAGAGATAACAATATTACTCAGTATAGATTTGAAATTGACCTCACATCACTTCTTATACTATCTCAGTAACTGAGATTTCACTTGGTCTTAGAAATAGAGACTCCCAGCCTCACACATTCTCAAACTAAAGGCCAGTGAGATCTTTTCACTCAAATGCTTCCTTTCATGGTAACTGTTCACCCCTCCCTTCCTGCCAGACTGGTTTCACTGTTTCTAGAATGGGCCCCTCTCACTTCTGAGCTGGTGCTTTTTCCGTCTGCCTATAGCACACTCTCCCTGCTCCTGCCCACCTGCCTGAAACCTGCTCACTATTCAGGATTGCACTGAAACCTGCCTGTAGGGCTGTCTGTCATCTCTAGCCCCCAGTGGATTCCTCACTCAGATGGATTACGTCCTCCATCATTTTGGCCCATTACCTGAAGTGCGTAATTGCTGAATTGCTCATGTACTGCGGGGTCTATTTCCCTAATGGGGTGACCAGCTCCATGAGAATGCAGGCCAAGCCCTCGATTTCTGCTTTGTCCCTGTGGCAGGGGCTGGCTAGGTGTCATGGAACCCATTCCCTCTACCCTCTAGCCACACAGCTGGACGACATTTCCCAACACCCTTTGCAGTTAGGTGTGGCCACGTGACAGGGGTAGTTCCAGACGATGGGGTATGAGCAAAAGTGATACCCGTCCTGGCCCAGGAATATCTCCCACATGCGGTGTTCCACCCCCTTTCCCCTTCCACCAGTCTGATGCAGCCAACTCAGCACAGCAATCACAGAAGTCACGTGCTGAAGATGGAGCCAGCAGGTAGGAGGAGTCTGGATTTCTGAATAGTCAATGGAAAAGAGCTGCCCTGGGACCAGAAGTACCTCTTTTGGACTTTCCACGAGAAAGAAACCTGCACTGGGTTTGAGTCATTAATCATTTGGGGGTTTGTTTGTTATCAGGATTAATATTAACTGGCTGATGTCACCCTTTCCTGAGATAAGCACTCTATAGCAAACAGAGCAGTCACTAAATAAAGACACACATACACACATAAATTCATATGCACACATTATGTATATACACATTCAGAAACACATGTTCACACATGCATTTTCAGCTTCATGGAGAAGAGGCCTACTTTGTGTCACGATGCAGGGGCAGGGGTGAGGAGCTGTGTGACAAGCCATGGTGTAGATCAATCCACAGTCTGAACACACGCCTCACAACAGAATAAGATACGATGGTCAGCTTTGGGAACCTGGAAATGCCAGAGCAGCCGGGGCCAGAAATACAAGCTGGGGTAATAATTTTTGGTGGATGACTCTGCCTTCAGTCAGCCAGCTCTTTTTTCTATTTTACGGTTTTGAATCTGTAATTCAAGGCCGAGAAGGACTGCACCTGAGACCAGCTGTGCATTATCTGGTGGGATGGAGGTGGAGTGGCCCCTTTCACAGTAGCCCGGATGGCTCTGCAGCTCTCCAGCTAGTGATGGCAGCCGAGACTGAGACCAAGGTGTGCCTGGCCTTTCAGAGTGGGGCTGGAGGGCTGCTTTGCCATTTTTTGTATCTCTCCTCGCTCACGGAGCTGCGCTTCTTCAGATGCTTAGTGAAGGCTTGTTGCATTTAACAGAATTCTGCCTTTGGATTTTTGCTCAGTACCGAGACGATGCCACGACCGGAAGGCAGTGATTGCTGAGGCCAGGGCGACACTGAGTCCTTATTTAGTGGCACAAGGTGAGGTTAAAAAGCAGATTATCTGAGAAATGTGGGTAACATGGGAAACCATACTGGAAAAACCAAGCGAAATAGGGTGATGAGCAGCTTTTGTATTTACTGATATACTCCCTAAAGTCTGAAAAGGATTGTGTGAAGTTTTTCATTTCAGGATTTCAGATGTAAAGAGGAACATACAGAAAGGATTGTTTAACCATCGCTCCCTTATCTTCATTCAGATCTGGTGAGAGAATTAAGCTAATACCATAATCATGCATACAATTATTCTCCCCTCTAACTAAGAAAACCAAATACCTGTAAGAAAGAAATTACGAGAGTGAATATGGCATATATCTGATTAATGGACACTACCAACATGGGTAATTTAGGTTCAGCCACAAAAGGGGAATGTGAATTGGTGTTTTTAATCTGATCTGCTTCAATCCCCTTGATTTACTCAAGCTTGGTAGATGCTACAGTACCACGATCCTGAATTCTACCCTGTCCTGTTTCATATCCTCTAGAGTTCTTTCTCCCCCTTGTGGAAAAGGTCTCCCAGTCAAACGGGATGGCTTCTCTGCCCACAATTCTTGAATTCCTATTTTATTTACGAAGTGATGAGTTCTGCTATTGCCAAATGATCTAGGGCTCAACCTTCTTTACCGACCACATTTCCCTGAATTCTGTTCCTAATGCACTCTACCACCCATCAGAAGGTATTTTTCTACTCTCAAAAAACTGCATGGTGGGGTATGTAGGAGGGGAAAAATTTCCTGGCATTTGCCCACTCACCATTGGTATCTTTAGCCATTCAACACTCTCCCCAAGAGACACAATACCAGCAGCTGCCCCTGGTCACTTCTGGTCTCAGAGCCTATGCTCAACCGCTCTTGCCTGCTCCCTTGCTGAGCGCTGCTGCTCTCACTGCCCCATCTTGGCTGGTTGCTCATTTGTACTGGACCTTGTTTAGGAATCACCCTCCCTCACAGATCTAGTTGTAGGAAAAATGGGGCGTGAGAGGATGGTCGTGTCCTAGGTCTTGAGTGAGTCCCTGGGGTGGGCCACCAAGTGAGGGTCCTTGGCTTCGTGCAGGAAAGAATCCAAGAGCGAGCCGTAGTAAAGTGAAAGCAGGTTTATTTGGAGAGGTACGCACTCCATGGACAGAGTGTGGGCCGTCTCAGAAGGTGGGAGGCGGCACCGAAATATGGGTGGTCAATTTTTCCGGGCTGGGTAATTTCACAGGCTAAAGAGTGGGAGGGATTATTCCAGCTCTTTTGGGGAAGGAGCAGGGATTTCCAAGAATTGTGGCATCACTCACTTTTTGGCCTAATTTTATGGCTGGCCTCAGAACCGTCATGGCGCCTGCGGGTGTGTCACTTAGCTAATGCATTACAATGAGCGGATGATGAGGCTCAAGGTCCACTGGAAGTCAAATCTTCTGCCATCTTGGGCCGGTTCTAACTGGTTTTCGTCATATCCTGTTCTTCTTAATGTTGTGTCATTCTTTTAATAGTTGTACCCTGCCCCCTTCCTTCCTGTCTCATTGTGGCCTGGATCCTAGGCTGATTTCTTGGATGAAGAATTTACTGCTTCGTCAGCTGTGGCTTTGTTTTCACATTGTCCTGCCTCCACCTTGGAGATCTGACCTCAACTCACAGCTTCCAGAGAGCTTCCTAGAGCCCCACCCCTGCTCCCTCAATTCAGCCCATGCTGGTCCCCAGGCAGTGTGTTTCATCCCCTTTTATCCCAGCACAAGGGAAGCAAGTCTGGAGTACGGAATTGTGAAATCCTATGAGCATCTTTGGATTTTGCCAATTTCATGGCTTTTCCTGTGAGTTCACCTTTCTTGGCTATCCTCTGTTACAGGGGTAGAAACATGTGTGGTGGATTTGGTATATATTTAAGAGACTTGTTCTAAATATGGCTTGAATTAGACATCTCCTCGTTCCTTCTGTTGGGTAGTAAGGCAGTCTTCACAGGTATGCACAAGGCTCTGAAAGGAAATCCATGGAAATGTCCTAAAATGACTCAAAGCCTCATTAAGATAATTTTTCTCTGGAAGCTTTACTCCCCAGAAGATCGTCCAAAAACCCCCCCGTTTTATCTTTCTCACACACTAGACTTACACTTTTATTTACATTTTGCCACACTCAGAAATGTGATTTTTCATCAGCCCTTCCAAACCCCATCAAGAGATATTGTGGCAGACCCCTAGTTCACATTTCAGAGGTTTCATTCTGTTCCATTAAGAATTTATTATAAAACTGAACATTACATAACTGTGTATTATGTAACTGAGTATTATATAGTCCTTTCTTAGATTCACAAAAATTTGAGCCTAGGACAAAATATTTTTGGATAAAAGCTGATGTTTAATTAATTATGCCATAATTTCCATTTGGGGATACAAAGATAAAACATAGTATCTGCATTCGGTCATCTTGCTGATGCGACACAGAGCGTGTCTTTTGAATATTCTCTTAGAGGTCCTTTAAAAAATATGTCCATCAAGATTTGATCTCACTTCAGAGTCTGAAATTTTTAGAGCTAACTTTTTTTAGCCATCTACACCAGTCCTTGATGCAATTATTATTTTCCCTGACAACGTTCAGACTTGCCCTGCATATCCGTCTTTCTGTGACCCGTTCTGATGCATTCCGTTTCGCTGTGGATGGTGCCTCTGCATATGACATGGCTCTTTTCTACTTCCCTGGGATCCAAGGTTATACACGCTTTTGAAACAATTATTCCACAGCTATATTCAAAACCTTCCTCAAGGGTCCCTGCTACCATGACAACCTGATTACCCAGTGGCTGCCTAAGGGAGCATTTGGTTTGGTTACTAGGAAGTTTATTTGGGGCTTCTGCAGCTCAGACTGATGACTGGAGTGTCTCAAATCTGTCCTATCTTCTGAAATTCCATTAACAGTGCCCTGAGGTCCTGCGGGGAGAGGACCAGAGGGATGACGGATGAGGATATAAACAGCAGACCTTGCCCTCAGGAGTCTCCACTCTAATTAGTCCAACAAGAAGCATTCATGAAGCATCTACTATGTAAGAGTCCTGCCTAGGAACTATGAACAGACTCAAAGAAGCCCGTTAGTGGAGCCTATGATATGAATGAGGTGCCCGGACACACAGA
Organism: Phocoena phocoena; assembly: GCF_963924675.1. Taxonomy (NCBI): domain Eukaryota; kingdom Metazoa; phylum Chordata; class Mammalia; order Artiodactyla; family Phocoenidae; genus Phocoena; species Phocoena phocoena. Next base: position 17,033,903 of record NC_089225.1, read on the forward strand.
TGAGAAAAAAACAGAACAATTTTAAGGCAGGATATGCGAAAGAGGTCATGGTACAGGAAGAGTGATACGGAGGCGGGGCGGTGAGGGTAGGGGTCAGTGTGGCAACACAGTTAAATATAAATAAGATAATATTCTGTGAAATAAAGATTCAGGCCATACGGGCTTAGGTCTCCCTGTCAAGCTCCCAAATCCCTTGGTCTCTTTACATAAAACAAACAAAAAGGAATCAGAAGTATTTAATATGTAACAGCAAAGTGACAGGTGTTGGGAAACAGGATGTATGGTAAGGGCTTCAGCTCACTCAGACCTGGGAAGAGCCAGTTCCTAAGGGTGGTTCACACCTGCCTCCCAATCCTAAAACTCTTTGAAGCTTCTCTTTTGTCTTTTTGTGACTCCGATCTGAGAGAGGAAGTGATTCAGCACAGTCTGAGCCTATTCTGGGATCTAAGAGATACAGAAGTGCCTTGAAATTTCCATTTTTATCACTAATTACTTTAACAGGTACTTTAATAAGTGCTTTCCAATTGCCCCTGCTGTTTCGTAAAATTATCTACACTGCATTTTGTATTTTTAATCAAGCTTGATTTTTGAAAACTCTCCTGGATTTCTGAAGCTTTTTGACTTTTACATGTGGGGGAACAAATTTTTCCTCTGATTTCACGGAACTAAACGAATTAGGGAGAAAAACAACTTGACCTTCTGTTTTTACCGGACCTATTGGAAATAGCATTGACGGTCACTGGAGTCCAGTGCACTGTTTATTAGGAAGAAATGATTTACCTCCTGCCCTATGGGGGAAGAAGGGCACGGAGTGGAGTCCCTTCCCTGATCTTATCTCATGAATCCTCATGCTATTGAGTGGAAGAAGCTAAGATCTTAATTTTTACGGATGAAGAACTCAACCAATACTAAGGATGGTATCCAGTGTCACAAGGCTATATTCCAGTAAGTGGCAGAACCAGGATTCTCTCCCAGATCTGCCTACTGCTAAGTCCAAACTCTACCACATTCTGTTCACTTTTCCCCTGAAGGAAGGAAATTGATATCCTCATTGGTCTCTTCTGCGAGATGAGTTGCTTATTTCTGCCGAAGTGCTAAACCCACAATTTGGGTCACTCCCATTAAGTGAACTACGTTCCTTGGGAACTTTCCTGCCCAGAGCCTTTCTCAGAGGCAGATAACCCGTAACCGAAGAAGAAATAATCACAACAGCAGCAGTAACAACAACATCTGCGCCCACAGAGCTCTTTGTAGCACTAAGTATCTATTTCATGCATATCATCCTTGTAAATCCTGATCACAATTCACAGTAAGGGCTGTTATTATCCCCATTTACAGGTGAGAAAACTGAGGCACCGAGCTAAAAATATTGTCTAAGGTCATATAAACCATATTTAAATCCCAGGCAGCCTGACTGCAGAGTTTATATTGTTAATTCTACAATTAAATCTGGTTAATGATAGCTTGGTGGAAGCAACTTACTAAAATAACAATATAAATTAATTAGACAAGATAAACTACGTAGAATTAAAAATAGAAATAACTCTAAGTACAATGTGATATCTTCACTCACTATGCTTAAACATAAATCATTCATTTATTCAAAAATATACTTTCCTTATGAGAATGATTATTGTTGATAATGTTTTTATCTATCAGTGATGTTTCCTTCTTAGGTCTCTACGTTGTTTTCAGGGAAACGCAATTCTGTATATAAATATTTCGATCTAACTGAAAAATAAAACTGAAAAAAACAGCAAGCATTTATAGAGTGCTTGCTACATGCCTTGCTAAGGCAAAAAAAAAAAAAAAAAAAAGACATTATTTTTTTCTTATTTAATCCTTAGGATCACCTAACAAGGTAGAATCTATTATGAGCTCCACTTTTCAGATGAATAAACTGAGGAAGAAGAGAAGTTAAGGAACTGTTCAGGTCAGGGATCTGAACCTGGGCACAGACTTCAGGGCCTCTCATGACGTCCTCTGCTACTATGTCCTCTAATCCAGGGTACAACGATGGACAAACACAGTCCCTGCCGTTAAGGTGCTTCTGGGACAAGCCACCGGGCACCCTCAATGTCATGTGCCATGGAAAACCCAGCAGGGGACTCTGGGAAGGCTTTTCCTGGGAAGTGATAGGTAAGTTGAGATTTTATGAACAAGAACTGATGATTCAGGGGAAGAAACCAAGAAAGGAAAACAGGGCTTTCTGGGCAGAACCTGTACAAAGGTCCAGAGATGAGAGAGAGTGACATTTTTCTGCATATGGCTCAGCAAGACGACAGAAGCGAGTTCAAAAGGAGGAGAGCGGGGAGAGGGATGTCTCAGCAACAAAGGACCTGCGGCAAGTCACACGGTGGGTGAGAAAGTAGAGAGGCTGGAATTTGAACCCATCACTCTCCAAAATACAAGTTTCCTCCCCTCTTCTTCTGCCCACCACACAGTTTTTTCAAATGCTGAACTTGGCTGTGGGCCTCCATGGCCCTTAGGTACGTAAACAAGCACTGGAAGAAGAGACAGGAAGGGTCCCTAAGCAAATGTGAACACAGAGGACACACCCACAGCTTCTAGCCTTCTCGTCATGCTTCTTCCTGAAAGGGGTGCCAGGGGTTTCCAACCAGGATCCTCACTCACGCCGCATGCTAGGGCTGTGCAAAGAGCTGCCTGCATCCCAGAGATCTCTAGTCACTAATCCTGAAGAACTAGAGTGGCTCCTCCTGTGATGCCAGAGTGCTCTATGATCATCCAGGCTGCCAGCAGGAAGCCAGACCTGGGTCCCACTCTGTTCTTGCAACTTCGATGAGGAGACGTTAACATCAAAAGACTATTGTTTGACACTGAATCTTCTAGGAAGAGAAAGTGCCTTGTCAGTGTTTCGGAGAACCCCCCCCCCAAAAAAAAATCCTGCAGAATTATTTATAAGATGGGTGCCACCTGCCATGATTAAAGGAAAGATGAGAACAAATTGAGATGCAGAGTTTGGGAGATTACATAACCACTGGGACCTTCACAGGCTATAAGAGTCACTCTCACAACTTTCCCTGCAGGGAGTTTGGGGTAAGACATAGATCAGAGCGTTGATGAAGATGACTTCTGTGATGAGCCCTCATCTGTATTTTACAGCCCGAAGTCCTGGTTCTAGTGGGACAAGTTGCTGGAGAGTCCAATTCATTTCACAACATTTGTGAAGACATGTCAAGTAAAGGCAGTTTCTGGCTGAATGTTCGGCGAAGGCCTGTAGTCTCAGCTCCTTTGATAGTTAATATGAAGTTGTGTGTTATCAGGGTTTCAGACGCATGACTTCGGTTGGCTTTATAGGCTTTGTTGCTACGGATCTGAGTCACAGTTTCTCTGTAGCTCCATCCCCACAGCAGTTCTTTTTTAAAATCCACTCTTACTTTACCCCATAGTAAGGAATGCCTCAGGGTGTTATAAACAAGCAGTTGAAAACTGTTATTTATGTAGCTTCCTAATAGCAACTTGAAATATAGGGCATAAAATTACTAGCTTACAATATTGTTCAATATTAACAGTGGGAAGGGTAATATGTGAAACAGACATTAAAGGATTAGCTGTAAAATACATTTCACTGAGCTAAGTCATTTCTTGGCAAATGGTAGTTTCCAGCTATTAACATAGGATTTATCAAGTCGAGTGGATTTATTTTTATTTTTCTATCAGTTTGCTAAATATATTCTATATTTAAATTTCAATTTTGTGTGTATGTGTTTCAAGCAAATTAGGAGCAGCTGCTGAAAACAAAATCTGAGCTAGAAATGACACCAGAATTTCAAGTCAAAACTGCTCCTCGATTTCCCCAGCAAATCCTCTAGTAAGTTGACTAAAGATTCAGCTGTAACATCCGAGAGAAAAGTACATGATATGATATTACAGACATCTGTATGACAGATTAGAGGGTTTACAACTGCATCAGAAAATTCAGTAAAAAGGCATATCCTCCACAAGACATAAAACAATGCTTCTACCATTTTTGCTTGAGACTCAGCAGGCACAGAACACTTTGTTCTCATCAAGCATGTTCAGTAAACACTATGAATTTGTGAACCAGGCACCCAGAAAGAAGGTCGAAAGAGAAATTCCTAATCTCCTAGGGTGGAAATTGTGAAGTATTACATGGATATTTGATGCATAAACACAAATAACATAATCTCTCTATTTTCTTCTGAGACAGTCACCAGTTACCATAATCCTAAAATTATTCTGTGTTCTCAAATCCCTACAGATTTATTGATTTTCATAAATTGCTTTGACGGAAACTTTCTTAAAAGATGCGAACTAATCTTCCTCTGAGTTTCCTTTCATGTGATAACGTGTGCAACATTTTCAATCTCAGAGAATGCCAAAAGCGAGTTCTTATTTTTCAGAGGAATTGGCTAGAGATCTATAAATAACTGTTACAAAGAAATTAGTTATAGATCTATAAATATTACAAAGCATTATAGAGACAAGAAACTGCCCTGAGACTCATTTGTGAAACTATGGGAAAGTCCAAATTGCCAAGAAGTAATTATTATTTAGAATTCAGGATCCATTTTGAACACTTGTTACTAGTTAGCTAGTTTTAAAGATAATAATTTTCTTCTCAGACTATAAATTGGAAACCACAAATATTTCTCCTCAAATGCCCCATGTTAATAATTCCAGGGGCTTCAAATCATTTATTCCATATAAATCTCTGTTTTCTTGTTCAGCTGTTTTATGTGGGATGCTGTAGTTCTTTTCATAAATACTTTTCTATTGATCGAAAACTAATGAAATAAGACACCCTCTAACTTGAGCGCATAAAAGTATCGTCGTTGTGTTAAGATGTGAATCACTTATTCAGAAAGCTGGTAGTTGAGTCACAGAAGATATCTCGTCCAGTGTGTCATCAAGTGTGAAGTTCAGGTCCATGAGCCACGTTCACTGTATTACTGAAACACCTCAATTAACTGGAATCCAATGGACCCAAACCCTTGATTCGCTGGCATATTTAAAACAAAGAAGATAATAACTGCAAAGTCAGCTGTTCAACATTCAGTATAAATCCTGGGTTCAGGTTCACAAATTAGCTACTCTCCCAGACAGCACATGGCCCCAGGTGTTACACTGCTTGGGTTCAGATTCTGGCTTTGTGTGGCTTGGGGCAATTACTTCATTTTTTAAGTCTTAGTTTCCTTTATAGATAATAATAACAATATTAGTTCACAGGAGTTTATTGAAGACTGGATGCTCAAGAGAAGCAACTCCCGAAATTATAAGGCTGTGATAGGGACTCCATTCATTAAAATGCTTGGGACATATTAAATGCTCAATAAATGTTAGCTTTTTTCAGGACCAGTGACATAATTTGTGGAGCCCAGTGGAGGGGCCCATTTGTGAAAAAGACATTAAGAATTTCAAGATGGTGACAGAACAGCGTTAAATCAAGCACAGGGCCCTTCTAAGCCCCTATGTGATTGCACAGGTTCACACCCACGAAGTGTGCCCTGGATATCACCTTCTCTGATAATCATTAGACTCAAAGACACCCCTTAATCACACAAGGATCTGATTTGTTACCTTTACTAACCTAACTGGGGTAAAAGTGGAATTTTGAATTTTAACCTAATTTTTCAATAACAGAGTAGTATGCTTTTCCCCCCGTCTATCCTCAAGTAGTGACACTTGCCTGCCCCTGCAAACAGCCGTAAAACAGCTTCCTAATATGAGAATCACCTCCACTGAAGAACCACCGTTTTGGTAGCACATAAGTAATGACCATTTGAAACTCCAGAAAGTGTCAACAGAGGGTACCTGATGGAGGTAGAAAAAATACATATAGCGGGCCTCCCTGGTGGCGCAGTGGTCGAGAGTCCGCCTGCCGATTCAACGGACACGGATTTGTGCCGCGGTCCGGGAGGATCCCACATGCCGCGGAGCGACTGGGCCCGGGAGCCATGGCCGCTGAGCCTGCGCGTCCGGAGCCTGTGCTCCGCAACGGGAGAGGCCCCAACAGTGAGAGGCCCGCGTACCACAAAAAAAAAAAAAAAAAAAAACATATAGCAAGGAAAAGTCAGTTTTTTCAATTCTAAGTCACAGTTGCTTTACAATCAGAATGCTAGGAGCGACTTCAAAGTTGCTGCCTGTTTTCATGTATCCCCTTTTCTGTCCCCACAGGACGGCCACCCATGCCTTGAAAGGAAGTCCTGCCTAGACAGGAAATCTGGAAGGAGTCTCCTGCTAAGGCAGCAAGATGGCCCCAGGTGGCAGTGGGCAGAGCGACATTTTATATTCACATTCTTCTTTCTCTGCCCACCCCACTGAATCCCTGCCCTACTCCTTAGCAGCTCCACACGCCTTAACGCTCCCTGGTTTCCTTGATCCTGAAATTCACTTGCTGACGCTTGTCCTGTTGCTGTCCATGGTCCTTAACATGACACAGGGTTGAGGACCAGTTCTTAGTAAAAACCCTGGACAGACAATTGATAAAGGCGTATAAAATGGCAAATGATGACTTCAGAATTCTATCCCATATAACGTTTCCTGAGAACTGACAGTTTCCTTCGCTACTGCACTCTCTAGACATGGCCTCTCGGAGATACAATAAATAAGTGCACTAAGTTTCTCCTGCCCCCTCCCCCTCAACTGCCACGACTAACTATAAATTACCAGTTACAATAACAACTGTTACTATATTACACCACATGGTACTGGTACCACGTATCTTACAATATGAAAATCCTTTAACAATCTGTCTCTAATTAATTTTAGCCTGGACCCATTCGGTCATGTGCCACCAAAGTACCGCATAGCCTGCTGCTCGTCAACGGAGTGACTGTAAGAGTCTTCAATTCCCTTTCACATTTACCTCTTTGATTTGTCACTAGACCCCAGAATCACCTGAAGGGACTGGGCAGCTCTCAATCCGATCTCATTATTGACATTTATGTTGATTGATGTTGGCTCTTACAGAATTGGAATCTGCAGATCAATTCTCTGATTAGATTCTCACTGCTGCCATAATCATTTTATCACACGGGCTGCTGCTATCAAATGCTGCTTTATCACTACGAAACGGGGCAAGCTAAACCAGTTCCTCTACTATGCCACAAGAAATAAGACATTCTCCTGGTTTTAAATCTTCCTTTTCTCAAATTTGAAGAAAGTCCCTGATAATTACATTCCTATAGGAGTTAATCTGAAGTTACTGTCCCTTAAAACTGTGTTCCATGGGGGAATCAATGTTGAGTCCTAAGGCAAATATACGCAAGACTCCTTGAAACCTGTTTTCCTTTCCTCTCAGAGAGTTTCAGATGTCAGATTATAAAGCAGGTACCTCTGTGTGGTGACCGTGGCCAGTTGGGTAGAGCCAGTGAAAATGTCATTGTCTCTGGTAGGGTCTCAACACCTGCCCAGGAAGCCTTGTATGAAGGCGGAGAAACAAACCTTTCAAGGTGCTTCTAGCCCTACACTGTTATTAGTTGTAAGAGGGCCAAGAAAAAAGCAGTGTGGTTGTCACCAGACGACCCACAGAATCAAACTCGGGGTATATGCTCCGTTAAGAAATGATCAGGAGTGACATCAAATATGAAGTATAGTCACCCAAATGTTTTCTAAAGTCTAATATTAAACTCTGCACTTATTCCACTGGGAGGAATGAGTAGTTACAAGGACAAATAATTGTCCTTGTAACTACACAGACATGCAATTCCCAGGAAACAGAAAATACAGATTCTCAGGGCTTGTTAATTCCATGGATAGAATTCAGAGCATTCGTGAACTCTGAGGAAGAAAAGGCAGCTTTAGTTCCACTAAACTTGAACGAAAACTTAGCATTTCCTTCAGCTACAAATGCAGACATCAAACTTCAGTGGTGTCAACTGGTGACTTCGTCACTGACAGAAATCACAGACACCTTCATGTCACGTTACAGTCTTTGAAAATACCTCTAGAAATTTCATATTGGAATCATTACATAAAAACTAACTTAGAACTTCCATTTGATCTTGTTATTTTATGCTTCAGAAATGAGGCACATGTATTACTATGTCATATATGTTTTCAATATTTTAGTAACTGGACCTCAATATAATCAGTTTCCTTTATAATCCTATGTCATCTATTTTACACATTGCAAAACATTATTCTGACAAGGGGACCACAGGCTTCTATGATCTTACACAATGAACCATGGCAACAAAATATTTATGAACACCATTACTTGACTGCTCCCCGACCCTCCACGTCACGTTGCATGTGACATGGAGACCTCTCCCGGCTCTGACTTTCCACACATGTGAACAAGGATGGGCGGTTTTCTTTTTTTTTTTTTTTGCGGTACACGGGCCTCTCACTGTTGTGGCCTCTCCCGTTGCGGAGCACAGGCTCCGGACGCGCAGGCTCAGCGGCCATGGCTCACGGGCCCAGTCGCTCCGCGGCATGTGGGATCCTCCCGGACCGGGGCACGAACCCGTGTCCCCTGCATCGGCAGGTGGACTCTCAACCACTGCGCCACCAGGGAAGCCCGGATGGGTGGATTTCAGCCATCCTGATTCCCGTCATTTACCTCCAGAACCTGGAGGCATTGGCACCGGTTGGGCAAGGACCTTCCATTAATTTCAATCTCCACCAAAATAAATGAGTTTTCTTTTCATTGCCAAGCCGAGCTCTTCAGCTATGACTGTTATGTATTGTTCCAGTCGAGACCTTAATGGCATTTTAGCCCTGTGGTGGGCTCACAGAGAAACGATTTTCAAACTTCAAAAGGCCACTTAAACGTGTGCAGATGTCTGGAAAATTAATACTATTATCTAACTCTCACCCTTTGCCTGCAGGAGGCAAAGAAGAGACAACGTTCAATAAAGATATTAGAGATCAATACATGGTCATAAAGCAAAGTGCTGTCCTTCCGGGAAGCACCAGTGGTGAGAAGTGAGGAATCCAAAAGTGCTTTTGAAAACACTTTCTCATTAGATTTTTTTGTCAAAGTCATTCACTTAAATCTGTTAAAGGTTTAAAGAGAGAATGGGGATGGGATGGAAGGTGGAAGGAGAGAGGAAGATAAAGATAACTTTCTGCCGTCCTACTTCAACTTAGATGTTCAAGGTCTAGAGTTCTCAAGAGTGGAGGCATTCATTCATTCACAAGACAGAACCTGATTTGTCAAGGTTGATGTTAGGCAGGTTACAGTTTCTAACGTGTTTTGCATTCTGAGAGACTTCAGCCACATTATGTAAAATTCTCAGGATAGGGAAGTAGTCTCATAGCTAGTTCCAAGGCTTTCATAACGTTTTCAGAACCGCAGTATATTCTCTTCTCTTCCTTCATTTTATTTCCAACAGATTTTCTTCTGTACGTGTCCCAGGTACCCCCCAAAAGGCATGAAAACCAGACTTAAAAAAAAAATCACAGAATGGGGGCTTTATATTTTTATTAAAGGATTTCTTTTAGAGAGTTCTTCAGTTTGGAAAGGGGAAAGAGAATGAAAATGTGGTAAAAGACATTTTTAGCAGGTTTTCTTTTTTCAGATGGATGGAGCTGACCGTGGGAAGTTCACTGGGAACTCTTAAGGAAGTATTAATATGGAACCATCTCTCTAGATAACCCTTCATAAGAAAACCTGAAAACATTCACAGATTGCAGGTAACACGTCCTTTTCAATTCAAGAAGAAGCAAGACTGTATTAGTAGGGATTGCACCTAGCTATAAGAAGCAGAAACACTGACTTTTAAAGGGCTTAAACATACAGGTGTTTGTTTTCTCACACATCAAGAAGTCCAGCGGTAGGCGGTTTGAGATTTGGGGGGTTGTTTGTTACTGCATTACAACCTAGTTTATCCTGACTGATAAAGTGAGCCAACATGAAACGCCAACCAAAAGGACCAAAACAAAAAGTAGTCTAAAAACAGGGTCGTGTATTAGAAATCTCCAAATCATATTTTAATGATATTGGAGTGTTTGTAACACATCCTTTTGAAGGGGATCTTTTTCTTTTGAAGTTCAGAACATATAAGGACAGTCTCAGGATTGCATTCAGCTACAAAAAAAAAAAAAAAAAAAAGGAAAGGAAAGCTTGACTTACAGTGTCGTAAGCCTACAGGGGCTTATATTTCTCACATAGCAAGATGTCTGGAGGTAGGCAGTGCAGGGCTGGTGTAGCGGTTCATTGAAATCATCAAGGAACCAAACTCTTCCCATCTTTTGGCTCTGTCATGGTTTTTTTTTGCGGGGGGGCGGCTGGGGAGTTCATGCCAAGGTGGCTGCTACGTATGCTGGCATTGCCTCCATCTTCCAGATAGGAAGAAGGGATAAGTGTGAACGAAAAATACCACAGCTGTGTCCAATCCCCTTTATCCAGAAAGCCAAAGTTTTCTGGTAAGTCCCCATCGCAGAGTTCCATTTAGGTCTCACAGGCCAGAACCAGGACCACGTGGACTCTTCGAGGAGAAACAGAAGCTGAAAAACAGTGTATACGGCTTTCTAGTTTCTGAAGTAGAGGAAAGAAAGGAGAAGGATGTGACTGAGCGTGGTGGTCATGACTGCTGCTCGTCAAGTATGTCTAAGTCTCTCTCCTACTGGGAATGTGTCGCCTTGTGTTTCCCGACCCCTTTGTGGTTGGGTGGGGCCATGCGACTAGCTCTGGCCAGTGAACTGTGAGGGTGGTGCTCCAAACCGGAGTGCTTTTAACAGTGATGTGAGGTCTCCCAGAACTCTCTTCTTCCTGGCCTGGCGACTAGCAATGTTTGAGATGGTGTCTGCTCCATCAGTCATATCTCCTGAGTGTCTAAGAGGCTCAGAGCTCCCCTGCTGACCCACGAGGGCCACGTAACATGAAGAAGAAATGAATCTTGGTGTTTGAAGCCACGGAGATTTTGTAATAGCTTGTTACCACAGCATAACCTAGCCTGTCCTGACTGATTCAATGCGTCAGCCTGAAATGTCAGCCAGAAGGAACAAATTTGAGAGGCAAAAGTAGTCTCAGGAAGGCCAATGTATTAGCCATCATGGAACCTGATATCAGGGATGACATCCTGAAGCCAACTTTCTCGACCTCAAGTGCAGTTAAGTGGACTTTAATTCATAATGTGAAAGCCGTCCTTGTACTACCCACAGGACACAGACAAATTAGCCCTCTCTCCTGTGTCTCTACACAGGTGAGTGGCTAATGAACCAGAGCATGTTCAAGGTAAGCCACCAAATTTAATATGAACTTCCAGGACCATCCACAAAAATTTAATGCATGATAATGAAGATGGCATAGTTTAGGACAAGCCTAGTTAATGATACAATTCACATGTCTGCCTTGCTGAGCCTGCCCTTAAGAAGAAGAAGAAAAAAAAGAAAACCCGGGCAGGGGCGAGGTGACTAAGAGTTAAAGCATTAATGACCTCTTCAGTTACATGAAAGATCTGATTTTATCTCTAAATATAGTATTTCACATCCTCAGCAAAGTCAATAGAAATCCATTCAATAGTGACGGGGCTCTTCCATAAGGACCCCAAAGGTACCAGCATCCAACCAGTGTAACAGAGGGCAAATCAGATGGGGGAGGAAAGGGAACACTAGTAGAATTCAATACCAAGGAGGTGGACTGCTTGACTTGCCGTTTCAGGTTTCACTGTTGCTCACATTTCACTTTTAACTACTATCCTTGGGCTGATCATGGGACGGGAGAGGCGAGCCACATGGATTTACGCCAGCAAGATGGCTGGTTCCACAACAGATGGTAACACAGAATCTTACGCAACATACTCATGTGCTAAAAACCACTTAACATAACTTGAGTTAGGTTCATCTGGTTTGAAACGTGTGCAGAGTGGGGTGTGTGGCAAAGGGGACAGTAAATGGCTCCAAGTGTGACTGCTGATTCGGTCCGTTCTCGGCAGTCACGCTCTAGTTCTCACTCGCAAAGGTCAAAGGAAGACCACTGTCACGTAATGCTACACTTCCCTGGAGTTTTCAATTGCTCATTTAACAGGAGGGATGAGATAATTCATCTCCTCCTTTTGTAAAATCCAAGTACGGATTGCTTTCTACACTCCCTGAATGTATACATGCCTCATTTTTTCTTTTGGTGGTTTTCATCTTCAAGTGTCAGTTTTTAAAGCAAAAAATAAATATTACATATTTAGGGATATCAATAGTTGCGGTGATGGTTACAGTTTCTTTTCAAGATTTCAATGGATTCCCACCCTACCATAAAAAGGATAATAAACCCTTTCAATCTTTGAATCATTTAATTTTATGTCTTCTTTTGGTATTTCATTTGGGAGTTATGGCGTGTGAAATATGCACCATGATGAGAAAACAATTAGTCAGCACACCTGTTGTTTATTCACACAGTGTTCAGGGAGGGCCTGCTGGAGCTGTTATTTCATTCCACAGCATGGTGTCAAGCAGGGGGCTTTCAGAGGTGACCTGATGACACCAGATTCTACTTTTATTTGTATTACATGCCTTGGGCCTTGCCCTCCTGTTGGAATGATCTTTGCTTCTCACGTCAGAATCCTGTTTGTAACCCACAACAGCAGTCAGTAAGATTTTCAGGTTTAAAAGAAAAATTAGAGTTCAGATGTGCTACAGGAGTGAGTAGTGAGAAAAATGATAAAAGTAGCAGAGACAATGATCCCTTATTGAGTATCAACTGTGCCCAGGTAAAACACGAAGCTTAGAGATAAAGAAGTGGGGAGAAAAACAGGCCATTCTAGGTTTGTCCATAATACAGGGGAAGAAATGTTCTGTTTGCTCCCCCTTCTGTTAACAGACTGTGGTGGTAGAAGGAAGTAACACACGTTAAAGAAAATTTAAACTCTGCTTAAAATTATGACTGGGGACACATGAAGCCAATAACAAAAAACTGTAATTTCACAGCTTTGGCCAGTTCTCTGGGTGGGTATCTGGGGGTGAAGGACTGTTTTATCTAAGACAATGGTTCTCAATCTATCAGACCTAATGTCCCTTGGAAACACATGTATGTTTTAAAAATTCCCCATTTACTGTTTACCAATGCTATTCATAGGTAGTATAACCCACTGCACAGAAAAAAAAAAATTAACATAGCAGGCTTGGCTGCCATCTCTTGAAAGGCCCACTTACAAGGGTGGGTCTGAGTTGGCGTCTGGATTTCGGAGGGCTCCCACCGCCGTAGCTCATCAGAGTGGCTCACTGTGCCTGAGCTGCTTGTACAAATGATGTGGTGTGTGCTGAACACCTGCTTTCCTTCTGGGAGTCTAGAATTTTCATACATGCTGGGTAAAGGGTGCCTATGTGACCAGCCCTTAATAAAAGTCCTGGGCACTGAGGCTCTACCGAGCTTTCCCGGTAGACGACACTCCACACATGCTGTCACAACCCAATGCCTGTCCTGTGTGACTCTAATAGGAGAGTCTGGAAATCTCGTGGCAGGTCTCCAGACTCACCCTGTGCACCTTGATCCTTCACCGAGTTTGCTTTAGATCCTGTCACTGTAATAAAAAATATAATGTACAAACTCGAACTCACAGAAAAGGAAAAAAAAAATGCAATTTAGGATAAACAATATGCTTTTCGATACGCAAATGCTCAGGCGTTACTCCCCTGCGGGAGACAATAAAGCGGCCAGATGCTTGCCCAGTGGAGTCACCACCAATGAAACAGCCATAAATACAGACTCTTCCTGGTTTCTTGTCCTGGAAGTTCAAACACAGTGAGGGCCACTGCAATCAATGAGACAGTGAACAATTCTGGGTAAAGTTTAAAATAAAACAAAGTTCGGTTTTTCTTGAAGAATGCTGAGAAAATTCAGCTTCTATTAAAACCATGCCCCCAATACTTTGAGTTTCTACATGACATGGTGTCAGGTTCTGTGCTCAGATGATCACGGGCACACATGAAGGCCTGGCGGGAAGTCTGAGGCAGTGAGGTCCAAGGGACCAGGTCTGGCATCCTTGTCTCCAGTCCCTGAAACGTCAGTAGTGCTTCCCAAACATCGTGTCATCCAACAAGATGCCCCAGATACCCCCTTTCCAAGGTGTAGGACCACCCCGTTCAGAACTAATGGTCCTTGAGAACATGTGAATGAAACTAGGAGGCCCATAAGCAGGGCCTGCAGCAAATCTGAGATCAGGCAGGTGGAGGTAACAAGAGTTAATCGCACAAAGGGATAAAACAAAGAAAGTAGGAGTCTCCTAGTAGCTGAGAGCAGACCTCAGTTCAGCTTAGTTCCACAAACCTTTCGTGAGCATCTGCGATGCAGTGGGTGCTGTGCAAGGTGGGAAAAGACAAGGCAAGAGAAAAGGGCAGGGAGGAGAAAGTGCTTGTATTTAGAGGCGAACAGACACCCTGGTATCCCCAGAGGTGCTGATACATGAGAGACTGCTTCTCATGCATGAAAAGACCACAAAGAGAGAGTGGAAAATCTCAACTGTCATTCAGCTGGGGACGGAGTGTGGAGGTACAGTCATATAAAAACAATGACAACTGTAACCGTCAAAATGAAGGCCCAGCCACTGTGTGTCAGGCCTGATCCAGGTCCTTATGTGTTATTTCAATCCTCACAACACCCCTATGAGGTGGATGTGGTTATTAGTCCCATTTTACAGATGAAGAAACAGAGGCAGAGAAAGGTAAAATAACTTGCTCAAGGTAAAAACTTGGACGGTCTGACTCCAGAGTGCACGCTTATAAGCTCTATGCTATGAAGAATGCTTCAGTGAGAAGCAGTTACCATCACACTAAAATGTTGCTAGGATTTTCTGAGTCTCTGTTGACTCATGACCTCAAAGTCTCCTGTTTACTGATTCTTGTTTTTGAATGAAGGCCTCTATGGTAAGGTTTAGATATACTTCAGCTGGATTGCTGAGATTTGATGGCACTGTCGCTTGGGTTTTACAAAGCGCAAGGTTGACCCTGTACCTGTTTTTAGTTTAGAGAAGCACTATGGCATAGTAGTTGAGACACAGGCTCTGAAGTCACACTCAGGTTCAAATCCAAGTTGAGGGATCTGCCTGATTTTATTTATCACTTACAAAACGGAAATATTTCCTCATCGTATGTTCTGACAATAAATGGAGAGGCTGCGGGTAAACTTCTTAGTGAGGTGTGTGGAGCACAGAGAGTTCACGGTACCCAGCTGTTAGCATCACGACTCTCCTCAGGTAGACAGTGCGCATGTGTGGTCCAGGCCCAGGAGGTGACCATTTCTCTCAGGTGACCCCTCCTACAGCCTTCCTTCCACAGGTAACTGCTGGCTCAGTGCATGACAAAACCGAGAAACAGATGCTTCCTGCTGGCATTTTCCTGTCCAACCTTCCCTCAGGGTCCTGCCTTAGACGCCCAGACCCCCGCTGCTTTCCTAGGGCTCCCCATCTGAGGCCTGTGTGGGCGTGGTCTGGGCGGTGCTCTGTATGACAGGTCTCTCCTCCCACTTTTGGTTTCCAGAAGCAGTGTGGTGTCATCTCAGCTCTCAGCTGACAGACCTCATATCTTACAAAGGAGATGAAAGGAAATGGGACCCTGAGATAACAACTAACCAGAGAAAAGCATTTATGAATATTCCTTTATAATGACTAAAAAAATGACACAGCTCACCAGATGAAGAAAATGTCAGCCATTTTTGACTTAAGTACTAATGGTAATATCGGTACAATGCAGTTAGTTTCCATTCATTTGATAGCAAAAGAAAATAAAAGCATGGCCTTTGCAGTGAAATAAGGCCTGAATTCTGGGCCTGTGAACTAAATGCCTTTGGGAAAATCTGATACTCATTTCAAGACCTATAAAGATGAGGGAAACAGCACCTACCTTATGGAGTATTGGGAAATGAAAGAGATGATTTATAAAAAGCATTATACAGGCCCCACAAGAGACACTCAGTGAGTCATAGCTGCTATTATTATCTAGAACAGGGATTTGCAAACCGTAACCTATGGGCCAAATCCCTGTTTGTATAAATGCAATTTCAGAGGAACACAGCCATGCCTATTCATTTACATATTACCTCTAGATGCTTTGGCTGACGATGGCAGATGGAATACTAGTTCTGACCAATAACTTAAAGCCTGCAAAGACTCAAATATTAACTGTCTGGCCCTTTGCAGAAAAAAAATAATTTCTGATGTAGAGTAGAAGTTCTCAAATGGTAGCATACATCAGACTCACCCGGAAGACTCGATAAACTCCCCATCACTGAACCCCATCCCCAGCTTTCGGACGTCATAGGGATGTAATGAACCTGATAACTTGCATTTCTAACTGGTTGCCAGGTGATGCTGATGCTGCTGGTACGGGGACCTCACATGGAGAGCAGCCCATCTGGAGAAACTTTCCAAATCTCTCCTTTTTACAGTTCTAATAGGATGCACACATAGCATCAGGTTTGCTTTGTGGCTGTTGAAATACACATAAAAGGCATTTATTTACTCTATCTGGTGCTCCAGCCAAATTTTTAGATTTCAAAACTAGTGAGGTTGGGACTTCCCTGGTGGCGCAGTGGTTAAGAATCCGCCTGCCAATGCAGGGGACACGGGTTCGAGCCCTGGTCCGGGAAGATCCCACATGCTGCGGAGCAACTAAGCCCAGGCGCCAGAACAACTGAGCCTGCACTCTACAGCCCACGAGCCACAAGTACTGAGCCCACGTGCCACAACTACTGAAGCCCGCGTGCCACAACTACTGAAGCCCATGCGCCTAGAGCCCGTGCTCCACAACAAGAGAAGCCACCTTAATGAGAGGCCTGTGCACCACAACGAAGAGTAGCCCTCGCTCAATGCAACTAAAAAGAAAGCCCACGCACAGCAACGAAGACCCAACAGAGCCATAAATAAATAAATAAATTTATTTTAAAAAAACCTAGTGAGGTTGACTTGCCCCTTCTTAGTTCCTACTGCAGTCCGAAGACACAACAGGTAAAGGCCCAAGCTTTCTGCTACTCTTCCATGAACTAGGTTTGGTTCCTTTTTCCTAAAAGGAGCAGGAGAGCATTCCTAATGTCTGAGCTTTACTTTTTCAGTCCTTCATTTCTCCACTAAGGCTTTACTGAAAAATCCATTCCCACGTGACCCTTTGCAACTCCTTTCCAAGTCTTAAAAATTTTTGGCAACAAGATGCACCGAAGTGAAAACAATGGAAAGTTCTTGAGAGTGGGACTCCTGGTTTGTTTGTTTTGGTTTTTTTTGGAATTGTTTTTTTGTTGCTGTTGCTTTTGGAAAGGGTGATGGGAGGAGGCTGGGAGAGTAAAATGGCTTATTTGGTGCTCTGGTAATTATGCTAAGGTGCTAAAGACAGATAAGTGCTGGCAATTTTCCCCCTTGCAGTGCTACCAGGAACTCAGGAGGGTAAACAGTATCTCCATCCAAAGAACAAAGGACTAAGCTGGAATGTGGGCTCAGTGGCCAACAGCAAAAGATATATTTCTGGGGCACGAATCACTCCCCAAATCACACTGCAGAGATAATAGCACAGATGAGCTTGTTTAACCTATCTGCCGAGTACCTGAATATCTTTAATATTGCTTCCAGCAGAAGTGAAAAGAATACAACTTTTCTCTCATTGGGACTGACAAGGGTACATATTCATCATCTGATCAATCAGTTAGTTCCTGAAGCTGTTCAGAGTTACAAGAACAGAATATGGTAATTATCAAAAGAATATAAAGAGGATCAGTGGCATTTAATAGTCTTAAATTTAAAAAAATATATAATATCTGAATATGTTCTTATAATAAAACTTCAATAATGTAGAAGTATATGGAGTAAAAGTGAAAGTCTTTACAATGTCCTCACCTTCATCAGTTCTATTCTTTTTCCCATAAGTAGCCATTGTTTATATTTGGTATGCATCCTTCCAGAACAATTACGATGCATGGAATTTACAAATCCATACTGCATTAATCATGCTTTTCTGTTTTATGTAATTCTGATGCTTTGATATCTTGGGGCCTTGCTGATCCTGGAGAGACTACTTCTCCCAGGGTTAGCCCTTCCCTAGACATAGTAAACAACTCACCTAGGAGGGTGCCTTTCATATGCAAACTAACCAAGTGAGAGCCCATATCCTTCCAATGCCTTCTTTTTCAGGCTCTTACTCTCTTATACATTATCATACTAGGTCTCTGCCTTAATCACCTCAGGGCTAGATATCAGGCACCTAAGAGTGGCCCCTACACCCCAGAGCCTTCGGACATTATTCAAACCAGCCAATCCTAAACCTGCTTAACCTGCTTCACCAGATCCTTCCAGCACAACTGGAAGGAATCACAATTGTGAAAACTACAATAAAAGCGTCTTGCCCTCGTTTCTGCCTTACTCTGCCTCTCCCGATCAACCCTGCTGCTTCCACATGGGCCCCTGCATTGCATCGCATACGGCATACGTCTTCCTCTTGGGACCTGGAACAAACTAACTTCAAACTATCTTTTCTTTTTTTTTTTTAATGAGAAATGTTCTAGCTTATTTATTTATTTATTTGAAGTATAGTTGATTTACAAAGTTGTGTTAGTTTCAGGTATACAGCAAAGTGAGTCACACTTATTACAGAAAATTGTAATTACAGAAAACTGAGTACAGTTCCCTGTGCTATACAGCAGATCCTTGTTGGTTATTTATTTTATATACAGTAGTGTATCTGTTAATCCCAGACTCCTAATGTATGTAAGAAACTGACGTCCAGCATTAGGCATGTGATGCATGAATGCTGTTGAGTACGAACTGATACTTTATTTTGTTACAATTGGTAAACTGCATTGTTCAGAAGAACAAAAGGCTGTCACTGTCCCTCCAGATCGTCTCATCTGCTGTCCTCATCAAACCTGAGTAATAATAAAACCTACATTTTTAACATTTAATTGGGGTATAGCTGTTTTACAATGTTGTGTTAGTTTCTACTGTACAGCGAAATGGAGTTCCCTGTGCTATACAGCAGGTTCTTATTAGTTAACTATTTTATACATATTAGTGTATACATGTCAATCCCAATCTCCCAATTCATCCCCCACCCCAGCTTTCCTCCCTTGGTGTCCGTACATTTGTTCTCTACATCTGTGCCTCTATTTCTGCCTTGCAAACTGGTTCATCTGTACCATTTTTCTAGATTCCACATATATGCATTAATATACGATATCTGTTTTTCTCTTTCTGGCTTACTTCACTCTGTATGGCAGTCTCTAGGTCCATCCATATCTCTACAAATGACTCAATTTTATTCCTTTTTATGGCTGAGTAATATTCCATTGTGTATATGTACTACACCTTCTTTATCCATTTGTCTGTTGATGGACATTTAGGTTGCTTCCATGACCTGGCTATTGTAAACAGTGATGCAATGAACATTGGGGTGCAAGCATCTTTCTGAATTATGGTTTTCTCTGGGTATATGCCCAGTAGTGGGATTGCTGGGTCATATGATAGTTCTATTTTTAGTTTCTAAGGAGCCTCCATACTGTTCTCCATAGTGGCTGTCACAATTTAAATTCCTACCAACAGTGCAAGAGGGTTCCCTTTTCTCCACACCCTCCCCAGCATTTGTTGTTTGTAGATTTTTTGATGATGTCCATTCTAACTGGTGTGAGGTGATACCTCATTGTATTTCTGATTTGCATTTCTCTAATGATTAGTGATGTTGAGCAGTTTTTCATGTGCCTCTTGGCCATCTGTATATCTTCTTTGGAGAAATGTCTGTTTAGGTCTTCCACCCATTTTTTGACTGGGTTGTTTGTTTTTTTGACATTGAGCTGCATGAGCTGTTTATATATTTTGGAGATTAATCCTTTTTCCATTGATTCGTTTGCAACTATTTTCTCCCATTCTGAGGGTTGTCTTTCCGTCCTGTTTATAGTTTCCTTTGCTGTGCAAAAGCTTTTAAGTTTCATTACGTCCCATTTGTTTATTTTTTGTTTTTATTTCCATTACTCTAGGAGGTGGGTCATAAAGGATCTTGCTGGGATTTATGTCAGAGAGTGTTCTTCCTATGTTTTCCTCTAAGAGTTTTATAGTGTACAGCCTTACATTTAGGCCTTTAATCCATTTTGAGTTTATTTTTGTGTATGGTGTTAGGGAGTGTTCTAATTTCATTCTTTTACATGTAGCTGTCCACTTTTCCCAGCACCACTTATCGAAGAGACTGTCTTTTCTCCATTGTATATCCTTGCCTCCTTTGTCATAGATTAGTTGACCATAGGTGTGTGGGTTTATCTCTGGGCTTTCTATCCTGTTCCACTGATCTGTATTTCTGTTTTGTGCCACTACCATATTGTCTTTATTCCTGTAGCTTTGTAGTATAGGGAACACTCCCAAACTCATTCTGTGAGGCCACCATCTCCCTGATACCAAAATCAGACAAAGATACTACAAAAAATGAAAATTACAGACCAATATCACTGATGAATACAGATGCAAAAATCCTCAACAAAACACTAGCAAACAGAATCCATCAACACATTAAAAGGATTAAACACCATGATTAAGTGGGATTTATCCCAGGGATACAAGGATTCTTCAATACAGGCAAATCAATCAACGTGATACACCATATTAACAAATTGAAGAGTAAAAACCATATGGTCATCTCAACAGATGCAGAACAAGCTTTTGCCAAAATTCAACACCGATTTATGACAAAAACTCTCCAGAAAGTGGGCAAAGAGGGAACCTACCTCAACATAATAAAGGCCATATACGACAAACCCACAGCAAACATCATTCTCAATGGTGAAAAACTGAAAGCATTCCCTCTAAGGTCAAGGACAAGACAAGGATGTCCACTCTCGCCACTGTTGTGCAACACAGTTTTGGAAGTCCTAGCCATGACAATCAGAGAAGAAAAAGAAATAAAAGGAATACGAATTGGCAAAGAAATAGTAAAACTGTCACTGTTTGCAGATGACATGATACTATACAGAGAAAATCCTAAAGATGCCACCAGAAAACTACTAGAGCTAATCGATGAATTTCATAAAGTTGCAGGATACAAAGTTAATGCACAGAAATCTCTTGCATTCATATACACTAACAAGAAAAAATCAGAAAGTGAAATTAAGGAGACAATCCCATTCACCATTGCAACAACAACAACAAAATACCTAGGAATAAACCTACCTAAGAAGGTAAAAGACGTGTACTCAGAAAACTGATGAAAGAAATAAGATGAAAGAAACTGATGAAAAGAAAACTGATGAAAGAAATTAAAGATGATACAAACAGATGGAGAGAGATACCGTGTTCCTGGATTGGAAGAATCGATATTGTAAAAATGACTCTACTACCCAAAGCAATCTACAGATTCAATGCAATCCCTATCAAACTACCAATGGCATTTTTTACAGAACTAGAACAAAAAATCTTAAAATTTGTATGGAAAGACAGAAGACTCCGAATAGCCAAAGCAATCTTGAGAAAAAACACGGAGCTGGAGGAATCAGACTCCCTGACTTAGGACTATACTACAAAACCTACATTTAAAACACATACCAACACACAGTTTTCAAAAACATAAATGGATGACACAGTATTATGCATACTGTTGTACAACCTGCTTTCTTAGACATAATACAATATTTTGGAGCCCCTTCTGGTCAGTAGATGTGGATAAATCTGATAATTTTTCTCACTGCACTGTGTCCCATCACTTGGAAGACCCATTCTTTATTGAATCTTTCTTCCCAATAAGGTCTTTTGGTTGTTTCCAAGTCATTGTTCTTCTGAACACTGCAATAAACATCCCAACGAATCTATATATGCACGTGTGCGAGCATTTCAGTGGAAGAGGTATCAAGAACAGGTATTTCTGGGGCTGAGAACACACACACTTAGATTTTTGTTATAAGCAGCTAAATGGCCTTCCAAAAAAACGTACCAATTCATACTTAACAGCATTGATGTATCACATGCCAAATGCTGGATGTCAGTTTTTAAAATTTTTGCCAGTGTTTCTGATTGCTGTTCTATTTTCACTTCACTGATTACTAACGCACTTGATGGGATATTTGGAAATTTTTTGTTGTGAAAAAAATTTTTCACAGGAAAGTTTGCTTTGAACCTTTGCTTCTCCAAAGGTTTTGATCATTTTTTCTATTGGGTTATTTGTCCTTATTTTTGGAGGGGCTCTTTATATAGCGTGGATACTAATATTGGGAGTTCTTCCTCCCTGTTGTTTGTCCCTTAACTTTATGCTGTCTTCTGTAAAAGGGTTGTTTGTTGTTTGGTTGGTTTAGTTTTGAATTTAAATATATCAGTCATTTATGACTTCTGGGTTTTGTGTCTTGCTTAGTAATACCTTACCTATCAAAAGATTATAATGCCATTCTCTTCTCTATTTTTATATTTAATGCTTTATTTGAAATTTATTTTTGCTTGTGCTGTTAGAACAACAAACTAATTTTTTTGAAATACATTGATGAATGTCTATTATTTTCTCTATTGATTTAAAATATCTCTATCGTAAACAAAACTCCCATTTAAACATTATTCCTGAAAATGTTATTTTGTTTAGTTCATCTGTTTTTCTGCTTTTGAGCCAATACCATACTGACTTAGTTGTAGCTTTGCAATTTGTTTTGAGATTTGGTAAGCAAGTCCCTCTTCATACTTTCTTTTTCAAAAAGTTTCTTCCAGTTCTTGTCAAAGTCCATAAAATAAACTAATGGGATTCAGTTTAATTTCCATCAATTTGGGGAACTAATATTGTTATTGCCAACTGAAGAATGTCACTACCCATTTGCTTCTACAATGACTGAGTTATTAGCCACCGCTGCCACTGACCTTCGACACCCCCTGAAAGGAGTTCAGGGTGGAGATCAGGAACGTGGCCCTCTGTGCTCTGAGAAAACTGGCAGACAGGCCTTCAGACAGTTAGATATTTTCTGGAGAAATTTTTAATGAACCTGGATTCTTGCATCTTCCCAGACTTAGAAAAGCACGAAAATCATTAACTAAGATATCCGTTCCTTGTGGCTAGCAGCAACCAAGATGTGTGCTTGGTGGCATGTACGCCTTCACCAAAATCGCATGTATACTGGCTGACGTCCCTCCCTACCTCTTTGAATCAGTTTCTCAGAGCGATCTGAAATGCCATCTCCCAGGCCACAGTCCTCAGTAAGACGCTGAATAAACTTGACTCACGTGTGTGTGTGTGTGTGTGTCTGTGTGTGTGTGTAAGGTAACATTATCTTTATATTGTTGAGTCTTGCATGGGTATCATATGCTTCCACATTATATATCTCTTACTGTCCAATACAATCTTATAGTTTGCATCACATATGATTTATAGAGCTCTCACATGGACTTATTTATTGGTATTTTATGGTTTTTACTGTTGCTACTATCAATACATTTCCCTTTTTAATTTTTTCTTTTTTTTTTTTTTGCGGTACGCGGGCCTCTCACCGCTGTGGCCTCTCCCGTTGCAGAGCACAGGCTCCGGACTCGCAGGCTCAGCGGCCACGGCTCACGGGCCCAGCCGCTCTACGGCATGTGGGATCTTCCCGGACCGGGACACGAACCCGTGTCCCCTGCATCGGCAGGCGAACTCTCAACCACTGTGCCACCAGGGAAGCCCCCTTTTTAATTCTTTACTTAGTCATTATTGGTATGTAGAAATGGTGTAGTTTTTTTGTACTTCTGTATTACACATTAAAGAATTTTCTTAATTGTTCATAGAGGCTTTCTAGTAATATGTTTAGACTTTGCAGGTCATATTATTCAGAAATAATGATAGCTATATGCCTTTTTTTCCCCCAATACATATGCCACTTATTTGTTTACTTATCTTATTGGATTGGCCAATAAATATTAAATAGTAATAGATATAAACATTTCTATTTTTTATGACTTTAATTTAAATGTTTCAATTTTAATTTAAATGCTTTAACATCGAAAATGATACTTGCTGTTGGATTCTAATAGACAACTATTATTAAGTATCTTCTAGCTTGCTAAGATTTTTTTTTTTCTTTTTAATTAGGTAATGAGGTGTAATTTCTGGCAGCCACTGAGATGATTATATGAAATTTGTTTTCTTTATTTTTTAACGTAGGGGATTACATAAACAGAATCATTAAGTTAGATCTTTGTGCTACTGGATTAAACTTTGCTTGGTAATAATTTGTTATAAGTTTTAATAATATATCATTGTTTTTTTTAAACAATATGTTGACCTTTATAAGCACTGCACTGCAGGAAGGAGAATGACTGTGCTCACCACCTAGGGGCTGGGAATGTCACACCCAAGTTCCTTCATGCATCAACGTTACAAGACTTTCTTTAGTATGAGCACACCCAAGACACCCTCTCCCATCAGTTCTTACCTCCTCCCATAATTGTTTTGTGATCTACAGAAGAAGGTAGTCCTTTTACTTACAAGTGTTTAAATTTGAAAGAAAAAAATGTGTACATTTGAAAAGGGCTTAAATATATATTTGAAAACAAGGGACCCACAGAATTTGATAAGAAGAACAGAAAGTGGCAGAACATTCTCTAAAGATTTCATGATGATCATTCAAGGGGGCAAAACATCAAGCCATTTTGTTTCACTTTACTTTTAGTTCATATTTGTTTTAACTTCTGGGATATGTGGCATAACATTTTGTTGATTAAGTGGGGGGGGCTGATTTACTCTTTATTTCCCTCCCCCCATGGATATAGAAGTGCACGTATTTTATCTATGTGTTCATTAGGCTATAAATATGCCTTCTCAAGGATGTAATTGTTTGCCATCATAGTAAGAGCCACTTAAGGGAAGCGACACAGGGAGAAGCAGAGAAAGAGAACCTTGTTGGTAATAGCAGCGAACTAGAACTAAAAGCCAGATAAAGACTATTACGTGTCCTGCTTCTCAACACAGGTCGAACATCACTATGGGCTTCATTCCATCGACACAGATATTAGAAGGCCACACACCTTTTACGTCCCAGACCACAAGGCAGAGCAAACCTGGGGAGGCCCTGAAGCTACATCTGTGGTTGGCAGTAGAGTCTGGCCCACCCTGTTTTGGTGACTATTTCACTGCTTAAAGGAACAGTTTCATAGGAAAGGACCAACTTGGAATGAAAGGCATGGGGTGTTATTTGTCAATGTTTAGAATTATTTACCTTTTTTCCCACATGTGTTTCATAAGTGAGAGACTTATACTTCGGGTTTGTGAGGGCTCTGCTTGACGAATGTCAGTATCTGGGTTCGCCTAGCCTCGTGGAATGAGTTGGGAAACTTTCCCTCTGAAATGGTTTAAATGATGATACAAATTATCTGTGTCAAAAGGATGGGGTGGTACAGTCTTGTGAAACTGCTGCTTTGTTCTGAGATAAGTCTGCCCCTGGAGCTTCTTCTCCTGTCATTGTCACTGGTCGGCTAAAGCTTCCTACCTTCTCCTGAGATGATTTTCCTCCTCTGTCTTCCTTAGAACATTACACATTCAGTTTTATTGGTGTAAAGCTCTCCTTATCTGTAGTTCAAACCATTTTCTAATTTCCAATGTCATTTATTTGCATTTTTACTTTTTCTCCCTACTTCAGGCTTATTCAAATTTCTTTCTTTGTTGGGGAGGTCTGTGTGGATTTTTTTTCACTTCTGTGCCTTTAATGGACTGATTAATTTCTTTGCTCCAATTTTAATTCAAATAGTTATATTCACCATAGCCCTATTATCATACTTTTCCTTTTAATCTTGCACTGCCAGTTAATTTCATGTCAATTAATTTTATTTTGTTCCAGTACAATATGTAAAAGTCAAATATTTAAAATGGTTTATAATTAAAGTAAAAAATAGAAGTCTTTTCTCCCATTCTTCTCCACCTCTTCGGCCTATATTCTATTACCACGTTTCCTCCTTATATTTGCCCCCAGTTTTTGGAATAATAATCATAGTCATGGCTTACAAACTGCTTTTTGCATATTAGACACTATTCTAAAAATATACACACAGCAAAGGAAACCATCAACAAAATAAAAAGGCAACCTACTCAGTGGGAGAAAATATTTGCAGATCATGTATCTGATAAGTGGTTAACATCCAAAATGTGTAAAGAACTCATACAACTCAACAGCAAAAAACCCAAACAATCTGATTAAAAAATGGAAATTTTTAGAGAAATTTAATAGACATTTTCCCCAAGAAGACATACAGATGGCCAACAGGCACATGAAAGATACTCTACATCGTTAATCATCACAGAAATGCAAATCAAAATCACAATGAAATATCACCTCACACCTGTTAGAATGGCTATTATCAAAAAGACAGGAGATACAAGTGTTACATTAGGGAAGAATTTTATTGGCTGTGCTTGGTCACAAGTCTACTCCTGGACCAATCACTAGGCTAGTGTGCTGAGTTCTGGGATTGTCCAGCATGGATTTAAGTGCCCATACAGCAGATACTTAGCGAGCAGTATTGTTGAGAGAGGAGGAGCTTTTGTTGTCTTAAATCATATAGGCAGCCATCAGTTGCACCTGTTTGTAAAACCGGTCACTTCCAAATTCATAAAATAACTGCATTTATAATTCATAAAACCACTTCTGTGTAAGATGTCACTGTGGTCACTGCTCTATCTTTGTGTCAATTTTCATATAACATAAAAAAATGCGCTGGGAATAGGATACGGCCCTGTTAACATGAACCAGCTGGCTTTTAACATTGGATTATTGTGATTTTTTGAGGGTAAATGGGAGATATTTTTCCTTAGTTTTAAATCCCCCTTTAGTCTACTCAGTACCTTTTACTCAAGAAGCTGAGAAAGAAACACAGTAAGAATGTGCTAAATATGAATATTCAGGCACTGCGATATAAACAGTTTAAAACAATGATTTGAAATTATAGTAAGTATAAATTCCAAAACTGTAATTTCAGCTTACTTTATCTGTTATATGGGGTAGGCCTCAGTGTTAGCTAAATGTTTTAATAAAAAACCAACAATGAATGCACGTAATAAGTTACACATACTAGAAATGCTTGAACATAAATAGAATCTTGAACAAATTCCATGATGTTTTATATAACTTTTCAAAACTTAATAGAATAATCTGGGTTTAGTTCTTATGTTTTTTTCTTACTTTAGTATACAAGTGAGGTCTGCCTTAGAACTGAACCTCTGATTGTGGCTGATAAGTAGAATAAAAAAAATATTTTTTTCAAAAGGTGGAAAAAAAAGAAATACAAGTGTTGACCAAGATAGGGAGAAAAGAGAACCCTTGTGCACTGCTGGTGAGAATACAAATTGATGCAGCCACTATGGGAAAAAAAAGTGTGGGGTTTCCTCAAAAAATTAAAAATAGAGCTACCATACATTCCAGCAATTCTACTTTTGGGTATATATTTGAAGGAAATGAAACCACTAGTCTTGAAGAAACATCTACACTCCCATGTTCACTGCAGCATTATTTATAATAGCCAAGACATGGAAACAATGTAAGTACCCATCAATGGAAGAATGGATAAGAAAATGTGATACACACACACACAAACACACACACACAATGGAATATTATTCCGCCATAAAAAGAAGAAAATCCTGCCATCTGTGACAACTTGGATGGACCTTAAGGGCATTATGCTAAATGAGAAATGGGGCACATACTATTCTTTCGTTTGTTTGAGTCCTTGTAAGGTGGCAAATATCTTTATTCTTGTGCTTGATTAATATTTTGTTGGTTGTGGTAGATTGAACATCACTCCACTGCTTCCTTAACAGTGACGCTATTGAGAAGTCTGATGCCATTCAGCTTGTAATTCCTATTTTGTTATCTGTAGTCGCTCCGTTATTCTTTGGTCACCTTGGTCCTTAAGGAGCGTCTTTTCTCTTTGAGTATTCTGAAATTTCATGATACGTTTGACGTAGGTGTTTCCTAAATCACTGGGCTACGTACTCAGTGGCCCTTTCGATCTCCAGGCTTGTGCCTTTCCTTAGTTCAGAGCTATCTTATTTGTTTCATAATTGCATTCTTCTGTTTTCTCTGTGGTCTCTTTCTGGTATCCTTATTATTCTTACTTTTGCATTGTTCCTCTAATTTCCTTATTTTTGGACTCTAATTTTTCAGTTTTAATTTTTTCTCAACCTTCCAACCCTTCTACTGAGTCTTTTATTTTGGTTACCATAGTGTAATTTCCAAGCATTCTTAAATTTCTCTAATCTCTTTTCATGGTAACCATTTCTGTATCAATAGATTTAACATTTTCTGTCATATTTTTTCTTTTCAATGTTCACTAGTTATTTCTGTGACCTCTGGGTCCTTTTTCTCCATTTGTCTGTATTGGTGTCTTTCATTTATGAATGTGTCCTCAAATGTCTGGTCACCCTTGACTGTCAATTCGTGTATGAGAATGCATTTCTAACAGCTGATTACACACCCCCGTGCACGGGCACGGCTTGTTCCTGGCTGGGCTTCATTGAGAGGGTGACGAGCTGACCTTCCCATTGAGGAGACTCTCCAGATAACAGAAATGGGAGGTTTTTCAGTTACTGAGATGAATCCTCCAACCTCCCTCCTGGGCTGGAGCAGGGTGGTGTACATCTGCATGTTGATGTTCCGGCAGCTGGACAGAAGTGGAGGTGGGCACGGGGGGCTCCCCATAGTTCAGCATGTAGACTGTCATTTAAGTCCCTCTTTTCAGCCCTATTATTCACTCCAGACTTTGGCTCTACTGGCATCTCTGAGTATGGGCCCTTCCTGCTCAACTTCTTTTATTTCTCAGAATATGGGTGTGAGTGGTGATGGTGGAAGCAAACCTGGGGGTCTAGCCGCTCTACACACAGACTTCCAATGCTCCTCTCTCTGGCACCTGGGGGGTCTCCCAGTGGTACCCCTCAAGGGTCCTGCAGGGAGAGTTGCTTCCTCTTGCTGTTTGCCCAATGCCAATACTTAGGTTGTAGCTTCTTTCACTTCATTAATTCAGCTGCTATTACTCCATTTGTTTCTCTCTCCCCCAAACTTATAGAAATCTCTCATCTGTTTTCGTTTCCTCTTCTGTACAATTTTCCCCTTCTGGACTAATACCTTATTTCTATGGCACAGAGTCTTGGGATTAGGATTGCTGGCTGAACAGAAGTATTTTCAATTTTAGTAGATATAGCTCGCTTGTTTTCCAAAAAGTATAACACTTCACATACATGAGAGTAGCCTCTCCATGGTATCCATTAACAGTCAAAATTATTTCCCTCCTTAAGTATTGCTAATATGATTGTAATTGTTACCTAAATTTTCATTTCCTTGAATACTCATGAGTTAAGTATCTTTTGAAATGTTTGTTGACCATTAGTACTTGCACTTATCAACTGCCTTCCTCAATTTCTAGTGTCTTATATGTCCCCTTCTTGTCAATTTGTAAAAGTCCTTTGTATATTACAGATATTTATTATCTACATTGAAAACATTTTTTCCCCAAATCTATTGTTTGTCTACTGCCTTTGTTAATGGTACTTTTTAAAAGCCATACACATTGCTGTGTTTTTATAGAATCAAATATATTCACCTTTATTTTACAGTTTCTGGGATTTCTATACGTATCCCATATTATTTTGTAATATCTATCATTTCCTTTATATTAAAATTTTTAATGTATCTAGAATTTGACATGTGGCATAAGAATTTGACATGTGGCATAAGGCCAATTATACCTATTTCCTATATACCTTTTTTTTTTTTT
This sequence comes from Phocoena phocoena, assembly GCF_963924675.1. NCBI lineage: Eukaryota > Metazoa > Chordata > Mammalia > Artiodactyla > Phocoenidae > Phocoena > Phocoena phocoena. The sequence goes on from NC_089225.1 coordinate 17,063,488, forward strand.
TTTTTTTACACCAGATAGCTAGCTAGTAATGTAAGTATAATCTTTCAAATAATCCACCCCTTTTCCTGCAGGACTGAAATGCTGACTTTATCATATATTAGATTTTCATACATACTAAGATCTATTTCTAAATCTTATATGTTGTTCCCCTGGTATGTTTGTTAATTCCTACGATAATACCACATTGATTTTAAATACAGTAACTTTCCAGGTGTTCTGATACCTGTAAGAGAGTCCCCCTGACTTTTCTTCTTTTTCACATTTTTCTTAAATTTTCTCTTCTCAGGCATCTATTTCTCCAAAACTACACTAAAATAATTTAATTCAATTCCAGTTTTTTTCGGTGAATTTTATCATGTGGTTCGGTACATTTCTTTTAAAATTTATTCCTAAATATATTATAGTTTTAATCCTGACTATGAGAGGGATTCATTTCCTGTTTCCATTTCTAGGTGCTTTATCGCAAGAACAAGCAAGAGCTATTAATTGTTATTATATTTACCTTCAGTTGAACAAGTTTACCATTTTTATAGTACATTTTTTTCAAATTAGAGAGGATTTCTAAGTTGGAGTTATAAAATGAATAAAAGAGACAGTTGTAGTTCTACCTTTCTAAAATTTATACCTGAGATTTCATTTTCATGTCTCACTGAACTCACTGGAACCTCAAACACAATATAGGATAATAATGGTAACATCAGCATTATCATTTATTTCCAGATTTAAATATATATATATATATATATATATATATATATATATATATATTTTTTTTTTTTTTTTTTTATTTGGCTGCACTGGGCCTTGGTTGCAGCACACGGGATCTTTGTTGTGGTGGGTGGGATCTTTAGTTGCAGCATGCAGGCTCTTAGTTGCGGCATGCGGGATCTAGTTCCCTGACCAGGGATCGACGCTGGGCCCCCTGCATTGGGAACGCAGAGTCTTAACCCCTGGACCACCAGGGAAGTCCCTATTTCCAGATTTTAATTGAAACAATTTCTGTTTTTTTTTTGTTTGTTTGCCAGCATAATATATATATATGCTTTAAAAAATTGTTATATATTCTGTATTATATTTAAGTCATTTCCATCTACTCCATTTTACTTAGAATTTTTATTGGGAATGGGTATTGAGCTTTTCAAGTACATTTCCAGTATCTTTCATCTTGGCCATATGGTTTTTCTATCTTAATTTGTTGAAGTTGTTATTCTGTATTATGTTGACATATTTCCTGATATTGAACCACCCTGGCATTTCTAGAATTACCTTATTTTATTATTCTGTATTTTAAAAGACATTTCTTGAGTCTGTTTCCTAATATTTTCTTTTGAATATATGCATCTAAATTCATAAATATTTGACAATAGTTTTCATATGTGTACTATTTTTACCCGATTTTGGTATTAAACTTATGATGATTTCATCTTTCATGTGGTCTGAAATGATTTAGATAGTATTGGTATTACATGCTTTTTTAAAGGTTAGATATAGCTCAGCTGTAAGCCCATATGTTCCTGGGACTTCTGTCAATGGTAGGTCTTTAATCATCTTTCCAATCTCTTCTACTATACTCTTCATTTTTCAGTTTATATTTTTCTAGGCAATAATTTATTTCAGGGACTTCTGTGGTGGCACAGTGGTTAAGAATCCTCCTGCCAATGCAGGTGACACGGGTTCGAGCCCTGGTCCAGGAAGATGCCACATGCCGTGGAGCAACTAAGCCCATGCGCCACAACTACTGAGCCTGCGCTCTAGACCCCGTGAGCCACAACTACTGAGCCCACGCGCCACAACTAGTGAAGCCCACGCGCTCTAGGGCCTGTGCTTTGCAACAAAAGAAGTCACTGCAATGAGAAGCACGTGCACCACAATGAAGAGTAGCCCCCACTCGCCACAACTAGAGAAAGCCTACGTGCAGCAACAAAGACCCAATGCAGCCAAAAATAAATTAATTTTAAAAAATGTATTTCAAATTTGTTGCTGTAGACTTGATTATTTTCTTATAAACATTTATTCTCTCTTGTATCTGTGACTGTTTCCTCTCATTCTAATATAGTGCAGCTCTCCTCTTTCTTTATTTGGTCAAATGAGAGGTTTAACTATCTCACTGGTAATTAAAAAGTATTTTGGAAATATAATACTAACATACACACACATATATAAATCTTCTATTCATTAATTTCAGCTTCAATTTTAGTTATTTTTTCTTTGTAAGTTTCTTTGGTTTATTTTGTTGTCCTTTCCCAATTTCTTAAAATAAGGATTAAGTCACTTTATTATTTTTCTTTATTTTCTAATACCAAAGACATTTAATGTTATCCAATTTCTATTTTTTCTGTGTCTCATATAAAATTTCTGCTTTTGCCATGTCCCATAGATTTTGTTAGGAAGTATATTTCTTTATACAGCTTCACAGGTAGTTTATAAAACCACATTTTCTATTCTCTTTGATCCAAGGATTGCCTATTTTATAATCTCCAAGTAGCAATATGTTTTGATCACTTTTTTATTATTAATTTGTAATTTTATTAGCTAATTATCAGAGAATGAGCCTGTAAATCCACACATTTTTTATTTCATTAAGGTTTTCTCTGTGGCTAAGGCACAATTGATCTTTTCCAAATGTTCCATAGACACATGAAAATAATGGATATACCTTATTGAAATGATGTAGAATTTTGTATATAGCTATTACATCAAGATTATTGGTTGTATTATTTGTTTCTTTATGTCCTACCTATTATTTGTCTGTCAGAGCTACCCAATTCTGAAAGAATCTATGTCTTTGTGTCCTGAAGTCACTTTCCGTAATGATAGTTTTACTATTATGTTCTCCTTGCATTTAAGTTTTTTGCTGTGTAATTGCTGCGGTATTTGGTGCACACAATTTTGTGACCACTAAATTTTTATTCCTGACTTATACTGTTTATTATTACTAATTTCCCTCGATCTCTATAAAAGGCTTTTACCCTTAAATTTCACTTTATGTGTGCAATTCCTCCATACCTGTTTTCTTCATGTTTGCATTTTTCAGGTATTACCTACTCATTTATTTTCCCCACTATAAGTTTGTTTGTTTAATAAACAGCTTATTATTGGGTATTATTATCTAACCCAATCTGACAATCTCACTCGGCTTTTGACCACTATCTGACCCTATTTTCGTTCCTATCTGTATACATTGTAGTGTCATGTTAATATACTTTATTTTATTCATTCCCTCTTAATTTAGATCTCTTATGTTATATTGTTCTTCCATCTCTTACTGATTATTTTTATTGGTTTAAGGTGTTATTAGTTTCTTATTTTTCCCCTTGTTAACTTAAAAGTTCTAGTGCACTTTTGCCCTAAATAATACACATATCCTCCTCATGTTTTGAGAAAACATGATACCGGCTATTTTCCCCACTGAGACACAACGTTTCCTTTATGTCTGCATTTCCTCAACCTCCTAAATTGTCTTCAAGAACACTTTCACCCACCCCCTCCTCTTTTCCTCCTTCTCCCCTCCCCCCTTCCATGAGATCTCTGGAACACTTTTACTCTCCCATGCCCCTCACTACTCTCCATGGCGAGGTTTTACTGAGGATAGCTTAGCATTTTAAGATCTAGATTAATAATCTCCCTCGCAATATGTGCTTTTTGTTTCAAGAGTCCCTATGGAACACAAAGATTACATGTTCTCAGAAGTCTATCATTATAAATGTATGTGTGTGCTTGCCTGTGTATATATTGCATGTCTACCATTATTCTCAATATTTATAATTTTCTTCTACCACTGATACTATTTTAATTTACTTTTATTTTAAAGAATTAGTAATATATGAATAATTTCTCACTAAAGAATTCAAACTCTACAAGAAAGATGAGGTGTCACTTGACCATCCCTCATCATATTCCCCTTCCTAAAGGTAGCCTCTGTTATCAGTATGCCACGTACTTTTCCAGAATATTTTCCATATATATACATACATATACCTACACATGTATTTTTTTTTAAATTTATTTATATTTGGCCGCGTTGGGTCTTTGCTGCTGCGTGTGGTCTTTCCCTAGTTGCGGCGAGCGGGGCCCACTCTCCGTTGCGGTGCGTGGGCTCCTCATTGTGGTGGCTACTCTTGTTGCGGAGCACAGGCTCTAGGCCTGTGGGCTTCACTAGTTGCAGCACGTGGGCTCAGTAGTTGTGGCTCGCAGGCTCTAGAGTGCAGGCTCAGTAGTTGTGGAGCACGGGTTTAGTTGCTCTGTAGAATGTGGGATCTTCTGGGACCAGGGCTCGAACCCATGTCCCCTGCATTGGGAGGCTGATTCTTAACCACTGCACCACCAGGGAAGTCCCACATGTATGTTTTTAATATAAATGGTATCATGTTGTCTCTACTGCTTTGCAACTTCATTTTTTTCGCTTAATATATTTTAGAGATCCTTCTAGATGAGTAGGTATAGTTTAACTTGATTATTTTAAACCGTTGCATAATATTTTCAGTAAATTTTTTTGGTGAGCATTTAGGTTGCTTCTACTAATTTGCTACTGAAAACAGTGTATAACATTTCACCTGTCACCATCTGCACGTGAATGAGAGTTTCTGCTAAATCAAAGGGTAGATGTTCTTCCTACTAAATTGCCACACAAGAATTACTGTACCTATTTATAATCTTACCAGCAATGCTTGAGGTTTACATTTTCAACAACAGGGCATGAGACTGTTTCGCTCTACCATTTTTTTATACTTGTCTGCATGTATTACAAAATGGCTATCTCATTCGATCAGTGAAATAATACTGTTCTCAACGTGGCAAGCTCTCTCTACCTTTGGCAATGCTTAATATTATCACAATTTTATCTACGCCAGAATATACTGGTGAAAAAAAAGTGTCTTGGACTTTAATTTCTGGTTACTAGTGAGGTGAGCGTCTTTTCGTAAGTTTATTAGCTATTTGTGTTTCCTATCCTGTTAACTGCCTGTTTTCCATCCTTTGTCTTCCCTCTTCATTTTTTTCTAACTCATTACAAATTTGTAACTCTAATTTATAGGAACTATTCATATACTTTAGATTTCATTCCTTTATCGTTCAATATGTTAAAGGGTTTTCTCCAGGTCTGTTGCTTATTCTTGCTTATGTTTATGGAATATTTGGTCAACAAAAAATTAGAAATTTTGAGGTAGTCAAAATTTAACAGTCCTTTTCTTTGTTATCTTGGTTTTCTGTGTTGTTTGAGAAAGCATAAAGTATACTAAGATAAAAAATAACAGTCTTCTGAATTTCCTCAGCATTTATATTATTTGTACGTTTAGGATATTAACCTGTGCAAAATTTGTATTTCTTTATGGTGAGGTAGGGCTCTGATGATGGTGATGATGATTTTCAACTGTATTGTCAAATGTCCTGAAACCATTTATGCATAGTTCATTATTCCCCACTGCCACTTTTATCATAAAATAAATTCACATTTTAAAATAGGTCTGCTTTTGGACTTCTATCAATGGATTCCTCTCTTCCTGGTTCAAACTCACTCTTTTCTAATTACTACAATTTTAAGTATATTTTAAAGTATTATAGGATAATTTTTCCACCACACACATTGGTGTAGTTCTTAATTTTCAAAGCTGACTTGTCTGTATGAGAACATTTTAAGCTTCCCAGGTGTATTTTATAATCAGCTTGGCAAGTCTCATAAAAAATTCTGTTGAACTTTGATTGAAAATGCATTTAATTGTAGATTGGCTCTGGGAGAATGAACATTTTTATAACACTGACTTTTCTCATCTCATGGATATACAATATACTGCCACTTATTCATTTCTTCCCTTCTTTTCTTATTAAAAATTTCCATTTTGTTCATTTAGACATATCTAATTAGGTTTATTGCTAGGTAGTTCATATTTTTTATTGATATTATGAATGGAAATTGCATTTTCCAACTGGCTGTTAGTTTACCTTGGTGAACACATTAGCTTTCAAAATTTTTTTCCTGCTGAAGGAAACCGTATTTTCCAGCAATAAGCATTTAATTTGATATAGTGCATTTGGAGCTAAAGTTTCAGAAGTGAGACTCAAACCTAGGTGTACAGAGCATGAATCCCCTTTCTTTATGTTATTTTACGCTGACTCAGCATTCAGTGAGTTTCCCCATACCCCTGCCCCCTAACCTGATCCCTTTTTCTCAGTGCAAACAAAAATATAACAGAAAGAAGGGCTCCTGGGTCCTTGACAAACGCCTCATTTTACCTACTGAGACCTAAAGCGTTTAAGTGACTTGTCTAAGGTCACACAACGTAGGACTCAGAAAAAGGCAGAACTGGATTAGCTTCTAGAATGGTTATTACAAATTCTAACATAACAGGAATAATAGTGGCTTAACTGTGCTTCTCTTACAAGCTGTATACAATTCTACACACAGCTTTACCTGTTATTCTGTGGAACGGTTTGTGTAGTATTTTATGATTGCGTATGAAATGGGCAAATTTCCATGCCATGCAAATACTGTTGGTTTTCAATTATATACTTTTTAAAAAGTCGGAAATGGGTCACATTTATGTTGCAAAGTATACAAGTGTACCCAAAATGGCTGAAGGCAATTATCAAAATGCTTGAAAGTAAAAGCCAATGAAAAGTTATTAATTCCCAAAAGTGCATTAAGCACTGTGAGAGAAGCAAAGACATATAAGAAAATGGTACAAAAAACAATAGAGAAGTGATATAATTTAGTAGCTGTTATTTACAGTTTAATACATTGTACTATATGCTTTCCGTATGGTAACTCACTTAACTTTTTTTTTGCGGTACACGGACCTCTCACTCTTGTGGCCTCTCCCGTTGCAGAGCACAGGCTCCGGACGCGCAGGCTCAGCGGCCATGGCTCACGGGCCCAGCAGCTCAGCGGCATGTGGGATCCTCCCGGACCGGGGCACGAACCCGTGTCCCCCGCATCGGCAGGCGGACTCTCAACCACTGCGCCACCAGGGAAGCCCTCGTTTAACTCTTAAAGCACACACACACAACAAACAAGAGCTAAATGTTGGGTTTTGTTCTTCATAGAGGAGATACCAGAACTTTAGTGATGAAGTTACTTGCCCAGCGTCATGATATTAATGAGTAGCAAAGACTGAATTGGAACCCCGGTGTATTTAACACCAAAAATCTTGTTCTAACTTTTCTACGTACTTATCTATTTTCCTTAGAATCCGGCTAAAAATACACATCTTCCCTTTTGGCAACACTGCATTAGGCTAACAAGTCCTGGGAACATTTTTAACGATTAACTGAGACCCAAATGCATCTACTACCAGAAAGCTGGTCATTAACTTACTGAACATTCTCACGAACGCCTTTGAGGAAGTACTCATGACACATCGCAACACAAATCAAAAGATCAAGTCGTTGTGGAAGAACTGATACAAGCAGCTACCCGGATGAATATCAAACACATGCTAAGCAAAGTAAGCCGGACACCAAAGCCTATATATTATATGATTTCATTTATATGAAACTTTTGAAAGGCAAAACTAATCCATAGTGACAGAGAGCAGATCGGTGGTTGCCTGGGGCTGGAGATTATGGAGAATTGACTGGGAAAGGGAACAAGGGAATATTTGGGGTCGGGGGCGGGGGTGGATGAATAGATAAAGCAGATATTCTTCAGAAATGGGTCACAACCTTTGGTGAAATGGGTGTAATGGTTCCTCTTAATGAGGGTAAGGTCTAGATATCAGAAAATTGCTTTGAGGAGTCACCAATGAATACCATGTTATGTGGATCTTCAGTGTTTCAGCAATCTGGTCTGAGAATAGCAGCAACATTTAGCTCCTAAAGTAAACAGTCTGGAAGCTTAGTGAACAATCAGTGGTGGTAATCCACCCAGCTGCGCCAAGGGCATGCAGGAGCACCTCAGATGTTCTGTTTTGTGTGGAATTAACGCAGTCAGTCATTTTTCCTTTTTGCAATGGATGTAACATTGTAATGAGAAGATAAGTTTGCATCGGGGCGTCAGCTTCTCGATGATCTCTTGCATTTTGGCTTTCCCCACTTTCACGGCAAATTCTGCTGCAGCGTCATGGTAATGGCATTTTGCACTCATATTATTATGAGATCTGTGCATTAATTCAAGCATCTCAATGCCTGCCTTGAACAACATCACACGGAACAGTGAAATATGAGCAAGGCTTATTGGAAAACATCTGCATGCATCTCATGTCAAAAAATGCACAACAGATTCGGTTATGAAATTCTAGTTTTCGTCACATTAAAATTGCTTTGAAAGATACCTATTATGCAATATGATTCCTATGACATGATCCTTTATCATCCCCTCCCATTCAATATTTAGCTATCTGGGAAAGAAATGCAACCATAAAAAGGGAAACGTGAAAACAATTCTTGCTTTTAGGGGGGCCTGTACTTTGAATTTTTAAAGGTGGACATTCAGGGACCTAGCATACTTGGTAAGGGTTTTAAAACAGGTCTAAAGGAAAGAATCATATAAAATAGAAAGTGTCTAACACAAGATGAATGAATCAAGGTAGAAGGTAGGTCATGATGCAGACTACCATCAAGGATTCAATCTTAATTTAGGATTCATTTCTTATTTAAGGAAGTAATAGACAGGCTTCACAGGACCCCTGAAGATCTTTGGGTTATAAGAAAATTTTTCTCTGTATGTGGGGAGAAACCTATAAAGGATTCTGTGATCCAGCCATGACCCTCTTCCCCTTCAAAGTTAACCAGCAGATGAGATAAATAGCTTAATTCAGGGCATTTCCAATTCATTCAACTCCAGCACATCTCATACACATACTCTTGCTTAAAGGTTCACTCTGAGTCACTGAGCTACAAGCCAGTAAAGATCTACTTAGAGCTCAATATCTCCAGAGAATCTCCAGAAATACAAATTCCCAGGAAAATCCAAAAACAAACAAACAAACAAGTCAACAGTGAAGAGAAACTGATTTAATGCAGCAAATGTGGGCCTAATACCACATCCTTTCAGACCAGTTTCTCAGAAAGATTCTTGCTGAACAAACGGATCACCTTTCTGCACCGCCTGTTTCCCTGCTACCCTGCTGCCGATCACTGACCTCACAGGAAGAGAGAGGAAAAAAGTTCAACATTTGTTCAGCTTCTCCTGTATGACAGTCAGTGGACTAGGCGTTTTAGACATTTTTCACTGCTTTTTTTGGATGGACAGTTACGGTTCTAGGAATTTCAGGAGCCTGCCCCTGGTCACCTAACCAAAGAAACTGTGGCGGAGTTGGGACTTGAATTCAAGAGAGCTTGGAGCTTAGTGTTCGTTGTCTTTCTGCCCCTCCACACAGTGACTCCTCTTCCCTTCCTGCCTCTCTGGTCCTCTCCATCATGCCTCCTTGGAGGCGGGTGTTTTCCCAAAGCTGCCTATTAGGCTAACAGCACACGTCTCCTGCTGAGTTCTTACTCTGCCTTAATTCAGGCAAATTTCAAATGTGTTACCCGTTGCATGGTGGAAAAGGCACAGTGCTGGGAATCAGGACTCCTGGGTCCTGTCTGCCCTAAACAGACCATGTGACCTTGTACCAGGCATGAATCAATCTGAGTATCAGATAACAAGGCGGGTAGCTTACATGATCTTGAAAGTTGAGATATAATATTCTAACTCTCTTATTCCTTGGCGTAAACACGTTTGTATTGAGAGTGACTTGATCATGTTACGAGGCTATTAGATTCATTGTCCTTATTTGCGGAAATATTATTTAGGCCCACCGTGGTGCTGCCTATCACTCAGATTATTAGGACATCACCCAAATGTATTTAACTTGATTTGTCCGAAGTGTAGCACATTGCCAAGTCCAAACAGACCCTTAAATGCCTTTGAATTGGCTGATTTGCTGAAGGCTACTGCTCCAGCCTTCCCTTCTGCAGGCCAGGGGAAGGTAATGAAGGGGAGAATTGGAGATGAAGGCGTGAGCTGGCAGTGGGTACTTTGGGCCAGAAGCTTTGGACCAGGAGAAGAACCCTGGCTAAGAAGAAGCCTCTAGGAATTTTATCTTCCTGTTTGTAAAAAAGCAATAATACTCCAGGCTAAGAGTAGGGGTTCAGTGAGATGACATCTGTCTGCTAATAAGGTACAGCACAACCTCAAACTTTATTGACATCACTATCAGATACCCGTTTGGAAAACCCTAGATTTGACGAGGCCTGGTCTTCCCCCAAGCCAGCTGTAGAAATCGCCTTGCAGCCTCAACGCAGCACATTCTAAGCTGACAGAACTGCATGGGTGCATAAGCTACACGTCAGTGCATCAGGATACGAGAGCCCTGGGAATATTTATCTCCATCTGTCTGATCGGTTTGGGGACTACTGTGAACCCAGTCCCAGCATATTCCTGAGCGACCGCAGCAGGCCAGGCACAGCCGAAGGCCACTCCCATTTGTCTCTAGAGTCTGGCTATCCCAAGCTGCACTGAGCACACCTGCCTGAAGTTCTCTCCTCATGGAGCCTCAGCCCATTCTAGGTCGGCTCTGCTGAGAAATTTCAGATGCTTCTATGTGTCTCCTTGGTATATACCCCAACCTCCCCTCCCTTCCCTGACCCATGCAGCCAGGACTTCAAGGATACGCATCATCACCGAAGGCTGATCAGTTAAAGACTTGTTCTAGAGTCTCCTAGAGAGCTTTGGCAGATTGCGAATCGCTACCTGGTTCCACGAAGTGGTTCTCGAAAATGTCAGGCAGCTCTCAGACAAGTGTATCCTCATGGTAAGAGAGGTGACAGAACAAAGCCAAATTGCTTTCGCTCCTGGAAACACTGGTCTTTCGTGTCAGAGTTTGGGTTACTTCATCTTTTCGTGCCAGGGATAAAATTTCCCTGGTGTAACATCCACTGATAGCAACGGACATTCCACAACTTTGAGTGCCAAGAAATTAATGCTCCAATCTGCATACTCAAATCCCCAGGTAAACATCACCATGCCTTTCTCAGTACTTTCCGTGCTGCCTTGCATTTCCAAATGCTTACAGTTATCCACAATTCATGAAAATGTAATGCTTCATAACAATTTCTACTGGGGCAGCTTTTAAGGTTACTATGATAAACATCGACTGCATGAAATTCACCGAATTCAGAATTATCCACCAAATTCAGAATTATCAAGTTTTCCTATATGTTTGAAATATGAAAGAAATATATAGCCTGAAGGTTACATGCAACAAGGTACATTTCCTGAATTTACATTTCAATCACTTAGTCTGTTTCAATATAATGTTGATTTATGTTCAGGTTTGAAACCTTCGTTTAATGTTAAAATTCTTAAAACAAACCTCAGACGCAGAGGGCTCTGTATTTTTCATCAGTTTTTTAAATTTAGCTTAACTAGATTCCACTCAGATGAAAAGCTAGAAAGAACGGCTGTTGAAGGTCACAGTGGCAGAGAATTCAACTAGCATGGCAACTCCTCAGAGGTTTTTGTGTTTCCACAGAGCTCAGTGAGTTAATCTGATATTGCTGGAAGGGTTTGGGAAGGCCAAACAAGACCAAATCAGGTGAAGACAATTTTATAATTTTACAGTCGTGATTAAAGCCAGACTCTGCGATTGATCTAAATATAAACCCCAGTACTAAGCTTAGTCCTGAATCTAGTCTAAGAGTTGTTTGTTACCCTAACAAACTCCTATGCGTCCTTCAAGATCCATTTTAGCTGTCACCACCTCCTAAAAGGCTTCCCTGATACCCCAGATAAAATCACTCTTTCCTCTGAGGACCTCTGCTGGTAAATATTGCTGTTTCATTTACTACTCTACTGCACTATTGTTTGTTCATATTATCTGTCTCCTTATTCAATGATAAATTCTGTGTCCTCAGTAGACGGTCAATGAATTTTTCTTGAAATAATGAACACAGGAATATATTCTAGCTGTATTATGAATATGAGTGTGAAGCCTGGTGCCCAGGTATTCTGAGAATTTGTACCATGTTTTAAATGAAAATCCACCATCACTAGAAAAAGGAAAGAAGAGCAGGTTGCAGGTCAAACCTGGCCTGCAGATGTTTTATTGGGCTTCCTCAGTGTTATAAAATAGTTGAATCAGGCGCAAACATTTAAAAGTCAGGAGGCTGCACACAAGTGTCTGCATTTCCAGTTTCTTAAAATGTCTAAATCTACGATAACGTCTAACAAGGATTTCCACATGACCACAAGTGGCAGCCGAGTACAGAGCCTCCTTTGCTTATCGCTTCACCTGGCTCAGCCCCTTTAAGCAATTCAGTTTGCGATGCTGCTTTTAGAACATCAGATTTTTCACTGTTTCAGGTGACAGGTTGGTTTATGCAGAGCCAGCCATGTGCTCTTGAAAGCAATTAATACATATTTGGCATATATCTAGTTTTAGGAAGAGACAAAGAACAGGAAGCCAGGTGCCTTCCATTAAGTAACTTAAAATTTGGGTAGGGGGTTGGGATGGGAGAGATTAAAAACTCACTATGGTCCAGGAAACCATATGGAACCTCAGTCCCTCAGTCAAAGATATATCATGTAATACAGTTCTCTGTATCAATAGGATACAAACAATTCCAAGATGTAAACCACATCTGAGATCTCACTGACAACAGGAAGAGAGAAAAGTAAAGCAAAAACCAACCAAACAATAACAAAACTGAATGCATTAAAAAGAAGAGAGAAGCTCCCCTGGTCGTCCCAACTTCTCTAAACATAATATTGCAAAGTCAGCCTTCTACGTCTGATATGCACAGTGCCCTAAGGACTGCTCTCCTTCCCTTCTCTTCTTTCCCCCTCGTGGTCACTTCCTTTGTGAAGCCATCTCCTTCTTCCTTCCCTGTCGGCAAGCCTTTCCATTCGCCCCAGAGGTTCACTCAGTCACTAATTCACTCAACATTTATCAAGGCTCGCTTTGTTAAGAGGTACGCATTGGGAGGATTCAGAGGTAAATAAGGCAAGGCCCTTGTCCCTATGAAAATAAAAGTCAAAGCAAGCCAAGTCCAGAGTAGGAATCGACCCTGACTTCCTTCACAGACCACGTGTACCCTCGACAATACTGCAGGCAGGAAGCACACCATGACACATGAACCGATAAGCCTGGGTCTTGTGCAAAAAAAAAAACAAAAACAGAAAACATTCCTCAACTGATTTGGGAATGAAGAACAAACATGTGAGAAAAAAAACTGTAGCATACTTACAAAGTAACATATTAATACAGACTGGGACCTGGTGAGCCAGGTGTGTGTGGGGACTGAGGGGCAGGGGTGCTTATTCCAGGGCCGCTACCAAAGCCTGTAGCTTCAGAAACAGGACCGGAAGCGTGCCTTCATGCACAGAGGGTTCCTTCCGGCTGGCACGTATGCTCTCCCTTGTCCGCTTAACAAGCTCTTCTTCATTTGTTTAGACACACGTAGGGGCATTATTTCCTCTGTTAGGTCTTCCCCAGGCCCCTCGCCCAACAGAATTAGCCTCCAGCCCTACCCTGCCCCCCACCAAGTGCCCCTCACCATAGTACTCTGCTCTGCATGGCATCTGCAGACCGCAGCTGTTGAGGAAATGCATTTTACCCCTGAATCTCCAGCACCAACAGACCCTTGGCGCTCCCAGCTGGTTAACTGAATGGAGAGCAGGGGCCGCGGGTGGGATGAGGGTAGGCCGAACAGCATTTTGAACGGGGCAATGACATACAAAATGGGACAGTTGAAAGAAAACCTATGTCATGCTGTGTGGAGTGAGGGTGTTTCTGCTTGGCTGGAGTATTTGTGTCAGGGAAAAAAGACGAGCGAGGCTGCTGAAGGTAAAGGGAGCTGACAGAGGGCCTTGGGTGTGTCCCGCAGAGGAGAAAATCACATCCCGCCGTAACCCTGCAGATTCTTCATCTTCTCTGCTGCTCTTACTTGCTCCCAAGCCAACCTCGTGTGAGGCATCTGCAAGCCCTGCCCTGCAGGAGTCGTGTGATCTTTCAAAGGGTCCCCGGTTTCTCAGAGATGCCACTTTCTGTACCTCAGACAAGTTAACGTCCTTCCCAGGGCTCCGTGTGTAAGAGAGAATCCCTGCTGCACATCCTCCGTGCGTTTTCATGGCTGGCAGCTGTCCATAAGGAAAAGCCAGCACGGTGCTCTGATCACGCGGGATGACGGGTCACTGCTGGTGGGTACTCCGCCATCTGGATGGACCCTGGCAGCCCTCAGCATCCCTGAAGCATCACCGGCCTGCTCCTGCTGTTGCTCTGTGGATCTTTCTAAATTAGACAGCAGGTCTACAGGACAGGGCTGGAGGCTGCCGCTGAGGCCAGCACACAAGCGCCTCAAGGGCAGAGCTGATCGGTTGTAGAAACTCATAAGGCAAATGTACATCCTCGCATGGGAAGCCAGGTAGCTGCTCTAACCTTGTGCGGATTTTCCTGCCTTTTCTCATGACTCTTTCACGGCTTGTGGCTCAAGAGAGGCACAGATCAATCAGAATGAAACCCTTCTATGCCAGAACTCAAGACCCACTGTCCCATCCTTGACCCAGTCCCTCCTTCCCTCACTGCTTTCCATGTTATTCCAATGCCCTCGTAATGATTTCTTTTCATCTCACTTAACTGTATATATTTTGAAAGTACCCAAAAGGCAGATAGGTAGACCTTTTAAAAAGCAAAATACATACATTTAAAAATGTTTTATATGGCTGGCATTTTCCAATTTCTCTGAATGGCCAAATACCCTAGAGGAGATGCCTTTGGCCTGGCTGCTCGATTGTTCAATTCCGGGTACTTCTGTGAGGCTGTGTTCATTATCCAATGGCCAGTTCCAAGGTAGTGAAGAATGTAAATGCCTAAAAATCTTTGCTTCTCAGAAATAAATAAAAGGATTAAAAATATGAACTGGGCACCTAGGTACAGTGGATTGATACAAAAATACACATAAGCAGACAGAAAAAAGGCATGGTCTTCAAACCAAGAATATTACAACCTTATTGTCGCTGGAAGCATCTCCCTCAAGGGTGATGTCATCAAGATGGTGACATAGGTCATTCCTGAATTCAGTCCCCTTCGCCAGAAGACCGGCTAGAGACACCAACATAGGCAAGACACCACTGTGAAAACCCCAGAAGACGGAGGTGAGCCGGCAGCACCCCTCGGGACCACGGACACCACGAAAGACCTCGTTAGAAGGGTAAGAGGAACGGCTAGACTCTAATCCCATCACCCCTCCCTCAGGATGACACAGAGCCACACTGAGAGGGCCCCTGGGGCCTATGGTTTCTCTAGTGGGACACAAAGAGCCCAAGGTGGACATCCACCTTCCCAGCACTGTGGGTCACCCCCTGTGAGGCCCATTTGGGTCTCATCCCATGGGGATCACAAGGAAGCTGCGGGGCTTGACACTGGAGATCACATCAAAGGGGGGCAGGGCTTACGGTAACCAGCACTTAGATCTGGGCAGAGTAAGTTCCTCCTCACGGTGGAGGAGGAGATCCCAGCCAGTGGCTCTGCCCATCGTCAGAGTCAAGCTGGTGACCCCATGTGGCCAGAGTACTTGATGCACAATTCTGCCTGATTTGCTCCCCAGACAACAAGCAATGCTGGCCTTCCGGCCTGTTCTGCTGTACCACCTGGGCAGGGAAGTAGGCTGCTACCCCCACCTACTGTTGAGTATAGCCCTCAGTCTTGCCTGATCAGGAAGCGTAACGAGAGCACCTGGGAGGCTAAGTGGCCCACCCTGTAGCTGCACCTACAGGGGCACCCGAGCAGAAAACCCAGTCAGTAGCTCTGTCCATCTGCAGAATCAAGTCAGTGGCTCTGCCTGACCAGGGAGCTCAGGGGACAGTTTTGCCTGGCCTTGGTCCCCAGACAGTGAGCCATTCCAGCAGTTCTATGACCTCGGCCAGGCAGGGCAGTAAATCTGCAGGCCCCCTTAACTACTGAGTATAGCGCCCGACTAGGAAGCCTGACCAGCGAATGCAAGCAACTGTGGAGTCCATTCTACAGCTGCACTGGGGAAAAGAACCAAGCCAGGAGTCCTAGTCAACTGTCCCCAGCCAGTTCAACTGGCACCCCTGAACTCAGAGCTTGGGCAGTGGCCTCCCTCAAATAGAGATCCTGATAGCAAGCCCCACTTCTAAGGATGCTACCAGCTGGCTCGTGAGAACCCCAAGCTGAGCTGACAGGTGAAGGACTGCCTCTGCCCAAGTGAATCTGTAAAGTCTGGAGGAGGAAACTGCTTTCTCAAATGCACAGATACCAATGCAAAG
Source organism: Phocoena phocoena (assembly GCF_963924675.1). NCBI lineage: Eukaryota > Metazoa > Chordata > Mammalia > Artiodactyla > Phocoenidae > Phocoena > Phocoena phocoena. The sequence goes on from NC_089225.1 coordinate 17,079,689, forward strand.
AGTCAAGGATTTCAAAGAATCAGGTAAACATGACGCCATCAAAAGAAACTAATAAAGCTCTAATAACTGACCCTGAAGAAATAGAGATCTATGAACCATCTGACAAAACATTCTGAATAATCCTCTTCAAGAGGTTTAGTAAACTACAAGATCACACAGACAACTAAATAAAATTAGAAAAATAATGCATAAATGAAATGAGAAGTTCAACAAAGAACAGAACCCATCCAGAAAACCAAACAGAAACCCTAGAGCTGAATAATACACTGACTGAACTGAAGAATTCAACAGAGAACTTCAGCAGCAGACTCAACCAAGCAAAAGAATAAATCAGTGAATTAGAAAACAAGTCATTTGAAATTATCCAGTCACTTGAGCAACATAAAAAAAAGAATAAAAAGAAAGAAAGAAAGAAAATGTTTAAAAACCTATGGGGTTTAGGGGACACAGTCAAGAAAAACAATATATGCATTATGGTTTAGGACTGTTTCTGCTGGAATGAACCTGTAAAAGCTGGAGGAGGTGACCATTTATTCAAATGCACAGCCAAGAATACCAGAGATGAAGGAGAGATAAAGACTTTCCCGAACAAATAAAAGCTGATAAACATCACCACCAGACATGCTTTACAAGAAATGCTACAGGGTGTTCTTCCAGAGGAAATAAAGTGATGCTCATTAACACCATGAAAGTATAGGAATGTAGGTAAAAAAACTCACTGGTGACAGTAAATATATAAGCAAAGCCAGATTTTCTAATATTGGTATGGTGTTCCATAGTTCACTTACAACTCCAGCTTAAGACATTAAAGAAAAAAGTATTAAAAATAACCATAAGCACAGTAATTTATTATTGATACACAATCTAAAAATATGTAAATTGTAACATTAAACATAAAATGTGAGAAGGGAGAAGAAAAAGTGTAGTTTATGTATGCTATTGAAGTTAAGTTGTTACCAGCTTAAAACAGGATGTCATAAATAGAAGATATTTATGTAAGTCTCATGATAACTACAAAGGAAAAACCTGTAGTAGTTACACAAAAGATTACAATAAACAAAGCATACTGCTACAAAAAGTCATCAAATCACAAAATAAATCAGTAAGATAAGAAGAAAAAAAAAGAAGCAAGGAACAAAGGTTTAACAACACAATCAGAAAACAATTAATCAAATGGCAGTAATAAGTCCTCACCTATCAATAATTACTTTAAATGTAAGTGGATTAAATTCTCCAATCCAAAGACACAGAATAAAATTTTTAAAAATCCAACAATATGCTGCTTACAAGAGACTCACTTTAGCTTTAAAGATACACACAGCCTGGGAGTGAAGGGATAGAAAAAGATATTTCAAACAAATGGTAACCAAAAGAAAGCAGAGTTAGCTATATGTATATCAGACAAAATAGACTTTAAGCTGCAAATGCTCAAAAGCGACTAAGAAGGTTATAGTATGATGATAAAGGGGTCAGTCCACCTAGAATATATAACAATTGTAAATATTTATGTAGCCAACATTGGAGCATCGAAATATATGAAGCAAAGAGTAACAGAAGTAAAAGGAGACATAAACAGCAATACAGTGATAGTTGGAGACTTTAATATCTTACTCTCAACAATGGATAGATCATCCAGCAGAGAATCCATAAGGAAACAGTGGATATGAATAACACTATGAATCAAATAGACCTAAAAGACACATACAGAACATTCCATTCAACAGCACCGAAATACACTTTCTTTTTAAGTGCAAACAGAACGATTTCTGGGATAGATCATATGGTAGGCCACAGAACAAGTCTTAGTAAATTTAAGAACATTGAATCATACCAAATCTTTTCCAAACAGAATGATATGAAACTAGAAATCAACAACAGGAGAAAAACAGGAAAATTCACAAATACTTGATACATGGATTTTTTTAAAAAAACACACTCCTGAACAACCAAGGGATCAAAGAAGAGATGAAAAGATAAAAAAGTATCTTGAGACAAATGAAAATGGAAACAACATACAAAAACTTACAAGGTGTAGCAAAAGCAATTCTAAGAGGGAAGTTTATATGGATAGACACATACATCGAACAAAAGAAAACTCTCAAATAAATAAACAAATTTTATACCTCAAGGAATTAGAGAAAGAAGAATAAATGAGGCCCAATAGTAGCAGAAGGGAGGAAATAAAAAAAAGAGGAGAAATAAACAAAATAAAAAATAATGGACAATATTAACAAAAGTATAGAGTTGGTTTTTTGAAAAGATAAACAAAACTGACAAACCTTTAGCTAGCCTAACCAAGAGAAAAACAGGACTCAAATAAATAAAATGATAAATGAAAGAGGAGACATTACAACTGATACCACAGATGCAAAGGATAATAAGAAACTTCTTTGAACAACTATATGCCAACAAATTGGATAATGTAGAATAACTTGAAAAATTCCTAGAAACAAACAACTTACCAAGAGTGAATCATGAAGAAACAAAAACTCTAAACAGACTAAGAATGAGTAAGGAGATTGAATCAGTAACCATAAACCTCCCAACAGAGAAATGACCAGGACCTGGTAGTTCACTGGTAAATTTTTACCAAAGATTTAAGAACTGATGCCAAATCTTCTCAAACTCTTCCAAAAAACTGAAGAAGAGAGGAACACTCCAAAATTCATTTTATGAGGCCAGTATCACCCTGATACCAAAGCCAGATAAAGACACTACAAGAAAAGTAAACTACAGGCCAATGTCCCTGATGAATATAGATGTAAAAATTCTGAACAAAGTACTAGCAAACTGATTTCAACAGCTCATTAAAAGGATCATACAGCAAAGTCAATTGGAATTCATCCCTTGGGTGCAAGGATGGTTCAACATATGCAAATCAGTAAGTGTGATATATCACAATAATAGAATTTTAAAAATCCTATGATCATCTCAATAGACACAGAGAAAGCATCTGACAGAATTCAACATTCATTTATAATAAAAGCTCAACAAACTGTGTAGAGAAGGAATATACCTCAACATAATAAAGGCCATATATGATAAGTCCACAGCTAACATCATACTCAGTGGTGAAAAGATGAAAGCTTTTCCTCTATCAGGTACAAGACAAGGGTGCCCAGTATCACCACTCCTATTCATCATGGTACTGGAAATTCTAGTAAGGGCACTCAAGCAAAGAAAATAAATAAAAGACATTAGAATCAGAAAGCAAAAAGTAAAATTGTCTCTATTTGCAGATGATGTGATTTTATATATAGAAAATGTAAAAACCTCATAAAAAACTTTTAGATAATCATGAATAAAGTTGCAGGACGCAAAATCAACATACAGAAATCAATAGCGTCTTGATACACTGACAACTAATTATCTGAAAAAGAAACAAGAAAAACAATCCCATTTATAATAGCATCAAAAAGAATAAAATACTTAGGAATAAATCTAACCAAAGTGAAAAGTCTCTACAATGAAAACTATAAGACACTGATGAAAGAAACTGAAGATGACACAAATAAATGGAAAGATATCTTATGTTCATGGATTGGAGAAATTAATCTCGTTAAAATATCCATACTACCTAAAGCTGTCTATAGGTTCAGTGCAACCCTTATCAGGATTCCAGTGGCATATTTTACATAAATAGAAAAACAATCCTGAAATTTGTCTGGAATCACAAAAGACCCCGAATAGGCAAAGGAGTGCTGAGAAAGAAGAATAGAGCTGGAGATATAACACTTGCTGATTTCAAACTGTGTTACAAAGCAACAGTAATCAAAACGGTATGGAAATGGCATAAAAACAGACACAAAGGGCAATGGAACAGAATCAAGAACCCAGAAATAAACCCATGCATAATATGGTCACTAATATTTGACAAGGGAGCCAAAAATACTCAATGGAGAAAAGACAGGCTCTTCAATTAATGGTGCTAGAAAAACTGGATATTCACAGGTAAAAGAATTAAACTAAACCCCTATCTTACACCAGTCACAAAAAGTTAACTCGAAATGAATTAAAGGCTTAAATGTAAGATATGAAACCATAAAACTCCTATAACAAAAACATAGGGGGAAGAAAACCTCCTTGACATTCGTCTTGGCAATGATTTCAAGGATGTGACACCTAAAGCTCAAGCAACAAAAGCAAAAATAAACAAATGGGACTACATCAAACTAAACAGCTTCTGCACAGAAAAAGAAGCAATCAACAAAAATAGAAGGCAGCCTACACAATGGGAGAAAATATTCTCAAACCACACATCTGAGAAGGGGTAATATCTAAAATAAATAAGGAACTCATACAACTCAATAGCAAAGTATCAAATAATCCAATTAAAAAGTGGACAAAGGACCTGAATAAGCTTTTTTCCAAAGAAAATATTCAAAGAGCCAACAGGAACATGAAAGGGTGCTCAAGATCACTAACCATCAGCAAAATGCAAATCAAAACCACGTGAGATATCACTTCACAACTGTTCGAACGTATTATCAAAAAAACAAGAGATGGGCTTCCCTGGTGGCGCAGTGGTTGAGAGTCCGCCTGCCGATGCAGGGGACACGGGTTCGTGCCCCGGTCCGGGAAGATCCCACATGCCGCGGAGCGGCTGGGCCCGTGAGCCATGGCCGCTGAGCCTGCGCGTCCGGAGCCTGTGCTCCGCAACGGGAGAGGCCACAGCGGTGAGAGGCCCGCGTACTGCAAAAAAACAAGAGATAACAAATGCTGGTGAGGATGTGGAGAAAAAAGAGCCCTTGTACACTCTTGGTAGGAAATGTAAATTGGTGCAGCCACAACGGTAAACAGTATGGAGGTGCCTCAAAAAATTAAAAGACAGAACTACCATATGATCCAGCAACTCCAGTTATGGGCCTGAACTCAAGGTAGATGAAATCACTATCTCAAAGAAGAGATCATCTGCACTGTCATGTTCACTGCAGCATTATTTATAGTAGCCAAGACGTGGAAACAATCCAAGTCTCCACTGATGGATAAATGGATAAAGAAAATGTGATATATATGATATATATATATATAAGATATAAATGTATTTTAGAGATATATTTATATATTTACATATATGTAAATGATAGAATATTTCATAAAAATGATAGAATATTATTCAGCCATAAAAAAGAATGACATCTTGCCATTTGTGACAGCGTGGATGGACCTTGAGGACATTATGCTAAGTGAAATAAGTCAGACAGAGAGAAGTAAAAACTGCATGATCTCACTCACACGTGGAATTTTTGTTAAAAAAAGAACTCATAGAAAGAAAGAACAGATTGGTGGGGGTGGGGAGTTGGTGAAACTGATAAAGGGGATCAAAAGGTATAAACTTCCGGTTATAAGATCAATAACTTCTGGAGATGTAATGTACAGCATGGTGACTCTAGTTATTAATACTGTGTTGAATACTTGAAATCTGCTAAGAGATCTTAAAGGTTCTCATCACAAGAAAAAGAAATCTGTTCATAGTGACAGACATTAATTAGACTTATTGTAAGGTCCATTTTGCAGTCACTATAAAACTCCTAGAAGAAAACAAAGGCAGAACACTCTCTGACATCAGTTGCAGCAATATCTTTTTCAATCCATCTCCCTGAATAATGGAAATAAAAATAAACAAATGGGACCTAACTAAACTCAAAAGCTTTTGCACAGCAAAGGAAACCATAAACAAAACGAAAAGACAACCCACAGATTGGGAGAAAATATTTGCAAATGACGGGACCAACCAGGGATTAGTCTCCAAAATTTACAAACAGCTCATGTGGCTTAATATCATCAAAACAAACAACCCAATCACAAAATGCACAGAAGACCTAAGTAGACATTTCTCCAAAGAAGACATGCAGATGGCCGAGAGGCACATGAAAAGATGTTCAACATCATTAATTATTAGAGAAATGCAAATCAAAACTACAATGAGATATCACCTCACACCAGTCAGAATGGCCATCATCAAAAAATCCACAAACAATAAATGCTGGAGAAGGTGCAGAGAGAAGGGAACCCTCCTACACTGTTGGTGGGCATGTAAATTGGGGCAGCCACTATGGAGAACAGGATGGAGGTTTCTTAAAAAACTAAAAATAGAGCTACCATATGCCCCTGCAATCTCACTCTTGGGCATATATCTGGAGAAAAACATGGACCCCTGGAAGGATACATGCACCCCGATGTTCACTGGAGCACTCTTTACAATAGCCAGGACATGGAAGCAACCTAAGTGTCCACTGACAGATGAATGGATAAAGAAGATGTGGCACATATATACAATGGAATATTACTCAGCCATTAAAAAGAATGAAATAACGCCATTTGCAGCAACATGGATGGACCTAGAAATCGTCATACTGATTGAAGTAAGTCAGACAGAGAAAGAGAAATATCGTATGATATTGCTTATATGCAGAATCTAAAAAGAAATGATACAGATGAACTTATTTACAAAACAGAAACAGACTCACAGACTTAGGGAACAAACTTATGGTTACTGGGGGGAAGGGGTGGGGGGAAGGGATTGTTCAGGAGTTCGGGATTGACATGTACCCACTGCTATATTTAAGATGGATAACCAACAAGGACCTACTGTATAGCACAGGGAACTCTGCTCAATGTTATCTGGAAGCCTGGATGGGAGGGGAGTTTGGGGGTGAATGGATACAAGTATATGTATGGCTGAGTCACTTTGCTGTGCACATGAAACTATTACAACATTGTTAATTAGCTATACTCCAATATAAAATAAAAAGTTAAAAATACATTGAATTAAATGTTAAGCCATCCAAGTATACACTGACTATGTATTATGAATGGTGATAATATCTGTGGGAGGGTAAAATGCAACATTCACAGCATAATTGCTGCCCTCAAGGAGATTCCTATTTAGGTGAAATAAAAGTTAACATGAAATCCCTAGTTATGGGGGTTGCACTGCATGACCTCCACCGTCAGTACCATGTAACTCTAGGATGCCGTAATTGCATATGAAATTAAATAAAATAAAGATGCAATGAACGAAAAATACATCAGAAGCACAAAGATAATTTTAAAATCGTCTCATCTCATCTGAAATAATATAAAAACACTAGCAAAAAAAAGTCAACGCTCTCAGAAGTGACAGCAAAGTTTTACACCTTGGTTCTAAGCTGTCAGATTCTCAACTGTCTGTGAGAATAATCTACACTATAACAGTCTTTTCTTTCCATCTTGGCCCAAGGATATGAGTATAGGGCCTTTGAAATATCAGATAAAAAGGAGAAGAATAAACTGTGTTAGGTGGAAAATATGAGAATAATGTCCTATCAAGATGACGATAACACAGGTGTCCAAAGGAAAACAAGAGCAGAACACACAGGAGAGGGGAAAATCTTGGATGCTACAGATCAAGAGGCTTTCAGAAATGTGTAAATATAGTAGGCGATTACACTGCAGAAGCCCTCTGAACTGATCTGAGCACAGGTGGGCCCGTTAATGAAAATGTCTGTCAGAATACAGAATCAGAAAAGTGTTCCTCGTGTCCATTTGTATTCCATGTAGAGGGAGCACAGACAGGAAGTGAAAGGGAGGAAGCGGACCCTGACCATGGATTTAAATCCCCAGTCTGTCCATTACCACTGGGTGACACAGCCTCTTTGAGCCTAAGTGTCCTCATCTGTAGAATGGGTATAGAGATAGTTCGTACCTGAAAGTACTGTAACGGAGATAAACTGGTGAACACTATAAAGGTTGTAGAACAGTATCTAGCACTTTTTTTTTTTTTGGTAGGGCCAAGGTTGGCTTTTTTGCCTAGGGATCATATTATTAGAGTCCTCCAATGTCTTTTGTGGTTTTTTTTTTGGGGGGGGGCATCAAACACATGCTTTATGCATTGTCTATGATTTCTAGGTTTTGTTTTTCTTAATAGTGGAACAAGGACTTAAAACCACCTGAGAAGCAATTTGCAAGCAGAATGCCTCTACATTTAATACAATTCCCCAACTCCCACATTTTTTTTTTTTTTTTGCAGTTACACACCTATATTTCATTTGATCACAAACGTTTTTAGGGACGTGTCTTTATAGTGTTTTTGAAGCACTCAACTTTATTTTATAGAAACAACTCTTTTTGCACCACATTTCGTCAGTTTATAAAGTAGTTAAAACTTTCATAATCACCGTGACAAGTACTAGTCACGTGAACATACTGACTTACAAACATAAGTCATTCATGGTGGAAATTCAACTCAACTGGTAAGAGAATTAAGTACTCTTAGTAGAGAGTTTCAACTAGTTGTCAATGTTTGGTAAATTGAGAGTGTAATCTAATATAATTTATAAGAGGAAATGGTGAGCATTGGTTAATCTGGCCAGTGAGTTCAAATAAGGTTAGTTATAGACTCCGGTTCCGTTAAGAATGTTACTTTTAGATTTTATTTGCTACACTGGTTTCTTAATCCATTAGAATTTAGCTCAAATTATTGATTTTAATATGGAGGCCCTTATTAATCTGACTTGCTTCCACCCATAGTCCCAGAGATGCTTTTCTGGAAAGTGGAATCGACAGAGAAGTTTATGGCCATTCTTAAGGTTTTAAATTTCAGGTCAGGCTTCTTTACTTTCCCATCATGGACTGGTTCCCTTTGTAAGTTTCCCAGAACCTGTCAACGAATCCTTAGAACTATCCCTCTTTGTTCCTCTTATATCAGAATTTGCTAAAGAATATCCATGTAACCTCTTATTCTCTGTTTCTGAGGGACAAATAATTAGCTATTTCCTATAAATTTTCTTTTCTACAACTTACAATGTATCTACTAAAATCACAATGTGTTCAACAATCTTCTTTCTGTATTTCTCTTCAGGTGGCTACTTAGATTGTAGAGAATCATTAGGCTGTATTCAGCAGATGACAACGAATGCAGTTTTTTAAGATACATAGAAACCTACTTAGAAATCTTCTGTACCAAATCTCCAGTCCGCGGGCAGAAGCTGTAACATCTCTCATACTCGGGACCAGGCACACCGGTGGGTTTGCTGTGCTCACCAGCCACACCCTCAAACAAACTGGGCTGGACCAGCACGGCTGCATAGTTCCAAAGCCTCCACACAAGACAGGAAACATTCAGAAGAAGACTTGCAGAATGAATCTGGGTCATTTATTCATTATTCCATTCAACAAATAATGACAGAGCTTCCACAGGTGCAAAGCAAGCTCAAACTGCTTTTCCTTTAGCCGGTGCTCCATGATATGTATTTGTGCCACCAGAAAATTAAAAACTCACGGGTCATATAATGAACAGACCACCTGAAAAACCAGCAACTTTGTCTATGACTGTGAGCCCTTAGATGTTAGAGGGCAGGCATCATCCTTGCTATTATTCTACGTCCAGAACTATTATCAGCCCATCTTTTATAAATTGCATTTAAATTAGAATTGCTCCTGGAAGTGAGGTCTATCTGGGGAGAAACAGTGTGTTGGCTGAAGACACCCAAGGAGTAAACACTGAGTTCTATTGTTAGCGCAAACACCATCCCCTGCCAGTTGGATATGTATTTAAGACATCTGTGTCAGCCAATGAAGAAGCTTAAATATCTATGGCACATGTGTTTACTGTGGAAATGAACCATCATGATTCACAAACAGGGACCGTAGATCCTTAAAAATTGTTCCAGAAAAGCCTCAAGTTAAAACACGTAAAACGGAAAAATTCATGAACATGCAATAGCTGTCAAAAGCAATTACAATAGTGGATCTTGATTATAAGAGAGCAAATGAGATACAACTTTTAACAGATGCAAGATTCTCTCTGACCAACATTTATCGTGGGCAGGATCAGGAAACAGAATAGAGATAGATGATTTTTTTTCCACACAATTTATGAGTCATAAATTATGAATTATGCGCTAATAGATAAAGCAGAGAAAAAATTAATTTAAGAGATGAGATCTATTTTACAATTCAGAGAGCTCTTTTCTCTTCATCGGAGGTGGGGGGGGGCGGATTACATTTTGATGTGCGGTTTTACCAAACATCTTTCTTTCTCTGAAATGAACTGCAATTTCTCATTATTTCCCTGAGGAGTCAGGGAAAGATGTTTGTGCCAAAGTTCAGAGGGTAAATTAGCAACACTGTCTCAACCATCTGGAAAAGTGCTGAACTTTCTAGCATGATGGAAATGTTCTGTACAAACACTGTCTAATATGGTAGCTGCTGGCCACGTGTGGCTTTTCAACACTTGAAATCTGACTAGTTTGACATAGAAACTTAATTTAATGTTTAATTTCAATAGCACCACATGGCTAGCGGCTACAGTGGTGACAGGCTAGTCTAGAAGGTATCTCTGTCTTTCCCCTTTCCTTTAGTCAATCAGACCAGGCAGCTGGGGGTTACCCTTTACAAACCTGGAGCTTGTTTGAGCAAATATGAACATTAATAGCATTAAAAAAAATAGGAAACAGCAAAGATCAGCCTTCTAGACCCCTTTGCCAATCCACGTGTCTCCCTGCAGTCAGATATATTTTCTAGTGCTTTCTCAGGGGGCAGCTTCAAAATGATTCAAATGGTTCGCCTTTCCACAACTTTCCCTGTTATGAAGGCAACCGGAAGAGTTTGGTGAGAACGCTTAGACAAAGAGAACCTGTAAAAGACTGAGGCGGAGTGTATTGGATTGTGAGGAGGCAGGCTGCAGAGACAGACAGAGAGATGAAAGCACAACAAACCCCAGCTGTAGTTTTGCTTACGGAGAGTTTGAAATAAAGAAATGTACTTCGGCATCACATAAAACTCCGCCCTGCTTATCAGGGAGTGCAAGATTACTAATACTTGTCCCCAGAGCAATCAATTATTTGCTGACTCCATTCCCTGATTTCACTTGATACCTCTGATTGTTTCCTTTTACCTGTTTATTATTTGTTGATGCATTTCTTTATCAAAATTAGGTTTAAAGAGTCAAGAGATTTAAGAGACATTCAATTTTAATGACATCCCTTGAGAGGGGAGAGAATGGAGGTTCTGATGCAATATGTCTTGCCCATGGAGATAGTGGTACCTTTTGAAGTTAACTCACTTCCTGTCAACAGCATTTCAGGAGCAAAGACTGTTTTGCACAGAAACGCATACCTGGAGGAGCAGATCAGAAGTTGGTCTGACTCGCTGTTGGAAAAGGATGCTTAGCGTTCGATTCTGTTGTTCCAAATCAAACACTCTCGTTTTCAACTTTACACATTCCTCCCTTAGATCCTGCAACAAACACATTGAAAGAAAAAAAGGTCTATTACCATTAAGACACTTTTGCATATTAACACTATATTTCATCTGATATTTCAGGCATATTAGTAAAAAAACAGTTATTTTAAGCCTTCAAGCCCCCCAGAAATAGATCACACACAATGTTTTCTTCCACAGCCCACTGTCTGATAGAATTATTATGTTCAGGGAAGACCTACTTGAAAAAAACAAAAAGCACCTTGAAATCAGAAATGCATTAATCTAGCATGTTATTTTTGAAGATGGTAAATCTCAGCAATATAAAGTCAATTTAAGTTTCCACCTATATATTTGGCTTTTTCACTGTCTTCATAAGAGCAATCATAAAGCACAAACCACAGGACAATGTTTTTACAGTGAATAGAGATTTGATCAACTAAAGAAACTATCACTTTTTTTTAAACGTCTTTATTGGAGTATAATTGCTTTACAATGGTGTGTTAGTTTCTGCTTTATAACAAAGTGAATCAGTTATACATATACATTGTTCCCATAGCTCTTCCCTCTTGCGTCTCCCTCCCACCCTCCCTATGCCACCCCTCTAGGTGGTCACAAAGCACCAAGCTGATCTCTCTGTGCTATGCGGCTGCTTCCCACTAGCTATCTACCTTACGTCTGGTAGTGTATATACGTCCATGCCACTCTCTCACTTCGTCCCAGCTTACCCTTCCCCCTCCCCATATCCTCAAGTCATTCTCTAGTAGGTCTGTGTCTTTATTCCCATCTTACCCCTAGATTCTTCGTGACCTTTTTTTTCCGAGTCTCTCATACAGAGTGAAGTAAGTCAGAAAGAGAAAAACAAATACCGTATGGAAGCTTCCTCTGTCGTTTGCGGAAACGAGTTGAAATTCTCAATGCGGCTGAGTCAGTGATGCATTTAGACAGGGTGAAGCAACTGTGGAGGGAAGGCTTACAAGGCCACTTGAAACTTGCCCATCCTCTGAACTAGTGGATTTCCATATCTTTTGGGGTGTTCTGGTCTTAGTGTTGGGGAAGAAGTAGAAGAACCGTACCTCAGCATCCCCTGAGAGCAGCTCTTTTGAATAGTTCCAACACCAAGGAGCTTTCATGAGGGGGGCTGACATGCGGGAGCTTTAGGATGCTCTAGAATCCCACCCAGAAGCTGCCTTCCAAGTTAACTTGTGATAAAGACAGTACTTATACTGACATGTCTACACCCTCTTTGGTGGGGTTCAAGGAACACCAGGTAGAATAAAGCCCCAAGGCAAGGTTCTTCAAAAGCTGACCCTTTTCTACATTTCAAACTTTATCTTACACGATTTCCTGATTTGAAAAAAAAAGGTTTCTGCTCTTACCATGCTCTTACCCTGTTCTTTAACAAGGGTCTACCTGTTCTTGAAAGCACCAGGCATTCTGCCTCCTTCCCCCTCCCCGACCTCCCTTCTGCTTCTCATCCACCTCCTTCTTCTGGTCCAAGTTTGGCTCTTCGGTTGACAGCCAGTTCAAATTCTGTTTCCTCTCCCACGCCTTTACCTGGCACCCTCCGCTTTCATCTGCTCCCTTTCCTGAACTCCAGTAAGCCCTCGATGCCTCTTCTACGACATCTAGCTAATGTGAGATACTGCTCTGTGTTGATTTGCTTTCAGGCTCTGGACTTATCTTGTCAATTAGATGACACGCTCCTCCAAAGGCACGAGGAGATACTCACAGAAACACCAGCACGAGCATATCGTTCTGACGTTTTTCCTTCACCACCTAGCACAACACCCCACAGAGCAGTAGGAGCTTGATAAAATTGTGTGCTGATTTTGTTAAAGGGGTTAATGATGATGAGTTCTATTCTCTAACGATGGTGTGATAAAGAGAGTTTTAAGTTTCTCAACACTGCTAGTGTGTCTACCTATGTATTCTGAGGTGGGGCAGCTACAGGCCTCACTTAAGGCTCTGCAAGCAAGACAGGGTGCCAGTCCACAGCTCTGCTCCCCAGGACCTAAACAGCAGTCACAACGGTGAGTGTGCCTGTTTCATACATAACCTTGGGGCAACCTAAGTGTGCGGCTAGAGAGAGGTCTAGCTTCCGAGGCTTTACCTGAGATGCATCATCGTTGTCAGGCTTCTTCATTCTATTTACAGGAGGCAAAGAGACAGGCCAAGCTATAGCTCAGTGCACAGCTTACACTCACTTCACCTTTTTAGCTAAATAAGGAAGCTGATGCGTAGGATGGTTTCAACTGATTGCCGCCTACAAATGCAGAGCAGAGCAAAGGAATGCCATGTCCAGACGGGGCAACCAGGGTGCAAGCTGTAGGAGGGCAGCAGCTGTAAAAGCAGGGGCAGGGGGTGTGTGCACGCCATTTAGCAGAGGCTGTTTTGGGGGCCTAGGCACTGCTCAAATTAAAAGGCTAAATTTGCTGTCTTTATTTAGAATTCAACCTCTGTGTCTCGCTAATGCTACTTTTTGTTCTTAGCGTGTGTATAACACTCCCTGCTCCCAAACGCTAATTGTTTTCACTACTGCTAATTAAGCAATTAATAAAACTTGACTGTGAGGTAAATAAATATTAATAGTACCTATTGGGTGGGAAAACACAATCATTCTCACTTGCGGCGGGGGGGGGGGGGGCGGGGGGGGATGGAAACAGAAGCATATGAGTTTGGATTTGCAAGGAGAAAGGAGACTTGTAAGGAATACCAGCAAGTTTTTAGTAGCAAAACTGAGAATAACTTGAAAAGATTTCTTCAGATGGGTAAAAAAAAAAAAAATCAATATATTCTAAAGCAAGTTTTTGTACCAGTGCCCAAATGTCCATGGCCATTACTGTTACTTAAGGCAGTAAAAGTTCATCAGCAGGAACACACTTTATCGACCTTGAGAACCGTTCATCACGCGTGGCTCACCTCGATCAGCACAGAGCAGAGGGGGGAATGGAGGGCTTTAGGAATGTGACGCTGCTCTTATGATCACTGACCAACAGAACTGAGCTGGACAGAAAATTTGTAGATATAAAAGAATATTCTGCGCTGTTTTAACATTCTTGTTTTCTTCACTCGAGCTCTGGATGGTTAAGTGATGCCAGACAGCTGTCATCCCAAGAAACTGTAATCAAAGACATGTGTGTGTGCCCATGTGTACACACAGAAACACAGCCAGACTGGAGAGATGGAAAGAGAGAGAGAAAAACCACAGTTTCCTTGACTACTAGGCAGAGTGTCAGCAGGCTGTCTGTGCTTCCCCTGGGCTCACCACGAGAACCCGCTAACATAAAGGCCCGTATGACATTTTGAGGCTGGGTGCAAGAGCCACTGTTCTAATGCTGTCGATTATAGACGGGAGACTATACTAGACTATGCCCCCCAAGTAAGGCGTTACAAGCTAAAGAACTCTCCTGTTCAGAGGCCAGCCTCTGAGATCATGGCTCCCAACAGGGGCTGGACCATCTGCCCTCATCCACAACCTTTTTCTTTCTCTGCTCCCTAGTATGTCTCAGGCCTCAAGGCGAGGACCCCCCTGAAAATATAAGGTTGTGTCTTTTGAAAGAAAAAAGGGGATATGTTGTCTAATGTTATCAGGAAGAAAAAATGCCAAAGAGTTGACTACATTTCATCTCACGTAAGCAAGTATAGTGGTCTTTGGGTTCAAGGAAATAGCCCAACCTGTTTTCTTTGCAATCTGCATGCCACTCTCAATTGAAACAAAGTAAGGCATTACAGCTGGATGCCAGGGGAGAATATACTGAGCGCCGTGATGCTACTGGTTTAAAAGGGCCCTGTGTATCTTAATGATCCCAAACCATAACTTCCCCGGAGGATCCACACATTGTACTCCTGACAAGTTTCACCTGTGTTTGGGGCTGAAAGAGATTCTGGCTTCACTGCTGTGTAGTAGTTATGGAGTATGGTTACTTTATGCATTTAGAGCAAAACCATTGCCAGCTCCAGGTTAAAGGAAATTTAGGGAAATGCTGGTTGATTAGAAGCTCGATATATACTGATATTACCACTGGAGTACTGTTGATTAAATTTGATTTTATCGTGTACAATGATATTATACTGGTATTCCTATTTCAGAGGCAGTGTGTATCATGGGAACATACTGGATTGGCAGTTAGGAGGCCTGGGCTCTGGTCCTCATTACCCACATGACCTTGAGGAAGTAACTTATTCTGGTTACGCCTCAGTTTCCTCACCTTACAGGTAGCTTCTGCGCAAAACCAGGCTTTCAAGACAAGGCATGCCTCAGCTGCTTCATGAGATGGCTTGTCAAGGGCCACCTGAATCCTTCCCTTAAGCTTACTGGACACCACATCCACCAGCCTCTCCCAGTCACAGCCCTTCTCAGTGTCTGTCACTGATATATCCCTATCTCTTCTAAGAATGCTAATACTTCTGTAAAAAGAAAAGGATTACTGGAAAAGGCTGGTCACATCTCAGACCAACCAAGGACCTCAACATCAAATACTTAAAAAGGCAAGACAGGTAACATAATTGTATCACTGAATCAGGCCAGTTCTAATCAATAGGAAGTGGTGAATCTCGTGGCAAACTGAATACTGCAAGCCTTCATCCAAAAGGCATTCAGATGAAAACATTCTTAATCTGGGTGATGGCTAAACAGTTTATGTCATTACAGTGAATTGAGCCTATTACCAAAGCTAGTTGACAAGCTCAGGGTTAAATGTTCACTAAGGTCCCTGGCAGTTGGGAAATTCTGGGGTCTAAAATAAGACTGATTCTTAGAAAGCTTGATTTGGAGAAATCTCCAAATTTAGAGTCACTTTTGACTCCACGCATGTCAGATCCTGGACATCCTTGCTAGCGAGGACCGGCGATGCTTCCAGAAGTTTTAAGAAATCTACTGGCTTCCTTGCCCTTTTGTTTTATTTCCTGCAATCGTATGTAACTAATCATTGGGTTTCAACCCATCTGTTGATTTTTATAGCATCTCTTCTGGTATGCCAGAAAAATACCTTTTTGGTTGCCCAGGGAGGAGGATATGAAGTCATGGCAGATTTGCCTTTGTGTCATAACAAATGATACAGTCCAAATTTGTACCGAATGGTACAAAGGGTAAGGGCATGGAGTGGAGTGCAGTAACCCTAGGTTAACATACGGGCTTTGGCACTTCTAGCAATTGGAACTATGGGAAATTGATTTTCGTAGCCCTACCTCACAAGATGGCAGTGAAAACAAAAACAATTCAGTGCATTTAAAATGCTGGACATGGGGTCTGACTCCTTGGTAGTGCTAAGTAAATATAAACAGACTCTCTTCGAGGAAACCAGATCCTACCCACGCCATTGCTACACAAGTGGACCCAGATGGCCTGACCACACCTCCCACAAGGGAAATATGTAGAAGTTGGGAGTTCTTTTAGCTTCAAGCTACAAAATTGTGTTCTGCTGCTATCTGGTTGGCTGTACTGCTAGATTCCACCATACAAGGGCCTTAACCCATGTTGGCAAATTAAAAAACACCATGAATATCTGGCGATTCTAAAGAACATGAAGGTAAGGCTGAGGTTGTTGATATGCTGGAAAATAACTCCAGGGAAAAATGCTTTTCTTCCAAGTTTGGTGTTAGTGGCAAAAAAGGAAAAAGGAAAAAAAAAAAGAACCTAGGAGAGTAACATTTTCAGTGAGTGTAATTGTCTTAATGAAGATAAAATATATTTCAGACAAAAATATGAGCTTAGCTCAGGTTATTGATTTCACTTGCACTTATAGACTTGGACCTATGATTTGGAGGCATAAGTGGAAGTGAGCTGGGTTTAATATTGTCATTTTAGCGTTATTGATCTAAAGGAGGGACAGTCAGCTCTCTTAAGAGAACTTGCAGATTTCTGAGATAAATTGAATTACTTGACTAGGACATGATATGTACATTTAACAGAAGCTGCTAAATTTACGGAAATAATTTTTTTTCTACCAGCATTTGGAAAGGAAATACACTCTGTGACTTCAAGATGCTTATCTGAGCCAATTCCTGGTATGCCAGAAAAATACCTTTTTGGTTGCCCAGGGAGGAGGATATGAAGTCATGGCAGATTTGCCGTTGTGTCATAATAAATGATACAGTCCAAAACTGTATGGTTATGACTATAATTTTACCTCATGGATTTTATGTGTGTGTGTGACTTGGATAAATCACTCAAGATTTCTGTTTTTTACTCTGTGCCAGCTACATCCCTCTTTAGAATTAGGTTTCTCATCTGCTTTCGGAGAAACCTCATTTTATTTCCTATATTGTGCTCTTAATTAAAAAGAAATGTTTGTCTTTTTGTAGCAATTCTACAGTCTCTAGAAAAACTGGGAAGTGCATGTTTCTGCAGAACATGGTTCTTTTGGAATCTCTGAAAGCCCAGGCATCTTTGCCTGCTTCACAGTATCCCTGAGGTATGCTATCTCACAGTAGCACATCTTTTTGTGTCTTACTGCTTAACTGTACCAAGGCAGATTTATCTGTTTACTAGTTACTACTTGAATTTGTGTAGCTATTTTTTGTGGCTGACCTGAAAGGTCCCATTTTCCTTTATATTGTACCAGACAGCTTTCTTGTCTCTTTTCTGAGGCACCATTAAAAAAGACAGGCATGAGAAGTCTTTCAACAGTTACACACAGAGCTGCAACAGTGCCCCTTCATTCCTTAGGTTTGTAATTAAATGAGTGTCGAGTTTCCAGCAGGAGGAAAGCAGTTGAGAAATTAAAGCCTTTGAAAAAGAAAAGGCATTCAAATACATTGTGACAGAAATCATGAGTTGCCCTTCAACATCTGTTTCGACCCTTCTTCTACAATAAGGTGACAATCAATTTTCAGCTGGGCACATACCCAGAATAAAGACTCCACTGTCAGCTTCCTTAGGTGTGGATGTGTGATTAAGTTCTGTTCATGGAGATATAAGTAGGGAGGTGTGAAAACTTTTGGAAGTTTCTCTTAAAAGACAGCAGGTGTGTGTCTTTTAGCCTCTTCATTTTCTTTGGCTTTCATTTCTTCCTGATGGCTGAAATGTGGATGTGATCACTGGAGCCAGGGCAGCCATTTTGGACAATGAGGTAACCCTGGAAATGAAGGCCACATCCTGCAGAATAATAAGATGGAAGCCCGGATGCCAGGAACCCTATCAACTTTATGGAGCAGAGTCATCATACCAGTCACGTACTGTCCACCTGTAGATTTAGATCTGAGAAATAAATAACTAATTTTATTTTATTTTATCTGATTTAAGCCACCATTATTTTGGATCTCTGTTACTCACAGTGGAACCTAATTCTAACCTAATAAATGTGCTCAAATCTCTCTGTTTATGTAGTTTAATGTAAAATCTGAATCAGTTAAAATCATTTGTAGCAGAAAGCATGATATTTTGACAGAAGTAGTTCGGGGAGAGAATCTAGCAAAAATATTATTCTAATGCCTCTACAGTATACATTTAAAATAATATTTATTTAAGTACCTTTAAAATTGTTTTCAATTAAAAAAAATCAAAATGTCATAAATGATTTTGCTCTCCTTAGCCACATCCTCCTGAACATGCCACATGATCTAAGATTTTCTTTTAAAGAGGAAATCTGTCTCACAGAGAGGTAAATCAGAATAAAAAAAATTGAAGGAATCAGAATTTAGCCTCTCAGACACATCATGGAAGGAGATGCAAAAGGTTCAGTAAAATTCACCAAACCTGCCAAATTTGGGCAACTTCCTGCATTTACCCACTCTGCCCCAATAACATGATCTGAAGGCAGAAAAAGAAGATGACAAAGGAGAAGGTATAGAAATTTCAGGCTGAGAAATCACCATTTGTTGTTTTCCCTAACTTTATGAGTAACTGACAAATATAATTGTATATATTTAAAGTGTAAAACATGATAATTTGATATACATTACATGGTAGAATGATTACCAAGATCAAATTTATTAACAGAAAATTATTAACACATCCTCATAGTTAATTCTTTTTTTATTTTGTGATAATAAGGCTTAAGATCTACTCTCAGCAACTTTCAAGTATATAATACCACCATTTGTTTTATCTTTACCACAGACGTGTTCCTGGGGGAACAACTCTATATGTTTCGTTTTATAGGACGACCACAGCAATTCTGGGAAGTAGACATTGTTATCCCTATTTTACGGAAGAGGAATTAAGGTCCAGAGAAGTTAAACAAACTTCCTAACCTCAAAGATCTCTTGCTGAATTTTAGGCCTCTGTTAATGCGGCCCATCACAGGCTATTCATTTTACAGGAGTCAGAGGAATCCATCAACTTATTTAATGTTTGCATTTACTAAATAAAAATGATAGGTTTGCTACCCATCTGGGTGGGCCCATGGAAATCTTTCATCTTCAAAAGGCTTTCTATTACTTTCCCAAGAGTTTAAATTTTATGAATTTATTGGTCATTGATGTTACTGCATATGCCATCTAAAACGCACACAATTTTAACCTAAGTGAATAAATAGAAAAGTATTGTAGCTATCAATCATTGTTTCTGTTAGTCTGACAATGTGAGTTCCAATCTATTCACATAAGTACTTTGAAAACAATAAAGCCAGAAAGTGACCTACCTTTTGAGTGAGCAGAGCTTGCACAACTTGGTTGGCTACCTTTAAAAAATAAAGAAAAGAGTTGCCGTTTATAATAATGAGACTTTATATGCACGGACTCTAATTTATCAATAAGTTTCCCACAGCTAATTAGCTCCTTATTTTCCTCTTTCCTCTAGCTCCAGAGGACCTGATTCTTTTCATAATAAGCCTTTCCTTCTAGGTAGTACTTCGCTTTTTCCAAAGGTGACCTTGTTGCTAATTAAGATGGTTAGGCTGGAAAGATCATTCATACCTTGACTCTCACATTTCCATATTTGGAAAAGTAATATCCTTTCATATGTAAAGTACTTTAAGAAGGCTAAAAAATGATACAGTGTAAAACACGATCCCAATTATCTGTATACGGTTTCTACACTGCTGATTTACAATGTCCTTTGCCTCTCCTTCCTATTCTTTTGTTGTGTGACTATTTCACTGCTTAAAATTACTTGCAATAGGGGTAGGTGGAATGGTGGAGAATAGGGGCAACTCATTCTTTCCTATACGCTCTGCTTTCCTACTCCACATCTTCTTTTATGCCATCCTCTTGTCATTGTTACCCGTGATAGAGTCTGATAGTTGTTTACTCTATCCCCCATTTGCCCCTTCCTCCTAAGTCACAAACACTGATTTTTTGGCTGGACACATCCAAATACATTTCCCTGCCTCCCTTGTCACTGTGTGACAAACTTCTGGCCAATGAGTTTTTAGCAGTCTATTTTCTTGGACTTATAGGCAGTTTCTTACAAAAAGGGGGCTCATCCTTCTTTCTTTTCCTAGCTGGGATATGAAAGTGATGGCTGGAGCTTCAGCAGCCACCTTGACAATGGAAGTCACACATTAAGTATTTTGGGGCAGAAAAATAGGATGAGCCTGGTCCTGATGATGCATGGAGCTGCACTGTCTATCTCTGAACTGGTATATGAAAGAGAAATAAAATAGGCACTGTTATGTTGAGTTTCTTCTAATATACAACCAAATATAACTGTCACTAATACATTGCTAGAACTCTAATTTTCTTCAGGTATCAGGCAGCTTGTGACAGTAGGAGAAGCTGGGCCCCTCTCAGCCCAAGGAGGTGAATCTTGATTAATCTAAGCCAGTGTTGGTTATTCCAGTCCCTTTCAGCGACTGGCTTAGGAGTGGGCATGTGACACAATTCCAGTTAACGGCCATGTGAAAAACCGATAACATGTCCATGATATTTCAAGAATCTGGCATTTTCTCCAGATAACCATTCATCATTTCTACATGTATTTACACTAAGATTTCTTTTTCACCTGCAGGTTTCAAAAACACTTCACAAAGAGTCATTAAACTTCACCACAACCTTGAAATTATGTACCCATATGGCTAATATTGATAAAATTACGGTAGATAGGTGAATTATGTGGAATGTTTTAGTCAGTACATACATAAACTATAAACATTTAGTGTGATAAATGAAACTGACAGCATTAAAGACCAAGTCAGGATATTTAAATATCTTAAATATAAGGTATTTCTGTTCGTTCATTTATTCAATATAAATTTGCAGAGTATCTATGACTGGGATGTGTTCTTTCATTTCAAAGAGAACATAGCTGGTAGGACGTTGGCAGTAACACAATTATAAGTGTGATAATCGTGTAATCATGTTACCAATCATATTGGTAATTCTCACATTCAACCTAAGGCTGAGGACCACACTTTTATCTTCTCTTTCTCTTCATAACAAATGTATTTCTGATGATGCGGAACTGTGTGTGCTCATTTCTCTGTCTAGTATAGGGGAACAGATTATGGTAAAAATGTTTTCATGTTTGTTTCTTAACTCAATATTGACAAAATAGCATATCCTTAATGACAGTGAGCCACCAGTAAGCCTCACTGAAAATTAAAATACAGGCTGCAATCAACTTGTGGCTAGCAGACATCTACACCACAAGCAGTAACTGACTAGAATCAGATTACCTATAATTGGTTCATTGAACTGTATGCACAGGAAGGACTTTTTTCCCTATCAGAATCCTTTTCAAATTTATATTGTTGACATTAAGTAAAAAAGAAAGGCCTTTCATTGAAACTAACTACAGTTTTGAAGAAAAAGTATTCTTAGGTATTTTGCTTTTTAGTCCAGCCCAAGTTAAAGAAGCATATCTAAGAACTATCATAGTCCAAAATAAATTGTATTTTCCGTAACTGGTGCCATTACTTTTTCCTTCACTACTTTATTTATACATGATCACAGTGGTGATAAATGTTATTCGGCGGACACAAATTGACCAATAGCATAATCTTGAAAATCTTTCAGTTTTTAAATGTTCATTTCAATTTGTAACTGTGAATTTAAAGTCAAACGATATACCATCTATTTTACTCTTGAAAATTAAAAAAAAAAAAGAAGAATTGAACTATTCATGCTGCTTAAATCAGGAACAATGTACCAAACTTAATTTATACCATAAATAATTTAATTCTTTTGGATAGCAAACTTTAGATTTGATTTACATTCTCATAAAACTGCCTAATATCAATGTTTTCTTTTCTTCCTCCGAACTGGTCTCTCACTTAAACCAGTCTGTGGCACAGTGGTCGCATAAAATAGCTCTCTACATGATTTAGCAGGAGTCATAAACGAATACCTTATCTGTAAGAGCCTGTAGCAGTAAATATGTTATATCTTTGCGATCCAATATGTTTGCCCTATAGGCTTATAGACTCTATCTCTGATACAGTTCCTTTTGGCACGTACTTTGGACAATTGTTTGCTCTACCTGAAAACTGAACAAAGATATACGAATGCATTGTTTCTTTACCTACTGACATGGGGTTCTATTACCCAGAAGGGCTCACAGGTTCCTTGCAGAAAAGCAGGCATGTGATACACATGCTTTCCTTGGTACTGTCTCTAACGATAGTTTCCTGGGTTTTGTTACTACCTTTAACAGCTCAGGTTCCCCGATGCATCAACAGAACAACTGTTTGGAGCTTGTGCCTGCAACCTCTAATAGGTTCACAAGATGATCCCTGGAATGGGCCCCTGCCCTCATCATAGCATCTTGCCCTTAGCACTCAGGTTGCAAATAATCACACCCTGGCAGGCCCAGCTAATGAGAACAAATACCTTCTAGTGTCAGCTGACAGCTTTCCTCTCCAAAGAAAGAAAAAAGACCAGCTGGGCTGGGCCATGGGGACCTGAGACACACTGAGCAAAGGTGACAGTCGGTCCTTAAGCCCCTGGCTTGTTTGACAACCTCCCTTAGGCTCTTTGTGGAAACCTCCCTCTTTGAATCTAGAAGAGGAGCAGGGGTGTGGGCAGCGGGGCAGCCGGGCGGGAGGAACAGGGGTGCCAAGAAGAGCGGCCAGGTACATCTCTCCTTTCCTCTCCGTAAGAATTCTCTCAGACAAGCCAGCTCCTCTGACACTTGGCTCATCTGTGACCCACACACATCTTTGTTCTTCTCCCCTGTCAGATGAAGAGGGATGGGGGAGGAGGGCAGAGAGAGGAGAATCAGGGCGGCAGAGTTGTCTGTTGCTTTATTGCCAAACAGTCCCTGAGGCTGAATGAGTTTATTCCAGAGGGAGCCAATGCTCACTACATCCTGAAGACTGTCGGGGATGGGGTCCAGGGTGGGGCGCGTAAGGTACTCAGCGGACACCATGCTTAACGGTCCTGTCCTCCTGCTTGGTGGCCCTGCTCTCACCCTTTTATGCGCTACTTTATCATGCCAAGCCACTGTCATGTCAGCAACGTAATGTACAAACCTGGTCGCTAAAGCGCGCCTTTTGGGAAATGTGCTTTGGAGAAGTTTTCTCTGCTTCTGAGCTTGGTTTACTGTAGGAAGGCAGCTGGGGGGCAGGTGGGAAGAGCACTGGGGCAGAATCACAAAAAAGACCTGGGTTCAAATACTGCCTGTGTTGGTCATTCACTGATATGTATGGGGGTGGGGAAGCAACCTGATTTTTCTCATCTGTCAAGCAGGGGAACCGTCTGCCTCTAAAATTGTGAAAAAAAGCATGAGATGATAGACATCATCAGAGAAAGCACCTTGGGCAGTACCTGATCAAAAGCAGTCACCCCAAAAATGTTAAATCTGAATCCAATCATTCAAACTTCAGAAACTAAAACACATTTTCAGGTAAGCAGTTAAGGAAGGATGGTTTGAGAAGAAGGGCTTTTATCTGTAAAGGGATGGTGTGTGTGTGTTGTGTGTAAAATACATGTATAAATAAAAATCACTAAGCACCTCAATATGTTCATTTCCCAGAAAATAACACTCAGTACAAAAGGGACTGAAGAACACTTCAAATTTACATTTTATCCACCTGTGTGTGTTTCATGAAACCCATTAGCAAGGAAATAACTTACATGAGGCCTTACCTTGTTAGTTTGTCTAATTAGTATGAAAAGCCTTGAAAAGAATTTCCAGTTGGCATTATTACTGCATTCAACTACCCCTTTGAGAGTGTTCTCTTACAATGCATGGAAATGGATTGTCTACCCTCATGCAATGAGTTACAAAGCGACAGGCATGTGTAATCAGGGGCCGGGATTCATGAATACAGAACATTTGTGCTGCTCACAGGTGGTTCTTTATTGCAGATTCCCTCTTTGGCAACAGTTAACCTTCTGCACTTAAGGACGGAGGGCCCAGGACCTGCACGCAGTCCACCTGGCATCCCGCCCGCCACCGTGGCTGGCCTGCATCAGCAGCATCTCCTCCAGCTCTCGCCTATGAAGGGGCTCAGCCTGGCGGACTGGGAGGACACTCCCCCGTCGCTCAGTGGGACCGCAAGGAGGATCTGCCAGGAGCCCGCCGAGCCGAACCCTAAGCCATCTGCCCCCAGGGTGGAGGATGAACCACTCTTCTGAAAGAAACCCCCCGCCGCTTTGTCATCTTTCCTAACGAATACCGTGATGTTTGGCAGATGTGTAAGAAAGCGGAGGCTTCCTTCTGGACAGCTGAGGAGGTGGACCTTTCCAAGGACATTCAGCACTGGGAAGCCCCGAAGCCTGAGGAGAGATGTTTCACTTCGCGTGTTCTGGCTTTCTCTGCAGCAAGTGATGGCATAGTAAGTGAAAACTTGGTGGAGCGGCTTAGCCAGGAAGTTCAGATTACGGAAGCCCATTATTTCTATGGCTTCCAAATTGCCATGGAAAACATACGTTCTGCAATGGACAGTCTCCTCATTGACACTTACATTAAAGATTCCAAAGAAAGGGAATTCCTCTTCAACGCCATTGAGACAATGCCTTGTGTAAAGAAGAAGGCAGATTGGGCCTTGCGCCGGATCGAAGACAAAGAGGCTACGTACGGAGAACGTGTCGCAGCCTTTGCCGCAGCGGAAGGAATCTTCTTTTCTGGTTCTTTTGCATCGATATTCTGGCTCAGGAAACAAGGACTGATGGCCGGCCTCACATTTTCCAATGAACTTATTAGCAGAGACAAGGGTTTACACTGTGATTTTGCCTGCCTGATGTTCAAACACCTGCTACACGAAACTTCGGAGCAGACAGTCAAAGAAATAATCGTCAGTGCAGCTAGGGTGGAACACGAGTTCCTCACGGAGGCCCCGAAAGTGGAGCTCATTGGGATGAATTGCGCTTTGATGAAGCAGTACGTCGAATTCGTGGCAGACAGACTTATGCTGGAGCTGGGTTTTAGCAAGGTTTTCAGAGTAGAAAATCCATGTGACTTTATGGAGGATATTTCACTGGAAGGGAAGACTAACTTCTTTGAGAAGAGAGTAGGCGAGTATCAGAGGATGGGAGTGATGTCCAGTCCGACAGAGAATTCCTTTACCTTGGATGCTGACTTCTAAGTGAACTGAAGATGTGCTCTTATTTTGCTGAGTTTTCTTTTCTTCCTTCTCATCAAAAGAGAAAAAGATCAGCTACCTGAATGGTATTAACCGGCTATACCATAAATTGCCCATAATTTTCATTAATGGCATCTTTAAAACTGTGTAGCTACCTCAAAATCAATCCTGTTAATGCCAGTGGGGTCACCTAGGTTGAAAGCGTTGACAAGAGCTACTCGGATTCTTATGAAAGATCTTGTCCATGTTTGGCTTTTCCAAGCAGGCTGGCTGTACATGACTTCCCCCTGGCTCTTAACAGCACCTTCCTTGGCCTCAAAGTGTGGGGAGTCAAGCGAGTTTGATCCAGCAGGATTAAACAGTTACTACCACAAGGCAGTAGGAAGACATCAGACTCACTGCTTCAGATTTTAAAGTTTACTTATGATTTGTATATAAAACTGGCACATTACACACAAATAAACATAGTTTGTACTGTCAGAGTGAAGGCTCGATTTAACCTAAATTTGTTGGTTTCTACACCAAATACAAAAGTATTCTATTTACCACTAACGGGAGCCAATTCAAGATTTACTAGGTGATCAACGTAGGTTAAGCCTGTGTAAACTAAGGGTGTTATTTTTATTCTTTCTTTTCTTTGATGAGTTGAAGAGCTTTTGAACTCAATCCTGTGCACACTTAGGTATCAGTATCAGCCAGGTGGTACCACATAGAACACAGGTTGGGTTTGTGTTCTGTAGCCCACGTCGAGTATCGCGGGATAAGAGATGTGGAGAAAGGAGACTCTTAACTTAGGTCATTAGGAACTGAAGTGTGATCCGGACTCACTGTGGGTAACCTGGGTGTGCATGAGGGGCGGTATCATTTAATTTCTCAAATTGTATGTTCCCCAACTTCAAGTTAGTATGAAAGATCCTTGAAGAGTCTTCTTAGCTAGGATCCAAGATAATTAACTTTGTGAATTGGTTTTCAAATCATCCTTGAATGAAAGGACCCACGTAAGATCTTTCTCCTATTAAGTGGTAAAACCGGGACTGAAACTGCTTCTCCTAAAAGTTGAGTGTTTATTCTGATTTTGTTTAATTTGTGTGGAAGTAGGTACTGGTGACTTAACCATTTGTACTTTAAAGTTAGAAAGGTGTTCTACTCTATGTTTTTTTTTAATATCATATCTGTAGTTCATACTTTGAAATACTTACCCAGTATTAGTTTGCAGTTCATAACTGACTGAGTGGATACTGTTCAGGGCAACTGCTCCTAGGATTTGCCTAAATGTGGGCATCATCTGCTGGATTCTTAAACTTCAGTAGAAAGCTGGTGTTATGTGAATAATTCATACATGTTCCACTCAAATATTAATTTCAGAAGAAAGTATAAACTTAATAGATGTATTTAATAGGGCTAGTTTGAATCAATCCACCTTTATGTTCCCTCCCCCCCTCCAAAAAAGATGTTACACGGAAGGTAATGCATGACACACACCGATCCTTTGGCCACGTTTGTTAACACGTTGTGTTGTGTGTTGGCTGACCACTGGCCTGTTCTGCTGTCAGTTTTCTTCATTTATTGTATTAATATAAATGGTGAAACAGTCAATTTAAAAACTTCTGTAATACGGGACCCTTTTCTACCTTTTAAATTATTGTTATAAAGTTAATCCAGATTTTATATGGTCCTTACACTTGTGCGACACAAAAATAAACACCTTGCCTGGCGTCAGGTTCAGGTGGCAGTTGGAAGCAGATTTTAGGATTCTACCTCCCATTAGCTGTGTGACGCAAGCATTAGCTTCTGCCAACTAGGGTTCGGTTTTTTAATCCGTTAAAAGGAAACAGACTGTCTAAATCGTTTCAAATTCCTAATATTGAGTACTGCACCAGTG
Organism: Phocoena phocoena; assembly: GCF_963924675.1. Taxonomy (NCBI): domain Eukaryota; kingdom Metazoa; phylum Chordata; class Mammalia; order Artiodactyla; family Phocoenidae; genus Phocoena; species Phocoena phocoena. The sequence goes on from NC_089225.1 coordinate 17,107,163, forward strand.
ATCGATGATTTAAATAAAACCGTTCTCATGTCAAATAAAAGAACAACAACAAAAAAGTACAGTGGGATTCCCCCTCTGAAAATTCTGTCTTCAGTGGAAACTTTATACTCAATGATTTTGTGGGTGAAAACCTCGGTTTCACCAGACACATGCTAATGACACCTTCGGAATGCAGGCATAGAGAACGTACAGAAGGCAGGCTGTGAATTTCCAGAAAGGAATGCTGGGAGCTTTTTGAGTGATGGGGGGGGATGACTTGTGGGAAAATTGTGACAACTGAGAAGCTTCTGTGGTGTGATTCACGTAAATTTGACTTCTAAATGCAGATTAAGTCTCACTGGAAATTTCTGTGTAGGAGGTTAAAGTGGAACTTTGCTGATCAATACATATGACCCAAGGGCAATATTTGTTCCTTTAAATATCCTTGGATCTATTTGGTCTTTCTTGCCCTAAACTCTGATTGGACCAAGTACCTGGGGAACAGGGGGGAGGGGGCTGAACTGGCCTCACTAGACACCGAGTCACCACTCCTCCCTTTATGTCAACTTACTTGAGCGATTCTTTTAACTTTGGACGGTGTAAAGATTATTCAGTCCTTTTAAGTCTTGACAGGGCAGACGAGTGCAAACACCATTTTGCTTGAGTAACTAATATATATGGCTGGAGATATGAAACAATTAAAATCTTAAATAGCTAAACCGTTTTCTGGGGACATTTTGAGGGTTCTTCAACAAGTAACTGTGAAGCAAAGTGGTCTGTGTTATGAGGATAATGGCTCTTAGTTTGCAGGGCTCAACAGCATCACCCGGAGAGCTTGTTGATAAACAGATCGATCATAGCCAGGCCCACGTGCACTCCCAGAGTCTCTGATTCTCTACAGCTTAACGGGGCTTAAGAATTTGCATTTCTAACAAGTTCCCAGATGAGGCTGATGCTGCCAGCCCAGGGATCCCATTTCAAGAAGCACTGGTGTAGGAAAATATCCAGCACAGGTGGAACTCTGAAGGAAGCACCATTTCTAGTTTCAAGGGAGAAGAGGAGTACATGGCGGAGGGGATGATGCCATAACTGGGATTTGAACCTGTGTTCTTTGTCGTTCAACCCATCACCTTCCGGGACAATCAATGGGGGGATTGGGGGAGGGAAGGGGGAAGGAAGTTCAAGAGCGTTTGTCGGGAAAGGTTTTCCCAATGGTTAGTAAAGAGGCAAAGACTGAAGATACATTGCTAGTTTCCACTGGTAAGGTAGCAGAACTCGACGGAATGTAATTTTTCTTATTTTCTTAAAATCTCCGTCAGCTATATCGTAACAGCTCTTAAACAGAATCTCTTAGAAGAATATGTGCAAGTCTTAGGGTATCAGGCAGATGACTAGAGAAGTCATCCCATCAAATGAGTAACTCCAATCACCAACCAAGTCCCAGATAAGAGCTTGTCAGGGAGGCCAATGGCCAGTCCGGGCTGGATGACATAGGAAAGATGGGTGGTACGATCCCTGGCGCCGTGTGAGGGGATGGCTGAGGGGAAAACCAGGGCCCTGCATACACTTCAGTCTTCCCTCCCCTCTCAGGAACTCTGAGCCACCCACCATCTCTGCTGTCATCTCTTCAGCGTCGTCGAATCACATTTCTCCAGTTTACTCAGGTGTGTGGCCCCGTCTCCTTCCATTCTGCTCAAATTTTCCTCCTTACTTCCCTTTCTCTTCTTGCCTTGTTCTCAATCCACTGGTTTTTCCCCTCTGGCTGCCAACTGTGAACATCGTCCCCACCCACTCTATCAAGGATTTGCTTTTTCAGAAATGGCATCCAATTGGAGGCGATGCAGCGTGCCCTGAGGTGGCTTTTCTCATTCACGGGCTGGGATCACACTTACTGGACAGGACGAATTTATCGTACGGTGAAGCATCTCCCAACCTATGCCCCAAGCATATTAAACAATAACCAAGAGGAATTTGCAGATGCCCATATAAGGATATAGGGAGGGAGGGGGAGGGGACTGCCTGACCTTCCTTCTCCACATTCACCATGTTTACAGCCTTCCTTTGAAGGCGAAAATGCTAATGTTCTCTGGAGACCGGTAATAGACACACATTAAGATCTGACATAGGGAATCCTAAACAGTCCAGCGTCTTATCCAGAAGCACCCCGCTCCCCTTACCTCATCAAGACACCTCTCATACTGTTCCCTTTGATTTTCATTTTCCAAAGCCAACGCTGAATTCTCTGCCTGCAGTAGAGATACAAAAATAATACAGATAAATCTATGAAATGCTCTGTTACGTGACATCTTCAATACAGTTACTAAATATATCTCCTCAGGATCCGAAACACTCTTGTAGAAGAATCTTTGACGAGTTTGCTCTAAGTACTATTATAAATCTCTCAGGGAGGACACCTGTCTTATTGTTCACAAAAAGGCATTAGCATTTAAAGAAATGCAAAACTTGATATTTTGAACAGGTAGAAAATCAAATCATGGCCTGATGCGAGAGTGTTCTGTGAAAAAGATTATAATGTTTACTTCATTCTATGAAAATGTAAATGGAAAAAAATGCCTTAATCCACTTCATTAAGACCTGTCACAGTTTCTCAAGCTGGTATTTGTTTAGGTCACAGAAGAGAACCTCAGGTAAATTCGTGAAAGCGTAATTCCACAAGCAAACTAAACATGCTGTGTTCTGGGTTAATCAATGACTTTTGAACAGGAGACTATAATGAGAAATTTAAGAATTGAACATACTTAAGAGTCCCTCGGCCCTCCCCCTGCCTTTTTAAAAGTACTGCTTTCCTGCTCCTAAGAGCCTTGTAGGTACCTTAATGTTAAATAAATTACTGTAGGATCCTAGGTTGAATACGGTGACTAGGTTACCCGCAGAATAATAAGGGAACAAAAGTATACAGTATAAGCACATTAGGTTTTAGAAGAAGCATGGAATGGTGGCATGAACATTGCCCTCTGTGTCTGGTGACCTGGGTTCACTTTGGCCACTGCTGGCCCCAACCTGAATCCTGAACTGTATAAGTTAACCCATCCCATGGCTGCCACAGTGATCACCATCCCAATCTCCCAAGGAAACCTGGCTCTACCCACCCCTCATGACAGCCCGCCTTGACATTTAGAAGTGGGCGTACAGACCTTTAGACCATTTTTTTCAAAACTATGGTATGATTTTTAGGAGGTACACAGATTCACATTTTCCCGTTATAGTTTCTTTCAACTTTTTTTTTGGAAATAATTTCAAACTTACAGACGATTTGCAAAAATGGTACAATGAACTGCCGCGTACCCTTTCCTTAGATTCACCAATTGTTAACATTTTGCCACATTTCCTGTATCACTTTCTTTCTCTTTCAATTTTTTTCCTGCAACTTGAGAGTGAGCTCTTTATCCCTAACTACTTCTGTGTGTACTTCCCAATAACGAAGACAACCATAGTATAGTTTTCAAAGTCAGGAAATACAGTGTTTATTAACACAGCACCACAATCTGACCTATAGTCCTTATTCCAAATTCATCCATTGTCCCAATAATGTCGTTATGGCAAAAGTTTTTTCCAACCTAGAATGCTCTCCAGGATCGGGACCTGATCTTGGATGAAGGACAAATCATCTATTTGTCCTTCATCCAAGATCATGTAATCTGGAAGAGCTGTCGTCTATGCTGTTTGTCCCTCCCTCGCTCCCTCCTTTCCTTTTTTTTTTTTTTTGGAAGAGTAGAGGGCAATTATTTTGCGGAATGCCCCTTAATTTGGGTTTCCTTCAAGTTTCCTCCTGCACACCTGGCAGTACTGGCACAGAAATGATACTGGGTCCTTCTCAGTGCATCATATCAGAATCGTGTCATGTCCATTTGTCCCATAATTGGACATGTTAACTTTGATCACTTGGTTAAGGTGGAGTCTTCCAAATCTCTCCACTGTAAATTTACTATCTTTCCTTTTAGAATTAATAAGTAAATTGGGGGCACGTACTTTGAGACTATGAAAATCTCCTATTCTGCATCAAACTTTTATCTACTTATTTTAGCAACCATCCATGAATCTTGCCTGGATCAACAATTACTTCGGTTGAAAATGATGATTTCTACCATTTTTCTGCCTACATTTACGAGTTTGCATGATGTCATAAGGAAGTGTTTTTCCTATTTATTTATCAGTATGAATACATGGATTCTTTTATTATTCATAGGGCTATGTCTGCACTCTCAGTATTTATTCTGATGCTCCATTTTCTCAGCTTTGGGAAGGTGACTCTCTAAGCTGTGCCCTTTGACATATTTCCTTCATTTTTAAAACATGTTCTTTCTTTTTTGGCCCAGGGAAATGTTCCATGCCCATTCTGCTTGTCTGGTGCCCCGTCCCTGAAAGCAGCCATTTTTCCAAGGAATCCTGCTTCTTTTTAGCTGGGCAATGATATTTGGAAACTAAGACCTGGATATTAATGCGTGCAAATTACTACTGAGGGATCACCGCTCCTAGTCTCTTTCGGTGGAAGGAAGCGTTTCTCCCTTCTCTTCCTCTCTTCCCCTCCCTCTCTCCTTGCACATGCGTGCGCACGTGCAGACACACACACACACAACCCCCCACTGACTTCCTCCTTGCCCTCCCTTTTCATATTTGTATCTTCCTTCTTCTAGAGTGAGAGCATGGGCTGCTGACATCATTATGTTTTCTCATTTCTTCAATCCTAAAGTGCGTACGAAATGGTCACACCACAAAAAAATAGTACTAAGAAGAATTCACATTTGCTTTTTCTTTAGAATGCAGGTATATAGTAAAAATACTGTGTTCAAAAGATACCAGACTGGCTCTTTCTCACCACTCACACCTTAGTGTGGCTACACTATTTATTTGAAACTGAAGCTGGAAGGGTTGCATTTATGAATATTCTTTATGAGACTCAGAGAAATTTTGAGGAAGTTAACATCTGCTTCTTTCTCAATTTAAATTTATTTAGATTTAAATATGTTTTAAGAAGCAGATTCACAGATACAGAGAACTCTAGTGGTTACCACTGGTGAGAGGGAAGGGGGAGGGACAATATAGGGGAAGGGGAGTAAGAGGTACAAATTACTACGTATAAAATAAGCTACAAGGACACACTGTACCACACAGGGAATATAGCCAACATTTTATAGTAACTATACATGGAGTATAACCTTTAAAAACTATGAATCACTATATTGTATACCTGTAACATATAAGGCTATACATCAACTATACTTCAATTAAAAACGTTTAAATTGTTTCAAAAAAAGAAAACTTATTTTGAAATTCAGTTCAGGTCATTTGTTTCTGATAGTATTCAAATTTAGTTTCTCCTCTTCTCATTGGTTTCATTTTATATTTTGAATATGGAAAACATGAACATGATTCCAAAAGTCAAAACTATACTAAAAGGAGCGAGGTGTCACTTCCTCTCCTAACCCTCCGACATCACCCCTTCCACCTCTCACAGCTTCTCTCCTAGGGTCCATCACTCCCTTTGTTCTTACCATCGTTAAAATCCTGTGCCCTGCTCCCTCCTGTTATATATGCACCAATCAACTGTTCCCCCGCCTTCTTTCCTACCAGTTCTCTACTTGCATCCTTTCTGTTTTATCGGTTTATCACTTTCACGTACTATTCTTCCACCCTTGCCCTATACACCCCTGTTTTAGCCGCTTTGCTGAATGATGACCGGGGAGGCTGGTCTTATACTTCTCTTTTATTTCCACAGCATCTTGAAATTTTCCCTCTTCTTTTTCCCTTCACAGTCACATCTTCAGATGGTACCTTTCCTCTCAGCCTCGTTTTCCCCAGAATCATGGCCTCGCTGAGATGGTCACCTTAGGTCCTGTACACTTTCAAGCCCTAGCCAAGAGCCAGTACTGAGATTTGAGCTCGTGGTGTCAGACCTTCTCATCCTGGGAGTGCTTTCCTTGTACCCTCTGCTACCACCCTGCCCTGGCACACACAGCCTCGCTGTGGATAGTGCCGTGGGTACAGTATTTGGTGTTTATTTTTCTGCGGACAGCAACTGAAGTTCTAGTGTTCTGTTTTCTGGTTTTATTTGTGCTTTGATGTTTTTTTTTTTTTTTTTGGCAGATGTATGAAAAGTTTCAGATTTAGGCCCGTTTGTTTCTTACCAATGAAACTGATGTGGTGTCACTGAACCAGGATGGGGCACAAAAGCTGAAGTAAACAGTCTGCTTGGATGCCACTGTCAGATCATCCCGACCTGGTCATCTTTCAAATCCAAGGATTTTAAATCCCTGTTTCTTCTTCAACTTTCCATTCTAATACTTGGCTTCGACATTTTTCCTCTGGGCTCGAATCCCTGTTTTAGCAACCCTCTCCCAACACTCCTGTCCCTCAGGGGGGATCCTACACTGTTCTTTCCATTTTCATCATGGACAGACATCTGCCACATAGCCCAATCCTTCTACCCTCATGCTGATCATCTGTTCAGATTTTTAAGTATTGGCTATCCTCAGACAGTTCCATCATTTCATTACCCACCCAAACTAAATGGAAAGCTTTTCCTGACCTGCTATTGGTTCCTCCAGGGCTTGTTCTGGCCTGTCACACTGAACCCCCTTCAGACCTGCAGCTGGTGTAACCCCTCAGCTCCCTGCCCAGCCCAGGTGGGAGGGCCGGTTCTACCCGCTGCAGTTTACCTGGCAATAGCAGTCTGTGTAACCTTCAACAAGTCATGGAACCTTTCTGGGATTACAGTTCTTTAGTAGTTAATAAGTGAAGGGAACATACTAGCCAATCTACAAAGCGACTTCCGGTTCAAATATCTGGATACCATGAATAATGGAGAAACTGCTAGAATTTCAGTTTTATAAAGTCACTGCTTTCTTTGGAGAAATTTAGCTTCCCTGGGGTCTGCTGGTTTTAATAAGGCAACAGCACAGAGGATGATGGGGAGAGATAAAGGAGAGAACAGCGATGCCAGCTTACACTGCTTTCACTTGAAAAATCTTGGGAAATAATACATAAGGAAATAAAGTTGAAAATGGGAATGTATACGGGATGTCTGTATCTCGTTTCTACCCACAATATCACGTTGCAGTAACACTCTGATCGATCCATTCAGATAATTATCATCATTACACCATTTACATTACTTGCCTTACGTTTACTGCTCTGACAATCTATTACAGGCAAGCAAATTAAATACTTTAAGGGTGCTGGGAAAGACATGGCAGTCACATTTATGGTTAATGCGTTCAGTTACAGAGACCAATTTAATTGATGTAATCCTACATATCCCAGGGGACGACGGAGATATTAACAATTATGCTGGTGAGGTTAAAGTAATCTTGAACTTATGATTTTCTTTAATCCATTTGCATTTATTACAAATTCAGGATTAACCTGCCACCAACATGAGACAACAGGGGAAGAAAACAGAAAAAGGAAAAAGGAAACTTAATTAAATGTGATTTAAAGAGACAGTGACTATTTGTAAGGCAGGGATGGGAGAGGATGAGGCAGAGAGGGAAAGGGAAAATGTCAGTGTCACTACTGAGACTTGCAGGATGAAAACATGGGTTGCGTCACTTTAAATAAGTGTGTTATTAAAGCAGTGTACTCAGAGGATGTCATTAGAGTGTTCAATTAAATATAACAGTGGGTCTTAGGGCTCAGCTTGGTCTCGCACAACAATCAAAAGCTTGTGCCAGACTTAGTCTCTGATTTGGAGGATTTCCTGCTCTGTGTGGTTTCCTCAGGGCTCCAAATTGCAGGGATCTAAATACGTTTCTGATTTCATCCCTAAAGTCCTTAAATATCTTTATACAATTGAAGAGCTTCATAGAGTACATCTGTATTGTTTTGGTTTACTGTGGAAAATGGGTCTGAATTAATATATGTACATTTTTTAAAATTGAAGTATAGTTGATTTACAATGTTGTTGAATTAATGTATGTTTAATATTAATATATGTTTTAAAGAAACTACGTTCCTTAGGGGGTCTGCTTTGTGAACAGACGTGTGGCCGGAACTTACAAATGATTAAAGGGACCAATGCTTCTAAAGTGCTGCTTTCCATTAATCCTCTAAGTGCTCATTATGTATAACTCTTTCTTTACTATAAATGTGTTTAATACATCTGCTACAGTTGAATGTTTGTGTCCTCCCCAAATTCATATGTTGAAATCCTAATGCCCAATGTGATGGTATTAAAGTGTGGGGCCTTTTGAAGGTGAGCAGGTCATGAGGGTGGAGCCCTCATGAAGGGGATTAGAGTCCTCATAAAGGAGGCTCTGAAGGTTGCCAGCCCCCCTTCCTTCAGGGAGGACACAGCAAGAAGGCACCGGCTATGGCTATGAACCAAGAAGAGGACCCTGACCAGAACGTGACCATGCTGGGGCCTTGATCTTGGACTTCCCAGCTTCCAAAACTGAGAGAAATAAATTTCTGTTATTTATAAACTACTCGGTCTTTGGTATTTTGTTATAGCAGCCTGAACAGACTAAGACAGTATCCTTTGCCACAGACCAAAGGTAGAACAGTTCTACACAAAAAAACTTTCCTCTACATAAAATCACAACTCCGCTGTAGGATTTTCACCTGTTATATTCTGTCCCCACTCATCTATGCAAACATATATTTGCTGGTACATAGCATATGCCATCTCTCAGGCCCCTGTTCATCTCAAGAAGTTCAAGGTCTCATTCCCCAGGCTACGCCTTTGTTTCCGCTGTTTCAGACGGAATATGCTTCACTTTCCCATTGGCTTTTCTAAATTCTACTTATTTTTGTGGTCTGGTGAAATGTGAACCTAAAAACTTATACGGGGGCATATATTTAAATTAAAAAAGGAATTTCAGATGGACACAAAAGTTTCAAAAACATTACAAAGAGTTCTTCTGTAACTTTCACTCAGAATCCCCAAAGGTTAGCTTTTACCACGCTTGCTTTATCATTTGTTTTATGGAAGAAAGAAGAAGGTGGAAAGAGAAGGATGTCTTCTGAAGGAAAGAAAGAGAGAAAGAGAAGAAAAACTCCAATTCACAATAGTTAAAAGGGCTGCATCCCTGTGGTTTCCCTTCTGTAACAGCTGGTCTTTTTCGGAATGACATCTTCCCAGCTTGCTGAAAACCCTCAACTCAGCAAAGGCAAGCAGGTCAGAATAAAGTCAGGAAAAAGGTATTTCTCAAAAATCATGGTTGGGCCCCAAAGGCAGGAAAGCACACCTTTTTATGATCGCCCCTCTGAATCAGAGTCCTGTGACACTCCAGTTAAATACCTGTGTATTTATACCCGAGTTGCCCATTATAGTACCATCCTAACAACTTCACTCTGTGCACCAAGAAACTTCAGATTCGGCCTTCGAAGCAAAACAGAGATGCCCCAAATAGCCTTAATTACACAGTAGTCTGTTCTATTTTGAAAGCCATCTAAGGAGAAAGCATCATGGGAGTGGCTGGGCGTGCCATAAAGCATGCCATCCAAGCGTGCACATTTTCATCTTGTAAAGTGATACAAAACCTGAATTCACCAAGAATTGGACCTGGACATTGAATCTCCTTCCCTATATCTTCATCCATTAAAACTTATGGTGTTTCTGGATCATTCATCTTATCATGTCTGGTCACTGTGGTGGCCAGGCTGGAGGTGTAGCTGGCAAAAGGGTGTTTCCCACTGACTGTATTTAAGAGCTACATCTCCACACCTGGGCAACATGGAGGGCTGCTGTGCACTTGGAGACAAATTTTGTCATTCTAGAAAATTTCCGGAAATAGTTATAAGCTCTGCCCATCCACCACAGGAATAGGACATGCATTCTGGGATGCATTCATGGAAGGCTTAGAAGGAATCTCTGTGCCCATATATGCACAGGCACACTGCCAAAACGTCACTACTCTTGCACTAAAGTAACCTGCGGATGCCCAGTAAGTCCAGGCCAAGCACAAGGCACTGGGGTGCTAGATTCAAATAAAATAGCGTTCATGTCTCAAGGAGTTCAGGATCCCAAGCAATGAGAACATGTTATGCAGGACCTGTCTGTAGGTTCATTTTCTTTTTTTGATTTTTATTTATTTATTTTTTAACATCTTCATTGGAGTGTAATTGCTTTACAATGGTGTGTTAGTTTCTGCTGTATAACAAAGTGAATCTGCTATACATATACATACATCCCCATATCTCCTCCCTCTTGCGTCTCCCTTCCACACTCCCTATCCCACCCCTCTAGGTGCTCACAAAGCACCGAGTTGATCTCCCTGTGCTATGCAGCAGCTTCCCACTAGCTATCGATTTTACATTTGGTAGTGTATATATGTCCATGCCACTCTTTCACTTCGCCTCAGCTTACCCTTCCTCTTCCCTGTGTCCTCAAGTCCATTCTCTACATCTGCGTCTTTATTCCTGTCCTGCCCCTAGGTTCTTCAGAACCACCTTTTTTTTTTTTTAATTCCGTATATATGTGTCAGCACACGGTATTTGTTTTTCTCTGACTTTCTTCACTCTGTATGACAGACTCTAGGTCCATCCACCTCACTACAAATAACTCAACTTTGTTTCGTTTTATGGCTGAGTAATATTCCTTTGTATATATGTACCACATCCTCTTTATCCATTCATCTGTCGATGGACACTTAAGTTGCTTCCATGTCCTGGCTGTTGTAAATAGAGCTGCAACGAACATTGTGGTACATGTCTCTTTTTGAATTATGGTTTTCTCAGGGTATATGCCCAGTAGTGGGATTGCTGGGTCATATAGTAGTTCTATTTTTAGTCTTTTAAGGAACCTCCGTACTGTTCTCCATAGTGGCTGTATCAATTTACATTCCCACCAACAGTGCAGGAGGGTTCCCTTCTCTCCACACCCTCTCCAGCAATTGATACTTATTAGATTTTTTGATGATGGCCATTCTGACCGGTGTGAGGTGATACTTCATTGTAATTTTGATTGGCATTTCTCTAATAATTAGTGATGTTGAGCATCTTTTCGTGTGACTATTGGCCATCTGTATGTCTTCTTTGGAGAACTGTCTATTTAGGTCTTTCTGTCTAAGGTCTGTTTTGACAATTTGATTTTAGAAAGCCAACATCAAAGCATCATAAAGCTGTTAGTACCTGTACCTCCTCCCCCATTAATGAGGTTACTTCCTTTGTCTCTGAACTTGCTAATAAGCAGGATTAACTTGACCTCCCCCCGCCTCCCGAAACTCTATCTCTCCTCTCCACTAGCTAGAAGAGGAAAATTGATCTTTTCAGCCTGGAACAGATTGTAGTTGGGACTCAGACTTGTGTTGATTCAGGGAAGTGAAGCTCTGTTACGTATGACAAGTGTGTGTTTTTAAAGACTGGTACAAATATTTTATTATTCCAAACATTTAATAATATTGTCAAATTATGCCAAATTATTCCTACTAAAATTGAAAAACTCATCAATTTCAAAAATTACATATTTGCACTCAAGATGCAACAAGTAATTTCTAATCATGACAGAGCCTAAAATGCAGGTACCCTAAAGGTCTTAGCAAAAACCTTTGAACATATTTTGCTCCCCAGATGTGTGTTCAGAAATACCAAATCTCTTTGACTTTCAAGCATCAGGGGACTAGAGTGAATTCTGTGGTTTTATAAGCGTCACAGAGAAATTTCACAGAACTGAGAAATGTGAACAGATCTGATCACTTTGTTGCACAGAGGATATTTGTGACATTAACCATCAGTCATTTTAGAAGTTGAATTATTCAAAAATCGATTGATTTGCATAACGTAATATCAATTAAGATATTGACCTTATTACCTCATTTAATTGAAGACCCCTAGACTGTATGGGGTAGATAGTGTTAGCTCCATTTCACAGATTGAAAAATAAACTTAAAGAAATTGCCCATATACATCCTTCATGCTACAGGGATAATATCGTTATATACACACTCCTTATTCCTTAAGTATTTTGAAGGAGAATATATAAACAAAGAAAGCCCAAGAAATAGAGCATGAGTGTTTGCCCCACTCGGCTGGAAAGCAAGCAATCTGGGTTGTTTAACTGACTGGGAATTCCTTCAGGAATAGGAATCTTTGACCTCTGAACCATACAGACACTGGAAGACAAAACAGGGGAAGTAAACAAGCACAGACATTTGCACTCCAGGAATCGTATTACCCCCAAAACGAAGTTACTTAAAAATGTAAGTTAAGGGCTTCCCTGGTGGCACAGTGGTTGGGAATCTGCCTGCCGATGCAGGGGACGCGGGTTCGTGCCCCGGTCCGGGAGGATCCCGCATCCTGCAGAGCGGCTGCGCCCGTGAGCCATGGCCACTGGGCCTGCGCGTCCGGAGCCTGTGCTCCGCGGCGGGAGAGGCCGCGGCGGTGAGAGGCCCGCGCACCGCCAAAAAAAAAGAAAAAAAAAAGTAAGTTAAAAGTATATACCATTGGGCTTCCCTGGTGGCGCAGTGGTTGAGAGTCCGCCTGCCGATGCAGGGGACACGGGTTCGTGCCCCGGTCCGGGAAGATCCCACATGCCGTGGAGCGGCTGGGCCCGTGGGCCATGGCCGCTGAGCCTGCGCGTCCGCAGCCTGTGCTCCGCAACGGGAGAGGCCACAACAGTGAGAGGCCCGCGCAGCGCAAAAAAAAAAAAAAAAAAAAAAAGTAAGTTAAAAGTACAAAAATATACCATTACACGTGCACCAAATTGGCACGAACAGAAAAAAGGTAAAAGGCAAGTGCTGATGAATACGTGGAGAAATAGGAACTCTCATATCACACCGGGAGGAGGTATAAATAAATGTATTCACGTAGAACACTTTGGCTTAACCTACCGAAGGAAAAGATGCTTATACCTCGCAGCCCGGCAGAGCCGTCTCTAGGTACATCCGCTACAGATGTCTGTGAACAACTGTAACAGGATGGCCATACACGTATGTTCACAGCATCTTTGCTCTCACGGGCTCCCAGACGGAAATAATGCAAGTGAAGACTAACAGTACAACTGGCAACTTGTGGTAAATGTATATAATGAAATAATATACAGAAATGGAAGACAGAGGAAGAGAGCACGAAAAATGGATACCACATATGAATCTTGCAACGGTAGCACTGAGCGAAAGAAGCAGGATGTACATTTCAAACATATTCATACAAATACACGTGCATGGGCATACACATACATACACATTATCTCCCCAAATGACTCCAAGTACAAATGTTAAAACTGGAAAAATTACATTGTTTGGGGATACAAAAATAGGAAGTAAAACTATTTTTTTCAGAAAGCAAGAAAAGGATTATTCCAGAAGTGAGATGAATAATTGCCTCCGGTGGGGAGAAAGGAACCTGTGATGAGAGAGGAACCTGTGGGGGGGCCCTCTGGGCTCCTGGCAATATTTCACTGGCTGACCTAGTAGCAGTTGTTCCACTGTTTGCATTATAATTTTTCACTGTAAATATACATTTTATGCACTTGTCTGTGAACACATTTCACACACACACACACACAAACACACACGCAAATAAGTAATAGAGCACAAGGCGGGGCTTGAGGGCAAGGGAGTTCTGGAAGGGTCTAGGTGTACTCGGGCAGCCAGTTCTGCTTTTACAGGGTCAGAGGGTGCAGAGTGGGGACACAGGGCAGGGAAAAGGACAAAGAGGTGGAAGGAGCCAGACGCTGTGGTGAAGGGACACGACCAAATGTGTATTTTGAGTAACTAAGCCCCAGCACCAGCGACGAAGAGGGACTACAGTGGCAGCTGGGGAGATCAGAAAACATGTGACTACAGCATCCTGTCAAGGACCAGCTGCCCCTGAGATAAAACGGTGGCATCGGGGAGGAGGGGGAAGACGCATGCTGGAGAAAGAATTCAGAACAGATTCTTCAGCTCCTCACTAGCACCTGGGTGAGAAGGAGAGCCGAGAACCAAAGACAAAGCAAAGGCTGATATTCTAGGTCTCTGAGACAGTGGTAAGGTCTTTGACAGAAAAGCAGAGCAAAGTGAGATACACAGTGTTACGTGAGATTTTCAGGAAAATATCTATTGCTCTGCCATGGAACAATTTCTTTCCCCTTCCTACAGAGAAGACAAAATGACAGCAGGTGTATAACTCTTGCTCTTAGGCAACGTATGCCAGCAGTCCACACTGACCCCTCTCCCCTTTCTTTGCATTGTTTGCATGTTTCCAGGACATCCTTTTCAGTGATGCTGATGGCTCGTTCTGATGCTCCCTTTCTCTTTAGGGAAGAATAATGGCCCTTTGCTTAAGAATTCACAAGGAATGACACAGCAATCCCACTACTGGGCATATGCCCAGAGAAAACCATAATGCAGAAAGACACATGCACCCCAGTGTTCACTGCAGCACTATTTACAATAGCCAGGACATGAAAGCAACCTAAATGCCCATCGACAGACGAATGGATAAAGAAGATGTGGTACATATATACAATGGAATATTACTCAGCCATAAAAAGGAACTAAACTGTATCATTGGTAGAGACGTGGATGGACCTAGAGTCTGTCATACAGAGTGAAGTCAGAAAGAAAAAAACAAATACTGTATATTAACACATATATGTGGAACCTAGAAAAACGGTACAGATGAACCAGTTTGCAAAGCAGAAATAGAGACACAGATGTAGAGAACAAACGTATGGACACCAAGGCAGGAAAGTGGAGGTGGCGGGGGGTGGTGGGATGAATTGGGAGATTGGGATTGACATATATACACTAATATGTATAAAATAGATAACTAATAAGAAACTGCTGTGTAAAAAAAATAAAATTAAATTCAAAATAGAAAAAAAAAGATAGAGGCTGATCTTTCCTCACGAAGACACGCAAGGAAGAGCCACAGCCGACTTTTGCCAACATGTAACAAAACCAAGAAATAAAACTTTAATCTTGGAAACAACTGGGTTTGTTTTGTCGTTGTTTTACCACAGCATAACCTGTAAAAATTTTAAAATATATAAAATATACCAGTGGAATAGTTTCGGAAGCCAGAAAGATGGTAAAACATGTTAAGTAATGGGGAAACATTTGACAATGCTATCAACAGCAATAATGTGGAATAAAGTTATACATCAAACGAAAAAAAACAAAAAGAAATAGAAAAAGAATTCACAAGGAAAATGGTATTATGCTTTAAGAAGATTACAGTTCAAATTAATTAGCAAGCATAATCCCTGGCCTTTCCACTCAGGACAACTGCCCTTCCAATTGGTGAGTGGATGGATGGTCGAGAGTCAGTGGAAGGCTGCCTCAGCCCTGCTCTGCACTCCCACCTGTCCCCTACATGAGTGGGCAGTAGCTGCTCCAACACTTGGAGCATTCTGCCTTCCTCTGAGGATGGAGTGTGATGGGGGAATCCAGTGGCTAAGGATAATTTAGTTTGGTTATTCCCTTTAGCTGAAACTATAAGGACATGTGACACCCCTTGACTCATTTCTATCATTTGGTGTCCTGAAATTTACTCACTGGGGTTCAGAAAATCTAAATAAGATCTGGCCACAAGAGAGGAATTACCCTCAAATTTCTGGCAGTTCTCAAAATAATCAGTTTTGAAGAAACAAGCGGTTCAGTTTTCTATATTTGAGGTGTGAGAGTAACATCTGGAAGAGACCCAGCCAAGTGTTGGAAATGTGGGTTTAATTTGAGATGGAAGCCAGAGCTAGAGTCATTGGCGTATCTGTGCCAGAGACGAGCAAAGGAGCTCTGGAAAATGATGATGACAATGACAATGGGAGCTAACGAGTATGGACGGTTACTATGTGCCAGGCTCCGCGCTCAGCACTAAGTAAACTTGATCTCATGGAATTCTTACAGCAGTGCTACAGAGAGACTTTTCTGTCCATTCTCCAGATGAGTAACCTGAGGCTCAGAGAGATTTAGTGGTTTTCTTCAGGTCACACAGACCTAACTGAAGGAGAAGCACTCTGAGCCATTACAGTAAACTTTTTAGCATCCTGCCCTCCCGCTTGCTTTTGCTTTAATGCAATTATGCTAAACTGAATCCCCTTCTAGAAGTGACATCCTTTATTTGCAAGTCCAGGGGCTAAAAGGGGGTGGGTGATCTTCCACTTCTCTTGAGAGAATTGGCAAGCAGTGAGCTTTGCTGTGAAAACTTTGGGGAGAGAGGAAAACTAACACGATTACACTCAGCCCTGATTCTTCTCATTCTACCTTTGAAAATTTCCTGAGTTGCTTCCTGTGGGTGAGTGGATGGGTGCTGGCAGATAGTTTTAAGCAGCTGGCACCCTGTGGTGATAAGGGATGAGGCGGCTGAAATGTAATTCCTTATTGAGGGCTGGATAAAAACAGAGTAAACACCTCAGCTGACAGCTCAGTTCAGGGGCAATAACAGACATGTAGGTTGGGAAGCTGGCAGCCACCAATTTTATTAAAGGATTCTTCTGTTTGAATTACACATCATGTTACAAAGATAATATTGGATCAATGTGTACATTATGTACTTATCCGTTGATAATACTAAGGAGGTATTTTATATCTAGATGACGTCTCAGACAGATATTTTAAGGATAAGCAAAGTGTGTTATCAAGAGACCTGGCTTTTCAGTTATACTTTGGTGGTTTTAAAAACATTTTCAGGAACTGCAGAGCTCCGCCAGAGCTGACTCCGCCGTGTGGCTGACAAGGTCTTGGTGCTCCGGCCGGGTGTCAGGCCTGAGCCTCTGAGGTGGGAGAGTTGAGTTCAGGACATTCGACCACCAGAGAACTGCTGGCCCCACGTAGTATCAGTCGGCGAGAACTCTCCCAGAGATCTCCGTCTCAAAGCTAAGACCCAGCTCCACTCAATGACCAGCAAGTTCCAGTGCTGGACACTCTATGACAAACAACTAGAAAGACAGGAACACAACCCCACCCATTAGCAGAGACGCTGCCTAAAAGAATAATAAGTTCACAGACACCCCAAAACACACCACTGGACACGGTTCTGCCCACAAGAAAGACAAGGTTCAGGCTAATTCACCAGAACACAGGCATCCCCTACACAAGGAATCCTACACAACCCACTGAACCAACCTTAGCCACTGGGCGACAGACATCAAAATCAACGAGAACTACAAACCTGCAGCCTGCGAAAAGGAGACCCCAAACACAGTAAGATAAGCAAAATGAGAAGACAAAGAAACACACAGCAGATGAAGGAGCAAGATAAAAACCCACCAGACCTAACAAATGAAGAGGAAATAGGCAGTCTACCTGAAAAAGAATTCAGAATAATGATAGTAGAGATGATCCAAAATCTTGGAAATAGAATAGAGAAAATGCAAGAAACATTTAACAAGGACCTAGAAGAACTAAAGAGCAAACAAACGATGATGAACAACACAATAAATGAAATATAAAATTCTCTAGAAGGGATCAATAGCAGAATAACTGAGGCAGAAGAACGGATAAGTGACCTGGAAGATAAAACAGTGGAAATAACTACTGCAGAGCAGAATAAAGAAAAAAGAATGAAAAGAACTGAGGACAGTCTCAGAGACCTCTGGGACATTAAACACACCAACATTCAAATTATAGGGGTCCCAGAAGAAGAAGAGAAAAAGAAAGGGACTGAGAAAATATTTGAAGAGATTATAGTTGAAAACTTCCCTAATATGGGACAGGAAATAGTTAATCAAGTCCAGGAAATGCAGAGAGTCCCATACAGGATAAATCCGAAGAGAAACACACCAAGACACATATTCATCAAACTATCAAAAATTAAATACAAAGACAAAACATTAAGAGCAGCAAGGGAAAAGCAACAAATAACATAAAAGGGAATCCCCATAAGGTCAAGAGCTGATCTTTCAGCAGAAACTCTGCAAGCCGGAAGGGAGTGAGAGAACATATTTAAAGTGATGAAAGGGGAAAACCTACAACCAAGATTACTCTACCCAGCAAGGATCTCATTCAGATTTGACAGACAAATAAAACCTTTACAGACAAGCAAAAGCTAAGAGAATACAGCACCACCAAACCAGCTTTAAAACAAATACTAAAGGAACTTCTCTTAGCAGGAAACATAAGAGAAAGAAAAGACCTACAATAACAAACCCCAAACAATTCAGAAAATGGTAATAGGAACATACATATCAGTAATTCCTTTATATGTAAATGGATTAAATGCTCCAACCAAAAGACATACACTGGCTGAATGGATCCAAAAACAAGACCCATATATATGCTGTCTACAAGAGACCCATTTCAGACCTAGGGACACATACAGACTGAAAGTGAGGGGATAGAAAAACATATTCCATGCAAAGGGAAATCAAAAGAAAGCTGGAGTAGCAATTCTCATATCAGACAAAATAGACTGTAAAATAAAGACTTACAAGAGACAAACAAGGACACTAAATAATGATCAAGGAATCAATCCAAGAAGAAGATATAACAATTGTAAATACTTATGCACCCAACATAGGACACCTCAATACATAAGGCAAATGATAACAGCCATAAAAGGGGAAATCGACAGTAACACAGTAATAGTCGGGGACTTTAACACCACACTTTCACCAAGAGACAGATAATCCAAAATGAAAAGAAATAAGGAAATACAAGCTTTAAATGATACCTTAAACAAGATGCGCTTAATTGATATTTAAAGGACATTCCATCCAAAAACAACAGAATACACTTTTTTCTCAAGTGCTCATGGATCATTCTCCAGGATAGATCATATTGTGGGTCACAAATCAAGACTTGGTAAAGTTAAGAAAATTGAAATCAAATCAAGGATCTTTTCTGACCACAATGCTCTGAGACTAGAGAGCAATTACAGGAAAAAACTGTGAAAAATACAAACACATGGAGGCTAAACAATACACTACTAAATAACCAAGAGACCACTGAAGAAATCAAAGGAGAAATCAAAACACACCTAGAAACAAATGACAATGAAAACATGATGACCCAAACCTACGGGATGCAGCAAAAGCAGTTCTAAGAGGGAAGTTTATAGCAGTACAATCCTACCTCAAGAAACAAGAAACATCTCAAATAAGGAACCTAACCTTACACCTAAAGCAATAGAGAAAGAAGAACAAAAACCCCCAAAGTTAGCAGAAGGAAAAAACCATAAAGATCAGATCAGAAATAAATGAAAAACAAATGAAGGAAACGATAGCAAAGATCAATAAAAGTAAAAGCGGGTTCTTTGAGAAGATAAACAAAATTGATAAGTATTTCGCCAGACTCATCAAGAAAAAGAGGGAGAGGACTCAAATCAATAAAATTGGAAATGAAAAAGGAGAAGTTACAGCAGACACTGCAGAAATACAAAGCATCCTAAGAGACTACTACAAGCAACTCTATGCCAATAAAACGGACAACCTGGAAGAAATGGACAAATTCTTAGAAAGGTATAACCTTCCCAGACTGAAAGAGTAAGAAACAGAAAATATGAACACACCAATCAAGACCAATCACAAGTAATGAAATTGAAAGTGTGATTAAAAATCTTCCAACAAACAGAAGTCCAGGACCAGATGGCTTCACAGGTGAATTCTATCACACATTTAGAGAAGAGCTAACACCCATCCTTCTCAAACTCTTCCAAAAAATTGCAGAGGAAGGAACACTCCTAAACTCATTCTGTGAGACCACCATCACCCTGATACCAAAACCAAAGATACTAGAAAAAAAGAAAATTACAGACCAATATAACCGATGAATATAGATGCCAAAATCTTCAACAAATTACTAGCAAACAGAATCCAACAACACATTAAAAGGATCATACACCATGATCAAGTGGGATTTATCCCAGGGATGCAAAGATTCTTAAATATATGCAAATCAATCTATGTGATACATCATATTAACAAATTGAAGAAGAAAAACCATATGATCATCTCAATAGATGCAGAAAAAGCTTTTGACGAAATTCAACACACATTTATGATAAAAACTCCTCACAAAATGGGCATAGAGGGAACTTACCTCAACATACTAAAGGCTGTATACGACAATCCCACAGCAAACATCATTCTCAATGGCAAAAAACTGAAAGCATTTCCTGTAAGATCAGGAATAAGACACGGATGTCCACTATCACCATTATAATTCAACATAGTTTTGGAAGTCCTAGCTACGGCAATCAGAGAAGAAAAAGAAATAAAAGGAATACAAATTGGAAAAGAAGAAGTAAAACTGTCACTGTTTGCAGATGACATGATACTATATACATAGAGAATCCTAAAAATGCCACCAGAAAACTGTTAGAGCTAATCAATGAATTTGGTAAAGTTGCAGGATACAAATTAATGTACAGAAATCTCTTGCGTTCCTGTACACTAACAATGAAAGATCAGAAAGAGAAATTAAGGAAACAATCACATTCAACATTGCAACAAAAAGAATAAAATACCTAGGAATAAACCTACCTAAGGAGGGAAAAGACCTATACTCAGAAAACTATAAGACACTGATGAAAGAAATCAAAGATGACACAGAGATGGAGAGATATACCATATTCTTGGATTGGAAGAATATTGTGAAGATGACTATACTATCCAAAGCAATCTACAGATTCAGTGCAATCCCTATCAAATAACCAGTGGCAGTTTTTACAGAACTAGAACAAAAAATCTTAAAATTTGTATGGAGACAAAAAAGACCCCAAATAGCCAAAGCAGTCTTGAGGGGAAAAAAATGGAGCTGGAGGAATCAGACTCCCTGACTTCAGACTACACTACAAAGCTACAGTAATCAAGACAGTATGGTACTGAACAAAAACAGAAAGATAGATCAATGGAACAGGATAGAGAGCCCAGAGGTAAACCCATGCACATATGGTAACCTTCCCTTTGACAAAGGAGGCAAGAATATACAATGGAGAAAAGACAACCTATTCAATAAGTGGTGCTGGGAAAACTGGACAGCTACATGTAAAAGAATGAAATTAGCACACTTCCTAACACCATACACAAAAATAAACTCAAAATGGATTAAAGACCTAAATGTAAGGCCAGACACTTTAAAACTCTTAGAGGAAACATAGGCAGACACTCTATGACATAAATCACAGCAGGATCCTTTTTGACCCACCTCCTAGAGAAATGCAAATAAAAACAGAAGTAAACAAATGGGAACTAATGCAACTTAAAAGCTTTTGCACAGGAATGGAAACCATAAACAAGACGAAAAGACAGCCCGCAGAATGGGAGAAAATATTTGCAAATGCAGCAACTGACACAGGCTTAATCTCCAAAATTTACAAGCAGCTCATGCAGCTCAATATCAAAAAAACAAACCACCCAATCCAGAAATGGGCAGAAGACCTAAATAGACATTTCTCCAAAGAAGATATACAGATTGCCAACAAACACATGAAAGGATGCTCAACATCACTAATCATTACAGAAATGCAAATCAAAACTACAGTGAGATAACACCTCACAGACATCAGAATGGCCATCATCAAAAAATCTACAAACAATAAGTGCTGGAGAGGGTGAGGAGAAAAGGGAACCCTTTTGCACTGTTGGTGGGAATGTAAATTGATACAGCCACTATGGAGAACAGTATGGAGGTTCTTTAAAAAACTAAAAATAGGGGCTTCCCTGGTGGCACAGTGGTTGAGAGTCCACGTGCCAATGCAGGGGACATGGGTTTGTGCCCTGGTCCGGAAAGATCCCACATGCTGCGGAGCGGCTGGGCCCATGAGCCATGGCCGCTGAGCCTGTGTGTCTGGAGCCTGTGCTCCGCAACGGGAGAGGCCATAACAGTGGGAGGCTCGCGTACCGCAAAAAAACCCAAACCAAACAGACAAACAAAAAACTAAAATTAGAACTACCACAGGACCCAGCAATCCCACTACTGGGCATATACCCTGAGAAAACCGTAATTCAAAAAGATATATGTACCACAATGTTCATTGCAACACTGTATTTCCAATAGCCAGGACATGGAAGCAACCTAAGTGTCCATCGAGAGATGAATGGATAAAGAAGATGTGGCACATATATACAAAAGAATATTACTCAGCCATAAAAAGAAACGAAATTGAGTTATTTGTAGTGAGGTGGATGGACCTAGAGTCTGTCATACAGAGTGAAGTCAGAAAGAGAAAAACAAATACCGTATGCTAACACATATATATGGAATCTAAAAAACAAAAAAAAGTGGTTCTGAAGAACCTAGGGGCAGGACGGGAATAAAGAGGCAGATCTACTAGAGAATGGACTTGAGGACACGGGGAGGGGAAGGGTAAGCTGAGACGAAGTGAGAGAGTGGCATGGACATATATACACTGCCAAATGTAAAATCAATAGCTAGTGGGAAGCAGCCGCATAGCACAGGGAGATCAGCTCGGTGCTCTGTGACCACCCAGAGGGGTGGGATAGGGAGGGTGGGAGGGAGATGCAAGAGGGAGGAGATATGGGGATGTATGTATACTGACAGCTGATTCACTTTGTTATACAGCAGAAACTAATGCAGCACTGTAAAGCAATTATACTCCAATAAAGATGTTAAACAAACCAAAACAAAACAAAACCCATTTTCAGCCGCATAATGTGGCAGAGAGCACAGTCAGGGACGCGTGGTTCCAAGCTCCGCCGTTTACTTACTGTGACACTGGTCAACCTGCTTAACCTCTCGCGGCTTTAGTTTTTGTTCCCTCATCATATTACTGGATCATGCCATCTCCAAAGTCGTTTCCAGCTGTAAGTCTCAGATTTCTTTGAGTTTATACAGTAATTATCGAAATATAATCATAAATCTTAAATTCTTAAGAGAAGATGAAGCACATCATATTTTCACTTGTGTCCGAGCAGAACCACCACTTTGATAAAATTCTGAATATACACGATCCTCCCTGTTCCCCTTTGAGTCTATGAGAGGGTCAGCCAACTTCTGCTAGAAATCCCATAGCCTAGCTGGTCTAATGTCTCTAAACCAGACTTTGATACAGTCTGTTGGCAGAGAGAAGTGTAACCAAACCAGACTGGAGTCTCAGTAAGACAAACATGGGTAAATTGTCGGGCTGCATACAGCAAAGCTTATTTCCATGTCTCAACAGATGGTTAGGAAAACAATGTCTTGTTGATCTGCTTGGAACAAATCAGATACAAAAACTCTTCTATATAATGAGGGAGTATGTGAGCAGTTTGTGTATGTTTATCAGTGTGTACATGTGTATGTGTGTGTGTGTACACAGCATAATGCAGCCCTGAAGGAATTGGGAAACATTGAAGCGTAGCAAGAGGAAGGTCTAGAAAAAGTTTTGTAAATAGAATCCTATTTAATGTCAAAGGAAATCAGCAGGGATATATGAAGGGCCTGCAACAAGGTCCCAGAATTGTCTAGAAATAAGCAGGTTACGAGTACTGTTCTAATTGTTAATACTTGGTGCATTTTTATTATTTCCATTTGCTAGCATGCCAGTAGACTCCAGGAGTACTTTCTTTGCAGCTGTGTAATACTTTCTGCTTTTCAGGTTATACTGATCAGGCTGTGAGACAATCACAGCAATGTTTGTGATCCCTATTTCTATTGATTTTGCCCTTGGAACAAATGGAAAAAACCAAAAAGATGAAAACTGAAGTAACAAAGAAACACAAAACACATCAAACACTCACACAGGTCGCTATACCAACATACAAACTAGGGTTTTTCCACCTCAGCACTAGGGACGTTTTGGGTCAGATAATTTTTTGTTTGGGCGGACTGTCCTCTCTGTATTGTACGATATTTAGCAGTATCCTGGGCGTCTACCCACTATATAACAGCAGCATCCCCCTCACCCAGTTTGACACCAAAGTTTACACTTTGCCAAATGTCCTCTGGGAGGGATGCACATATATATCCTTATATATAGACATATGTATGTATATATGCACATATATTCATGCATATGTATCAGTGACATCACATCTGTATTTGCCTGGCACTTTCAACTTCATGAAATATTTTGTGAACTTTCAGATTTAGAAGGGACTGGGATATCAAGAGTAGCCACATAATTTTATAGATAAAGGAAACTGCAGCCCAGAGACGTAAAATAACGACTATCCACCCAGCCACCGTAATTCGTCTTTTGGTATTATTCACAAGAACACCAGAGCTTAAAGAGATCTCAGCGTCATCAAATCCAGTCCCTATTTCACAGACAATAAAATTAGATCTCTGCTTTTTGTTTTTCTGCCCTTCTACCCATTCCACTGATCATTTGGATCAACTGCACTAATGGTTTACTGGGTATTCAGTGAATCTTAATTTTATCCTTCAAGGTGATAGAATCTGTGCCCAAATTACTTGAAGAGTAGCTTCACAAAGCATGTTCCCTTTGATTAAGTAAGTGGCAGCAGGTGGAGACAGCTCCAGGCTTGGGTCTCACACTTGCTGAGTTCTACTTAGGACCCACGGCAGCAAGAGGACAATTATCTAGTCAACTGCTGTGGAGGGAACGTCATGTCATAAACATGACCAAGTTTACACCATCATAATTAATCAGACAACTGCTCTAGTGTGACGGCAGTTAACACTTCACAGATTTGGAACTGTCTTTTTAGTCCCATAAAACACTGTTACATTAAGGCTGAGTTCTATTTACACAAGCCAAGTCCACATTTGGATGCTAATTAGCAAAATAATACCCACAATGCAATTCCACATATATGTATCGCCTCAGGGTGGAAATACATTAAATAACATATTAAATGAAATAGGATTGTGTCAATATATTTGCTATAGAAGAATACTTAAAATCCCTTATTTAAAAAAAATCAGACTCTTCACATTTTTTAAAGCTGTCCTAAAATTACTGTCTTTTAAAAATGTAGCTTTTGGGGACTATCAAGACAGGACTATACAGACTATATAAAGAACTACTTTAAAAGAGCAAAGAGCAGAGCTGCTTCTGTGCATTAATTGCATGTAAATATATGTCAGGAGTTTGAAAGGGGCTGATTGCAGTTTGCAAATGCTAGTACAGGGTTTTCGGCCATCATGATGTTCTATCACCTTCTTATGTTTGACAGCAGAAATAAGACATTCGTACTTCTAGGTGACATGCATTTTGCTACTCAAAACCCAAGGCTCTCATTTTCTATCACCATTTGAATTATTAGTTTCACAGCATTTGAGGATTCCTGAGTTTCAGTACATATTTTTTTTTTTTGCGGTATGCGGGCCTCTCACTGTTGTGGCCCCCCCCCCCCCCCCCCCCCGTTGCGGAGCACAGGCTCCGGACGCGCAGGCTCAGCGGCCACGGCTCACGGGTCCAGCCGCTCCGCGGCATGTGGGATCTTCCTGGACAGGGGCACGAACCCGTGTCCCCTGCATCGGCAGGCGGACTCTGAACCACTGCGCCACCAGGGAAGCCCCCATATTGATTTTTTACTTATCAACATTCGTATACCAAAGCAATTACTATCGTGCGTGAGAATGATAATAAACCCGATTTTAAAGCACGAAGGTAAAATATCTGTATTTGTCTGGAATGAAGTATTTTTAAATCTGAGAAAGTCAATTATTATTCCAAGAGCAATCATGACATGGGTAAGAAATGAGTGATCCAAGAGAGGGGAAGGTGCAAAGGAGGCATTTACCAGGCACTGAGGGAAAAGTGAACGAGGATAGATGTCCAGTTAGAACTCAACTGGCAACTCAAATGTCTGCTAGGTATCACTGATAAAGGTCAAGGGGAACAGAGTTATGACAGTGAACTTTAAAAATACTGACAGGAAACAAGATTACTCGTTTCCATGTACCTTGCCTTGCTATTCATAAAACCAATAGTCCCTTCACAGAAAGGTTTATTGATTTACACAGACACTCATTTGTCATATCCTGTAGAGTACGTCAAAAGCTGTCCGAGTATTTCAAATATGCTCTGCAAATTTGCTTTCTCACCTGTGTGTAGTCTGGGATATTGGCTCTAAGATCATTTTCAATATGAAGGGCTTGATTCAAGAGAAAGTCGGCAACTTAACAAACATGTAGCTTTGAGACCCCTCCCTGATGGCTTATTGAGAAGTTGCTCTCATTGTTCATGGACACTAATGGGGAATTCATCGTGTAAGAGGATGGCAACCACTGGATGCAGACGAGATTCACCAAGGCGGACAAGACATGCTCATTGTCCTGTTCACCCCCATGAAATTCCCTGACTTCCCTTGTAGTTTGTCGTTTTCACCTGCTTGTGACTGTTTGGTGCCAGGCCCAGCATTACGTGTGGGAGGCAATATGGAGTCGCGGATGCGGGGGAGGAGGGCGATGTGGGTGTGAATTCTGGTTCCATAATTTATTAGCACTCTCACCCTGGGCAAGTCACTTACCCCCTTTACCACTCAGATTCCTCATCTATAAAATGGGGGTATAAGTAATACCTGGATCACAGGTCATTGTGAGGCTCAAATGAGATAATATATGGAAAGCACTGAAGAAGATGCCCGATTCCCAGTCATGCTACATTGTAGAGCTGTAGCCACCTGCCACCTGTGACTATTCATATTTAACTTAAATTAATTAAAATGAAAAATTCAGGTCCTCAGTCACACCGGCCACACTTCAAACGCTCAACAGCCATGTGGCTAAGTGGCTACTGTATCAGCACAGATAAGAGAATATTTCCAACATTACAGAAAGTTCTACTGGACAGCACTATTCTAGAGGTTGACATATTTTTATATTCATTAACTAATCTTTTACAGGCATTATGATTTAATCCAGGGCACAGGCCCATGCTTGATAGTCAATGAAAATTACTGAATGTGCTGACTTGAGAAATACATGTTGACAGACCTCAACTCATTATATTTTTCTTACACTTTTTTCTTCCAAATCATGTTTTCATCTTTATCTCAATTTGTCCTTATAATATCCTTGTGAGGTAAAATATGTTAGACATTCATCATTTTCATATCACAGAGAAACAGATACAAGGAGAGTGTCTATGTTCATATGAGCAAACAATGTCTATCCCTTGGAGAGTTTTGAGAATAAGAAACTAATAAAGTAAGGGATATTACTCAGGAGGAATGGAGTTCTTATTTTTCCTGACTCAAAATTAGTAAGAGTTTATCGGAAAAAACATGGAAAAGACACACAAATATGAAGAAAACAAAAATTGCTCAACATTACACAACCCTTAGACAGCCGCCATTAGTGTTACATTGTCACTTTCCAGAAGTATAAAATATATATTGTATATTACAGTTCATTTATTAGGTGACAATTTTGCTTTCACTTAAAACAGAGCGGACATTTTCTCACTCCATTAAAAATTACTGGGCAACATATTTAATGAATGCACAAGAGTTTATTATGGGGATATGTTACAGATTATTTAAACATTTCCCATATTTGCTATCGAAAATAATGTTGCAAAGACTGTGCTTAAACATAAATTTCATTTTAAATCATGGATTATTTCTTTGGGATGCAGCCCTGGAAGTAGAATTACTGGGTGAAAGCCCTAGAATGTTGTCAGAGGTTCCTGATACGTTATTACCACTTGGCCTCCTGGAAAGGCTTTATCAATTTTCACTTCCCCAGGAGTAAATGTGTCACCGCAGCTCCTCCAGTGCTGATTAGTACCTTCTAAACATGTTGCCAGTTTTGCAGGCAAAACATACTTTTGTTATTTCATGTTTTATATCTTTCATTACACATAAGGCTAATTTTCTCCCTGTGTTTATTAGCTAAAGGTATTTTCTATTCTGTGAATTGTCTCTTCATATCCTTTGCCCAGATTCTTGTCACAATGTTTTCATTACGGATTTATATTAAATCTTCATATATTGAGAATAGCAGAAATTGTTGTAGTTCTGAAATCTTTTTTCTTTTCCTGTCTTTTAATTTTGTTTGTGATATTTTCATCTTCATAACTTTTAAATGTTTACAAAGTCCAATAAACCTTCTTTCTCCTTTGTGATTTCCTTCATTGACTTTTAAATTAGAAAGTCCTTTTCCCAATGGAGAGCAATTAGATAGTCACTTTTGTTTTCTTCAAGTTTAATAATGTTTCAATGTGCTTTTTTGGTACATTTACCTCTTTGACCCATATGGGATTTATATTATGTTATGCTGTCAGGTAAGCATCTTATTTTCTTTCCAAATAGTGATAAAATGGTTCCAGAACACTTACAGAATCAGCCTTTGTTTTCTGGTTGATATGTGATATCCCTTTTATAAGCATTAAACATTTAAAATGGTAAGGTCTACTGCCACATAACTTGCACTGTTTTATCCATCTACCTGATGTAGAATGATATCCACACTGCTTTAAATGACACGAGTCCATACCATTCTAATATGAGAGCAAGCCAACATTTGTTATTCCTTTTATTTTTAAATATTTCTTGGTTTTTCTTCTATATGATCTATGGAACCATTTTAAACTTTTGTTAAGTTCTTCCCATTTGCCTCCTATTACCCAATTGATTTTGATTTCTTTTAGAATTTAATTCAACCTCAAATTATTCTGGGAAGAAGTATCAGCTTTGCAATGTTTAGCCTTTCCATCCAGGAACATGGTATGTCTCTTTATTAAATTCTTTATTTATCTCAGTAAGTTCAATAATTTCCTTTAAAATGGTTCTGCACTTTTCTTTAAATAGTATTTTAAGACATACTACAGTTATGTACCAAATTTCCTCCAATTACTTTTGAACCATTATTCCTCATTGACAGAAAAGTACTGATTTTTCTAATACTTTTATCGAACTCTTTTATTAATTCTAAGGTTTTTTCCAGTTGATCTTCTCAAGTTTGTAATGTAGATAATGCCACTTGCAAATAATAAATGTTTTCCTCCTTTTCAATAACCATGGTTTTATTTCTGATTCACATACAGGTATCCCCTGGATTCTGAAAGCTCCCTTTATACTACTGTGGTTTTATGAAACACCTACATTAGTACCTATTTCCATTAACTGGAAGAAATTCAAAGAGGACTTTTGCTTTTACAAAAAAAGGTGAAAAACAAAAATAGCATTCAGCGTTTGTTCTGCAGTAAGAAAGTCATTATAGAGGTGCCACGCACCCCAGTAGGGAGAATGGCCCCGGCAAACTTCTTCCCCAGAAACTACATTCAGCATCTGAGCCTCAGGCTGCCATAGCTTTGAACTGTGTGAGCATGTGTGGTTTTTCTGGATTTATTCTGTGCATCTGTTAGCAAGGTATGTCCTAAGGTAATTGCTTCTTCACTTTACACCATTTCGACTTACAAAGGATTTCATAGGAACAGTCTACTTTCAGATAGCAGGGGAAACCTGTATTAAAGAATGAGGCAGAACTTCCAAAATGTTAACGAAGGCTTGCTAATCACTGGCACTATGGTTCCTGACTACAGTTTAATATCTACAGCATATTTTCCTACTGAGAGTGATATTGGCTACCAAATTAAGATATTCTTTATCCTATTAAGGAATTATACATTAACTTTTAATTTTCTAAGAGTTTAAACAGGAATTGGTTTGGAATTGACTGAAAGGCTTTTGATCTATAATTTTCTCTATGCTGGAGTATGGTCTTCTTTGTCAGATTTGCATATTGTTTCTCCCTATTCTAATTTCTGGACTAACAGAACAAGAAAATTATCTAATGCTTGAAATTTTACAAGAATTTGTCTATAGACCATCTGACTAAAGAGACTGAATTCTGATTAACTAGATGAGGGATAATCAGTTGTTAATAAAAGTGCCAACAATATTGTAGACGCAGGTGGTCATTTTCCAGATGAGGGATTATGGCGTAAAGAGGGAAGGGCTCTTGGAGTTGTCATCACCCTGCAGAAGCGATATGGACCCAAATTTGGTTTGGATGTTGACACTGATGATGCTACATATACACCAAGAAGGCAGAAACAGGTTTTTTTACTCAATAATGTGGCTTTCTGGGGAGATGAGAGAAGTCTTCCAAGTAGGTCTGAAAATGGCTTGGGAAAGCCAGAGCTCACGTGGTTTGAGCTTTCCGACAGCGCCGAAGGAGGAAACACTGGGGATTTTTTTAATCACCTTGCCCAGATGTGGGACAGAAGGGGAAAGGAGAGTAGTGGGATTGGAAGGCTGTCAGCAAACATCCAAAATGGAGTCCATATCCTTCTTACAGTCCAGGTGGAGGGAGGAGCAGAAGAACACTGACTTTTTTTTTTTTTTTTTTTTTTTTTTGCGGTACGCGGGCCTCTCACTGCTGTGGCCTCTCCCGTTGCGGAGCACAGGCTCCGGACGCACAGTCTCAGCGGCCATGGCTCACGGGCCCAGCCGCTCTGCGGCGTGTGGGATCGTCCCGGACCGGGCCACAAACCCGTGTCCCCTGCATCGGCAGGCGGACCCTCAACCACTGCACCACCAGGGAAGCCCAAGAACACTGACTTGATGGTGAAGAGGAAGGGAATTAAAGTTAATGGCAGGTGACCTCAGGAGCTTGGGAGGTGGTAAAACAGCAACTCTCCTCCATATTCAAAAGTGCACTATGGATAAGGGATTCAGAGTACAAAGGAATTTTTGTTCTTGACAGGTGTTACTTGAATGATTTACTATTTTGAAAAACATTTACTGAATTCGTACTATGTACGAGGAATTGTGACTTTTGCGCTGTAATCAATATATTTGTTATCGAAATTCCAAAAGGCTATTTCAAACATTGGAGAGTAGAAATAAAGAACGTAGCCACTTCCTAGCATTATAGCTCCCATTCTGGTAAACAGAATTACCTAGAGTAGAACTGCAAAATCTAAATGAATAGGCTTTCTACCGGCAGAGGTAACTGAGTCAACAGTGACTAGCGCATGGTATAATTCATTAATAACATCAATAGCTGAATTTACTATGTGCCATACACTTTGTACGCATTAGCTCGTGTAATCTTCAAAGCAACCTTATATGTTGGTACTATTATCACCTCCCCCCAACACACACACTTTATAAAAGTGATGTTCTATGAGGCTAAGGTATTTACTTGAGATCAGAGAAACAGTAAAGGAGGCGTTACGTTTTGAACCTAGATCCTTTGGATTCCAAAAGCACCATGTGCTTTTACGCACCAGGCTGCACAGAATATTCTGCCCGTGAACCTACACAATTATAGCATTGTGGTTCACAGTTCCGGGGGTGTGAGGTCATGTGAATCTCAGCTGCCATTTGCTAGCAATTTCAGCATATTTTAAAAATTCTGCCAGTTAGTTTCCTCGTCTATAAAACTGGGATAATAACAGTACCTATTTCCTAGAACCTCAAGAAGATTAAATGATACAACATATTTAAAGAACTCAGTATACTGCCTAGGACACATTATATACTTAACCTAGGTTAACTCTTTTTATTAATAAGGCCATAAGCATAAACATTAATGTTTACTTGGGAGTAGTGACAGAATATTTAGAATAATATATAAAGAAATACAAACACCTAGGAACTGAAAAACGCTTTTTTCCCATCCTCAACTCTAACCAATGATCACCCAACAAAAGTTAGGCATTTCTGAGGCTGAATAAAGACTTTTCCCAGTTAACCTGAGGCTTTGCTTAAAAGATAAACAATCTTGAGTACATACCAGGCTCTAACTTGGGGGTTTCAGAGGTTCAGATCACTGGGGCAAAAAAGCCTTCAGGTCTTCTAACCAGTAATTTAGAGAAGTCGTCTCACTTTAGCCCAGAAGTATAATAAACCTTCACCTTAAGATGTCTAATTTACTTTTAGAGACTGTGTTCACATCCTCTTCTTTGTAAGAGGGAAAGATACTTCCTATTCCACAAGCCTGAAGCTATCACTGACATTAAGTAAGAGGCAGCATGACTGCCCCACCGTAAGCCTCTTACCCCGGGAGAACACATTTTAGAGCCAACTAGCTAAATCTCCTGTTTAATGTAATCACTCTTCATAAAGCCTCACACTTGGTCAATGCTTTTATATACAAAAGGTTGTTAGCTCTAATAAGAAGCTCATCCTATTCCTGGACACCTCTAATTGTTATAAATTCTTTCTTTAGATTTTCATCCCTAAAACCTTTACTCATTAACTCCTTTTTGCCTTAAGAGCTATATTAAGTAGATGTGGTTCCATAGAAAGTTCTTTAAATATTTACGGATCTAAATGATTTCTTCTTGATTTTTATTTCTCAAATTAAGTAGCTGTGGCATGACTTTCTCTCCATCTTTTCCTACAGGATGTTTCTTTTTAAATTTTATTTTTATTTTTTTAAAATTTTATTGGCGTACAGTTAATTTACAACGTTGTGTTAGTTTCAGGTGTATAGCAAGTGATTCAATTATACATATACATATCTACACAAGATGGTTTCGATTCCTCACCGTCTTGTTGCCCTTTTTTTCTCCCCCCCCCCCCCACCAGTCAGCACTCTGATTTGTCAGTTTCTCACTTGAAATGGGACTGTCCGAAACCAAACCCTTTAAGATGTGGTCTGAGCAGGGCAGAGTGCGGCAGGGCTAATAACAGTCTTTGCAAAGGACATTGTCCTTTTATTGAGCATCTTCTGACTGTCTTAGCGTTTAGTGCATTCCTGACTCATACTGAGCTGATCTTCAACCACTCTCCCAAGTTTTTTTTTTTTTAATACTAATTGCTTTTAAGCCTCCTGATCTAATACATTGAGTTTTTTTAGCCAAATAGGCAGGAAATTTTATTCCTGTTAAACTTTACCTTGTTTATTACAGCCCACTGTTCCAGGATGTTAAGGGAATCATAGGATACTTAGAATTCTGACTCTGACAGAATCACAGTTAGTACTCCTTCCTAGTTTGTATGATCTTTACATCAAAAGCCTGACTTTTCATCTTTTTGTCATCAGTAAAATATAATGAGTAACGTTATTCTCAAGGTGGGGCTCTGTGGTATAATTCTGGAAAGTTTCCTCTAAGTTAATTAGTCATTATCTGGCCGCATCTGTGTACAATGGGGCAGCTGATTATGCATCTATCCAACTGAGCGATCCGCCAACACACATTTCTTCATACTCTCTGAACATTACCATGAGTCAAAAAATAGATGCTCTGTTGAAGTCTTGATGCAACCAAGTTATGGCATCTCCTGACTAATAGTTGTTTTCTTAATCTATTAAAACAGAAAATACCTTATTTTTCGTGAGCCTATGCTGGATCTTAGTGATTATGTCTTTCTTTGTTATTTGCTCCTTTCTAGAAATTTCCCAGGCACCAATTTCAAGCTTCCTGCATTACGGTCTTCAGAATTTTTATTTCTGTTATAAAAATGAGGACTGTATTTTTCCATTTCTGATCTTTTAGCTTATCTCCTATATGCCATTTCCATGGAGATTATCAACAGTGGTTCTAGAATAATATCCAGTACTTGGTATTTATCTGGGCTGGGGGATAATGAGTCATCTAGAGTAGCTAACTGCTTATACTCTATTGCTTCATCAGTCTTGGGCATAATTCACCCCATTGGGATAATTACCCCATCCTTCCTAATGTGAGGAACACTTTATAGAAACTACAGACAGAAAACAGGTGACTAGCTTTTCCATTTACTGTTCCTGCTGCTATAACTGCTGCCATTTTCATGATGTTACCAAAAAGTCCAAGTGGTTGAGGAATCATATATTATTTTTCTTCTTAGAAAGACAACAATAGTAGTAGGCTTTTAAAAAGCCCTCACCCAATGTGCTAGGCCTTATTAAATTTTTTATATGAAGTTATCTCATTTATTATTCACAATAAACCTATGATGGTAGTACTACTATTATTCCCATTTTACAGATGAGAAAGTTTACAATCAGAGCAGTTAAGGAACCTGCCCCAGGCATAGCTAGGAAGACGTGGAGTCAATATTCAAACAGAGCTGTTCCTGATACCAGCAACATTATTATACCATAAAATTATACCATAATATTAACCACCATGCTCCACTGAAATTCACTTCAAAAATGTAAATTTGATCGACACTCTTAACTTTTTGGTAAATTTTGGTCCATTACTGACGTTTGTATTCAATGATGCTATTCTTTTAAATCTGTCCCTATCGTATATTTTAATACTCCTTCCTTCTGGTGAATGCTCACGTCCATTAAAGATCTGATTTTATCCCTGAACTCCCTGGGAGATAATATTATACTTTAATATCTCACCGTGACCTTCCCATTTGCCCTACTGAGGTTGAAGAGGCTCACTACGAGTGTGTGTACACATGCACACAAACGTGCAAAGGCTGCCACCGTCTCTGAAGCACCGCCCACGTGATGGGCACACTGCCTGTTACTCTGCTAAGTGGACTCCATAAGAAGAGAAAGGCCCTGCTTCCCATATTGGAGTGATAATGGAGAAGTGTGTCCACAGCACACTACAAAGTGGGAAGATTTATTAGTCCCTATTACACGTCTGTTCTGCTTCCCTGCTGGCTCCTGTCAACGCTGGGGCTGCTGATTAACGCCCCTCCCAGCCTCTCCAAGCTGCCCGAGATCCCACCATTCGCTGTTTCTTGCCAGTGGTTGGGGGCATGACCTGGTTAAGCTGGTGAGCTGGAGCTATTTGCAGAAACGACCAGCCTGTGCTCAGGTTGGTCATAAAAGCTAACTAGAGAAATAGCCAGGTTAGGAAAGAGCGCACGTACTTACCTATTCAGCAGAGGCCTAGCTGGACAAATCCTTCTGTCCAAGGTCAGATGCTGGCCTGAGGTGACCAGGTGGTAGTGACAGAAACAGGCAGGCCTGGGGCCCACCTACAGGCCTATACAGGTGCGCCTGCAGCCCGCCAAGCTCTCTGTGACACGATGTCCTTCAGAAAAGGTCACCATATCCGAACTCAGATGTGTTTTCCAATCATGACAGAGCCCCAAATTCAGGTACTCTAAAATTCTTAGTAAAAACAACCCTTAAACATGTTCTACCCCCCAGATATGCTTTCGGAGATAATCAAGTCTATGACTTCCAAGCAATAGGGGGACTAGAGTGAATTTTGTGCCGCTGATCCCTGGCCTGGCACATAACTACCTTGCAGTTAAGCACAGATCAGACTAAGACAAAGTGTTCAAATAAAGAATCCCTCTAAAAAAGTGATTCAAATGAACTTATTACAAAATATAAACACACTCACAGACTTAGAAAACAAACTTTTGGTTACCAAAGGGGAAAGGTCGGCGCAAGGAGGGATAAATTAGGGGTTTGGGATTAACAGATACATACTACTATATATAAAATAGATAATCAACAAGGACCTACTGTAGAGCACAGGGAACTCTACTCAATATTCTGTAATAACCTACATGGGAAAAGAATCTGAAGAAGAATGTATATGTATAATAATCACTTTGCTGTACACCTGAAAGTCACACATTGTAAATCAACTATACTCCAATATAAAATAATTAAATTTAAAAAAAGGCTGTAGACGGAACACTCAGAGTTTTTCAGACTAGCTAGGGTCAACATTCTTTTTTCTTTTTTGGCGGCACAGAGCTGCTCACAGGATCTTAGCTCCCGGACCAGGGATCCAATCCGTGCTCCTGCAGTGGAAGCACAGACTCCTAACCACTGGACCGCCAGGAAATCCCCCAGCAGTCCAGTTTTAGAACCTTCAGTCCTTCGTGGACTGTTCAGAGGGTGTCCATAATTTCACTGCTACT
The DNA here is from genome assembly GCF_963924675.1 of Phocoena phocoena. Lineage (NCBI taxonomy): Eukaryota > Metazoa > Chordata > Mammalia > Artiodactyla > Phocoenidae > Phocoena > Phocoena phocoena. The sequence continues at coordinate 17,142,663 of NC_089225.1, forward strand.
TTTTCAGTGAACGTGCTGATATCTTATTTCTTAAAGACTAGGTAGGGTGAACATAGATACTGCCCTGCTTCCTATTTCCCTTTGATGCTGATTTGCTTCCTTAAGTTTTCCTTTACTTCCAGACCAGGAATCAGATCCTTCCAGATGCTCAGAATTAAGCGCATAGTAGCCAACCCTTCACCGATCTCTCTGCTTTCAGAGAGGGGAAACTACTTCCAGGACAAGTCAAGAATTTATCAGATGCACTGCTTTCAACAACCTGAAACTTTCAGCATGTGCTCAGATAACTGAAATCCCACATCGCTACTTCTATTGATGGTTCCTTTCAAAGCAGATGAGATTAATCATCCTCCACCTGCATACTCTGGCTCTAGTCTTCTCTCTCATCCTTCCTGGTATGTGCTGTACAATTGTATGCAACTGATTTCTGAATGCAGCTCCACAAATTTCTTGTTCACTTTCGAACTTGACTTTTATCCCTGAGGAATATTTCAAAATACTCAGTTTTAACAACCTAATAATTGAGTATGCTGCCTTTAAATAAACTATTGCGGTTCCTTCCCTAGATTTAACACTTAGAGCTGGGCTATGCCCCGGAGACGGTACAGCTGAGTCATTAATGAGGATGAACCATGTATCAGGTGCCTACAGTTAGCACAGAAATGTCATGTGGTAATCATGCAGACCTAGCTTACAAATTAAAAAAAAATAGAAGCCTTAACAAATGAATAATACAAACACAGATCTGACCATATTAGGCCGCATAGTGGCTCACAGAATAGATGGCCTGGGCCTGACATAATTTATTAGCTGTGTGATCTTGGGCAAGACATTTAACCTCTCTGTCTCAGTGTAAAGTGGAGGCCGTAAGAGCAGCCACTAAAAAGTTTTGCCAAGAGTAAAAAAAGAGGTGAAAAGTACTTAGAACATGTTTGCTACATAGTTACTTCTCAGTAAATGTTAGCTCTCCTTTACATTTTCATTATTATTTATAAACCAGTGCTTTTCCCACAAAGCTGGTTAGGCATTATAGATGTGAATGACCATTTTTGGGGGTAGAGGCTTATTGATATTGAGGCTCTCGACTGGGTCCTGTGGCTTTGCATCCCACCAAAATGCCTCAGACAGTGGCCTTGTACATCGTGAGTTTATAATAAACATTTGTTGAACGGATGTTTGAATAAATAGCCTTCAGTTTTTAATATATCCATGTTTGGAAATACCTACAAAAAACAGGGCTGGTATTGACTGCATAGAGAAAATTCTTGTCATAATTTTCCACTCTCTTTATCCTCTATTAGCATACTTATCCTCGTTTTCAATCTACAAGTAAATCTGAAAAATAATGGAATTCAGATTTATCTATGAAAACGAATCTGCTTTTTCATTTAGCCCAATGCGCCCAGTTGGTAATATTTCCCAAGGGGTCCTTTTAAGATTCTTAAAGTAAACATATAGTTAAAATTTGAACCAGTTTAATACACCTTGAAAAACACGTGTAAGAGTCTTAATTGCTTTCTTCTAGGCATACATCAATTCCTACACATAAAAATGCAGCACTGAGTGACAGCAGTAAGCCAAATTCCTTTCAAATAGTACATCTGTGTGAATACTAGCTGTCCATTATGTTTCTTAAAATCTAGGAGGCTGAATCGTATTTGTGAAAAGAAACTTTTTAATAACATGTAAAAAGCCTAATTCTCATGCACAGGGGAAAAAAAGGCAGAGAAATAGTTCTCTTTTAATGAATACAAAACCTTCCCACATGCTTCAAAACAGTAACATTTTATGTTAATATAACTCATGATGCAGTATTTTATTATATAAAATCTGATAAAAAAAAGAATGAAGTGTAAAATCTAAGAAAAATGAGAGAGGAAATTTGGGGAACTGTAAACTTCTACCTGAAAAAGGAGGTTGGTTATAAGTGTTGACATAGTTCTGCTTTCCCTTTGGCCCACTCTCACAAATATTCTCATGGAGTAATACTACCTTTAAAATATAAACCCAAAGCACCGTCCATCACATTTTACCTAAAGTAGGTTTCAGAGGTCTAGCTCTATAAAAATAATAATGATCATGATGACGATGATGAATTACAAAACTAAAATGAAGTCATACTTGTGTTAGCACACATGTCAGCAACTCTTTTCATATAGGGTCCCAACATTTTATGCCAGAGATGCTCATTGAAAATTCAAGTAAGTATATTCCCCCCCACTGGTTTCTAGGAGAGCTACAAAAATTTCTCACTGGTGGTCAGGGGAACTGAGTCCTAGAACTGACTTCACTAATAAGCTGAAGTAATCTTGCCTGTATCTCTTCTCTATTCCTGGGTTTCTACAAATTGAAAAGAACAGAATCAGAACCAACCAATTCATATGTGGCCCTACCTACTTAATTCTGAAATTCAACTTCTGAATCACATTTGGAATCATCACTACTATTTTTCATTGGACTTAAATTATAATTTTCTCAAGAGTATAATCTTGATCTTATTTCATCTTTTACTTCTTTAGAGGGGTTGGAATAACATCTATTTGTAGTCTGGATATAGTAGTATATGGCCTCCTTTCTGGGGTAATCAAATTGAAACACTCCATTTTAGGTCTCGATTCTCTAACGCAAGCATGACGTAACGGTGAGACTGGAGGAGACTCGATAGCAATGGCGACTGATGTTTATGACATGATTTCCACGTACCTCTGTGTTAAGTACTGCTCTAAGCTCTTTACATGCTTTATTGAATCCTCACAGTAATTCAGGGAGCTAGAAACTCCCTATCATCCCTGTTCTATAGATGAGAAAGATGAGGTATAAGGATATGCAGTGACTCATCCAAGGTAGCTAAAATGCAGAATCTATCCTCCAACTCTAGTGGCCTTTATGAGACTAGAAAACTGCTCTTAAATCTAGCAGGAAAAAGGCCTTCAGTGGTCTTCAGTGTTTTGTTAAGATTTTGGCAAACAGCTGTTTTGTCTTAATTTTGATCGTTTACGTATAAGATACATATATTATGTTGCTCATTATAAGTAATATATGTTGCAAGTACATTTTGCTGCTATACAGCAAGGGGCATGAAAACAACAGTGCTGAGTCTCAGGCAATGGGGCCCTTTAACTGCCAGGATGGGTGACTTTTGGCTTGTCCTTTAATCCGTTGGGATAGTTTGCTCATTTGTTATAAAAACTGGATGTTTTAGCAAAGACTTCTTTCTGCTGTAACATTTATAATCTATGATTATTTTTATTTGCTGACAAACCCGAAAAACAAACATAAACAAGGTCAATATAGAGCAGAATATGAATGAATGTTCTCTTGACTGGCTCCAGACAAGGGAACATAGTCCCGCAGGAGCCCCTGTGTCCATTTGCAGATGAGCGGCTTAAATATCCAGTCCCTGGGCTCTTTACTGAAGGCATGTGAGACACAGGCCTGTGACTCTCATTCCTTTTAATGTGTCTTTGAGCTACAAACCATAAGACTTCCCTCCAATCACTCTGTTACTTTACTCTAAATTCAACTTACATCATTTCATAAATTTAGTTTCTCTGGGGATCTTCCTCCCCCTCTGCAGGACAACCAGTTTAAATCATCCTTACATCATCACGTTAAACACTAGCTACCATTGGCTGCGAGCGCAGCCAAGAAGTGTATTATACCAAGTCTTAAAATGCAGTCCATGCCTTTTTAATTTTACCGTCAAATCAGAGATAGCTATTTTATCATGAAGGATTTAATAAGATTACCTTTTAAACTAATGGACTATAATGGGTTCTTTAAATTTTGCATGTAAAACCCCCTGGGATGGGAAACTTTCAATTTCTCCTTAATGACTCATCACTATAAATCAGATTCCTTTAGTATACTAGTACACGCCAATGCTGTCAGGTGCTTAGAAAGAACTTGTACCATTTTCCTCCTGATGTTTCAGCCAGAAGGAAAGGCTGGTTTATTACTGAAAGGTAGTACTCAAAGCAATTTCATTTTATTTCCCTCCACAGAAGATATCAGATAGTTAAGCACTCCCATAAAAGATCTACCCTTAGGTATTTCGTAATGACCTATTTCTTGAAGATTTCGTTGGCTTCTCTCTTGCCAGAGGAAAAAAAAATTTTTTTCTAAGTAGGTTTTAAGTCTTTCATGGTACATTCAGTGTGCATTTTATAATATAATACTGGGTTTTTCATAGCCACTAGTTAAATATTAACAGTAGAATACATTCGTTGGATCATTTCCCCTCCAATTAAAATGTTACACTAATAATGAACATGGTGATGACACGATCAGTAATGATAATGGCAATGCCACTATAAAATAACAACATTGACTTATTTTTGGTTGCTCGCCAAAGCTTTGTACTTATATAGATTTCTAAAACAAGAAAGAAAAGGATGATAAAATACAAGTTGACTCAAAGGTCAGTATAATGTAAATAACAATGCTTTCTGAAGATCCCAAGTTTAGAAAAAGCCATGGAAAGAAATTCCTTCCTGAACATTGCATAGTTAATCACAATCTGGTGCCCAAAGGTCTCCTGTAGTGAAAGGTCTACACGATGCCAAGTATCAGGACGAAAACTCAAAGATGTTCTCAACAATTCAGTTTTCAAATATCTGATTTCAAACAAGACACATATTCCCCATTCATTCAGAGTTGGCACCATGTTAAGTCATGAATGGTCTGGATTAACCTCTTCTTTAACAATGAAAGAATCTATTGTTTCATTTCATGGGCCTACAACCTACAGTCAAAGAGGGGAATAGAAATTGTCAAGCTTCCTCATTTCAACTTAGCCCATATGACCATTCATCTGGCAAAGCGGATTTGCAGTGACAAGAGAAGAAACGGATTTCCATGCATGGCTGGACCGCTGATAGAGCACTTTTGGACTGGGAGGTGGAGAAGGGAGAAGAAAGTGCACTTACAGGCAAAGTGCTCCAGGACTGTGTTTACTTCAGCTACAAATTCATCAGTTACCATGCCACTGGGAATCCCAAGATTATAACGCAGCATACAACAGAAGGATGCTGAGGGGCAGAGTCCCTGGTAGAGAATGTTTCTGTCGATTCGTTGTGAATGTGTGCTCTGCTCAGTAGCGGGCAGAGCCTGCCAGAGCTTGGGCACCCGGAGAGAGGTGTGGGTGGGAACGGCTGCTGATGGGGAATCATTCACTGAACACATCACACCAACTAGCTAAAAGCTATCAAGCCAAGAAATTAATGTGGACACCAATCATAGGATTAACTCTACAACATTTGACGCAAAATCAGTAGAAAGATGATGGTATAGCTTCTGAAAGCAAATATACTTGATCTTAAAGAAATCAGATCAAGTGAACAACAGGAAGAAAGGGCAAGACCAAGAGCAGAAAATAAGAGAGAGAAGGAAAGAAAAAGACAATAAAGAAGACAAAGGAACGAAATAAAGAGAGGGAAGAAAAAATATGATCCCTAGCAGATGTATACCTCTCACAATACCATGCATCAGCTCCAGGGAAATTTAGGGTTTATGTGAAATACAGAAATTTGTCTCCAAGTCTGAAGATGCTGAGTCTAAATGATCTCACGTGCAGCTCCCTCATGGGCAGAAAGCCCCAGCAAAGTTATGAAGAGAGGCCAAGCCTGGCCTGTGTTTCTCTCCCTTGGGTATGAATGGGCGGGAAAGGTGCCCTTGTGGCCAGGGGGCCAACACTGGTTACAGTGCAAGCTGTTGGAATGAATCAATTTAAAATCCAAGTGGCAAGTGTGTTGTTCCTTGGCTATTATATACCTAGCAATACCAGCTGAGTGACGTTCCAGGTCCCACCATGGCCATCCTTTTCCCCTTATCATGACGGACTTCTTGCTAATTTTTAAAAGAATTAAATTCCTGATGCTAAGTCATGGAAGGAGCCTCATGTGGTATATGGATGCCGGTTCTAACGTCAGACAGTTCATAACCCAGTTTTACTACTTATTAGCTCTGTTAACTGGACCAGGTTCCCTACCCTCTCTGAGGTTTGCTGCTCTCACATGCTACAACCATCTTCAGTCATACTCCTTCTTTAACTATGGACTGAGCACTCTCAATCCGCTGATTGCTTATGAAGTTAGGCACCTAGAAGAGGGTCTCCTTTTGTTTACAGATCCTGTCAAAAATGGGGGGAGGGGCCAGGGTCAGGGCCAGGAATTAAGAAAGTCCTTAAAAAAATCCATGTGAAAATGTTTGCTAATCATATATCTGATAAGGAGTTAATACCCAGGATAAAGAACTATAACTCAACAACATAAAACCAAAGAGTCAGATTAAAAAATAGGCAAAGGATTTGAACAGACAGTTCTCCAAGGATGATATACAAATGACTAACAAGCATACAAAGAGACGTTCAACATCACTAACCACTAGGAAAATGCAAACCAAAATACAGCGCGATATCACCTCACGCCCATTTGAATAATATTATTAGCAAAAAACAAGTGTTGCTAAGAATGTGGAAAGATGAATGGAGAAAGAGCCTTGATTCTAATGACATTGTCCGAGTCCATGAACACAGCTATGCAGGGAGTTACTTCTGAGCAAACACATTGCCCTAATGGCTCAAGGAGTTTGAGTCGGATTTTCTGCCATTTGTTACTAAGAGAATTTTTACTAATACTACACTTAAGAGGAAAAGCATGTTCTAGGAAGAAAGAATTGTATGTGCAGAAGCTCAGTGGCCAAGACACCAAGGCCCATCCTTAGGTCACAGGTCTCTAAGACTAGAGAGTAGGTATGAGGAATGATTTGGAGAAGAAGCTAGAAAGCGTTTTCTAATCCAATGTTGCTCTGCTAGAGCCACTGTAATAAAATGTAAGTTTGATCTCAGAATTCCTCTCCCTTGCTTAAAATACTTTAACAGCAACCCAAAGGTTTTAGCATGAAGTTCAAACCCATTAGCTTGCCGCCCAAGGCTCTTGACGACCTCCTTGCTCCTCCTCTTTCATCTCCTACATCTCTCCCACAAGTCGCCCTGTCCTCCAAATAAATGGAACTGCTTATAGTTTTGCAAACATGCATGCTGTTTCATGCCTTTGTGCCTTCATACTACATGTGTTATATCGTTTAATCCTCACAAGAGCTCTATGAAGTAGACGTTATGGTTCTGATTTTCCAGGTGGGGAAGAAAAGGAATGTAAAGACTTCGAGGAAAATCAAACGTCATAGAGTCAGTAGAAAGGAGAGCTGGGGTTTGAACATATCTGTGTGACACTAAAGTTCTCACTCTTTCTTCTCCATCATCACTCATCCCCGTTCTTTTGACTTCTGGTCCACGGATCTATGTATTTCACAGCCTTGTCTTTCAACGGAATAAATACAATTTCGGAATATCAAGGGTGGGGACTGGAGAGATGCTTACCAATCAAGTCAAGCTACTTTACCACTAAAATGAACACACTTGCATTTTCTTCATTTAGTCCACAAACACTTCTGAGTATCTCCTATGTGCGAGGTCCTGAGCCAGCTGATGGTGTGTCTACGGGGTGTGAACAAAGCAAGCCACAGTCCTTGCCTTCAGGGTGATAAGAGTAATCTTTTTTTTTTACATCTTTATTGGAGTATAATTGCTTTACAATGGTGTGTTAGTTTCTGCTTTATAACAAAGTGAATCAGTTATACATATACATATGTTCCCATATTTCCTCTTGCGTCTCCCTCCCACCCTCCATATCCCACCCCTCCAGGCGGTCACAAAGCACTGAGCTGATCTCCCTGTGCCATGCGGCTGCTTCTCACTAGCTATCTACCTTACGTCTGGTAGTGTATATATGTCCGTGCCTCTCTCTCTCGCTTTGTCACAGCTTCCCCTTCCCCCTCCCCATATCCTCAAGTCCATTCTCTAGTAGGTCTGTGTCTTTACTCCTGTCTTACCCCTAGGTTCTTCATGACATTTTTTTTTTCTTAAATTCCATATATATGTGTTAGCATATGGTATTTGTCTTTCTCTTTCTGACTTACTTCACTCTGTATGACAGACTCTAGGTCTATAGCCCGGAGATGGAAGCAACCTAAGTGTCCATAAACAGATGAATGGATAAAGAAGATGTGGCATATATATACAATGGCATATTACTCAGCCATAAAAAGAAACGAAATTGAGCTATTTGTATAGAATAATCTCTTTCTAAACGAGGCTCTGATTGAGAAGGATTCCTCAGTTAGAGACTTCATGAGAATGAATGCCTCTTTGCTTTCATATACACTCATGGAACATCATCACTGCTGCTGCTGAGGAAACAGGAGCTGCATTACTTTTCAACCAGTGCTCATGAGTTATATCAGAGATTAACTGATCAGCTAAATGGGATAAGGTAGAGAATAGACTGGGAATAAATCAATGAAGGAAACAGTGTGCGGTGTCCCATATAGCTGGGATCAACTGTGTTACAGCTCACTCAGCCAGGCTTCAGATTGCAAAGCAGCCTGCTTGGAAGGGGTCATGAACAGGGCAGATCACTGATTTAACGACATACAAAATTTTCATAGCTTTATTTGTACTTTATATCTCACCAAAGTGAACATTTCTAAGTGTATCAATTCTGCAGGATCACAAACTAGGAACGTTTTCTTGTATTATAACTGGGACAAAACTGATCATCACTTAACAGGCTCTTTGGAGAGAACGAAATATGCAAAAGCTAAAAAATAAAGAATACACGCCACAAAGTGGGCACCAAGAATCCAATAAAAGTAAAAGAACAGTTTTATTTTAGGTCAAATCTTTAATGATACTGTTAGTAAATTTAATAATTATTTTATAAATCTCATTTGGTTAAAAAAAAAAAAGGCTACTGGAGTTATGGTAACCAAAAATTGTAATAAAAATAAGAAAGGGTTGTTGAGAAATGAAAAATTAAAAGGGAAAGTTCCAATACCACGAAAGCACCTTTTGTGAATGTAAAAATGCATCGGTCCTTTCTCCCCCAACAAGAGCTAAATGGAGTCTGAGAGGTTAAAAGCTGGCCATTAGCCCAGTTAGCCTGAGTCAGGAGGGTACTGTAGAGCAGCTGGCCCCGTAACTGGTGGGTAAATGATGCTTGCTATCCCTCGGGGTCTGCAGGGGAGAGTGGATGTGGTGTCTAGAGAAGACCCCTTGGGCAGGTGATGCCCACACGCTTCAGGGTATTCGTGGGCAGGGGCTTTTTCTGCCTTGAAAATGTCATGCTAGGCAGGAGACATTCTGTGAGCAGAAAAAAGCCATTACTCCTCCCAGGAAGAAGATAATTTTTTCTCTAACTTCAGTGGTCATCAAAAATCAACTTGTTTTTCTTGCGCTATACCCGGGGCCCATAATATAGTTACAGGATCTCGAAAAGACTGTACTGTAGATGGAAGTTTTGTTACAATCAGTTGGCCAGAAGTGAGGATGACTTTAAAAGATTAAGATTTTTAAAGGCTCCCAAATCCAAAGATTAAGAAAATATAAAATGTTACTGAGAGGTCTCTCTTTTTGCATTGTGTGTGTTAATCATGTTTATCCAGTGAGTCACACTTTAAATGCAGCATGCCAAATACTGAAATACTATTCTTAATTCTTTGAAAATTGCATGAAATTTCCTCTTATCAACACAGACCAATAAAATAAATCAGGCATAATTGGTGGAAGACAACCCTTCATAGCCAGCTTAATCCCTTGGCATGGATTAGATTATTAAAGGCTCAAATGACAAGTAATCTCAAAGCCTTTCGTATACATTAGGGATTTAATTTGACTAAGCTTAACGATTACCTGAGCGTTAACCAGGGTGACTTAAGAGGCAAGGAAACCCATGCAAAATCCTGTTAAATACATGGTCTAACCTGAAATGGAGAATTAGCTAAAAAACAAAAACCAACAAAAAACACTATGAACTATACTCATTACAGATCTATGAATGTGAGATAGATCAGGACAGAAGTTTTTAAAACTCTATATGGGAAAATGGATATTTAATACAAAGAAGGCAGGGATAAGATGGCACCTTGAGAGCCAGAACTGTATGGTTTGCATTTCATATCCCCACCGATACTGGTTGTGTCTTAGGCAGAGTAGCTGTTTGCTACTTTTGGGGGGTAGTTAATTCTAGTCTAAAGGTTGTCTGTTACAGTTGATAAAGTGACTGCCGATACTGACACAGCCAGGTAGGGGATAAAAAGTTATAAAGTTGAGGTTTCCTGACTACCAGATGTTATGCTCTTTTCATGACAGTAACTACTATGCTTTAAACACAGAACTGGGTTTTATCACTAAGAAGTAAGCCCTGGGGTTCCACCAAGACAAGTTCATCTACGATATTCCCTTTGCTCTTTCTCCTGGGAAGAGGCAAAGATGCGACGCCCTGCATGGTGATTTACAATTATTTTCCAGTTTCACAAGTATATAATATATTTGTCTCTTCAAGCAGAAGTAGAATTTCTTATGCTTCCCTTCCACTTCTCCATAAGCCATCTGTAGTGCGGTTTTTGAAAACAGTGGGAAGCAGCATAGGCTACTGGTTAAGAGGTCGGACTGTCTGGAGATCCAATTTCAGCTTCATGATCTATTAATCAAGTGACCTTGAGTGAGTCCCTTAACCTCTCTTGGCCTCAGTATCTCCATCTTTAAAATGGTTAAAATACCTCTATCTTGTAAGGTTACTGTGAAGATTAGATGAATTATTCATGAACCTCTTAGGACAATGCCTGGCACTTGTAAGCATGGTAAGCATTATATACGTGTTAAGTTAAAATAAAATGCTTGTTGAATGACCAAATATTTCTTTGCACTTACACTAATACGTGAATAATTAATTATTAATTAATAATTAATATTATTCAGCAACTGATAAGGTTTCCCTAACCAATACATGGTTTGGGAATTTGCTGAATTTTGAACAACTCCATCTCTTATTATTTAAGATAAGCCAACAGATAACTAAGAGCCATGACATATACACTTAAAGGGGCTCCGCAATCATTCACTGCTTGCTGAAAAACTCAAGTCAGGGAAGAAAGGAACAAAACAGTCATGTTAACATCTAAACCTCATTAAAGTTTCATCTTTTATAAAGTCCAGGAAGACAAACGAGTTACCCAAGGAATTTCCTTTCCCCTGGAAGACTTATTCCGGTATTTGAACATAACTGCTACAGTAAATTAAATGGGGTTTCCTACATGGCCAAAGGCACAGTGGCGGGGTTGAGGTGCTGAGCCAAGTTATCAGGGCTGGGTATGAATTTCAATGTTTGAGATGAAACTGATATACGCAAGCAGTTAGAGTCTTACCTTACAGTACCTTAAAATGTTTTTGCCATCAACATTGAAAAATAACAGTGATTATTGACTTATTAAAAAGGCCAGTGAGCAGATAACAAATCAATTTGGAGAAAATTATCCTCTTAAAAATATATTGATACCAATGATTACCTGGCACGGAAGGTGAAATAAATGACCAAAAAATTGTCACAATTTTTCCCCCCCAATCTCTTTATGTATATCCTTTGTGATATGATTTTGCCATCCTGCCCATCAAGATGTGAGATCTATTTCCAACCCCTTGAATCTAGGCTGGTCTTGTGACCTTCTTTGCCCAATAAAATGTAGAAGAAATAAAGTCATGGGGGTTCTAAGTCTTGGACTAAATAGGCCTTATAGCTTCTGTTCTCACTTTCTTGTATCACCATGGGAAGAAGCCTGGTCTAGCCCACTGAAGGATGAAAGGTCACTTGGAGCAGACATGATCCATCTCAGCCAAGGTCCTCTAGACCCGACAGCTGACCACTAACACCGACCACCCGTTGTGTATCTGAGGCCACCTTAGACAGATGCCAGACGACTGCAGCCACACGTGTGACCCTCAGCAGGAACAACATGAAAACCACCCAGGTCAAATAGCTGATCCGCAGAATTATGAGCAAATAAAATGGTTGTCATTTGAAGTCACTGCAAGTTTGGAGGTAGTCTGTTACACTGCAGTAGATAACCAAAAGAGATGATGTTCAAGGTTCTTAAAGGGAAGTTGAAACTAAGGAATTTTTGCCAAATTCTTTGCCAAAATAAGGCAAAGAAGGAAATGCACACAAAACACTTCTGTTGTTTCTAACCTATGGCTGCTTGATAAAGAATATTTTCAAAATTTACAATTACATTTGAGAATGCCTGGCTCTCTGTGCGGATGTGATTGGTTTTGCTTGATCTGTGCTACCTGAGATAATAAGAAAGTAAGAGATGAAATACGACACATGGTTCATATTCCAATATCTGGAAAGTATTCTGGGAGTACATTTTAGGAAAATTCAATGTATCAGATTTATTATGTTTATGAGAATATTTGTAAGTCTTATATTTAGGGGAAAATATCTACCAAGGAATAAACCCACAGATCCCTCCTTTCTTTAGCTGAGCACAGCTCTCGAGGGACTGGGACAGGTATACGTAGAGATCTGTGGAACTTTGTTCCATGGTTCTCCACACACACTCCCTTCAAAATAGACGCTAATCAAACTCAATGTGTGTCTCATTTCCTCTTGATTTCCCCCCTTTTCGTCCTCTCTTCTGCCCCACTTCTTCTTCCTACTATCGGTCACTCTGGTGGCTTTGTGATATGTCAACCTGGCTAGGCGAAACTCCATTTCCCAGTACGCCCCTTCTCTGGGGGATAGAAATGAAGCAGCAGTCATTTGCAGCTCACACATGTTGTTGCTGATACGCTGATTCACCTTGTCATGAAGCAGCAGCTGGCCTGCAATTGCTCTATCTTCCTCTGGATCCTCCTTTACATTTTCTGACTCCTGACTCCTGTTTAGGTCTATGACAAAGGGTCTTTGCAGGATACCCTTGAAACCAAGGTCAGATGCAAGGATACCAGTTTCAGTTCATTGTTATGGGGTTCTAGCTCACAGTTATGGGCGTCAGCTTACTTCTAATCTTCCTTTTCTGATTGCCTGCCCTGTAGACTTCAAGCTCCAGCCTCAGGTGCAGAGACAACAGCCTTACAGAGACTTCTTAACCAGCCCCTACAGTTGCGTAAGCCAAGTCCCTGTAACAAATCCACTGCTTCTGCCTCTCTGGTTGAACTTCAACCGGTCTGGTCATTTACTTTGACCATGACGACACTGACAAGGTCATCTCCAGTCACCTCAATGGTAAGCCCTCCATATCCATGGAGCCCCCAAGCAGCTTACAGAAATGGCTTAGGAATTTAGAAATGACAGATAACGGATGACGATGATGATGATAGAGAGATAACACACATATATATGCTAAAGACTCATTCTATTCCACCAACAGCTCTATGAGATAGGTGCTGTTATTTCATCTTCCTCTGTGCTTTCAGGCACAGTCAGATAAAATAACTTGAGAGTAAGTGGAAAAGTCAAGAACTAAAGTCGGGTATTCCTGCTCCAGAATCTATGTACTATGTACTCCTATGTACTATTCTATGGCTTCAAATCAACCTATATCTAACGGTTTTCATCCTCTGGTTACCCTGCCTTTTAGAAACGTTTCCTAACGTAAAGCTAGCCTATGACAGTGCATCAGGAAGCTTCAGTTCTGGTCTTCAGTTTACCAGTGACTAGCTATGTAGTCTTGGACAGGTCATGCTAACTCCCTTATTTGTAAAATGATCTCAGTATTCTCTTCCTGCTATAAAAGTTCACAACTCTAGAGTGTTAAAGCTCTGAGGATATTGTAAGATCTTTGAAGGAAAGCTGCTAGATACAATAAAATCAGGTAATAAAATGTGCTACTGTGTATTTGACTTCCTTGTAGTAGCTTTCCATCATCTCCTGTGTCAAAAATGCCGCTGTAGCACCCTCCATCATAATAGTGATTTTTATCCTTTTCATGGGTGAAGACCCTGTCAATCTCAAATACACACATAGACACACACAGAGTTGTGAATATTCACATAAGAAATGTACTTTTACTATAAGTTGATTGAGAAAAAATGATAGGTCATGCTAAATTTGTTAATACTTTTAAAAAAATTATTTATTTTTGGGCTTCCCTGGTGGCGCAGTGGCTGAGTCCGCCTGCCGATGCAGGGGACACGGGTTCGTGCCCCGGTCTGGGAAGATCCCACATGCCACAGAGCGGCTGGGCCCGTGAGCCATGGCCGCTGAGCCTGCGCGTCCGGAACCTGTGCTCCGCAACGGGAGAGGCCACAACAGTGAGAGGCCTGCGTACCACAAAAAAAAATATATATATATATTTTTAAATTTTTATTTATTTATTTTTGGCTGCGTTGGGTCTTCGTTGTTGCAGTGTGCGGCCTTTCTCTAGCTGCGGCGAGCGGGGGCTACTCTTCGTTGTGGTGCGCGGGCGTCTCATTGCGTGGCTTCTCTTGTTGCGGAGCACGGGCTCTAGGCACACAGTCTTCAGTAGTTGTGTCACACGGGCTCAGCAGTTGTGGCTCATGGGCTCTAGAGCGCAGGCTCAGTAGTTGTGGTGCACGGGCTTAGATGCTCCGCGGCATGTGGGATCTTCCCGGACCAGGGCTCGAACCCATATCCCCTGCATTGGCAGGTGGATTCTTAACCACTGCGCCATCAGGGAAGTCCCAGTAATACTTTTAAGTGAAGTTGATTTTATTAATCATAACAATATCTGAAGGCGTTTGAAAAACAATAGTGCATATTCACCCTACAGCAGAAACGTCATCGGGTTATTGAGCAATGGAATTCTTGCTGTTTCCTTTTCACCTCCCCCTGGGTTCTCAGTGCCTGTACTACACAGTCATGTTTTGGTGAATTCCTCACTATTATTCATCTACTTTAATTTTATTCGACTTATTTTACAAATGTAACTATTCCTGTGAAATATATGTAAAAAACCAAAAGAATGACAGTTTTATGTGCCACAGCTTTAGTCCCTTTAGATTTACTATCTATTTTTATTAGTTTGTTTTGCCGTTTTTAAATCTTTGGTGAATATTACAAAAGTTTGTGATCAGGAATGTCACTTCCCCTGTCCACTTTTCTTCTTTCCTTACCATGTTTCAGCAAAATTTTTTCCAAGAGTTAAAAAAACCAAGAGGCAGGCATCAAGGTAGAGACAGGAAAATAATACAGGGTGTAAAAGCAATTCAAAAAATTGGACAGTCGGTCCAAGAAGGATAGAAGCTGACCATTTTTACAGGCCATGGTCCAAATCAGTGACCTTCAGAATCTGGTCAAACCTGTACTGAGCCAATGGATAGAAAATAAAATGGTACCACTGGCACTCAACAGAAAGGTTAAGGTGACATTGTACTTGGAAATGTAGCAATTGGCGAAAACAGAAGGTGGCCATCATAGGAACAACAGCTGTACTAGTTATTTTTCTTGTGTCTGAGCCTGTGTCAGGAAGGGGTTTACTTTTCTAAGAAGGGGAGAGGTATGTTCACATGCATGTATTATGATACTCCTGGGTACACATCCTAGAGCCCATTGCTTAAAGGAAATAGTAAAAAAGAAGGTCATGCAACCCATCCCAGGGAAGTTATCATAATTCACTCTTAGCTACCTTCTATAGGCAACCTTGATGGGATACTGCAAGGGATGAAGATGATTAAAGGCTAACAGGCATAGTTCAATACCACCCATTCAGGCAAATCTTTCCCTATTATCCTTTTATTCTACCCCTCAACCACTGACTGAATCACCCTCACTTCTATATTTTATCATACTTTTGCTATTATACATGACCCTGTACCATACTAGAAATGTACCATACATCTCTTTCTCTCCCATTAGACTGTGATTGAGGACAGGAACTGTGTCTCATTCATGGATCTGTTCTTAGTGTCTAGCATGGAGCCTGACATATAAGAAGTGCTCAGTGAATCGGGAATGTAATTAAATGAATCCTGCTAATTTACTCTCGCTATCCAAATTCAAGGTAGGAATCCAAGTGGACACTTTCCCAAATATGTGTAACAATTATCAAACACTGTGTTTCTCTGGGATTGATGATAACTGTCTTTAACTGCATCTAAAAAGGTCATATTTATTCTTTTGAAACATCATGAAAGGCAGTAGCAAAAGCCCCAACATGGCCGTGATCCCAATTAAAATTCTTCAACCCCAAAGAAATAGCTCTGATCTGATCAAAATATATGAGTTGCTTTTTTTGTCACCATAATGTAAAGACAGAAAAATGATATTTAGGATTTACATAAACATGGGGAGGCCCAACCTCCTTATGTTGATTGTTTGTACCTAGAAGCCAGGGAGTTTTGAATCTTAAATGTATTTTCAGAAAAAAAAAAATGCATTTTCAGAGAAGAAAAAAAAAAAAAAAGAGCTACAACAATAGCTCTAATTTAACTGGAGACATTCATTGCACAATCCCCAAAGAAGAAGATAAATTGTTGAGAACATCAGCAGACTGTCTATTCATTTGGCATATTAACATGAATGGGGGCTCCTCGCCCAGCGGAGCCCAGCCTCTTCGCTACAGGATCTTGCTTTTGAGATCTTTCGAATTGCTCTTTCAAATACCGTACAATGAGGTTTGCTCTAATCTTAACTATGGAATTGAGAAAAGTCATTATAACTTTAAGTATAACTTGGTGTATTTGGCCAAATCGCGAATCTTGCCCTTGGGACCAACTTCTACATTATATCAGAAAACAGACATACGTACAGCCAATTATTAGTTTCCTCTGGTAATGGCATGCAGAAACTATGTAAAATCATGGATAATTGAATAGGTAACAATTACTTTATGAAAAAACTGTTATCAAAAACTTAAGCAATGACTCCAAACTAAAAATTAACTTTGAAAACCAAAGTTAAAGAAAAAAATCTTTGAAATCGATTTATTTTACCTCAGTTCATTAGAACATGTACATTCATTACATATTTACTAAAGACCTCCTTGGTGTCAGACAAGGGTGGCCATTTCTAAGAACTACAGCCAAGAAATCACACATGATACATAATGTGCCATGTCATCTCTAAGCCCCTCTGTGATCTGTTCTAGCGTGGAGGACTCTGTGGTCTACATCACATCCATTTCATCTCTCATATGTGAATATATGGAAGTCATAGCATTGGTCAGGATTGATCCATGTTTTAGGGAGAGCTAACAGCTACCCTAACTTGTCTTATCTAATTAGGGCAGTATCATCCCCTTTGTCCTACGGATTGGTCTATAGATCCCAAGGATAAACCTACTTAGTGCCTGGCTTTCCTCTGGCCACAAGGGATTGGTTCAGGAAAGAGTATATAATCAAATGTAGGTCCAAGAAGGGGAGGTTCCCTGGGGACTTTCATGAAAGATGGTTCTGTATTTTCAGGGACTCCTCTGAGAAATATTTTGGGTGATGTATTAAGAGGATATGAAGCTTGTATCTGCTGCAACCATTTATCTACCCTGAGGGAAGCCGTCTTAGAACAATAATAGCACATGAAAAGGGCAAAGGCAATAAAATTATATTAAGAAAATGGAGCCTGAGACTTCATCAACTAGTTGGCAGAAGCCCAACCAATTTCTGGACTCCTTCGAAACTTATGACAGCTGGAGGTGAATTTTCTTTTACTTGCAGCTAAGTGTACCCTAATTATTATTATAACTATAATAGGAGCTGTGGTATCAGATCTGACTTCTGAAAGAGGAATATGACTCTGACAAGTGAATAGTAGAACTGGGAGTTGCGCAGATCCCTTTCCAGGGTTAGAAAATGGCAGGAGGTGTGAAAACGCAGAGTGTCTTCAAGATCAAGTATATCACATGAGAAGACAGGTAGAAGGCGAAGCAGAAAGGCAGGTCAGCCTAGTGATCCTTGGGATGCTAATTCTGGTGGCAGATGGCAGGTGGACCGAGAGAGGAAAAGCTAAATGCAGCCTGGCTGTTACAGCAATCTGGATAAGAGATAATCAAGGCACTCACTTGCACACTGGCAGGGAATATAAGAACAGGGGATGAGTTCAAAGGTCTGTCAATGATAGAATACACTGGTGTCACACTTCATGGGAGGAAAAGGGAGAGTAAAAATGGGCTGTAAGTTTTCACTCTTGAGATATTTGGTAAAAGCTAATGCCTCACTGTTAATCAGGAATAAGAATTTAGGCATAACAGTGAGTTAAACCACTTTAAATCATGTTTGGAATGTGTTTTATATGTATATATTTTTCAAAGACAGTTATAGAAACAAACTAAATCCAAAGTAACAGGAAGTGAGATAAATTACGGTACATTTACTGAGTGAAATACTATACAGTGAGTTATTAACATTTCCCTGTTGGTGGCTCACTTGATTGATAATACTGCCCCCATAATAAAGGTCTCTCACTCTGTGTGTCTGCAGCAGGGCTGTAGGTTACATGTTCATTTCAACACCATCCCTTCCTCAGCCACTAATAGATCCCTTGGCACCCTACAGTTGAGAGTCATTATATAACAGAAGGTTACGAAAAATACTTCAACTTGGGGGAAAAAAAATAAAAGAAGCACCGTTCTGATGTGATCCTAGTTTTGAAAATTAAGAAAAATGTATACACACAGGAAAAAATAAAGATATACACTAATACGTTTACAGTCATTAACTCTGAGTGGTAGATCTTGGAGTATTTTTTCTTTGACTTCTTTACGGTTTTTATTTTCTTTTCCTAAAACACACATGCATCAATTTTTATAATTTTAAAAGGACACTGTTTACGTTGGGTTCCCCAGAAGCAGAAAATGAGATGAGGATTTGTGTGAAAGTGATTTCTTAGAAAGTATTCTAAGGAGAATCCAGTAGGTGAGTAGGAAAGTGGGAATAATCAAGGAAGGGGGCAAAGCAAGGATGTAATATTAGACAAAGTCCCATTGGAGAGAACTCTGACCTTAAGGTCAAAATGAGCTGGAGACTTTATTACTGGTCCTCAGGTTTTTCACTGATTAAGGGCTGCCCCTGGGGAGATGCAAATGGTTTTCCTTACAGGTAGGAAAACTTGATGGCAGTCTGCCCACCAAGAGACACAAGTATTGGCTGTTAGGAGCATAGATAAAAATGGCAAAGGGATTTGAGGGAATATGCGTGGAAGACTGATGGCATCTGCTAGAGATATTCATGATATGAAGTCTTTACTGTTTTATTTAAAAATATATACACCGTCATTGCATGACTACGTTCATTCATATTAAAAATGTTTACTTTGCATAAAAAAAAAAAACCAGGACTGAATAATAATGTATGATTGGCTTAGCACTTCTTGCTGGGAAGGGAGATTTGAAAAGTCTTACATTCTAAAATGAGTGTGTTAGAAACTAGGCCCACTGAGATATAAAAGCTTGATGACATCCGGAGACACTAACTGTGGATCGCTACTTCTTGTTACAGTGCCAAGACTACTGAAGTCTGGGGACAGGAACCTCTCTTCCTAACAGCAACATGGCAGATTGTTAAGAACCTCTGTAAAAATCAGTGGTGGCCTGAATTATTCAATGGGGGTGAAACAGGCTAGGGTAGAACGTAAACTATTGATATTTGGCTTCCACCAATAAATTTGGGGCTGTCATCCATTATGAATCCCCAAAGAAAATACTCCCTAGGGAGAGAAAATGCCAGATTTGAGAGGATTATCCAGCCACGCTGACCCCAGCACAAACTCCAATGCTTTATCATATTTGCTAATATAAAGCGCAGACCCACTGGCACATTGTATGTTGCTAAGACCCTGGGCTTCTTGTGATTCAACATGGACTGGACCAGTGTATCCCATCCCCTGAGCTTTGAATCTCTCTTTTCTTTTCAATAAGTGGATTATATACTAAACATTTCGAAAAGTATCTCCTTCTCCAAAACCAGAAAGCCCAGTCAGAGGTCTATGTAGGTAGCTGTCAAGGTGGCATAATTTAAAGTGTGCTGGGAAAGTCTTGTTTATCCTGAAATAGCTTCCCTCCACTGACCTCTCAGCCACAGAGAGTCAATCAAGATGGGCATTTCAGAAAATAGAGGCAACATTATAGAGCAAATATGCACGGGGGTATTCAGGGATTCTTACCCCAGGGGTATGGGACTTATGAATAAACTTCAGGAATTCTGAGTCCCCATAAAATTATTTGAGAAATACTGCATAAATACACAAGAAGTGCATTTTCAGGTAAGAGAATCTAGAGCTTTCATTATGTTTTCAAAGTAATCCATGACCCATGAAAGCTTGAGGTGAGCAGGAGAAGTCAGGAGGCTCTATGTCTGACGGGCTACTAGCTAGCCAAGTGTTCTCATGTTGAAACTTTCCCTCCATCAGTTTAAGATTCATACATATCTGAGGACCCTGCCTGGTTAAAGTTTCCACGTTCCAGAATGTCTTTCTTCAGCAGAGGCAAATGGCTTCCTTTTAAAGATTGCCAATGAAAAATGTCCAAATGCTTCTTTTATACCTGCTTCTTATGTATCCCTTCTATAGCTAAGGGAATAGTAATACATTGAAACAACATTCCTGGAGAAAGGGAGAGGGAGGGGCAAAAAGAGATGGGAGAAAAGGAGCAAAGGAAGGAGGGAGGGAAATGAGAAGGAAAGGGAGGGGAAGAGGAAGAGAGAGAAAGTACTTTGATATGATAAAATTGTGTCTATGGGCAAACTTAAATAGAACTGACAGAAGTGGTCGGTTGTGGGAGACTCCCTTTCACTTCCTCCCAATATAGCTGCAGCATTCAAGTTTTTGAAAGTTCATTTTTATTTATTTATTTATTTATTATTTTTTTTTTTGCGGTATGCGGGCCTCTCACTGTTGTGGCCTCTCCCGTTGTGGAGCACAGGCTCCGGACGTGCAGGCTCAGCAGCCATGGCTCACGGGCCCAGCCGCTCCGCGGCATGTGGGATCTTCCCGGACCGGGGCACGAACCCGTGTCCCTTGCATCGGCAGGCGGACTCTCAACCACTGCGCCACCAGGGAAGCCCGAAAGTTCATTTTTAAGAGGTCTTCAATTAACTAGGGCAGGAAGCAGGGGGTTTACATACGTGTGTATATTCTCTTTAATTTTTATCTTTTAAATTATCAAGTCATCATATCCTCCAATGAATGATAAAATGCAATAAGGGGAGAATTTTTACAAGCTTCCTCACATGTTTAATAGTGATATGTGGAAAAAATGACCTTTTAAAAACACTTAAACATTTTACTTTTGATCCCAAGTCTTTTCCCCCCGGCTTAGTTTGTTAAAACTAAATTGACATTATATCTTAGGAAAGATGAGAGGGCAGTCCACTGTAATTACGAGCCTGGGCTAGGCATTCTAAGGAATAGATAACTGCAACTACTATAATGCAGTTCACTGAAAATTTGGAGTCTCATTCATGCACAAGTATTAGAACTGCCACTCATTAATTAGGCTTGTATAAGGAAAGTCAAAATTGCAACAACTTCAGCAGTCTCTGTAGACTGGGATCAGCCTTCTTTCATTCATAAATGTGCTTCTTTCATTAAAGACAGGGATGACAATACAACAGCGCGGTCGGAGGGGCAGGGCAAATCTTTTAAGCTCTCCTTTGGAAAGTCAAGACGCCTGACTCTGCGCTCATCGCCACTACTGATCATCAACATGAAAGGGATTCTGTCGGTACAAGTGCTTTAAGGACCCATTTTCACTTACGATGCACCTAATGTGCTAGGCGTAATCCCATAAGATTACTTCTGGGAAAAGACCAAACTGGAATTGAAACTCAAGACAGTGCGAAAGAAAGAGCCCACACTCCGGTCACCCCTCAGGCCTCAGAAAATACCAGACCACAGCTGCACTCCTAGGCTTTCTTGAGGTGTTTACACTTAGAATATGTCAAATAGAAAGACAGGGATTTTGTAAGTGTCAGCTACATCTCCTCTTCCGGGAGGAGACAGTGACATAGAAACAGAGTCATATAATGACGTATCATTGACAGGATGCTCTACAGCCATTAAAATGACAGCTCTGAAAAGAACGTACTGTCGTGGTAGATTCTCATGATGAAATGTTAAAATCTTAAAAGTAAGTAGTATAATTTTACATATTTTTCAAAAATCTGGACCTGTAATCATACCACATGATTATAATTAAGAAAAACGTACAGGAAAAAAATACTATAAGAAAGCAGATCAAAATGCTATCATACAATGAGGAAGAGCATTTATAATTATAAATGATTTTTACCCATTCTTTTTCATTTATTTTATAATTATATTATAAATTATAATATATTTAAACTACTTTTATACTTATAAATACATTAACAATGGAAACAAATTTAACTACTATATCACTTAGATTCATATATGAATTAAAATTTTAAAATATTTTCTCCTCCTCTAACTCGATTCTTCAACTGCTACATTGAAGTAAAAGCAAAAATACTGTACTAAAAACCAAGTTGTCAGATCTGGAAACAAGACAGTGAGCGAAGGTTGGCAAAGTCCAGACTACTGGTCAGGAGCAGAGCACATCCTCAAAAACAAAGTTTTTAATACCCCATCTTGCACCCCTTACCCCCAAATCAGACGGCTGTTTCTGGCATAAAAATAAGTACACCTACTAGATAATGCACTTAGGGGGAAAAAAACCCTTTCTGTTATTGTCTCTGAGTACAGCATCTCTGCTTTTTTTAACTTGCCTATCCACCCTTCTAGCATTCTCTGACACATCTTGTCAGGATTTTCTTTCGTAAACCACTCTTTTCTCATTCATGATCCACACAGTTTTAGGTAAAGCTGACTCTACCTCCCAGGTCAATGCTTATGTAATGGCCCATTCTGGCCAATCAGCACGGTCCAAAAGGCTCCAAGCTTATCCAAGTTTAGCTGGAATGCCATTCTACCCACTGGGGTTGCCAGCCCGGTAGCCCAGAAACCTGGTGCGGTGCTGCAGATAGTCTACTATCATTTCTGTGATCCTGTCTGAGAACGAAATAATCCAAAGAGAAGCACAGCTGAGAATACAGTGAGATGATGCCTGGTAGTAGTATCTGAAGCCTGGATCTAGCAACGTCCGAGACGTAATACCCATCATCGGACTTTTCATTTCCATGAGTCAATAAATTCTGTTATCTCTTTAGCTAATTTGAACTTTGTTGTTGCTGCTGCTACAATCAAAAGACCCCTGACTCATATTTCTGCAATTACCCAGCAAAGTGTACACAAACATGATTTCTAGTTACACAAACGATTACTGATCAAAGAAGCCACTGGAGTTCTATATTAGGTCATCAAAATTGTCTGTGCTCATTCACCGCTGCTGTGACCCACTGCAATCTTCTTCCTTTGGGAAGACGTATTTGAGCATCTTCTGAGATGCTAAATACAGGGGCAAATACTGAATTAAAAAGTTGTAACTGCTTGATTTACCACAAATGTGTGTTACAGTTCCTTACTAATTTTGCAAGGCAACAAATTACTTTAGGTATGCTCACTTAACGTTCGACAATCAGAATACCTACGGTGTTTAAAAATAGGTTTCCGTAAGCAAATCTTAACTAATAAAGCAGAAAAGGAAGGTGCTGAATTAGCCATTCTTATTCAATGTGGGTTTAGACTTTTCAATAAACATGAAACCCGAAGGCATTTTTTTTTTTTTTTTTTTTTTGCGGTACGCGGGCCTCTCACTGTCGTGGCCTCTCCCGTTGCGGAGCACAGGCTCCAGACGCGCAGGCCCAGCGGCCATGGCTCACGGGCCCAGCCGCTCTGTGGCACGCGGGATCCTCCCGGACCAGGGCACGAACCCGTGTCCCCTGCATCGGCAGGCGGACTCCCAACCACTGTGCCACCAGCGAAGCCCGGCATTTTTTATTAATGGTAATTAAATATAATAATTCAGATCCATGATTCTCAAACTTTAGCTTGCTTGAGAATCACCTGGAGGACTCGCTAAAAAAACAGTTGCTGGCCACACTCCCCAGAGTTTCTGAATCGGGGGTCTGAGACAGCGTCTGCAACCTTGCAGTTCTAACAAGTTCCCAGGTGTCCTGTTACTAATTCTATTGGTCCAGGAACCACAGTTTAAGAAACACTGGTTTAGAATTTTTTTAAAAGTTCTACATTTTGGTGTAATTGATGGTATTTATTGAGTATCTCTGATTAAAAACATGAGTCCATGTTTTTTAGATGCAGGCATAATTTAGATCTGAAAACTGTACACATAAAGATGATGTGTTTTAAAGCTGAATAGGAAATAACAGAGTTTAAAGTAATCTGGGCAAAGCTTGATTAAAATATTTCATTATGGAAACCAATCAACCTTAATTTCCAATAGATGACATGCCCAGTCAGGAATCCTGCTACACCAAGCAAAAGGCAGGCCTAAATGTTTCCCTGCCGCATTTATTAGCAAAGTTCACCAGGTCAAAGTAATCAAGCACACCACAAATTCCTAGCTTCCTTTCTACGTCTACCAAACAGAACTCTGTGGTTTCTATCAGCCAACAGGACGGGCAACACTTAGGAAGACCAAGTAAACATTTTAGCAAAACCTGGTTTATCTGCATCTAGTCATTAAAATGAGAATATAATTCAAAGAATCTGCTGATTTCCATAATGCCTCATTACTTTGTAAAACTGCTGTAATCTTTTTGTTTTTGTTTTTTTTTTTTTCGGTACGCGGGCCTCTCACTGTTGTGGCCTCTTCCGTTGCGGAGCACAGGCTCCGGACGCGCAGGCTCAGCGGCCATGGCTCACGGGCCCAGCCGCTCCGCGGCATGTGGGATCTTCCCGGACCGGGCCACGAACCCGTGTCCCCTGCATCGGCAGGCGGACTCTCAACCACTGCGCCACCAGGGAAGCCCTTACTTCGTAAAATTGATAATGCCAATCCATTTAATTCAAGTAAGAGGTTCTCAGACTTTAAAAGAGAAAAGGGTTATATTATTCAGCCATAAAAAAGGAGGAATCCCGCCATTTTTGACAACATGGATAGACTCTGCGGGCATTATGCTAAATGAAATAAATCAGACAGAGAAAGACAGATCTGTATGATCTCACTTATATGTATCATAGAATCTGAAACAAAACAAAACTCACATAAAAAGAGATCAAATTTGTGGTTACCATAGTGGGGTCAGGGGGAATT
The DNA here is from genome assembly GCF_963924675.1 of Phocoena phocoena. Taxonomy (NCBI): domain Eukaryota; kingdom Metazoa; phylum Chordata; class Mammalia; order Artiodactyla; family Phocoenidae; genus Phocoena; species Phocoena phocoena. Next base: position 17,167,644 of record NC_089225.1, read on the forward strand.
GGATGAAGGTGGTTAAAGTTATAAACTTCCAGTTTTAGGATACATAAGTACTAGAGATGTAATGTATAACACGAAGACTATAGTTAACATGATATGGTATATATGAGAGTTAAGAGAATAGACTGATCCTGAGTTCTCATCCAAGGAAACAAAATACACATTTGTTCATTCGTTTGTTTGTTTTTATCTATATGAGATATGAGATGATGGATGTTAGCTTATTGTGGTAATTGTTTCATGATATTTGTAAATCAAATCATTTCGCTGCAAACCTTAAGCTTATACAGTGCTCTTATAACTCGATAAAACTGGAAAAAATAAAACAGGAAAGAATCAATAGTTTCACAGTGCCAAAGCCCAACATCCTATGGGCCTTCTCTAGACTTGCCCAAATTAGTTTTATTTTTTCACTGAGAAACCATCACATTTACCCCATCTTCCCATTTAAGGTATAACCACTGATGAAATAAGACTCTTTCATATTTTAACAACTAAGACTAGATTTTGACAGAAACTTCATTATACATTACAGGTAAAATATATCCTCTGACTGAATATCAATATGAATATAGCCCATGTTAGCACACTGCATCAAAAATATATATACTTTTAAAAATGTGCCAACATTAGCTTTAAGGGTGGTGAATCACACTTGGCAGTAAGGATATTTATTTCTGCACAGGGGAGATAACATGATAACATGAATGCATAGAGCCGGAGGAAATCTTACAGACCATCTGTCCAAATCCCTCGTTAATACAAAGAGCGCAACAAGCTCAGAGAAGGGTAATTTCTTTGCAGAAGAGTTCATTTAGCTGTAAAAACTGTGCTGCTGGTCAGAAAGTTTCTCATTTTCTCAATGGAAAGAGTCACCTTTTCTATATGTCTGCATATAATACAGAGCAGGACAGAGAGCACATATATTGGACAACAGACTCGGGACGCGGAAAGACCCTGAGAGCCTGGTGCAACGGATTACGACGGAATACTTCCAACCAGATAAATCTCAGCTGAAGTCAACACGCTGCCCAGCACTGTGATCAAAAACAACTGTACAAGAACAAGGTGGAGGAAAGACATGGTACCAGCGCACAGCAAAGAGTGTTCAGGGAGTGCGGACGTGAGTAGGCAGCCTCAGCATGAATCTGGTGCAAGAGCTGTGCAGCATGTACAGAGGGGACAGAAGAACAAGATTTTGCTCTGCCAATCACTACTCAGAGGGGACCGTGAGTTATGTTTGGCTGGATTCCACACTCACAAGATGTATAGAGAAATGGTATCAATCAGGGAGAAGGATCAGGATGGTGAAGGGATTTGAACCATGTCATATAAAGCATCAGCCGAAGAAGCTACGCTTATTCAGCCCAAAGGAGAAAAGTCCTGGAGGGGATGTGAGGATTGTCCCAGGATGACACAGGTTGTCAGGGAAAAAGAACCAAATTGTTCTGTGTGGCCTCTGGAGACAGAACTAGCACTCATGGGTACACCTCCTGGGAGACAGACTTCAGAGAAGTAATTCTAAAAGATGAGAGACATTCAAAGATGGATGGTAGCTAAATAAAGTTCTAGCTGACACTTTATTGAATCCTAATTTTATGCCAACTTCTGTGCTAAGGGTTTTTTTTTTTCTTTTTTTTTTTGGCTGCATCGGGTATTAGTTGTGGGATCTTCACTACAGCATGTGGGCTTCTCTCTAGTTGTGTCACGCAGGCTCTCCAGTTGAGGCACACGGGCTTAGGTGGCCCACGGCATTTGGGATCTTAGTTCCCCCACTAGGGATCGAACCTGCATCCCCTGCATTGGAAGGAGGATTCTTAACCACTGGACCACCAGGGAAGTCCCTGTGCTAAGGGTTTTTTTAAATTGTTAGCCTATTTTACCCTCCTAACAGCCCTGCATTAGGTACATGATTGTCCTCAATTTAAATCTGGGGCAACTACAGCTTAGAAAGCTCAAGCAACTTGTCCAACGATTCACAGCTGGTTAGTGCGGCAGCCTGGATTTGGATTCAGGCTCTTTGCTTAAGCCTACAGTGCACTACTTTGGGCAAATTCGGTAAGGAGGCAGTTATCTGTAACTGGGGGTGTCCCAAGGTGGACAGATCACGTTGAAAGTGACCTTAATATTCTCTTTCAACGAGGAAAGCCTGAGATTCTATGCTTTGAAAGCAGAGAGCCACACTTTGAGAATGTCGTCTATACTGACAGAAACACAGACAAAAAGCTCTTGTATAAACATAAGAAAATGACCCTAAGGACACTGTAAAAAGTGTCCTGGGATGCCTCCTAAGCTCCATCCCAGTCAAGGAGTTACTGCCCTCTTGGAATAAAGAGGGTTGAGTGGGGGCCCCAGGGAAGGGGCATAGAATCTTTGCATAAGAACCTAGGAAACAGAAAGAATAAAAGACCTAGGAATAAACCTACCTAATGAAACAAAAGACCTGTGTGCAGAAAACTATAAGACACTGATGGAAGAAATTAAAGATGATACCAACAGATGGAGAGATATACCATGTTCTTGGATTGGAAGAATCAACATTGTGAAAATGACTATACTACCCAAAGCAATCTACAGATTCAATGCAATCCCTATCAAATTACCAATGGCATTTCTCACAGAACTAGAACAAAAACTTTCACAATTTGTATAGAAACACAAAAGACCCCCAAATAGCCAAAGCAATCTTGAGAAAGAAAAACGGAGCTGGAGGAAGCAGGCTCCTGGACTTCAGACTATAATACAAAGCTACAGTGATCAAGACAGTACGGTAGTGGCACAAAACAGAACTATAGATCAATGGAACAGGATAGAAAGCCCAGAGGTAAACCCACGCACATATGGCCACCTTATTTTTGATAAAGGAGACAAGAATATACAGTGGAGAAAGGACAGCCTCTTCAATAAGTGGTGCTGGGAAAACTGGACAGCTACATGTAAAAGAATGAAATTAGAACACTCCCAAATACCACACACAAAAATAAACTGAAAATGGATTAAAGACCTAAATGTAAGGCCAGACACTATCAAACTCTTAGAGGAAAACACAGTCAGACACTCTATGACATAAATCACAGCAAGATCCTTTTTGACCCAACTCCTAGAGAAATGGAAATAAAAACAAAAGTAAACAAATGGGACCTAATGAAACTTAAAAGCTTTGCATAGCAAAGGAAACCATAAACAAGACGAAAAGACAACCCTCAGAGTGGGAGAAAATGCAGCTCAATATCAAAAAAACAAACAACCCAATCCAAAAATGGGCAGAAGACCTAAATAGACATTTCTCCAAAGAAGATATACAGATTGCCAACAAACATATGAAAGGATGCTCAACATCATTAATCATTAGAGAAATGCAAATCAAAACTACAATGATATATCACCCCACACCACTCAGAATGGCCATCATCAAAAAATCTACAAATAATAAATGCTGGAGAGGGTGTGGAGAAAAGGGAACCCTCTTGCACTGTTGGTGGGAATGTAAATTGATGCAGCCACTATGGAGAACAGTATGGAGGTTCCTTAAAAAACTAGAAATAGAACTACCATACGACCCAGCAATCCCACTACTGGGCATAAACCCTGAGAAAACGATAATTCAAAAAGAGTCATGTACCAAAATGTTCATTGCAGCTCTATTTACAATAGAAGCAATCTAAGTGTCCATCGACAGTTGAATGGATAAAGAAGAAATGGCACATATATACAATGGAATATTACTCAGCCATAGAAAGGAACAAAACTGAGTTATTTGTAGTGAGATGGATGGACCTAGAGTCTGTCGTACGGAGTGAAGTTAAGTCAGAAAGAGAAAAATATCGAATGCTAACACATACATATGGAATCTAAATTAAAAAAAAATGGTTATGAAGAACCTAGGTGCAGGACAGGAATACAGACGCAGACGTAGAGAATGGACTTGAGGACATGGGGAGGGGGAAGGGTAAGCTGGGACGAAGTGAGAGAGTGGCATGGACATATATACACTGCCAAATGTAAAATCAATAGCTAGTGGGAAGCAGCCGCATAGCACAGGGAGATCAGCGCGGTGCTCTGTGACCACCTAGAGGGGTGGGATAGGGAGGGTGGGAGGGGGACGCAAGAGGGAGGGGATATGGGGGATGTATGTATTCACATAGCTGATACACTTTGTCATAAAGCAGAAACTAACACACCATTGTAAAGCAATTGTACTCCAATAAAGATGTTAAGAACAAAAAAGAACCTAGGAAAGCAGATAAGCCCAGATGAATGACAGACCAGGGTGTCAGGGAAAGCTTTGCCCAGGTGAGTTCAGGGGTGAGAAGGCTCACCGATTCCAGAGGCAGAGCCACAGAATAATCACCATGACTACAGTGACTGAGCTCGGGTCCCACAACAAGGACGAGCCCTTGAGGGGGGCTGCTAGGAGCCACGGCCCCGAGCTTGTTGGTTACCCCAGACACCTGGCAGGGGAAAGGCTGGGCTGTTGCCCCTCAGGGATGGGAGAAGGGCACTCTTGGACGATACAGTCCCTATACCCATATCCCTGAGGAAACTAGGGCCCTGTGAGAGGGGCTAATGACCACTCTTTCCCCAGTCCCACTTAGAACATGGGATCCTTGGGGGTGACTTGTCCCTCCTGCGGGAGAGGGGGAAGGAGGAGGAAGTAAGGATGGTCAGAAGCACCGGCAGGGGTTTGTCCGGCTCCTTTACTTGGAAGGAAGATGCGACAGCTGAACAAGTAGGGCAAGGAACGTGGCAAGCAGTGGCAACAACGGAATTGCCCACGAAGCAGGAAGAAGGAGCTCTCAGCACTTGGAAATTACTGAAGGAATTTCCCATCATCTGGACGCCGCATGAGACATTAAGAAAGCATAGCACACAGGGTTAACATTCTTCTTCATAGGTCATTTTCCCACAAACTGGGTGAAAAGAACTGCCTCAGTCTTACTTAAAGGGAATAACCCTAAAGATTCTGCTATTCAGTTTAGAAAGGAAGAAAGAAGTGACTCTTACTGTGCCACACCCTATGCTAGCATTTAAAAATATTATCTTGGGCTTCCCTGGTGGCGCAGTGGTTGAGAGTCCGCCTGCCGATGCAGGGGACACGGGTTCGTGCCCCGGTCCGGGAGGATCCCACATGCCGCGGAGCGGCTGGGCCCGTGAGCCATGGCCGCTGAGCCTGCGCGTCCGGAGCCTGTGCTCCGCGACGGGAGAGGCCACAGCAGTGAGAGGCCCGCGTACCGCAAAAAAAAAAAAAAATAAAAAAAAATTAAAAAAAATTAAAAAAAATAAAAATATTATCTTTCATCGATTCCATTTGCATATGTATTATTACTCCCCTTATATAGATGGGGAACTGAATCTCAGAAGTGTTAACAAACTTCCACAAAGTTAGTGATAGGAGCAGGAACTGAACCCAGGAATAAAGGGTCCAGACTCGTTTTATTTCTACCATGCTGCTTCAGCATTAGCGACAGTTCAATGTTCAGAAAAGTCCAGGACCCAAAACAGTCAGCTCTCTTCACTTCCCTGTGAAGTGAAGGCTAATAGGTATTAAAAGGGAGAAAACAGGCCCCAAATGGAGTCACTTTGTGCTAAGCCCCACTTCAGCAAACCAAGACTTAATACTTAACTGCAGTTGCAGCTTCTCTCAGGAATGTAACCTTTAATCAGTCAACGCGCAGTTACCTGTTCACCGCTAGAGATGATCTGCCCAACGGATCCACAGACCCCTTTCATTCCCCTTAGGAGGGCAACCTTGCCTGAAAACAACGCATTTTTTGTTAATAGTGTCCTTTTGCGACTCCCTTTCCACCTCTAAAAACCCTTCTTTTTCTATAGCTTCAGCAGAGCTCCTCTCTGTTGCTGGATGGGATGCTGCTCAATTCATGAATCACCGAATAAAGTCAATTTGATCTTTAAATTTACTCAAGTGAATTTTTGTTTTCTTAACATAGGTAAAGGCATGTCCTACTTGCCTTTGTCAGGAAATCTATGTTCATGTAATAGTTATCCTAAGAAATTTGTATTTTAATATTAGACACTTGGAGTTGGGGTTGGGAGCTAAAATACAGGAAATTAGTGAAATGGGGGAGTTACTGATGAGGTCGAAGTCAGAGGGAAGGGAAGGGAGGGGAGGGGGGAGGGGAGGGGAGGGGAAGGGAAGGGGAGGGGAGGGGAAGGGAAGGGGAGGAGAGGGGAGGGGAGGGGAAGGGGAGGGGAAGGGGAGAGGAAGGGGAGGGGAGGGAGGGGAAGGGAGAGGAAGGGAAGGGGAGGGGAAGGGAGGGGAAGGGAAAGGAAGGGAGGGGATGGGAAAGGAAGGGAGGGAGGGGAAGGGAAGGGAAGGGAGGGGAGGGGAGGGGAAGGAAGGGAAGGGAAGGGAAGGGAGGGGAGGGGAAGGGAAGGGAAGGGAAGGGAGGGGAGGGGAGGGAAGGGAAGGGAAGGGAGGGGAGGGGAAGGGAGGGGAAGGGAAGGGAGGGGAGGGGAGGGAGGGGAGGGGAGGGGAGAGGGAGGGGAGGGGAAGGGGAGGGGAAGGGAGAGGAAGGGAAGGGAAGGGAGAGGAAGGGAAGGGAAGGGAGGGGAGGGAAGGGGAAGGGAGGGGAGGGGAAGGGAAGGGAGAGGAAGGGAAGGGAGAGGAAGGGAAGGGAAGGGAGGGGAGGGAAGGGGAGGGGAGGGGAGGGAAGGGGAGGGGAGGGGAGGGAAGGGGAGGGGAGGGGAGGGGAGCGGAGGGGAAGGGGAGTGCAGGGGAGGGGAAGGGAGAGGAAGGGAAGGGAGGGGAGGGGAAGGGAAGGGAAGGGAGGGGAGGGGAGGGAAGGGGAAGGGAGGGGAGGGGAAGGGAGGGGAAGGGAGGGGAAGGGTAGCTGGCCATGGGATTCCCCCCTCAGTTTGCTTGGTAATCAATTTCCAAGTTCTCTTCTGTGAAAGGATTTGGGGGTGAGGTTCTCAGCAAGATATTCTTTAAGAAACAGGCTGTTCTCTGGCAGGTAAGTGACCTCCTAAGGCATCCAGGGGAAAAGAGGCAACTGATACCGGATCCAGAGTCATCTTCAGGGTGAACACCCAGATTTAATTCAGCCATAATGAGTAATGATGATGTTTGGCTGGTCTTTGGAATTTATAATGACTCTGCAGAGGACAGCTGCCCTTAAAATACCATCGATCTTTCTGCAGGTACCGGCTAAGCTCTCACTGCCTCCCGTCTCCCCAAAACACCTCTAATTTCTCTGTGTTGAAAAGCTGACAAGGAAATGAAAACTGTAAAAAGTGAGTCAGTAGCTGCAATTCATGAATGTTTTATTACCTTCAGAAGTTCATATATGAGGCCAAATTATCACAGGACTTAGTTTTGAAAAGTGAGAGTTATAAAGCATTGATCAAAATGGACAAAGTAAATGGGGGCATGTTACTTCTACCCAAAGGATCAGAGTAGGTTTAAATGATTTTTTATTTGTCATATGCTTAAAAGTGAATTAAAACAGAGGTGGTGATCCTTAAATTAAAGAAAATTAAATATTCTGTGACATAAAAATGAAATGGGAGAACTACAAGAATTATAGACTTTCAAGTTGTTAACACTGGGATTTTTTGTAAAAGCTCTTCTCTTGGGTGTTTTAAAAGAAAAAGACCTATGGATTAGTCAACTCTGCCTAAAAGTCATCAAATGGCATTGCACAGCAGTGCTTATTTTAAAATAAGATATGCTAATTTATGTACTGAAAGTGGAATAAATGAAAACCAGAAATGATGCAAATAGGTGAGTCTATTCTGGGTTTTGTTCTGTCCTGGTTTATCAGTATTAATAATATAGTGTAATTTTAAAATAAAACGATTCCCTCAGCAGATAGTACACAATTCCCCGCAGCCAAAGAATGGAAAACAGATGAGTGCTGTAACTATCATCTTGGTTTACCATCCCTTCAGCAGGGCACCTCTTCTTGTTATAAACCTTTGTATTCATATGCAGAGTTTACTGCCTGGGAGATTTAAGCACACGCTACAATTCACCGCAGTGAGCTCTGTCCAACAGAAACTCGGGGTGAAACTGTACCTCACTGTCGTCCTCTGGGAGCCCACACTCTAGCGAGAGACAACAGGACAGTTGCATTTTTTTGGAATTTAAATCCCAGATAAAAGAAATGCAAATTTACAAATTCACATTTTGGGGGCTATATATTAGTGCATTTTTTACCAGTTTCAACTGCCCCCTGTCCCGGATTGCCAATGCACTGTCCTGTGGGAATATCTTCTTATTCTTCAGGAAGGATCACTACATACTTTCTGCTATGAAATTAGCCTCAGTACTGAAATACACAAACTTGCTACGGGAAGCTGAAATCACCCTGACCTGAGATGCACGGGGGCTTCCAAAACCTTTCTCCACTACCTTGGCATCCTTATAGCCTCCTTAATGAACGCCCAAGGGATACAGGGAAGGGAGGGGAACAGTAACAAGTGTCTGTGGGCTGACTTAGATAATGGCAGAACTATGTTCATTACAGTTATTTTAATACCAAAACAGCTCCCACTTTAATTTTATATTCTATGGACCCCTTCTCTATACTTTTTCCAACGCAACAATGTGAGTGAGGCTTCCAGAAAAAAAGCGGGTCCCCTTTATGAATAGCTGGTTTGGGGGGCTAGTTTTGCTTTCTGTTAGGTTTGTAGCTCATTGCAACATGATCCCTCTCAGCTGGTTCTATGCAGGGAGCAGCCGGCAGCAGGCACCCAAACAGCTGCAGAGAGCCTGCTGAGTGAGCAGAAGAATTTCTGCTTGAAAGACTCCGTGAAGCACGGCCTCCCCAGCAAAGGGGCATCGGCGGGAGGCAGAGAAACGGCGGGAGGCAGAGAAACGGCGGGAGGCAGAGAAACGGCAGCAGCCGACAGCCTCGCCGGCAAGCAGTTGGAGAAAACGTAAACTGGTCATTCAGAGTAAAGGCTTGGCGATCAAACTTGAGCCTTGGAGATGGAGTGACAAATAGTGAGGAGTTCTTTGGACAGCCTCAAAGGAGAGGCTGTGTGAGAAGAAGAGACCCATCCTCCAGACCCTCCCTGCAAAATCGGAGACGGAAGGCACGAACACAGAGGCGTAGCTTGGTATTCTGGCCAGCTGGAACCTGGCCTCTTGGAAGCCGTGGCTTTTGAAACGACTGCAGACCCAGGTTCAACATTTTGCCCCTCCCCCCATCTTTCCCACACCTCTACTTTGGCAAGTGGATAGCAATTCCTTGGCACAAATAAATCAAGTTTAGAGCCACAAATAAATCAAGTTTAGAGCCACAGATACCAAAAGATGACTACAGGGTGATTGGCTGATTCATTATAACCAATTCATTATGTAGAAGGAAAAGAAAGTTCGAATGGACTAGAAGTGTCCTATGCCACAATGAAGCGGTGGCATCCTGATTCAGAAGCAACAAGGAGCCAGAGAAATCAGAATAAAGAAACACGGGGAAATATGGAGGTTCCTTAAACAACTAAAAATAGAGTTACCATTATGATCCAGCAATCCCACTCCTGGGCAAATATCTGGAAAAAGATGAAAACTCTAATTTGAAAAGATACGTGCATGCCAGTGCTCAGAGCAGCACTATTTCCAAGAACCAAGACACAGAAACAACCTAAGTGTCCACTGACGATGAATAAATATAGAAGATGTGGTATAGGGAGAGCTTCAAGATGGCGGAGAAGACGCAGCGATCACCTTCCTCCCCACAGATACACCAGAAATACATCTACACGTGGAAAAACTCCTACAGAACACCTGCCGAACGCAGGCAGAAGATCTCAGACCTTCCAAAAGGCAAGAAACTCCCCACGTACCTGGGCACGTAGGGCAAAAGAAAAAATCAGAGACAAAATAATAGGGAGGGGCCCTGCACCTCTGGGAGGAAGTTGTGAAGGAGGAACGGTTTCCACACACTAGGAGCCCCTTCGCGGGCAGAGACTGCGGGTGGCGGAGGTGGGGAGCTTCGGGGCCGCGGAGAAGAGCACAGCAACAGGGGTGCGGAAGGCAAAGCGGAGAGATTCCCGCACAGAGTATCGGTGCCGACCGGCACTCACCAGCCCGAGAGGCTTGTCTGCTCACCCGCCGGGGCGGGCGGGGCTGGGAGCCGAGGCTTGGGCTTTGGGTCGGAGCGCCGGGAGACGACTGGGGTTGGCGGTGTGAACACAGCCTGCAGGGGGTTAGTGCACCACGGCTAGCCGGGAGGGAGTCCGGGAAAAGTCTGGAGCTGCCGAAGAGGCAAGAGACTTTTCCTTCCCTCTTTGTTTCCTGGTGCGCGAGGAGAGGGGATTAAGAGAGCTGATTAAAGGAGCTCCGGAGACAGGCGTGAGCCACGGCTAAGAGCGCGGACCACAGAGACAGGCAGGAGACGCTAAGGCTGCTGCCGCCGCCACCAAGAAGCCTGTGTGCGAGCACAGGTCACTCTGCACACCTCCGTTCCGGGGAGCCTGTGCAGCCCGCCACTGCCAGGGTCCCAGGATCTAGGGACAACTTACCCGGGAGAACGCACGGTGCGCCTCAAGCTGCTCCAACGTCACGCCGGCCTCTGCCGCCACAGGCCCGCCCCGCACTCCGTGCCTCTCCCTCCCCCAGGGCTGAGTGAGCCAGAGCCCCCCAATCAGCGGCTCCTTTAACCCCGTCCTGTCTGAGTGAAAAACAGACGCCCTCAGGCGACCTACACGCAGAGGCGGGGCCAAATCCAAAGCTAAACCCCGGCAGCTGTGCGAACAAAGAAGAGAAAGGGAAATCTCTCCCACCAGCCTCAGGAGCAGCGGGTTAAAGCTCCACAATCAACTTGATATAACTGCATCTGTGGAATACCTGAATAGACAATGAATCATCCCAAATTGAGGAGGTGGACTTTGAGAGCAACGATACATATATATTTCTCCCTTTTTCTCTTTTTGTGAGTGTGTATGTGTATGCTTCTGTGTGTGATTTTGTCTGTATACCTTTGCTTTTACTATGTGTCCTAGGGTTCTGTCTGTCTGTTTTTTTGGTTTTTTATTTTTTGTATAGTTTTAGCACTTGTTATCATTGGATTCCTTTTTTGGTTTGGTTGCTCTCATCTTTCTTTCTTTTTATTACTTAAAACAATTTTTAAAAAATAATTATTTTTTATTTTAATAAATTTTAATTTTATTTTATTATACCTTCATCTTTCTTTCTTTCTTTTTCTTCTCCCTTTTATTCTGAGCCATGTGGAGGACAGGCTCTTGGTGTTCCAGCCAGGCATCAGGGCTGTGCGTCTGTGCTGGGAGAGCTAAGTTCAGGACACTGGTCCACAAGAGATCTCCCAGCTCCACGTAATATCAAACGGTGAAAATCTCCCAGAGATCTCCATCTCAAAGCCAAGACCCAGCTCCACTCGACAACCAGCAAGCTACAGTGCTAGACACTCTATGCCAAACAACTAGCAAGACAGGAACACAACCCCACCCATTAGCAGAGAGGCTGCCTAAAATCATAATAAGGCCACAGACACCCCAAAACACCCCACCAGACGTGGACCTGCCCACCAGAAAGACAAGATCAGCCTCATCCACCAGAATACAGGCACTAGTCCCCTCCACCAGGAAGTCTATACAACCCATTGAACCAACCTTAGCCACTGGGGGCAGACACCAAAAACAACGGGAACTACGAACCTGCACCCTGCGAAAAGGAGACCCCAAACACAGTAAGTTAAGCAAAATGAGAACACAGAGAGACACACAGCAGATGAAGGAGCAAGGTAAAAACCCACGAGACCTAACAAATGAAGAGGAAATAGGCAGACTACCTGAAAAAGAATTCAGAATAATGATAGTAAAGATGATCCAAAATCTTGGAAACAGAATGGAGAAAATACAATAAACATTTAACAAGTACCTAGAAGAACTAAAGAACAAAAAAACAGTGATGAACAACACAATATATGAAATTAAAAGTTCTCTAAAAGGGATCAATAGCGGAATAACTGAGGCAGAAGAACGGATACGTGACCTGGAAGATAAAATAGTGGAAATAACTACTGCAGAGCAGAATAAAGAAAAAAGAATGAAAAGAATTCAAGACAGTCTCAGAGACCTCTGGGACAATATTAATGCACCAACATTTGAATTATAGGGGTCCCAGAAGAAGAAGAGAAAAAGAAAGGGACTGAGAAAATATTTGAAGAGATTATAGTTGAAAACTTCCCTAATATGGGAAAGGAAATAGTTAATCAAGTCCAGGAAGCACAGAGAGTCCCATACAGGATAAATCCAAGGAGAAACACGTCAAGATACATACTAATCAAACTATCAAAAATTAAATACAAAGAAAAAATATTAAAAGCAGAAAGGGAAAAACAACAAATAACATACAAGGGAATCTCCATAAACTTAACAGCTGATCTTTTAGCAGAAACTCTGCAAGCCAGAAGGGCGTGGCAGGACATATTTAAAGTGATGAAAGGGAAAAACCTACAACCAAGATTACTCTACCCAGCAAGGATCTCATTCAGATTTGACGGAGAAATCAAAACCTTTACAGACAAGCAGAAGCTAAGAGAATTCAGCACCACCAAACCAGCTTTACAACAAATGCTAAAGGAACTTCTCTAGGCAGGAAACACAAGAGAAGGAAAAGCCCTACAATAAACGCAAAACAATTAACAAAATGGTAATAGGAACATACATATCAATAATTACCTTAAATGTAAATGGATGAAGTGCCCCAACCAAAATACACAGACTGGTTGAATGCATACAAAAACAAGACCCGTATATATGCTGTCTACAAGAGAGAGACCCACTTCAGACGTAGGGACACATACAGACTGAAAGTGAGGGGATGGAAAAAGATATTCCATGCAAATGGAAATCAAAAGAAAGCTGGAATAGCAATTCTCATATCAGACAAAATAAACTTTAAAACAAAGACTATTACAAGACACAAAGAAGGACACTACATAATGATCAAGGGATCAATCCAAGAAGAAGATATGACAATTGTAAATATTTGTGCACCCAACATAGGAGCACCTGAATACATAAGGCAAATACTAACAGACATAAAAGGGGAAATCGACAGTAACACAATCATGATAGGGGACTTTCACACCCCACTTCCACCAATGGACAGATCATCCAAAATGAAAATAAATAAGGACATACAAGCTTTAAATGATACATTGAACAAGAGGGACTTAATTGATATTTATAGGACATTCCATCCAAAAACAACAGATTACACTTTCTTCTCAAGTCCTTATGGAACATTCTCCAGGATAGATTATATACTGGGTCACAAATGAAGCCTTGGTAAATTTGAGAAAACTGAAATCGTATCAAGTATCTTTTCTGACCACAACACTATGAGACTAGATGTCAATTATAGGAAAAATCTGTAAAAAACACAAACACGTGGAGGCTAAACACTAAACTACTCAATAACCAAGAGATCACTGAAGAAATCAAAGAGGAAATTTAAAAATACCTAGAAAAAAATGACAATGAAAACACGATGACCCAAAACCTATGGGATGTGGCAAAAGCAGTTCTAAGAGGGAAGTTTATAGCAATAAAATCCTACCTTAAGAAACAAGAAATATCTCAAATAAATAACCTAACCTTACACCAAAGCAATTAGAGAAAGAAGAACAAAAAACCCCAAAAATTAGCAGGAGGAAGGGAATCATAAAGATCAGATCAGAAATAAATGAAAAAGAAATGAAGGGAATGATAGCAAAGATCAATAAAACTAAAAGCTGGTTCTTTGAGAAGATAAACAAAATTGATAAAACATTAGCCAGACTCATCAAGAAAAAGAGGGAGAAGACTCAACTCAATAGAATTAGAAATGAAAAAGGAGAAGTAGCCACTGACACTGAAGAACTACACAGGATCATGAGAGATGACTACAAGTAACTCTATGCCAATAAAATGGACAACCTGGAAGAAATGGACAAATTCTTAGAAATGCACAATCTGCTGAGACTGAATCAGGAAGAAATAGAAAATATGGACAGACCAATCACAAGCACTGAAATTGAAACTGTGATTAAAAATCTTCCAACAAACAAAAGCCCAGGACCAGAAGACTTCATGGGTGAACTCTATCAAACATTTAAAGAAGAGCTAACACCTATCCTTCTCAAACTCTTCCAAAATACAGCAGAGGGAGGAAACTCCCAAACTCATTCTACGAGGCCACCATCACCCTGATACCGAAACCAGACAAAGATAAAACAAAGAAAGAAAACTACAGGCCAGTATCACTGATGAACATAGATGCAAAAATCCTCAACAAAATACTAGCAAACAGAATCCAACAGCACATTAAAATGATCATCACCATGATCAAGTGGGGTTTATCCCAGGAATGCAAGGATTCTTCTATATACACAAATCAATGAATGTGATACACCATATTAACAAGTTGAAGGAGAAAAACCATATGATCATCTCAATAGATGCAGAGAAAGCTTTCAACAAAATTCAACACCCATATATGATAAAAACCCTCGAGAAAGTAGGCATAGAAGGAACTTACCTCAACATAATAAAGGCCATATATGACAAACCCACGGACAACGTCATCCTCAGTGGTGAAAAACTGAAACCATTTCCACTAAGATCAGGAAGAAGACATGGTTGCCCACTCTTACCACTATTATTCAACATAGTTTTGGAAGTTTTAGCCACAGCAATCAGAGAAGAAAAAGAAAGAAAAGGAATCCAAATCGGAAAAGAAGTAAAGCTGTCCGTGTTTGCAGATGACATAACACTATACATAGAGAATCCTAAAGATGCTACCAGAAAACTACTAGAGCTAATCAATGAATCTGGTAAAGTAGCAGGATACAAAATTAATGCACAGAAATCTCTTGCATTCCTATACGCTGATGAAAAATCTGAAAGTGAAAGTAAGAAAACACTCCCATTTACCACTGCAACAAAAAGAATAAAATATCTAAGAATAAACCTACCTAAGGTGACAAAAAACCTATATGGCAGAAAACTATAAGGCACTGATGAAAGAAATTAAAGACGATACAAATAGATGGAGAGATACCATGTTCTTGGATTGGAAGAATCAACATTGTGAAAATGACTATACTACCCAAAGCAATCTACAGATTCAGTACAATCCCTATCAAACTAACACTGGCATTTTTCACAGAACTAGAACAAAAAAATTCACAATTTGTATGTAAACACGCAAGAGCCTGAATAGCCAAAGCAATCTTGAGAAAGAAAAACAGAGCTGGAGGAATCAGGCTCCCTGACTTCAGACTATACCACAAAGCAACAGTAATAAAGACAGTATGGTACTGGCACAAAAACAGAAATATAGATCAATGGAACAGGATACAAAGCCCAGAGATAAACCCACGTATATATGGTCACCTTATCTTTGATAGTGGAGGCAAGAATATACAATGGAGAAAAGACAGCCTCTTCAATAAGTGGTGCTGGGAAAACTGGACAGCTACGTGTAAAAGACTGAAATTAGAACACTCCCTAACACCATACACCAAAATAAACTCAAAATGGATTAAAGACCTAAATGCAAGGCCAGACACTATCGAACTCTTAGAGGAAAACATAGGCAGAACCATCTATGACATAAATCACAGCAAGATCCTTTTTGACCCACCTCCTAGAGAAATGCAAATAAAAACAAAAATAAACAAATGGGACCTAATGAAACTTAAAAGCTTTTGCACAGCAAAGGAAACCATAAGCAAGACCAAAAGACAACCCTGAGAATGGGAGAAAATATTTACAAATGAAGCAACTGACAAAGGATTAATCTCCAAAATTTACAAGCAGCTCATGCAGCTCAATATCAAAAAAACAAACAACCCAATCCAAAAATGGGCAGAAGACCTAAACAGACATTTCTCCAAAGAAGATACACAAATTTCCAACAAACACATGAAGGATGCTCAACATCGTTAATCATTAGAGAAATACAGATCAAAACTACAATGAGATATCATCTCACACCGGTCAGAATGGCCATCATCAAAAAAATCTACAAATAATAAATGCTGGAGAGGGTGTGGAGAAAAGGGAACCCTCTTGCACTGTTGGTGGAAATGTAAATTGATACAGCCACTATGGAGAACAGTATGGAGGTTCCTTAAAACACTAAAAATAGAACTACCATACGACCCAGCAATCCCACTACTGGGCATATACCCGAGAAAACCGTAATTCAAAAAGATACATGTACCACAACGTTCATTGCAACACTGTATTTCCAATAGCCAGGACATGGAAGCAACCTAAGTGTCCATCGAGAGATGAATGGATAAAGAAGATGTGGCACATATATACAATGGAATATTACTCAGCCATAGAAAGGAACAAAACTGAGTTATTTGTAGTGAGGTGGATGGACCTAGAGACTGTCATACAGAGTGAAGGAAGTCAGAAAGAGAAAAACAAACACCGTATGCTAACACATATATATGGAATCTAAAAAAAAAAAAATGGCCATGAAGAACCTAGGGGCAAGACGGGAATAACGATGCAGACCTACTAGAGAACGGACTTGAGGACACCGAGAGGGGGAAGGGTAAGCTGGGACAAAGTGAGAGAGTGGTAGTGTATATATGGACATATATAAACTACCAAATGTAAAATGGATAGCTAGTGGGAAGCAGTCGCATAGCACAGGGAGATCAGCTCGGTGCTTTGTGACCAGCTAGAAGGGTGGGATAGGGAGGGTGGGAGGGAGGGAGACGCAAGAGGGAAGAGTTATGGGGATATATGTATATGTATAACTGATTCACTTTGTTATAAAGCAGAAACTAACACACCACTGTAAAGCAATTATATTCCAATAAAGGTGTTAAAAGAAAAAAAAAGATGTGGTATATATATACACAATGGAATATTACTCAGCCATAAAAAGAATGAAATTCTGCCATTTGCAGCTACGTAGATTGACCTAGAGATTGTCATACTAAGTAAAGTCAGACAGAGAAAGATAAATACCATATAAAATCATATGGAATATAAAAAAATAATACAAATGAACTTATTTCCAAAACAGGAACAGAGTCACAGACATAGAAAACAGTCTTATGGTTACCAAAGGGGAAGAGAGTAGGAAGGAATAAATCAAGAGTCTGGGATTAACAGATACACGCTACTTTATATAAAATAGATGAACAACAAGGTCCTACTGTATAGCACAGGGAACCATATTCAATATCTTATAATAACCTATAATAGAAAAGGATCTGAAAAAGAATATGTGTGTGTATATATATATATATTTATGCATAACTGAATCACTTTCCTGCACATCTGAAACTAACACGACATTGTAAATCAACTATGCTTCAATAAAAAGTAAATAAGAAAAGCAACATGGTGAAAAAGAGGGACAAGAGATCCCCTCCCCCTTTTCATCATCCCAGGGATGAGAAGATGCAAAGAAATTGGTGAGGAAGTGAAATATGAGCATCAGTGATAAAGGTAGCGGCACGGAAGTCTGGAAGCACAATGTCTCAGGGTCCTCAAGTCACCTGTGTGACTCACTAAAAGCATGTCCACTCTCAGATGGTCCTGCAGCCTGCGGCGGGGGGCGGGTGTGTGCGATGCATACAGCATAATGTGGGGGGGAGGTGTCTGTCTGCCCGCTTGTCTGCGGTCAGTGAAGGAGAATGTAAGGGTGCTGGGGTGACGGCAGAGGAGGAAGAACGAAGAATTCTTTTCTAGCTCTTTGAAAAACTTCACACTAGGTAAATGTGGGATAAAGAAATGCATATTTTTTTAACAGACCAAACTTTAATCTATTCATTAAATATTTACTCCTAGAGTGCACCTTACTAGAAATACTTTTGAAAAATTCCTTTTTGGGAGTTGTGAGCTGAGCTAGTTGAAGAGCTACATAAGATTTATCAGATGAGTCTCTTTTTATATTTTCCCCCCAAAATGTATTGCCAGTGAATTTACCAAATTTACGTCTGTCTGGCAACAAGAGGTTGCAGTATTATATAATTATTATACAATTATTATAATTATAATAATATTATTATAGTCAATAGATACTTATTAAATCTATTATAATAATTACTTGATCATGAGCATGGTTTAGATTCTTTCTGATGATCCATGAAGCGCTTTTGCCTTTGCCATGAGGCCCTTGGGATCAGATTTTCAACACCGAGCACTGGGAAAGACCAGAGATGGGGTCTGCGCTCAAGAATTTACATTCATCTCAGAAATACGCAGACTCTGCTTTTGGGGGAGAAAATCCTCTTTGTTTTATTTGTCTCTCTCATAAAACTAGACTGCAGGGAGGATTCTGGCTACTTGGGTTTCTGAGGAGTGCATTTTATCATGTGGACTTAGAAGCTTCTTCACATCATACTCTGTTTGCCTGTGGTTGCTTCTCATTTCAAGCTGGAATTACTTAGCGTTCTTTCCCCCAAGTTACTACGCTCTATGGGAGGCAGCCTCCTCTAAACGAATTCGCGGTCATCTTGGTATTTTACGAGTATTTTATGAGATTACCAAAACCAATCTGACTTTGGCCCTAGGCACGTAAAAAGCAAAAACCAATAATGATGTCACGGGAAAAGGTGCTTTTCCTGTTTCTAAGAAAGCTCCCGTGGATATGACTACCAATGAGACAAAAGTAAAGGAGAAGACTCTGCCTTGAGAAAAGAGATCCAAAATTTCCAAACAGGTCGTGTTCCTTGCTGTGATTTTGAAAGCATTTCCTTTTTTCTTTGCTATGTTGAGGTATGGTCTGTTCAAAACAAACAACAGATGCATTTTAAAAGCTGTATCTTCTTTAAAAGCACAGCAGAAACTTACTTTCCAGGAGAGCTCCACACCCCTATATTAGCTGAATACCTAGCAACATTGAACACTGAAGAGGTCGCGCCTACCCTGGGTAGCTAACTAATGGGTTCCAGTGAGAAAACCAGGAATGCAATTGAGCATGATGCTAAGGGCACTTATATTTAGAAAGTTAAATTCACAAATAAAAGCAAAGATATTTTCGATGGTTCTGAAATAAGACGAATTACCCAAACCAATACGGTAGAGAGTTTTTACACCCAGGATGGTTTGTCATCTCTCCTCCCCTGTTCAAATCTTAAAATCCCTGAACCATCAGAGTACTTGGTCACACTGCTTTGGTTATAAAGTAAGACTGTATATTTCCCACTCCCAAGGTAGAGAGGCCCTAGGGTTGGGGCTGATTTGAATGCTAATGAATTAGGTCACCCTCAAAAGGCTGTCATCAGATATCAGAGTAAGTGGATTTCTTACAACACTTCATAGATTTAGGGTGACTGTATTACTGACTCAGCCTATAAAGGCAATACCTATATAACAAGGGCATTTTTCTGGAACCACTATTTTTTTTCCCCCAAGGCCGTGTAACATTTTCTCCTGGCAAACTATTAGAGTTTATAGGATGCTGTGGTTCTGTAACTGGGACTGTTCATCAATCAAACTGCTTTTTGAAGCAGAGCTTATAATTTTTATTCATGACACTTAGGTAAGTTACTGAGAAGAGTTACATCTAGGACAACTCAGATACCCACTATGAAAAAAGAACCAAGATTTGGGGGTTTGTTTTCCAGTTATACTCAGGACATGCCAGGCTTCATCATACTTTGCAGAGTGAGGATTAAAATGCCTAATTGGCTGTAACCAAGCAAACTGAGGCCTTTTGATTAGTCAAGCCAACCAGCTTTTAGTTTCCGACATCAAAATTTATACCCTCCATGAAAAACAAAACAAGGCCATGGCTACTAACATTAAAGCAGCACACAATTAACAACACTTCGTTCTAATTATCTCTGGGCACAATTAATGTCGGCCCAATGGTTCATTTTTCTTCTTTGAGAGCTCTTAGAATATTTATGGAGATTAGGCCTTGATGCATCGGCTTTCTCTAAGATCTGGGGTTTTCTTACAAGCTCCCCCACAAATCTGAGCAGGGCAAAGTAGCATATTCATGCAGATTAATTCTTGACATATTGGCTTTTTCTAACACCTGAGGCGTTTATAACAAGCTTCCACTCACAGGTCCCCGAACACTGTAGCCTGCTGCCCGACACTGAGGATTTTTTCTTTCCCTTCAGCAGTTAGTCATAACTGGTAAAAGGTTACGTCTTGATTGAACAAGCTTCCAGGAGTAGGAAGGCCAAAAGGGCTGCTCTAAAACAGCGATGCAGATGCTACCGAAAACCCAAGGTAAGAGGACAGCCCAGATGCCTATTATTGGGAAACTTAAATTGCAGACAAGCTCCGTTTCCTCACATCAATAGTGAAGAGACAGCAGCAAGGCAACGCGTGCCGATCAAAGGCTTTGGTGATCGGTACAGGTTTAATTTCTGGAAGGCACATATTTTTTTCTACACTCCAAAGGAGTCGGTCATAAAGAAGTCAAAAATATTCTCTTCTTGGCCCAAGCCTGTTGGCAGCCTCACTCGGAGTGTTTGTTTGGCTGTATTATTTTATGCTCTAAAGATGGGCTGAGCCACGTGAGGAGCTGTAGCTCCAGGGCACTGGGGAAATTCTAGGGGCTGTTAGTTAAGACTATCTCTAAACAGATCGGATGTTTGATCAGACATTCCATGAATTTAAAAAATAAACACTGTTAGCTCTTAATACACGTGTTGGATAGATGGGTATCTCCACACACTGGCAATGCCAGGACAGGCCCAGCCTTTCAATCTGATTTCTGGAAGAATGTACCCTGGGCTCTGGGCAGGCCTGTGTCCTAATGGCTGCTTGATGCTGTTTCAGGCTTTGCTGCTTTTATCCAGGCAACTCCCTCTGCCTTTCCTCAAACCGTTTGCCTAGAAAATGTTCACAATGCCTCAAAAACTCAGTTTAAATGGCACATTATCTGCTGGCCTTCTCCCAGAAGAATCCAGTTAGGTACTTCTATCTCAGTGTTCCATTGACACTTGGACATAATTATTTTAATTTTTAAAAATGTTAATTATTTTTATTAATCAAATGAGTATATTTTTGTCTTCCTTCCAACAACGTGTCTCAAGGGCAGAGAAAATGTTCCATGCATCTTTGTAACTCCAGCATCCAGTAGCAGCCCAGGCCTAGAGATGTCAAAGTAGGGAGAGAAGGAGTGGGGAAGAGACAGACAGACAGAGACAGAGAGAGGCAGAGAGGGAGAGAGAGACAGAAACAGAGAGACAGAGAGACGGAACGAGAAAAAAGAGAAGACACCAGAGAAGAAAAAGACAGTATCTAAGTAGCAACCTATGTTTCTCAGTGGTATTTAAGCAATTCTGACAGTTAAATCATTAAAACCCAAGAACTTTGCCAAATCGTGGAAATGATGTCAGTTGTGGTGTTCCACCCTGCAATGTCCAATACGGGAGCACATGCCAATGACACCCTCCTCTGGAAGCTAGGAGCTTGGACGGAACTTCCGGGAGAGAGAAACAACCTTTCAGTGTTTTTGCTGATGCAGTGGGAGGCAAGCCCGGAAGCTTCTGGTTGCCATCTTCGCCAGCACACGGAGAGGGCCTGCCCGAGAATGAAACCAACTTACAGCACAGCAAGGCTGGGAGAAGGGAAAAGCTCCCTGACATGGTCTGGCCCCCTGCACTCATCCACCACGCCTTCATCCACGGTTACACCTCGGTTCCTAGTTACAGTCTTTCTGTTGTTAAGTCAGTCTGAGTAGGGACTCTATGACTTACAGTTGGAAGCGTGATCACAAACAGAGTACCTTGAAAGAATAGCAGGATTGCCCGCGCTGTCGTTTTCCCAAGAAATTAGATCTCCAAAACTGTTTCAGTGACCCACGGACCCTCCTATCACCGTATCCCGTGCTGAGCAACATGGTGGCTCCATGGAGGGTGGGTTGGGTGCTTCTCCCTAGCTGTGTTGCCCCATCACAGCCATTTCTGGGATTCTTAATTTTGGAGAGCCACTGCTTCACTTAAATGGACATGAAGAAATCTATCTGCATAGCTGTATAACTTTTTCAGAAGAATAGTCAGGCCGTAAATATTCTATTAAAATATGTGTGTATAAAGGCTTACATACCAGGACACTCATCACCACATTGTAATAATGAAAAAGTATCAACAACCTAAGTAGCCAACAGAAAGTGATTAAATAAATGATACGCAGCATCCATTTGATAAATTTCTACATGGCCATCAAATCGTATTTTAAGGATCACTGAATAACATGGGGAATATTTTTGATACGTTACACAAAAGAGCAAGCTACTATCTGTATAAAGCGACGTTATGATTTCCTAATATGATTAAGTAGAGCAGAAAAAAAAAGACTGAAAATATATGCACTAAAATGTTATTGGCAGATATTTCTGATTGGTGTAATTACAATTTATCCACTTCCTTATATTTTCCTAATTTTCTATAATGTGTCTATTGACTACCTTTATAATCAGATATTTACTAGTACAAAGTTACATACTGGCATAGGAAGGGGTTTTTTTTTTTAAACTTCAAGCCCGTTTACCAAAGAGGAGTTTTTGTCTCTAATCCTAACTCAGTGATTGTTGCTAAGTGATCCACAGTTGGAGACAAATTAATCAGGAGAAAGAGATACACCCGGTACCTTAAGACAGGAATGTCTGGAGCTACCTGTCAGCAAGCTGTCATAGAATCTATAGATAAGAAGGAAACAGGGATTTCTACTCAGACAACCACCGGCATGCTGCTTTATAACCTTTAAATTTTCTTTTTATATTGTCTGAGGATAGGAGACGATAAAACTGAAAGGAAGAGGAAGGTAAGAACTTGAAGCCAATCAGGAGTGCTATGCAACAGACTGTTTCTCTTATCAGCAAAGAGTCAAGGCCAAACCTGGGCATTTCAAACCCACAGCCATGGCACGGGAGCCATCAAAGGGCAGGCTAGAAGTCACTTCTGAGCACTTTTGACTATAAACTTTCCTCAGGCTCAAAAGTTCTCTGGCATTGGGCACACGTGGGAAGGGCTTCTGCACCTAGGTTTGAAGATTCAGGGAAAGTTCTACTCGTGACTGGGGGCGCAAAGACAGGTTAGATTAAAAAGTGGTTGAGACCAATGAAATTGTATTGGGTTTGGTACTGAACTGGACCTAAGGTGTTTGAAGAGCTTTCAATATCACTCTAAGAGCTGTATCGGTGGTTCTCAAATCTGTCCGTGCATCTGAATCACCCTCGGCGTTTTGTCAAAGCACAGATGTTTAGTTCCCATCTTAGACTTAAAAGACTTGGAATTTCCTGAGTTGTCTCGTAGGCATCTGACTTCAGAAGCTCTGTTTCTGCATAGGTTTCATCCCTCTTGTCTGCTTGCAGATTTCACTGTTATATTTATACTTCTCCCTCCTGCATGGTGGATTCCACCCTTTCCACGGGCGCACCAGCATGCCCTAATGTCACCTGTCTTTTTCCAAGAGCTCCTCTTCTATGATGTCTCTCTTCAGCTATGACTCTCCCCCATGTTGGCTGCACTTCACAGGAACACTTAGAAGAGCTGTCTGTCTCCATGATGTCTCCATGTCCTTACCTTCCTACCCACTCAATCAGAAACTGTTGTTGTCCAGCTTTTAGCTATAACCCATCCCTCACCAGAGCTAGCGAGGATTTCCGTTTCCTCTTGCTATTATCTCCTCAGCATTCAACAAGGCTGCCCTTGGAACACTTTCTTCTTTAGGCTTCCATGACCCCTCACCTTTCTAATTTTCCTCCTAACACACTAGCTGCTGCTTCCCCGTCTCACTTGCAAGCTCCTCTTCCTCTGCTGGACCTCCAAGAAAGGGGCGCCCCAGGGCTCTGTCTTCTGCCTCCTTATGGTCCACCTTTACACGTACTTCTGATACGACCTTATTAAATCCTACAACATAGAATGTCATCTACATGCTGATGACTCTCAAAGCCGTATCTCTAGCCCTGACCTTGGCTTTGGATATCCAACTGCCTATCGAACACGATCACTTGAATGTTTAATAAGCATCTCAACTCAACGTGGACACAACAGATTGGTGATTCTACATTCCTTCCCCCAAGTCACCTCTCCTCCTCGCTTTGCCTCTCTCAGAAATTTGGAACAACCCTATATTCAGCTGCTAAGGTCAAAAACCTAAAAGTCACCCTTATTTCTCATTTTCTCTTATAGTCCACATCCAATCCTTCAGTAATTCCAATAGGTTTTACTTCTAAAATATGTTCTTCCTTGACCATTTCTTGCCAGCATAGCATAGTGAAACCATACAACTGGAAGTCAAATTCTGACTCTCACACTTAACATGACCTTAGCCAAGTTACCCAACTTGTCTGGGGCTTAGTTTCCTAATCTGTAAAATGGGGATGATAATAATCCTATCTGCCTCACTCCACAGGGTTGTTATGAAGATTAAAATAGTGTGTGTGTTTGTACATGTGTATATATGTGTTTATGTGTGAATGTCATCATTGTTATTCCCCATTAGTTCAAGGATATTATATAGTTTTATTATTTTTATGCCCTGGTAGTCCTATGTACCTACCCTAGATAGGTCTAATGGCATGTTTTGTCAGGAATCTGAAACAACCTCCTACCTGGTTTTCCTGTCTCTACCTCTGTCCCACTATTAGCCCTCAAACTAGCAAGAATTGTCTTTCTAAAGCACAAGTCAGATCACGCTACTTCCCTAGTTAAAAATCTTTCCTGGCTTCCCTTTACATGTATCATTATGTTCAAAGTCTTTACTGTGACTGTGACCTAGAAGGCTTTACAGGGTCTAGCCTCTGTCTACCTCTCTGAACTCAATTTCCTTGCAGTTTTCAAACCTTAGACCTCATTTCCCCAGGACAAAGTTCTGACGTCTGTTTCTCTAAATGGCCAAGCTTTCTACCATCTCTGGGCTTTCACACTTGCTGTTTCTTATTGTTCTTCTTGCAGATCCTCACACAGCTGTCTCCTTTTTTTTTTCCTTTTCTTTTTTTTTTTTAAAGCTTGAGTATTTATTTTCTAAAATTAGTAAAACTGCCTCTTTTTAAAGTAGGAGTTGGGTATGGGGAATTGCCTATGAAATGACAGAAGACATTATTACAAATGGCATACCAGCCTTAAAGAGCTGAGGTTTCCTTTTTGAGGCATTAGATAAACTTGAATAAACATACACAGTAAAGGAATGAGCTGGACTGTGTGGGATAATTCTTAAGAAATTAGGGGTCAGCACTCCTTTTTTAAAAAAATAAATTTATTTATTTATTTTTGGCTGTGTTAGGTTTTCGTTGCTGCGTGCGGCTTTCTCTAGCTGCAGCGAGCAGGGGCTGCTCTTCATTGCTGTGCACAGGCTTCTCATTGCGGTGGCTTCTCTTGTTGTGGACCACCGGCTCGAGGTGTGCGGGCTTCAGTAGTTGTAGCATGAAGGTTCAGTAGTTGTGGCTCACGGGCTGTAGAGCGCAGGCTCTGTAGTTGTGGCACAAGGGCTTAGTTGCTCCGCGGCATGTGGGATCTTCCTGAACCAGGGCTCGAACCCGTGTCCCCTGCATTGGCAGGCGGATTCTTAACCACTGCGCTACCAGAGAAGTTCCACGTCTCCTTTTTAGTATTTTGTATCACCTCCACATGGCCCAATTTGAGAAGCCATTGTAGGTAAGTACCTCTCCTGTTTCCATCCCCAGGCTCTCTCCTACTGTATCACCTCATTTTTTTCTTATTCAGAGGGTCTTATTTGTCTGTTCATTTCTTTTTTGCTTATTTATTATTTTATTTAAGTATGTACATCTGTCTCATCCTCTGGGGTTGAGGACCATAAAAACTGATCAAATCCCAGTGTCCAGAACAGCATTTGGTCCATAGAAGGCATTCAATAGATATCTACTGACTACAAATTCAACATATAATTGTGGTGCACAGCCAGATTTGAGAAATACTATTTTAAACTACTTCATTTTATTTATTTATTTACTTTTGGGCTGTGTTGGGTCTTTGTTTCTGTGCGAGGGCTTTCTCTAGTTGTGGCAAGCGGGGGCCACTCTTCATGGCGGCGCGCGGGCCTCTCACTATCGTGGCCTCTCTTGTTGTGAAGCACAGGCTCCAGACGCACAGGCTCAGTAGTTGTGGCTCACGGGCCTAGGTGCTCCGCGGCATGTGGGATCTTCCCAGACCAGGGCTCGAACCCGTGTCCCCCTCACTGGCACGCAGATTCTCAACCACTGCGCCACCAGGGAAGCCCTAAACTACTTCATTTTAAACAGGAGTTACCAATTAACAAGAATGCTTATCATTAGCAGTTTAATTGTCCTATTTTCATGGAAAGTATAACTGAGTCAAGAAAGCCGTTTTTCACTTTAACACATTTAAGTGCCATATTTTTTTCTGCATAAATTAAATCTTCCTATAAGAAGCCAAGTTCTTCTGACCTTGAGTCTGTAGCTAAGGTTTTAGAAAGTACCTGGAGGCTCAGAACGCCCAGGTGGTCTCAGGCCAGTACTCCTCCTGGCTAGAGTCTGGGAATCAGAGATGTGATGGGAGTTGTGAGTGAGCAAAGGGATGTCCAGCTTGATTTCTAGTCAGGTGTGCAGTTGGTTAATGCAGCGGTTCCCAACCTTTTTGGCATCGGGGACCAGTTTCATGGAAGACAATTTTTCCACAGACGGGCCTGGGCCGGGGTGGGGAATGGTTCAGGTGGTAATGTGAGTGATGCAGAGTGGCAGAAGAAGCTCGCCTGCCACTCCACTCACCTCCTGCTGTGTGGCCCAGTTCCTAACAGGCCACGGACTGATGCCTGTCCTCAGCCCGGGGGTTGGGGACCCCTGGCTTAATGCATGGAGAGAAAGGCCTGCTTGGTGTGTGGGGAAGGGGTCTAGAGACAAGCGATCATGTACTTCAAGGAGCATGCCAAGAGCAAACCTGGGGCTTGAGGCCAAAGCCCAGGAGTAGAGAACAGGGAAGGCACAAAGTCCAATCAATGGACTGTGAAGGTCAAGTCTGGGAAGATCCTTTAAGTCAATGGTCTGGGATAGGGTGGGAAAAAAGGAGTGGTCTGTGACACAAGGGCCTGTGACATGGTGGCACTGTGCCGTCGAAAATGGTGAGCTCTATTTTGAGAAAGCAGTCTCTGAGACAGCAGCCAGGGAAGTCTAAACTTTTCTAAAAAACAGAATACAACACACCTAGCACTTAAGAGTTACAGAAAACAAGCGGCATCCTGATCGCCCATGTGGTGCTTACGGCACAGACATAAAATATACCAAATGGTTTCTCCACCAGACGTCAGGACCCTAAACAAAAATTATAATCTACACCCAGGGGAAGCAGTTGCTGGATGGTGAGGCTAAGTGTCCTACTCCTTTTCATGAATGACTTACAGTTGCTAAAACCAAGGCACTGAGAAAACAACTGCTAAGAGGAGAAAAAAAATGTGTGAAATGCATGTGTATATGAAATTATTATTTTGAACTGCTGGCCCAGGAGGTTTTTTGTTTTTTTTTTTTGGAAGGTAAATGTCTTATTTAGCAAAATACCTTAATGAGCCAGGGAATGGTGTGGAATGAGACCATGAGTGGGGTGTAGGGACCAATAAAGCTCTATGTAGTAAAGTGGTAAGAAGCAAGGCTGTGGAGAGGGAGTGAGCAGGAAAGCACCAGCTACGCTCTATGGCAGGAGGCTGGGGATTGAGGAGAAGGGGCTAATAAGGAATGCCCAGCAGCTGAAGGACTTGCAGGCAGAGCCATCTAAAGGCCAAACGCAAAGCCCTTAGCCTTGGGGATATTATTCACGACCACGTATCCTTTGTGGGGTTGGATTCTGGGAAGAGTAGGGAAAGTGGATTCTGTTTCACGTGAGATTGTTTCTGAAAGGAGAAGAAAGGGGGATTGAAAGTTGAGTGGGGTAGGAACTCAGCCCCAGGAATGACCACAGGAGGGAACGACACTGGGGTGGGATTGGTGGTGGGGATGGGAGCCCTAGACTTTCCTCAGGTTGGGGGATCTGATGCTTTGACAACATATATTTAATTCTCAAAGTCAGGGACCGCTCAGCTATAATCTAAGCTGTTTTTTAAAAAAATTTATTTTATTGAAGATTCAAGATGGTGGAGGAATAGGTGGATGTGGAGTTCGTCTCTCTCCACGGATGCAGCAGGAATACGTTGACAGACGCAACAATTCTCACAGAACACCGGCTGAAAACTAGCGGAAGGCCTTGGACAACAGAAAGGACTATAAAGATCCCTGCATAACTCAGTAGAAAGGAAAAAAAGAAGGGAGAAGGAGGAGAGGAAGCAGGATGGGACCCGCACCCTGGTGCAGGGGGAGCTGAAGCAGAGGAGAGATTCATGAGTTCGAGGAAACCCCCTCTCTGACTGGGAAATTGACCTGGACAGAAGGGAAGCATTTGAGGCTGTCAGAAGACGGTGAAGCGGCCAATCTGTGGCAGACAGGACAGAGGGAGAAATACACAGACGGTCCATACCGTGGACCTACATGCCCCGGACGGGGACGAGCGTTCACAGGTGTGCAAGGGGGCGGGGAGCTGGTGCATGGGGATTAGAGAACAGGCCCAGAGCTAGAACTGCTGTTGGCTGTGGCGAGACGGACCAAGGGGACAGGAGGGAGGAAATCCGCAGCAGGGAAGGCTACAGAGGAAGACTGGACTGCCATGGAAGCAGGGCGTTACTGCTGAGCCACACGCAGGGGGAGGAGCCGCTATTGTAATCTCTCTCTCCCCACGTGCCCGGCACCTGCCGATGACAATAAAAGAAGCCCGCTTAGGGCTGGCTCTCGTGTGCCAGCTGCCAAGCAATAAAAAAAGCTCTCTCAGAGGTGGCCCTAATGTGCCGGCTACAGGGCAATAAAAAAAAAAAAAAAAAGCCCTTTCAGGGTTGGCCCTCGTGCACCTGCTGCCAGGCATCAGAAAAACCCCAGCCAGGGCTGGCCCTCATGTGCCTTATGCCGAACACCAGAAAAGGCCCTCATTAGGGACATATCTCTTGCGGCCGTGGCTGCTGGCTTCCCTACGCATTTGGCGCTGCCGGGGCTCCCTGGATCCGAGCAGTCATACCACCTCTGCGCCCTGTCCTCACTGGGGCAGACCCAAGAGCTCCAAGGCAGCCTCAGGACCAGACTCCTGTGGGGGGACCACACGCAGAGGTGGGGATAAAATCAAAGCTGAACCCCAGGGATGGGGTGACTAAAGAAGAAGATCGAAAATCTTTCCATCAGCTGTACAAGCTGCTGATTAAATCCCCACGATCAGCTAGGTAGACCCTGTGTCTACGGAATACCTGAGTAGACAATGAGTGTCCCCACAAATGAAAACAGTCTAGCTCTGGCAGCTGTGGACTTTGGGGGCAGCACACGCAGGAACTGGGCCAGATCAGAGTCTGAGGGGTCACCACAGGGCCCACAGCAGGTCCAGAGACCAGCCCAGAGGCAGAGGAGGGCCTGCTGGGGAGGCGGAGGAGGGCTGTGGCTCATGGCGTGTGCAAGGACACTTACAGTGTAGAACCCAGGGAAACATAATTATTACTATTAATTTTATTATGTTTTGATTCATTCTGTTGTTGGTTCTATATATATATATATTTTGGTTTCTTTCTTTCTTTGTCATTGCAGTTTTTTGGTTTTTTTAAGGTCTTTTGGGATCTCTGCATTTTATAACATTTTTATTTTTTTTTATACATTTCTATTTTGACTTTGCTTTTCTGTTGTTCTGTGTTCTTTTCCCTTATTTTTTTCTTCCTATTTTTTTACATATAAATATATATATCTGTGTATATATATATTTGTTTCCATTTCTACTTTGCCTTTCTGCTGTCCTGTGTTTTTTCCCTTTTTATGTTATTTTATTCTTCTTATTTTTTAAACCATTTTTATTGGTTGTTCTGCTTCCTTGCTTTATTCTTCAGCTGGCACACTGCTTTTCTTTTGTTCTTAGGTTGTGTGTTTTTGTTAGTTTCAATCCTAATTGTTTGATTTCACTTTTGAGTTCTACTATTTGTCTAGTTGTTCT
Organism: Phocoena phocoena; assembly: GCF_963924675.1. NCBI lineage: Eukaryota > Metazoa > Chordata > Mammalia > Artiodactyla > Phocoenidae > Phocoena > Phocoena phocoena. Next base: position 17,197,571 of record NC_089225.1, read on the forward strand.
TTTACTTTTTCTTTTATTTGGCTCTGTTTTTGTTTCTTTTATGTGTGTGTGTTTCCTTGTTTCTGGTTGTGTTTGTCTGATTTACCATTTCTTCAGGGTTTTGACATTTTTTCCTTTAATATACTTTCTTTTTTTATTTTTTGTAGTTCTGCTTCTACGTTGCTTTGCTGTTGTTCTGTGTTCTTCCCCTTTTTCTCTTTTTCTTTTTTCTTTTTTATAACATTTCTGGCAGTTTGTTTTGTTTCTTTCCTTCATTCTCCAGCTGGCACTCTGCTTTGGTTTTGTTTTTTGGTTTTGGGTTTTTGTCAGCTTTTTTCTTAATTGTTTGATTTTGTTCTTGGGTTCCTTTGTTTCTCTGGTTGTTCTCTTGCTTTTTGTTTTACTTGGTTCTGTTTTTGCTTCTTTTGTGTGAGTGCGTGTTTCCTTGTTTCTGTTTCTGTTTGTTTGATTTTACTTTTTACCATTTATCAGGGGTTTCCTTAGCCTTTTTTTTTAATCCCCTTTATCACCGGGACAAGTGACTTGCGGGGTCTTGGTCCCTTGACACAAGTCGAGCCTGAGGCTCTGGAGTGGGTGCACCAGGTCCAGGATGCTGGGCCACTAGAGAATCCCCGGCCCCAGAGAAGATTAATCGCCGAGAGCTCTCATGGAGGCCTCTATCTGAATCCAAGACCTGGCTCCACCCACCTGCCAGCAGCTCCCAGTGCCAGACGCCTCACACCAAACAACAAACAAGTCAGGAACACAAACCCACCCATCAGCACACAGACTTCCTAATATCATACTAAGCGCACAGACACCCCAAAACACATCACCTGACATGGCCCTGCTCATCAGCGGGAAAACACTCAGCTCCACCGACGAGAACACAAGCACCAGTCCCTCCCATCAGGAAGCCTACATAAGACACTGGACCAACCCCACCACTGGGGGCAGAGAACAGAAGCAAAAGGAACTAAAACCCTGCACCCTAGGGAAAGGAAACCTCAAATAGTGTAAATTAGACAAAATGAGAAGACAGAGAAATACCCTACATGCAAAAGAGCAAGATAAAAACCCATAAGACAGAATAAATGAAGAAGAAATAGGCAAACTACCTGAAAAAGAATTCAGAGTAATGATAGTAAGGATGATCCAAAATCTTGGAAATGGAATGGAGAAAAGACAAGAAACGTTTAACAAGAAACTAGAAGAACGAAGAGCAAACAAACAGCAATGAACAAAACAATAACTGAAATTAAAAATACTCTAAAAGGAATCAGTAGCAGAGTAACTGAGGCAGGAGAACGGATTAAGTGAGCTGGAAGATCGAATGGTGGAGATAACTGTTGCAGAGCAGAATAAAGAAAAAAGAATCAAAAGAATGGACGACAGTTTCAGAGACCTCTGGGACAGCATTACGTGCACCAACATTCAAATTATAGGCGTCCCAGAAGAAGAAAAAAAGAAAGGGTCTGAGAAAATATATGAAGGGATTATAGGTGAAAACTTCCCCAACATGGGAAAGGAAATAGTCAATCAAGTCCAGGAAGTGCAGAGAGTCCCATACAGGATAAATCCAAGGAGGAACACTCCGAGACACATATTAATCAAACTAACAAAGAGCAAACACAAAGAAAAAATATTAAAAGCGGCAAGGGAAAAGCAACAAATACCATACAAGGGAATCCCCATAAGGTTAACAGCTGATCTTTCAGCAGAAATTCTACAGGCCAGAAGGGAGTGCAAGATGTATTTAAGGTAATGAAAGGGGAAATCCTACAACCAAGATTACTCTGCCTGGCAAGGATCTCATTCAGATTCGATGGAGAAATTAAAACCTTTACAGACAAGCAAAAGCTAAGAGAATTCAGCACCACCAAACCAGCTTTACAAGAAATGCTAAAGGAACTTCTCTAGGCAGGAAACACAAGAGAAGGAAAGGACTTACAAAAACAAATGCAAAACAATTAAGAAAATGGTAATAGGAACACACATATCAATAATTACCTTAAATGTAAACGGATGAAGCGCCCCAAGCAAAATACAAAGACTGGCTGAATGGATACAACACCAAGACCGTATATATGCTGCTTAAAAGAGACCCACACTTCAGACCTAGGGACACATACAGACTGAAAGTGAGGGGATGGAAAAAGATATTCCATGCAAATGGAAATCAAAAGAAAGCTGGAGTAGCAATACTCAGACAAAACAGACTTTAAAATAAAGACTATTACAAGAGACAAGGATATATAATGATCAAGGGTTTGATCCAAGAAGAAGATATAACAATAGTAAATATCTATGCGCCCAACAGAGGAGCACCTCAATACATAAGGAAAATGCTAACAGCCATAAAAGGGGAAATCGACAGTAACACAATCATAGTAGGGGACTTGAAAACTGCACTTTCACCAATGGACAGATCATCCAAACTGAAAATAACTGAGGAAACACAAGCTTTAAATGACACATTAGACTAGATGGACTTAATTGATATTTATGGGACATTCCATCCAAAAACAACAGAATACACTTTCAAGTGTACACAGAACATTCTCCAGGATAGATCATATCTTCAGTGAAAAACCAAGCTTTGGTAAATTTAAGAAAACTGAAATCTTATCAAGTATCTTTTCCAACCACAACACTATGAGACTAGATATCAATTACAGAAAAGAAAACTGTAAAAAATACAAACACATGGAAGCTAAACAATATGCTATTAAACAACCAAGCAATCACTGAAAAAATCAAAGAGGAAATCAAAAAATACCTAGACACAAGTCACAATGAAAATACAACGACCCAAAACCTATAACCTGTGGGATGTAGCAAAAGCAGGTCTAAGAGGGAAGCTTATAGCAATACAATCCTACCTCAAGAAATAAGAATCATCTCAAATAAACAACCTAGCCTTACACCTAATGCAATTAGAGAAAGAAGAACAAAAAGAAAAAAGCTCAAAGTTAGCAGAAGGAAAGAAATCATAAAGATGAGATGAAAAATTAATGAAAAAGAAGTGAAGGAAAAAATATCAAAGATCAATAAAACTAAAAGCTGGTTCTTTGAGAAGATAAACAAAATTGACAAACCATTAGCCAGACTCATCAGGAAAAAAAGGGAGAAGATTCAAATCAACAGAATTAGAAACGAAAAAGGAGAAGTAACAACTTACACCACAGAAATATAAAGGATCATGAGAGATTACTACAGGCAGCTATATGCCAGTAAAACAGAAAACCTGGAAGAACTGGACAAATCTTAGAAAAGTACAACCTTCCAAGACTGAACCAGGAAGAAATAGAAACAAGAAGAGACAAATCACAAGCACTGAAATTGAAACTGTGATTAAAAATCTTCCAACAAACAAAAGCCCAGGGCCGGATGGCTTCACAGGCGAACTCTGTCAAATATTTAGAGAAGAGCTAACATCGATCCTTCTCAAATTCTTCCAAAATATAGCAGAGGGAGGAACACTCTCAAAATCATTCTATGAGGCCACCATCACCCTGATACCAAAACCAGACAAAGATGTCACACAAAAAAGAAAACTATAGGCCAATATCACTGATTAACAATGGTGCCCAGTGTCACCACTATTATTCAATATAGTTTTGGAAGTTTTAGTCACAGCAATCAGAGAAGAAAAAGAAATAAAAGGAATCCAAATCGGAAAAGAAGAAGTAAAACTGTCACTGCTTGCAGATGACATGATACTATACATAGAAAATCCTCAAGATGCCACCAGAAAACTACTAGACCTAATCAATGAATTTGGTAAAGTAGCAAGATACAAAAGTAATGCATAGAAATCTCTTGCATTCCTATACACTAACAATGAAAAATCAGAAAGAGATATCAAGGAAACACTCCCATTTACCACTGCAACAAAATGAGTAAAATGAGTAAAATACCTAGGAATAAACCTACCTAAGGAGGCAAAAGACCTGTATGCAGAAAACTATAAGACAGTGATTAAAGAAATCAAAGACGATATAAACAGATGGAAAGATATACCATGTTCTTGGATTGGAAGAATCAACATTGTGAAAATGAATACTACCCAAAGCAATCTACAGATTCAATGCAATCCCTATCAAATTAGCAATGGCATTTTTCACAGAATTAAAACAAAAAATTTCACAATTTGTATGGAAACACAAAAGACCCCAAATAGCCAAAGCAATCTTGAGAAAGAAAAACAGAGTTGGAGGAATCAGGCTCCCTGACTTCAGACTATACTACAAAGCAACAGTAATAAAGACAGTATGGTACTGGCATAAAAACAGAAATATAGATCAATGGAACAGGATAGAAAGCCCAGAGATAAACCCACGTACATATGGTCACCTTATCTTTGATAGTGGAGGCAAGAATATACAGTGGAGAAAAGACAGCCTCTTCAATAAGTGGTGCTGGGAAAACTGGACAGCCACATGTAAAAGACTGAAATTAGAACACTCCCTAACACCATACACCAAAATAAACTCAAAATGGATTAAAGACCTAAATGTAAGGCCAGACACTATCAAACTCTTAGAGGAAAACATAGGCAGAACACTCTATGACATAAATCACAGCAAGATCCTTTTTGACCCACCTCCTAGAGAAATGCAAATAAAAACAAAAGTAAACAAATGGGACCTAATGAAACTTAAAAGCTTTTGCACAGCAAAGGAAACCATAAACAAGATGAAAAGACGACCCTTAGAATGGGAGAATATATTTGCAAATGAAGCAACTGACAAAGGATTTATCTCCAAAATATACAAGCAGCTCATGTAGCTCAATATCAAAAAACAAACAACACAATCCAAAAATGGGTGGAAGACCTAAAGAGACATTTCTCCAAAGAAGATATATAGATTTCCAGCAAACACATGAAAGAATGCTCAACATCACTAATCATTAGAGAAATGCAAATCAAAACTACAATGAGGTATCCCCTCACACTGGTCAGAATGGGCATCATCAAAAAATCTACAAACAATAAATGCCGGAGAGGGTGTGGAGAAAAGGGAACCCTCCTGCACTGTTGGTTATAATGTAAATTGGTACACCCACTATGGAGAACAGTATGGAGGTTCCTTAAAAAACTAAAAATAGAACAATCCCACTACTGGGCATATACCTTGAGAAAACCATAAATAAAAAAGATGCATATACCACAATGTTCACTGAAGCACTATTTACAATTTCTAGGACATGGAAACAACCTAAATGTACATCGACAGATGAATGGATAAAGAAGATGGTGCACATATATACAATGAAATATTACTCAGTCATAAAAGGAACGAAATTGAATTATTTGTAATGAGGTGGATGGACCTAGAGTCTGTCATATAGAGTGAAGTAAGTCAGAAAGAGAAAAACAAATACCACATGCTAACACACATATGGAATCTAAAAAACGGTACTGATGAACCCAGTGGCAGGGCGGGAATAAAAATGCAGACGTAGAGAACGGACTCGAGCACACAGTGGAGGAAGGGTAAGCTGGGACGAAGTGAGAGTGGCATGGACATATATACACTACCAAATGTAAAACCGACAGGTAGTGGGAAGCAGCCGCATAGCACAGGGAGATGAGCTCCGTGCTTTGTGACCACCTAGAGGGGTGAGATAGGGAGGGTGGGAGGGAGCCTCAAGAGGGAGGGGATATGGGGATATATGTATATGTATAGCTGATTCACTTTGTTGTACTACAGAAACTAACACAACATTGTAAAGCAATTATACTCCAATAAAGATATTAAAAAAATAAAATTTATTTTATTCATGTACAACTGATTTACAGTGTTGTGTTAATTTCTGTACGGCAAAGTGATTCAGTTACACATATATAAAAACGCACATTCTTTTTCATATTATTTTCCATTATGGTTTATCACAGGATACTGAATACAGTTCTCTGTGCTATACAGTAGGACCTTGTTGTTTATCCATTCTATATTTAATAGTTTGCAACTGCTAATCTCAAACTCCCAATCCATTCCTCCCTAGGCTGGTTTTGAATAACACAGTGATATTCATCAAGAACATAATATTAAAAGTAAATTTGTGTCGCTTCTTTTCTGCACCTTCTTGGGACCTGTTTGTGGAGCAGGAATTCAGGGAATCTGTTTTCCATCCCCCTGACAACCATCCCTCTCTGCTCCTACCACACCAGGGGCCAAGCGATTAAGGTACACAAATATGTTGTTTCAAAAATACACGGATGGAAAATAGTTTTGTTTTTCTAAAATCTGGCTGTATGACATTCAAAATTCAAAATAATTTTGAAGCATTATGGTTAATTCACCTGCAATCTTGCAAAAGAGCATTTTGTTAAAGTGTATAAATCTATGTAGGGGGTCTGTGACCAGCTGTGATTACGATCTGTCAAAAGCAGCCCTCTATCTTCTCACAGTAATTGCTAACTTATGCAAAGGATTCTATACAAACACAAATAGTAAATTAAAAAAAATCAAATAAAGTAAAATGAAATTCATATGAAAATCAGATGATGCATGAGTGTGTGTGTATGTGGGGTATGTCTATATGTGATAGATTTCTTTTTATTATCTGTTTAAGTAGACAATAGTGAGATTTGGGAGCAAAGAGAGAGTTCATTTACTATTGAGCAAAGAATTTTACAGAACAAGATATGACACTGTGACTAGAGGACATTACTTTAGGAAATAAAATATGTTTGTAAATTAAAATTGCCGGGCTTCATGGCATTTAGAGATATCATCTATTGCATCCAAATGATGCTGGAGGCGAGAGTTGTTACCTGAAGTGTAAAGATCTCTGTGAAAGGAAAAAAAAAATGGTGCTTCTCATTTACTCAGTGAGGGTTTAAGAAACATTTGGTGCCAAAGGTATTTTTAAAATACTTTTAGCTTGATTATATAAAATGTCCTTCACAAAGTTGTCTCACTGACAATTAGATGAACTAAAAGCAATGTGTACCGCAATCATCAACAAAACTAACAATTTAAGTTTACGGTTCTAGGGAAATGAATTGTAATAACAACTCCTTCCTACTATTAAATCCGGTTAATTCAACCTCAAGACAAAGCCATGAGTTCTCAAAACTCTCAGACAACCACCTCGGTTTCCCTCGAGAAGGCTTTCCCACTCTTCGTGGTGATTATATTAAAAATGATAAAAGTGTGAGAACCTTTGGGGAAACAGGGGTGATTACTGGCCCTTTGCAGAAAAGGAACCATCAGCGGTTCCCTCAGTTGACCTCTCTTCTGCCTCATATGTGACATAACGCACTTAAGTCACTCCTGTGTAGAGCAGCTGAAGTTTTTCATTCATACTTCTTATATTAATCATTGCATTCAGATAAATGGGGGGAAAACCATGTAAGGAAAGGCAGGAGCCTTGGAGTAGGAGGATAGAAAAGACCATACGCCAGGCACTGCTGCACAAACATTAACTCACTTAACCCTCGATACTTCTCTGGAAGGAAAGTTACTATTATCATCCCCAGTTTTGCATTTGAGGAAACAGACACACAGAGAGCCTAATTAATTTGCCTAAGGTTTCAAAACTAGAAAAGAATTGAACTGAGATTCAACTCCAAAGTGCATACTCTTATTTATTTTGCTTCAGTATTGCTGAGGAAATTAAGTAAAAATGGCATGCACCTACAGACAAGGTGGTAGGTTAGGGTTAGGGTCAGGATTGCAGAAACCAACTGCAGAAAACAAGATCTCTCGAGCTCTTATTTCTTCACATTACTGCAGGAAGTTTCAGGATTCTATAGAGACTATGGAAGAACTACATTTTTAGATACTGGCTGATGGTCCCTTGTGCCTAGTTTAAGAAAAGGTGGGCTTACCATAGTCCTTGCTTAAAAATGATTACGTCCCAGTTCTATATGCAAACAGAACATTTATCGCAAGTAGGTAAGCCAACTCATGGAAAAAGGCATCTTTGCTAGATCTTTCAGCATGTGAACTAATAACTGAAATGCTCTTTGAGGACTGCTATAAGTATTCAGGAATTAACACTCTAAGTGATGTCAAATGCCACTAAGTAATAGACCAGAGTTTTCAACTGTTTTAGAGGACTACAGTGGTTGAAAACCCTCCTTAAAGCACCCCTTAGCTCAGCTTCACCTCTATTTTTATGTCTTACATGGTGCACTTCTGCACGAGCTTTTTTGTTTTTTGAAGAAATAGCTCTACTGCTTAAAATTATTTTTCTTACAATTGCCCTTACGTAGTATTCAATATTTTGCTTATTCGTTCACTTATTTGATCATTAGGCATTGGGAAACTAAGCGAAATATCACATAGCCCTTCCCTCAAGGAACTTGCAATTTTAGGGAAACTGATCCAGTTTGAGGGTCAAACTGAAAGTGAAATGAATTACTGATCTATGCACTTTTTTAAGGCAGTACAATCATACTCACTAGGCCAAGACTCTTTCAGGGTCACAAACTTTAACCCTGTGCTCATCATTGACAAAGGCATCCCAATGGGAGCCACTAGATCCTATTAGTCTGGGAGAACTAAGAAAGGAAGATTTATATTTACTCAAAAGTGGGGCCAATACAAGAAGCAGAACACGGTTATTTTTCCGTAAACGTGTAAAAATGGTTCCATTTCTTACCTCTAGAGCCTTCAATCTTTCTAACAGCAATTTGGTCTTTTCTTTCCCCTCATCTGCACTGCTGCCTTCACTCCTTGAATCCTCATCTACCACCATGTGACGGTCTTCCAAAGCTTCCTTGTGTTTTCTCTCTTCCTCTGACAGTTTTTCCTGAAGCAAGAAAGAATTGTTGTTTTCAATAATCTCCACTGAAAAATAAGCAAGAGTTTAAGGTTGAGAAGTTTGGAACCTCCCTACTCTTTCTGCATTCTTTCCGGGGCTGAGGTAGAGAAGGTTTTGCTAAACAAATTCTGAGTGGGGCTTATATTAGTAAACACAGTAGATAATTTTAATGAATCTTGGTGGGACAAGTCATTGAGTCACCACCACGGAATGCACATGTCCTCTGCCCTGTTGGAGAAGTGACCGAGCCCATAAAAACGGTAGGTGGAGTCATGTGGTTAATCCATTTTTATATGCAGCATGAAATTCAGCTGTGCTCTAAACTGGGGAAAAATAAGTCAACCTTGATACCTTGACTTGTGAACAGCTTAGCTCCTATAGTAAGATCATCAAAGTCACTGGACATGCAACCATTCAATTAAGGGAAAAGAAAATATCACAAAATATTGAAATGATAACGATTTCAGAATTCTAAGCTGAAACCATTTAGTTCCTTTGGCTCACTAATAACATGGCTCTTAAGGGCCCTATAGTCCCCTTTCTAACACTCCAGGATTTGTACTATAGCCTTGAGGCAGACGTAAAATGTTATCTTGTCTTCCCTCCCTGCTTGCTGGAGGTTCCTCACTCAACCTTGTCTCTGGCAGCTCTTTGGAAGTTGAGAAGTATTAATTTGAGCCTCACGATTGGCTCTTGTTTTCAAGGGAAAAAGAAATGTCAAGAGCCTATCACATGAAAATAAAATTTCATCCACTTTTGTACATACATCAAGATACCGTGCCGCAGAATCAGGTGACATCACTCCATCACACTTTTTAATTCTAACCACAATGCTGCAGAAATCTTTGTATTAAAAACAGCTGGTTGGCAACCATGTGGGCTAAACTGGATTATCAACGGTGAGAGGCTTCTTTATATTTACCATTAAACTAAGATCATCTGCAAATACAGAAGCACGAAAAATATGAATCTTAACCTTTAAGCACTTAAAAAATCTACTGAGAAAAGAAGAGCGTAAGTGGGAAAAAAAAACCCAGGTCTTCAAACTGTGTTCACAAAAGTACTTTGGAAGTCCTGAAATTATTTAACTTATTTTTTGAAAATAAGATATGAAGTAAAAACGTCAACGTATATGTACACATATATAAGTATACATGTGTATGTATAGATATATAAAACACTGGAGACTACATAGAAACTTGACCCATGTTAATCTGTACAGACAAACAGGTGTTAATCTGTTTCCTACAGATTTCAAGATTAGTTTCCATTTCTCTATAAGAATGTGCAACTGACTAGGCAGGTGATAGCTCTTTATGGAATCAGGTTTGGGCAAGTCCACATGAAATGTACAGGTGTGTTCACTTCTGCAGCAGGTGTAAGTTCCGCCCAGATTCAGGCTCAGCAAGTTTAATGTGCAGATCCTCAGGCTGGGACAAATATCCAGGTTATGACTGTATTTTCACAGCTTTGATTCTTTAAGGTTTGTTCACTCAGCAGACTTTCATTTCCATGGTAAGAAACTTGAAATCGGCAGAGTTACCAACACAATTTTGAAAGAAAGAGGTCCTTCTACTTCTCTTTCAAGATGTGGGATCACTGTAATTAAACACTAACTTGGGACTGTAAAGCAAGCTTTTAAAAAATAGCACCTAGGGAGGGACCTTCAAGATGGCGGAGGAGTAAGACATGGAGATCACCTTCCTCCCCACAAATACATCAAAATACATCTACAAGTGGAACAACTCCTACAGGACACCTACTGAACGCTGGCAGAAGACCTCAGACCTCCCAAAAGGCAAAAAACTCCCCACGTACCTGGGTAGGGCAAAAGAAAAAAGAATAAACAGAAACAGAAGAATAGGGACGGGACCTGCACCAGTGGGAGGGAGCTGTGAAGGAGGAAAGGTTTCCACACACTAGGAAGCCCCTTCGCGGGCGGAGACTGTGGGTGGGGAACTTCGGAGCCGGAGAGTGCAGCCACAGGGGTGCAGAGGGCAGAGCGCAGAGATTCCCGCACAGAGGATCGGTGCGACCGGCACTCACCAGCCCGAGAGGCTTGTCTGCTCACCGGCCGGGGCGGGCGGGGCTGAGGCTCGGGCTTCGGTCGGAGCGCAGGGAGAGGACTGGGGTTGGCGGCGTGAACACAGCATGAAAGGGGCTAGTGAGGCACGGCTAGCCGGTAGGGAGTCTGAGAAACAGTCTGGAGCCGCCAAAGAGGCAAGAGACCATTGTTTCGGGGTGTGCGAGGAGAGGGGATTCAGAGCACCGCCTACATGAGCTCCAGAGACAGGCTCGAGTCGCAGCTATCAGCACGGACACCACAGACAGACATGACACGCTAAGGCTGCTTCTGCAGCCACCAAGAAGCCTGTGTGCAAGCACAGGTCACTGTCCACACCTCCCCTCACTGTGGCCTGTGCATCCCGCCACTGCCAGGGTCCCGGGATCCAGCAACAACTTCCCCGGGAGAACGCACGGCGCACCTCAGGCTGGTGCAACGTCACGCTGGCCTCTGCCGCCGCAGTCCCGCCCCACATCCACACCCCTCTCTCCGCCCAGCCTGAGAGAGCCAGAGCCCCCGAATCAGCGGCTCCTTTAACCCCCTCCTGTCTGGGCGAAGAACAGACGCCCTCAGGCGACCTACACGCAGAGGCGGGGCCAAATCCAAAGCTGAACCCCAGGAGCTGTGTGAACAAAGAAGAGAAAGGGAAATCTCTCCCAGCAGCCTCAGAAGAAGCGGATTAAAGCTCCACAATCAACTTGATGTACCCTGCACCTGTGGAATACATGAACAGACAACGAATCATCCCAAAATTGAGGAGGTGGACTTTAGGAGCAACTATAGACTTGGGGTTTGCTTTCTGCATCTAATTTGTTTCTGGTTTTATGGTTATCTTAGTTTAGTATTTAAAGCTTATTATCATTGGTAGATTTGTTTATCGATTTGGTTGCTCTATTCCTTTTTTTTAATATATATATTTTTCCTTTTTCTCTTTTCCTGAGTGTGTATGTGTATGCTTCTTTCTGTGATGTCGTCTGTATAGCTTTGCTTTTACAATTTGTCCTAGGGTTCTGTCTGTCCGTTTTTTTTTTGTTTGTTTGTTTTTGTATAGTTTTTAGTGCTTGTTATTATTGCTGGATTTGTTTTTAGGTCTGGCTGCTCTCTTCTTTCTTTTTCTTATTAACTTTTTAAATTTTTAATAATATATCTTTAAATTTTTTATTTTAATAACTATTTTCTGTTCCTTCTTCTTCCCTCCCACCTTCCCTCCCTCCCTCCATCCCTCCCTCTCTCTCTCTCTCTCTTTCTTTCTTTCTCCCTTTTCTTCTGAACCATGTGGCTGACAGGGTCGTGGTGCTCCGGCCGGGTGTCAGGCCTGTGCCTCTGAGGTGGGGGAACCGAGTTCAGGACACTGGTCCACCAGAGACCTCCCGGCTCCAAGTAATATCAAATGCCGAAAGCTCTCCCAGAGATCTCCACCTCAACACTAAGACCCAGCTCCACTCAATGATCAGCAAGCTACAGTGCTAGACACCCTATGCCAAACAACTAGCAAAACAGGAACACAGCCCCACCCATTAGCAGAGAGCCTGCCTAAAATCATAATAAGGTCACAGACGTCCCCAAACACAAAACCGGATGCAGTCCTGCCCACGAGAAAGACAAGATCCAGCCTCATCCACCAGAACACAGGCACTAGTCCCCTCCACCAAGAAACTTAACACAACCCACTGAACCAACCTTAGCCACTGTGGGCAGACACCAAAAACAACAGGAACTATGAATCTGCAGCCTGCGAAAAGGAGACCCCAAACACATTAAGTTAAGCAAAATGAGAAAATGGAGAAACACACAGCAGATTAAGGAGCAAGGTAAAAACACACCAGACCAAACAAATGAAGAGGAAATTGGCAGTCTACCTAAAAAGAACTCAGAGTAATGTTAGTAAAGATGATTCAAAATCTTGGAAATAGAATGGAGAAAATTCAAGAAGCATTTAACAAGGACCTAGAAGAACTAAACAGCAAACAAACAATGATGAACAACACAATAAATGAAATATAAAATTTTCTAGAAGGAATCAATAGCAGAATAACTAAGGCAGAAGAACAGATAAGTGACCTGGAAGATAAAATAATGGAAATAACTACGGCAGAGCAGAATAAAGAAAAAAGAATGAAAAGAATTGAGGACAGTCTCAGAGACCTCTGGGACAACATTAAATGCAACAACATTCAAATTACAGGGGTCGCAGAAGAAGAAGAAAAAAAGAAAGGGTCTGAGAAAATATTTGAAGAGATTATAGTTGAAAACTTCCCTAATATGGGAAAGGAAATAGTCAATCAAGTCCAGGAAGTGCAGAGAGTCCCATATAGGATAAATCCAATGAGAAACACGCCAAGACACATATTAATCAAACTATCAACAACAAAATACAAAGACAAAATATTAAAAGCAGAAAGGGAAAAGCAACAAATAACATACCAGGGAATCTCCATAAGGTTAACAGCTGATCTTTCAGCAGAAGCTCTGCAAGCCAAAAGGAAGTAGCAGGACATATTTAAGTGATGAAAGGGAAAAACCTACAACCAAGATTACTCTACCCAGCAAGGATCTCATTCAGATTTGACGGAGAAATCAAAACCTTTACAGACAAGCAAAAGTTAAGAGAATTCAGCAACACCAAACCAGCTTTACAAGAAATGCTAAAGGAACTTCTCTAGGCAGGAAACAAAAGAGAAGGAAAAGCCCTACAATAACAAACCCAAAACAATTAAGAAAATGGTATCAGGAACATACATATCGATAAATACCTTAAATGTAAATGGATTAAATGCTCCAACCAAAGACACAGACTGGTTCAATGGAAACAAAATCAAGACCTGTATACATGCTGTCTATAAGAGACCCACTTCAGACCAGGGACACATACAGCCTGAAAGTGAGGGGATGGAAAAAGATATTCCATGCAAATGGAAATCAAAAGAAAGCTGGAGTAGCAATTCTCATATCAGACAAAATAGACTTTAAAATAAAGAATGTCACAAGAGACAAAGAAGGACACTACATAATGATCAAGGGATCGATCCAAGAAGAAGATATAACAATGGTAAATATTTATGCACCCAAAATAGGAGCACCTCAATACATAGGGCAAATCCTAGCAGCCATAAAAGGGGCAATTGACAGTAACACAATCAGAGTAGGGGACTTTAACACCCCACTTTCACCAATGGACAGATCATCCAAAATGAAAATAAATAAGGAAAAACGAGCTTTAAATGATACATTAAACAAGATGGACTTAACTGATATTTATAGGACATTCCATCCAAAAACAACAGAATACACTTTCTTCTCAAGTGGTCATGGAATATTCTCCAGGATGAATTATATACTGGGTCACAAATCAAGCCTTGGTAAATTTAAGAAAACTGAAGTCATACCAAGTAACTTTTCCAACCACACACTATGAGACTAGATGTCAATTACAGGAAAGAATCTGTAAAAAAATAAAAACACATGGAAAATAAACAATACACTACTAAATAACCAAGGGATCACTGAAGAAAACAAAGAGGAAATCAAAAACTACCTAGAAACAAATGACAATGGAGACACGACGCCCCAAAACCTATGGGATGCAGCAAAAGCAGTTCTAAGTCAGAAGTTTACAGCAATACAATCCTACCTCAAAAAACATCTCAAATAAACAACCTAAACGTACACTTAATGCAATTAGAGAAAGAAGAACAAAAACTCCCAAATTTAGCAGAAGGAAGGAAATCACAAAGATGAGATTGGAAATAAATGAAAAAGAAAGAAGGAAACGATAGGAAAGATCAATAAAACTAAAAGCTGGTTTTTTGAGAAGATAAACAAAATTGATAAACCATTAGCTAGACTCATCAAGCAAAAAGGGAGAAGACTCAAATCAACAGAATTAGAATGAAAAAGGAGGAGTAACAACTGACACTGCAGAAATACAAAGGATCATGAGAGATTACTACAAGTAACTATATACCAATAAAATGGACAACCTGGAAGAAAGGGACAAATTCTTAGAAAAACACAACCTTCCAAGACTGAACCAGGAAAAATACAAAATATAAACAGACCAATCACAAGCACTGAAATTGAGACTGTGATTAAAAATCTTCCAACCAACAAAAGCCCAGGACCAGATGGTTTTACAGGTGAATTCTATCAAACATTTAGAGAAGAGCTTAACACCTATCCTTCTCAAACTCTTCCAAAATACAGCAGAGGGATGAACTCTCCCAAACACATTCTATGAGGCCACCATCACCCTGATAACAAAACCAGACAAAGATGTAACAAAGAAGAAAACAACAGGCCAATATCACTGATGAACATAGATGCAAAACTACTCAACAAAATACCAGCAAACAGAATCCAATAGCACATTAAAAGGAACATACACCATGATCAAGTGGGGTTTATCCCAGGTATGCAAGGATTCTTCAATATATGCACATCAACCAATATGATAAAACATATTAACAAACTGAAGGATAAAAACCATGTGATAATCTCAATAGATGCAGAAAAAGCTTTTGACAAAATTCAACACCCATTTATGATAAAAACCCTCCAGAAAGTAGGCATAGAGGGAACTTATTCAACATAATAAAGCCCATATATGACAAAGCCACAGCCAACATCATTCTCAATGGTGAAAAACTGAAACCATTTCCACTAAGATCAGGAACAAGACAAGGTTGCCCACTCTCACCACTATTATTCAACAAGTTTTGGAATATTTAGCTACAGCAATTAGAGAAGAAAAAGAAATAAAAGGAATCCAAATCGGAAAAGAAGTAAAGCTGTCCGCGTTTGCAGATGACATGACACTATACACAGAGAATCCTAAAGAAGCTACCAGAAAACTACTAGAACTAATCAATGAATTTGGTAAAGTAGCAGGATACAAAATTAATGCACAGAAATCTCTTGCGTTCCTATACACTAATGATGAAAAATCTGAAACAGAAATTAAGGAAACACTCCCATTTACCATTGCAACAAAAAGAATAAAATACCTAGTAATCAACCTACCTAAGGAGACAAAAGACCTGTATGCAGAAAACTATAAGACAGTGATGAAAGAAATTAAAGATGATACAAACAGATGGAAAGATATACCATGTATTTGGATTGGAAGAATCAACACTGTGAAAATGATTATACTTCCCAAAGCCATCTACAGATTCAATGCAATCCCTATCAAACTACCAATGGCATTTTTCACAGAACGAGAACAAAAAATTTCCAAAAAATCTGTATGGGGCTTCCCTGGTGGCGCAGTGGTTGAGAGTCCACCTGCTGATGCGGGGGACACGGGTTCGTGCCCCGGTCTGGGAAGATCCCACATGCCGCGGAGCGGCTAGGCCCGTGAGCCATGGCTGCTGAGCCTGCGCATCCGGAACCTGTGCTCCGCAATGGGAGAGGCCGCAACAGTGAGAGGCCCGTGTACCACAAAAAAAAAAAAAAACAAACAAAAAAACTGTATGAAACACAAAAGACCCCGAATAGCCACAGCAATCTTGAGAAAGAAAAACAGAGCTGGAGGCATCAGTCTCCCAGACGTCAAACTATGCTACAAAGCTATAGTGATCAAGACAGTATGGTGCTGGCACAAAAACAGAAATATAGATCAATGGAACAGGATAGAAAGCCTAGAGATAATCCCTCGCACATATGGTCACCTTATCTTTGATAAAAGAGGCAAGAATATACAATGGATAAAAGACAGCCTCTTCAATAAGTGGTGCTGGGAAACCTGGACAGCTACATGTAAAAGAATGAAATTAGAACACTCCCTACAACCATACACAAAAATAAACTCAAAGTGAATTAAAGACCTAAATGTAAGGCCAGACACTATCAAACTCTTAGAGGAAAACATAGGCAGAACACTCTATGACATAAATCACAGCAAGATCCTTTTTGACCCACCTCCTCGAGAAATGCAAATAAAAACAAAAATAAACAAATGGGACCTAATGAAACTTAAAAGCTTTTGCACAGCAAAGGAAACCATAAACAAGATGAAAAGATAACCCTCAGAATGGGAGAAAATATTTGCAAATGAAGCAACTGACAAAGGATTAATCTCCAAAATTTACAAGCAGCTCATGCAGCTCAATATCAAAAAAACAAACAACCCAATCCAAAATGGGCAGAAGACCTAAATAGACATTTCTCCAAAGAAGATATACAGATTTCCAGCAAACACATGAAAGAATGCTCAACATCACTAATCATTAGAGAAATGCAAATTAAAACTACAATGAGGTATAACCTCCCACCAGTGCGAATGGCCATCATCAAAAAATCTACAAACAGTAAATTCTGGAGAGGGTGTGGAGAAAAGGGAACACTCTTGCACTGTTGGTGGGGACGTAAATTGATACAGCCACTCTGGAGGTTCCTTAAAAAACTAAAAATAGAACTACCACACGACCCAGCAATCTCACTACTGGGCATATACCTGGAGAAAAACATAATTCAAAAAGAGTCATGTATCACAATATTGACTGCAGCACTATTTACAATAGCCAGGATATGGAAGCAACCTAAGTGTCCATCAACAGATGAATGGATAAAGAAGATGTGGCACATATATACTATCGAATATTACTCAGCCACGAAAAGAAATGAAATTGACTTATTTGTAGTGAGGTGTATGGATCTAGAGACTGTCATACAGAGTGAAGTAAGTCAGAAAGAGTAAAACAAATACCCTATGCTAACACATATAAATGGAATCTAAAAATAGAAAAAAAAAGTGGTTCTGAAGAACCTAGGAGCAGGACAGCAATAAAGATGCAGATGTAGAGAATGGACTGAGCATACAGGGAGGGGGAAGGGGAAGCTGGGATGATGTGAGAGAGTGGCATGGACATATATACACTACCAAACGTAAAATAGATAGCTAGTGGGAAGCAGCCGCATAGCACAGGGAGATCAGCTCGGTGCTTTGTGACCACCTAGAGGGGTGGGATTGGTGGGTTGGAGGGAGACGCAAAAGGGAGGAGATACGGGGATATATGTATACGTATAGCTGATTCACTTTGTTATAAAGCAGAAACTAACACACCATTGTAAAGCAATTATACTCCAATGAAGATGTTAAAAAAATATCATTTACCTCTATTTTTGTATATATATATGTATGTATATATATATATAGATCCTGAAATAATTAGGATCCTGTAGCTAATCAAATCAAACAAACCAAGAAAAGCCACTGGTGTCATCAACTGAAAGCCAAAAGCCTTTGGAATATAGCAACCGGATTCCAGATCTACCATTTATCAGCTTGGCAAATAATCTTGGGTAAACTACCTAATTTCAGTAACTCTTGGGTTCTTTGTGTCCTAAATCCCTACATGAGGCTAACAGCCACATATATAATATACTCACATCTGCAGTCAATTCTCATTATTCACGGTGTGTTCTATAACGTTGTCATGGGCACTGGATTAACAAATACTGAATCATTGTTCCTAGGGGAAGTACAGGGTTAGGTTTCTGGAGGCCTCTGGTTGTAACAGTTTCATCATTAATCAATACATAATCTTGTTTTATGAGTGTTTCTATTTAAAGACACCTTGTTTAATATATATTGTTGATTAATTAGCACTGAACTAACCGCCCACGGCACTATAACTCATGCTTGAACAAAGCTTATCTAACACCCATTTTCTCCACAAGGCACAGCACAGACCGCTTGCACTTAGGAACACTGGACAGCACTTCACACTATGCGTGGGGGCCACCTTCAACAGCGAGACCGCTCACAAAAAGCATAAAACGTAAAAAAGTGTCACTAAATAGAGCACAAAAAGGACACATTTCCAGTAGAAGAGCTTAAAAAAGAAGGCGGGGCGTTGCTTTGGTTGACCTAAGCTGGGAACACAGGTGTCAGATGACTTAAAAGTTTTCACTCCTCTGTGAATGTCCACGAATGACCATGAAAGCTCTGCAGGGCTTGATTTCGGGATTGCAGATCAGTTTTAGGGAGTGACTTCACAAAGTCCGAAAGTAATGAGGATAGGCAGTACTTATGCACATGCCACTGTCTAGGCACAGTGCCTGAATATTATTATATGAAGGAACTGGACGCAATTCAAGATAGTGTAGATTATATATAAGTGTTTAGGTTACATAAAATGTAAGGATCACTTTACATAATTGAAGAAAGGGTGATCAGTGATGACCAGGAGGTGCAATTTCGTGGAAATGGAACATGACTTATGTTTTGGTGGAGTGATTCCACTTGAACGGTTAGAGAGGCATAGGATGGGATTTTTGGTCAAAGAGAAAACTGTAACAAAGGCCCCCGTGAGGAATACATTTTGTCCTTATTGGTTCATGAGGAAACCAGTTTGATTCTATTGCAAGAAACACTGAGAGGTAGTTGAGTAATAGAATTGGAGAGTAAAAGAAAGGGTTCTTGGAAATGAGAAAGAAACATTCAGATAGCATTCATTAATTCATTTATTTATCCTACAAATGTTTATGAGATGCAAACTATTGGCCATTCGATGGTCTAGGTGCTGGAGGTATGGCAAACAAGACAAAGTTCCTGTACTCTAGGAATGTGTATTCTAACTGTGGGAAACATGACAAACTCCAAGTCAAGTCAGTAAGTTATATAATTGTAACCAGTGGTATGTTTACGGACAGTATGAGATGTGACATTGGTGTAAGGCACGTCTGACGAGGTGGCCATTTAAGCTGAGACCACATAATGGGAATGGGAAGGAAGCAGCCATACAATGGTCTGGGACAAAAACATTCCAAATAGAAGAAATAATAAAGCAAGTACTGAGTGGCAGTGCTAAGCCTGCCCTGCTGACCAGCTGAGGGAGAGTCCGTGTGAAGGAGCATATAGGGACTCTAAGAGTAAGAACAGCAGGAAATGAGATCAGAGAGAGAGCAGGACCATAGCGGGGTCTTGCAAGGCATGGAAAGGGCTTTGGGTTCTATTTTAAGTAAAGAGGAATTGGAGGCTAAATAGGGGAGCGATAGGTTATGATGTACATTTTAGAAACAGCATCCTGACTGTTACAATGGAGAGTGGGCTGAGTAGGGAAGGAGCCAGGAGACCAGCTGGGAGGGTTTTCTATCAGAAGGAATAAAAATTATGAATACTCTGAAAGTATGGAATAAGGACTTACCAAAAGCAGTTCTCACACTGGATGGTAGGTCAGGTGCACTTTTGCTCCTTGCTGGGCAAATCAATAGACCTTTTCAGTCCTCAGTTTCCCCCAGATGTAAAATGTCATGGTTGGACTAAATGTCCCTTGCAATATTAAGGTTCTAAGAATTCAATTACTCAAGACACAATTTTCAGGAAGGAAATGTTATCAATATGCTCAATGGTAACAGAAATGACAAGAGAACACGAAAAGGACCTCTACATTTTGTAAAAAGAAGGTTGTTAGTGGGGACTTGAGAGCTATTTGACTCAAGTGTGATGGTGATACCCAAACTGTCAGTGGTTATGCAAAAAGTGAAAAGGGAAAATAGAAGTAATTTTCTTAGATGCTTATTTGAAAGAGTGGCAGCGAAGGGAAGGAAATATAAAGAACTACAGCCAAAGGGCACTGAAGAGACAAGTGGAAGCCTTGTTTTCGAGAAACAGAAACCTGAGTTGTTTGAAGAACTAAAGAGAACAGGTAGCACCAGAGATGGCAGCAAAGGTGGTATGAAGGTAGGAAGGGGTCTCCCAAGCAGGGAAGGCAGAGGATGAAGGGCTTTGATGGAAAAGTCAAGGCTTTTTGAATGTGGTTCCCTGCAAAACATGACTTCACAGCTTAATTGCCCAGTTAGTATTGCTAAATCATTAGTTAGCGTCTAGGTTGGGTTCTTAAAGAACAAAGAGTCGAGTGCATGTAGTTCATCTGAGGAGTGCAGAAAACAGGAGTAAGGAATTGACTCAGAGAAGGGAGCCACTGAAGAGCGCAGTACTAAGTAACTGAAGTGAAGTCCACGGGAATCTCAGGGAGATGGGGCAGAACACAGGCCTCAGAATCATCCCACCCCAGGGGCCAAGGCGTTGGGACATTTATGCACCGACCTGTAAGAATCAATAATTGGGGGCAGCTCCTGGGGTGTCAGTTTCCAGCCTGCCACAGGCGGTGAGGTTTTTTCAAAATACTCCTCACATAAAAGTGCCCTTCAACACAGACACTGAGAGCTAGAAATCACGGGGGCACTCTCGATGGTCCTGAGGTTTGCGCAGGGTGCCACCAATGTCCTCGACAGGTGGAGAGGAGGCTCGTGACTGCTCTGAAGGGACACTGCCCAGGAAAGAAAGCCATATCTGTACACTGCTCAGGCTAGTCATTGACCTGAAAGCACATTTCACTGTGTTCTAATTCTAAAACGCCCTAAAACAAATCCAGTAAGTACTGCAGAGTTATCCATCTTATCCTTTTCTTTACTCTTGTCTCTTTATAATCACTTACCAATGAGAGTGTTAGAGTATAATGTAATATTGAGAAAGAGGACAAACGGAAAGCACATATTTTAAGTAAGTAGATGAGCAAAAGAGGAAAATAAGTGGAAACAAAGAGGCAGAAGGGAAAGGGAGATTTGGAAGAGCTGGAAATATGGCTACACACTACTGATGGATCACTATTGTGGATTTCAGAAAGGACACCTGCTGAATTTATATTATACTCAAAAAGCATGCCCATATATTTAAAAATTAAGCATACGTATTCTGTCTACACATAGATAACCCATTTCAATCAGAAATTTTAGTTCCTTTGCTCATGGATCACTGGTGATTTACCTAGTAAAAAGAGAGCAAGAGAGCTCAGAAATATACGATTTTAAATGAAATATATTCTTCATATAAACCTCTAAGAGAGAAACAAGACAAACGAGCCAAGTCCACTCCTGAGGATGCCAAACTGTGACAAGAATAAGTTGATTCCAGAGATGACCTGTTTTCACGTTTCAGTTCTCTATGGACTTTAATCAACAGTGAGTTCTATAAGAGTGAGGCCACCACACAAACAACTTTCACTCCCCACAACTTTCATATATGGTTGAGACCATAAGCTTGTTGCCCTCAACAAATACCAGCCGGTATGCAGGAAGCTAGAGATTAGAAGTTCAGTTAGTATCCAAGGGTTTAAATCAAACTTTGCCTTGTCAGTACATAAAGCAATCCTTGGAGCTGTAAGTGTCTCTAGGTGGTTACCAGGGCAATGATTCACCTTTGGGGGAGCCCTCATCTTTTGTTCTCAAGTAGTCAGCATCATCAGGCCTACGTACAATAATACCGATCAACACAAAGCTCTGGGTTGCATCAGTTCAGCTCAGACAGATGACAGTCCAGGGGGTTCAGTTACTCCAAAGAGCAGGCAGGATAGCCCCTCACTGATGGACAGCTACTGTTCAGTCAAAAACATGATGCAGGAAAGTGATAAGACCCTTTCCCAAAATGTTTCTTATGCATCTTCTGGTCATCAGCTTCCCCCAGCCCAGCACAGTGGGATCCAGGGAAGGTTTCAAGAGGTCACCTTACTTCGTAACTAATTCGTTAATGCACCCATCCAACAAATACGTACTGAGCAGCTCCTGAGTGCCAGGCACTGTGAAAGATGCCAGGGGTATAAAGGTGAATAAAAAAACGTGTGGAGCCTGTTCTTATAGAGCTTACAGTCTTGTGGAAGGAGACAGTAATCAATATGTCACCAGTAAATGTAAAACAGTACTGTGATGTGTGTTGCGAAGAACAGTTTCCAGGGGCTTCAAAAATCAATACTAGAGGGATGCAAGAGAAGTCAGGAAAGCAAATGCCTGTGGTTACCACCGTAAGGTCAACCAGGAAGTGATCTTGAGGTGGAAGGATGGGAGGGCAATTCAAAAAGAGTCTGAATAGCTGGGGAGGAAAGTGTATGTATAGCTGGAGAGGAAAGTGAGGCTGGATGGGCTAATGGGGCCAGGCCACAAGTCAAGGAATACTGCCTTAACTCTAATGGCCATTGACTATTTTCGTGTGTGTCTGTGTGTGTGTGTAGGTGGGAGGGGCTTGACATGGTAGGATCTGTATTCCGAAAGAGCTCTCTGGTACAGTGTGGAGGGTGGAATGGAGGGAGGTTAACATAGATGTGGGGAAAGTAAGATGCTACTGCAATAGTCTAAGCACGAGTTGACTGAACCATGATTAAAGCGACAATCTCACGAAACGAGACCTCAGAGTTTGTACATTATCTTGTGATTTTGATTCTTTAGTATGCAGTTACTCCAACAATGACAACTAATATTTTCTTAGGTCACTATTGTTCAGGGAGTGGGCCGACAGCCACTGGCAGCAGCTCATGGGGTAAGGGGAGGAAAGAAGTGTTGCTTGTTTAAAACGCAGATACCTTGGCCGACTCTGGCTTCAGTGAATCACAATACCTAGGAGTGGGGTCAGGCATCTGTAATTTTAGAGAGCACCCCAGGTAATTCTAACCTATGCCAAAGTTTAAGAGCCTCTAGACAAAGATGCTCCGATATAGAACACAGGTCATTTTTACTTCAGATAAACTTTTGAGGTTGCCCATTTGATTTAATTCTTGTGATTAGCATAGAACGTAGAATGAACATATAATTAATCATCTAAACTAATACCTACTGGAGAGTAAAGGCTGTTGTAGCTATGAATAGTACACTGGGACAGAAGGTGTAAGCCAGGGAAACTGGGCATATTCACCCATAAATTGCTAAATCCTTCTTCAGTAATAGATGTCAGATGTTGACCTACCATAGAAACTACTCTGTATTAGTGTGATGAGCAACCCTTGGGAAATTTCTATTTGAGTTCGGAGACTCCAGTGCCCACCATGTTACACTGGTTCCTTTTCACAGAAGCAGATGGCATTAATAGCGTGTAACTACTTTCAATGGCTTCCACAGTCACTAACAGTAAGGTTCAAAGAGAGGTTCTATGTGTCCAGTATGGGAGGAAAACAACTTCCCTGCTTGGAAAGTCTTCCTAATTTAAAAATAATGCTTGCTTGCCCATTGTTTTTATAAACAATAGAGAGAAATCTGTCCACCAGTGTCCTAAATGAGGTAGAAAACTGACAACTGGTTGTGACAATGAGCTCATAATTTCTATAATACAAAAAAGTAATAAAAGAAGTTTATTGCCTTCCCCACCCTTCTTTCAGTCCCACCACATGTGTGTGGTTGCCTGGTGCATACGCTTGGCCTCACATGGTGGCCCTGCCATCTTCAACCCCATCACTGGGGGAGTGACACTAGGTCTGAGCCCAGGACTGGGAGGATAATTAAAGAACACAAATTTGGGCAAAGGGAAAAGGCAGTGTGTGTCACATGTGGACATACTTTGGCCTTTCATTTGATAGGATACAAGGAGGGTCAGCCTCACACGTTTCTTGAGGTCCATCAAGTTCCATCTCACTGTGACCTATTCTTATCCAGGGTGGGAACAGAGACCCATTTTAGTTTTAGAACAAGTAGAAATAAGAAATCTACATTCCAGTCCTAGCTCTGCCACTAACCAGCTGTGTGATTTTAGTCAAGTCACATAACTTCTCTGTCCCTCAATTTCCGCATCTTTGAATAGAATGCACAGAAATAGACTAACTCAAAGGTCCCTTCTAGCTTTAAATGTCTACAATTTTGATCATCTGTAAAAACTCAATTTAGAAGAATAAGTATTTAAACACTGCTGAAGTTTAGGAATGTAAATACAGAATGCCATTAAGGTTAGAGCTGCCTAGAAGATATCTTGTATAATAAAAGCTTTGTGCTTCTTTTCCAGAGAGTCTGTCTGTCTGTCTTCCTTGGGAAAAAAAAAAAAAGAAACAAAAAAAACTTTTTTTTTTTTTCTGTGTACTTCTCTTGGGCCCTCCGATAGATGTCACCTAACCTAACCTTTGCATTTAGCACATTTCATTCCCTGCCTGTAAGAAAGGAAAGGCCTGGTAAGCAACATTAGAATTGGAATTTAGTGAAAGACACTTGTAACACTCATAGGAAATCATGCCCAACATGAGTCCTGTCTGTGAAAAGAGCTTATGGGAGGAATAATTTTAAGTATCTTCTGGTTGCAAGGCTTTAAAAAGAATAAAATTCACTCATCTCTCTGTTTTTATTATTTTGAATTCTGATGGCCAACACAAAGCCAGCATATAGAAACACTGCATGTCTGATAATAATAGTTATGCTGGGTTCTAGCTCATTCATTCTTTTTCTGACAGAGACTGCCCTTATCTTTTAACACTGAAAAGGAAGGAAGGAAGGAAGGAAGGAAGGAAGGAAGGAAGGAAGGAAGGAAGGAAGGAAGGAAGGGAGGGAGGGAGGGAGGGAGGGAGGGAGGGAGGGAGGGTGGGACGGGGCAGGGGGAGGGGAAGAAAGGGGAAGGGAAGGGAAAGGAAGGGAAGGGACCCACCTCAAGTACACGTGGCTTTCTAACTTGAAGATGGCAAAATGAAACCATGGGAATATGAAGAGACAACCAACTATCCGACTTTGGAAGGCTAGTCAGTCAAAGAAGTTAGAACAATTTGTTTTTCATTCTGGATATCCAGCCGTGTGTTAAATCCACCTACTAATTCGTACTAAAAATGTAAAACTCTATAATTTAGGACTGATCACATAAGGAAGAGACTTTGGTAGTGTTAGCCTGAGACATTAAGCTCTTTCCAGAACACAAAAGACATGATAAGTAGCACCTAATATTTGTGTAACACCTCAGAGTTAAACCAAAACACCTCATATACCCTTTAACACACTCACAGCCATGGGGACATAGGACAAATATTCTGGGCACCCTTTACAGACAAGAAAACAGGCTCCAATAGGTTACGAGGCATCCTGTTACCAGGTAGTGGCAGGGCCAGCATTTAATTACAGTGTAATTTCAAGTGTCATGCTCTTTCTGCGGACCCAGTTACTTCTCTTGGACTTTCCCATGCACCCATAGATTTAGCCTTACTGCTAATTCTACCTGAGAATCTGTGCTCTTTATCCAACAATAAGCCATGCTGCTGACAGCATCTGTCCCCAGGTTCCCTGGCCATTTCTCCAGGGAGTGGACGATTTTATCAGAGATGTCAGATCTGCCCTCAGATGACTATTAGCACAACAGGTTTAACAAACTACAGCCATTTCCGTAGTTAATGATGATTCAATTAGTTCAAAACATAAACGCACACCTACTACAAGCTAATGAAAATGTAGAGGCCCTCCGTCTGGCTGACAGCCGCCCCAGTGAGCCCTGGTGACTTCAGCTTCTGTGATTTATTTACTCATCTGTTGTCTGGTGGTGGGAAGGGTGCACAGAATATACTGTCACTTTAGATAGCACTTCGGCAAATACCATAACAACATTCCCAGGGACCGCGAGCAGCTTTTGTTCAGGACCTAGCATACTAAATTTTAAGGGGGGAGAAACAGCGTCAGATAAATCACAGGGTTTTAGAAGAACATCCCAATCTGTTCACGGTTTAGCGTTACTACTG